>NC_138658.1:51254568-51916705 GCF_964273445.1 Streptopelia decaocto | reverse complement strand
GGTATAAGCAGAGTTTGATCCATTTGCTCCAGGGTGAATTTCTTAGTACTATTTTTGTACTTGATTTTATTTTTTGTTTTCCCTTGGAGGGATTTACTTAACAACTTAATCCAGCAGGTTTTAGTTTGTGAGACAGAGACCTCTGAGGGGAGGTTAACTAATAAATTGTTTAAATAAAAAGTGAGATTATTGATAATAAGCTAAAATTTACTGCATAGTAGTCCCCTGTCTTCAGTGAAGCCTGTGTAAAATTTTATGAACTGAAATATGCTTTAATGTGGTACCTTAATTAGTACTTTTCTTAGTAGAATTTACAATCTTATTTTAGAACAAGACAATAATAAGAATAGTAGTAATAGAAATAGTAATGTCTACAGTACTTGCTACCTCTACTACTATGACTACCGCTACAACTTATTGTATTGGTTGTCAGGTTTTCCTGAATTCAGAAATCAGGATTTGAACTGGCAGCTCTCGATTGATTTTAGAACTACTCTGGTTTATATTAGCTGTGGATGTCCCAAAACTTCACAGTCAGCTCCAAGTTTTTCACTCGTTGTTCAGCTGAATAATACTTCGCACTGAAGCCAGCAGGACTGCTCAGCAGATATAAAAGATGTGGAGTTAATCTCTCATGATGCTACTGTTGATCATAATAGGCAAAACAGATTTCTGACATGCTTTTACACCTACACAAGGGCCTGTGACTTGACACCAAGTAATGAACATAAAATATGTCTGCTGTTTGTTTTCGAAGTCAGACATAATATCCACTTTTTGTATTTTGATAAAGTATATATACTAAATTAGCCAAATATTTTATATTAGAACAAGCATGTAATCGTGGCACAGTACTGCATTATGAGGCCTTTGATTCTTCTGTCATTCACACAAATTCAAAGGCATTTTATGAATTAAATAGAATGACACTATTGTATCATAAGTATAACTAAAGTTATAATCACATTCCATGAACAAAAAAGTGTAATGAGTTATCATAAACTATTAAAACTATGGCATCTTTTCATCGTGTAAAAGTGAAAAGACACAGGATGTTTTTATATTGATCTTTGAAAATGCAAGCAAATTACTCTTAGACAAATACAATGTAAGTGTACAGGGAACCAACACAGGGGAAACACGAGATTTGTCTGAAACAGTTAATGTTTTATGTCTCTCCCTGATGAGCCGAAGCAAAATTTCTCACTGTGCCTAATTTGAGACAAATATGAGCTCCAGATTCTTAATAGGGAAAGAAAATATTTTTAAAAAATCTTGAAGATTTTTGATGTACAGGCCTTTGCATGCAAAGATTTTTTAATGAACTTCTACTTTATGCATACTCTCTGGAAATATAGTGTTAACACAGTGATATTATTGTTGTGTTGCAGATGAACAGTATGTAACATCCTGTATGTCATTCTGGACTGTTTTCCTCAAGGCTTCACTGATTGATGTGAAACTGGGTTAGACTCACCTACCTTCTACTGAAGTAATTGAACTAGTGGAACAATGAGCACAACATTGTGAGCAAAGCCAGAAGGAGTTCCTCTCCCAGGATGTGAGAACTCTAAGTCACAAGTTGTACAATCAAAGTGTTTGGGTCAGAAAACACATGCATGTCAATAATCTCCTTGTGAGCTACCCTGAGACCACTCTGTGTGCACACAAAGCTATGTAGATAAATGCACAGCAGTCTGGAGAACAAGCTGTGGCATCCTTGAAGTGTTCTGTGAACCAAGTGTAGTTATTTGGGGAACTGCAAAAAGAAGATGATACTATTGTTCCATTACCCCTAATATTTAAGCCAAAATTTAAGAAAATTCAATCAGTATTTTTATATGAGTCTTCAAGTTGTGAGGTGAATTTAGCACAGTCTTGGGTCTTTTTTTATCCTTTGTTACGTAACACATGATGTATGCTGACCAAGGAATGCACATGTTTCTGCAGAACCTGAATGACACCAGTTTCTTCCCTTCTCCCACATAAAAAGTTTAGTCTTCACTGGCTACCAGCTGTGCTCAAGTACAAGTATCTCTGTCCCTTTTCAGATCTTGTGTTTTGACATTTGTTATCACAACTCATGACTTTCATGTTGTGCAATATAAATGCTTGTTGCTGACCTTGATAAGATCTTGGTCTCCATATTACTTTGTGGCAAAGCTCCACTGCTAATTCTGTCAAAAATGTTTTCACTTCTCAGCATTGATTTTCCTGCCTTTCTATTTCACTGAAGTCTCTTTATTTCCCTCTTATGGAAAAAGATGAATTTAAGTTCCTTAGCTGCCTTCACTATCATGGCCCATTCTGTCTTTCTTTTCTCTGAATTAAATACTTTCTGTTTTCAGTCTCTATTGCTAGGAGAACCTTTCCATGCCCTTCTCTTCTTCTAATTATATATCAGAAAGAATGCCAATGGTCTAAATATGTCCCTTGGGGTGATCAGCCCAATGTACCAGCATTAGCTAAGGAGAAGAATTAATGAACTTGGACACAGGGTTACACATTTAAAGTAAGTTTTACATTTCCATCTCTTCTATTTTTGTAATTAAAAATTTTAAATATCTTTGAAGTATAATATAACTAACAAAATTAATGCTTTTTAAACTGAAATAGACCCTGCCTGAGGCAACATTGAAGTTCTTGATTTGAATAAGTGCTTTGGGCTATAACAACATCTCTTCATGCATTTAACTTTTCAAGCTCTTTTACAACAGAAACAAAATGAGAGAGTTTATTATGACTGCTTCATATGTGGCTTTAAAACTGCGTATAGTAAATGTTAAGACTATTTTAATAAGTGACTAAAAATTCAATATTTAAAAACAGTGATTAAAAATCCTTCAATTGTAAGCACAGAATAAAACTTATGCAGCTTTTAAAACTTTCAAATAATCCGCAGATATACTAGGTGAATGTGCAGATTAGCCTGAATTTCTCTTTGTGACTAGAATATATTCATCCTTTACTTAGATATCCACATATCTCCAATACAGATTCACTTTTCTTATTCAATTACTTACATCACCTATCAAATTGAATTATCTGTACCTTGAATATACTACAAACTCCCTATCAAAATTTAGAACACCAGCTATGAAATGATATTATATATCTCTCAGTAAGTGATCACATTAGAAAAGGTATATAGCATACTTGATAGTAATATAATTCGATACATTTTTAGAATGTAAAATGTGGTTTGCTGAAGTAGAACTTCCTTGACACTTTCAGAAACTGTAGATTTTTAAGCCATCATATTATCCCATTAAAGAATTATTGTTCCTGGCAGTTCCTGATGGATACTGGGAACTGCAGATTGGTAAAATGGTCATAATTAATGAGATTCTGTGGTAAATTGTTTGTGTTCTGTAGGTCAAACCAAATAATTGTGATTGCCCATTTTCAATCTAAAAATACGGCTGTTTAAAAGACAATTTAAAAATACGAATTCACGTAGAAGCCGTCAATTGCTTTGGACAGTATTTGTAGTGATTTCCACTTTTATTCCTTTCTGTAATCACATACATGAATTCTTCCTCACTATTCAAGAATGTTTGTGAAGAGGAAATATGAATACTTTTATGGGAAAGAAGTATTCATGCAAATATGTGTTTGCATAAAAGTTTTTACCATTATTATCTTTCAAGGTCTGTTCCCATTCATAAACATTCAATAAGGAAGAAGCACACAGAGTCCTTCAGAAAAAGTAAATCCTTGAAATAACTACTGCAATGAAGAATTCATGAAAACAGTAATGTGTCTCCATGAAAGAGTTGCATAATAAATTTTAGTAAAGAAGAATCTCAAAGATAAAAACTCCCATTGATTGCTTCCCCAAACAGAAGACTGCAATGGATGCACTTGTTAAATTATCAAGTGTTTAACAGTAAAACAAATTGTCAAGTATTTAAAGTATTTAAATGTATTCCCTGTTCTTTAAACAGAATTATAAAGAAAAATGACTGTAAAGCCTCAGATTCCCCCAGCTGGAGTGGTTTAGAGTGGACACAATGGAGGTCTACAAAACCTTAAGTAATATGGGAAAGTGGAACAAGAAGGAATTATTCATCATGCCTGCCAATAAAAGAGCAAGGGCCATCATGTGAGGCTAGTAGGATAAATCATATCCAGCTTCAGGTATCACACCCTGAGAGAGAAAAAATGGTCACAGAATCCAGGTTACCTCCCTATACTTTCCAAAATCTATTTTGGAATATACTTGCCCCTTCTGAGTAATAATCAGAAGGAAGACAATAGGAATTTTTTTTTCTGCTGGTTCTCCTGAAAGAGAGTGTAAAAATTTCCTGTCCCACAAAGTCAAGTCACCTTTGGGAATGTCTCTTTCTTTGTGAGGGACAAAAGAAGATAGGAAGAATGTGTTTTCAAATGCTTTATTAAAAAAGCTTTTCAGAAATTTGAAAGCCAGATGATAATAATGATGATAATAATTATAATTAATAATACTTGTACATAATGCTATGACTTAAACATCTCATCATGTTTCAGAAGTATAGTATAAGTTGTCTTCCCAGAACAACTGTATAAAACATACAGGAAACTGCTATTTTTCTGAAGAAATGTAAAAGGAAGTACAAGAGGAAACACGGGTCAGTAGCGTAACTTTCCTATGGAGGTGGAGATTGCACCAACAATATATATGTCAACAGTTTTACAACACCAGCCAGTGGGATGAGAGAGCTGGTTATTTTTACCTCTTCATATCTGGATTTGTAACTCAAGCAGCTAGAAGCATAAGTTCTTGGTTTGCAGATCTAATTTTCACCTACAAAACAGATAAGTAGAACTTAACTCAGGTAAACAAGATATTTCTTTCTTTTCTCAAAGTCATACTGCAGCCACAAGGCCCAGAGTTATTTCCTAGGGGATCTAACTTCTACCTTCCCTTTTGAATCAGAAAGAGATGCTCAGTCTGTAATGCTTCCTTCCTCTGTTTAATATGTCATAGTTTACAATATAGATAATTTTATTATATGCTTTAAGTTTTCAGTTTCTTCCAATTTAATAAGAGTGTGAGGTTAAATAGAATTATTTTGTCCAGGTCAGTTTGTGCAGACAATGCATGAAAAATGTTCAGGCAGTATGACCTGCTTGTGGAAGATGCGATTCAGCTTTTTCTTACTGACTTTCGAGGCCTAGAGACTCCTCCCCGTTTCACTTACTTATTTTCAAATATAACCTTTTATGCCTGCTGAGATGATCAGTGAGCAGCCATTGCCTGGAATCCTAGTTTTATTTGAATAAAACACTCTCTAAGACATGTAAAAAAGAATCATTAATGTCTAGCTAGGCATGGATGGAAAAAAAGCTGATTTAAATATATCATTACAGACAATAAAGCCAAACATTTCTATGTTGGAAGCAATTCATATGTCAATTTTATAGAGGTGTACACTGACTTTTAAACTAATAAGGTATTTCTTTCAGTTGCATCCTTCTCTGTTTTTCTAACTTTTGGCCTGTTAATGGAGTATTTCTAAGCTGTCAGTTGAACTAGCTCTTCAGTGCATTTTTCGGGTCCTGATCTCCTAGTCTGAGGTTTTCTCTTAGACTGCATCAGTTATTTCCTTCTGATGCAAACCTACTCAGGTAAGGCTCTGGGGATTGTTTACTCCAATAATAATAAGGTGGGTTTATGTATGGTATAGACGTGCAGGTAAACTTGCACCACACTTGGCTCCCTGGACTCTCCACTAGTTTTGTACCCTTTAACATTTGCACACTTACTGCATCGTAAGGCATGCAACACTTCAAAGAAAACCACCCCACCAGTCTCTGTCTTTCCAGCTGTCACACTGAAGCATTTGAACAGAAAGAAACACTCAAGAGGTAACTAGCTTGTCTACCACAGACACGAAAGTCCCAGAGGAGTCCAAGGCAAGGTTTATAGAGTGCAGCTGTAATTGGTCAGCTCTCACATAGCCCTCAGCAGTACCGACATGATTGTCCTGTAACAACCTGTCTGAGAGCTAAAGGGGCCTTCTTACAGGGCATGGTTGTTAGCAGCACAGGGACAGCTTCAAAGACCAATTTTCTCTCTCACGCTTTCTCTTTCCCCTGATTTCCTTAGACTTTTATGCAAAAATTTCCTTGAGAAATTACTAGTACTACAAGTGTTGATTCTTCATTTTGGTTAGTCACTGCTACTTCCTCCTTTTTCTATTTTACACTCAGTCTAAAACTCCTATGGTTCTTCCTAGTTGCAAAATAATAATTTATCTAATAAAAATCCTTCTGGCTTATGGCCAGTTTTCTAGCATGTTCCAAAGATGTCTTTTGAGCTTTCATTATTTTAAATTGTCCTGGTTTTGTTAAAAACAAGTTTCTCTTTCAGTGAATTTTGCCTGTCAGCTAGAGCCTTCATATTAACTGCATTTTCCTGGAGAACCAGACACATGTTTTGGTAAACCTAGCAATGGAATGCAAACTTATTGATAAGCATGGATGGACATCTCGCGAGAGGGGCGATGAGAAACAAGTGACTAAGAAACTGACCAACTGTGTATAACATTCCATTCACGTGAATACTTCATATAAAAGTGGGAGATCACGAGGATCTCGTCCCTTTTTTCCTTATGGCTGACATTAGGAGAGGACCTTGCTACTCATCCCTGTGAACTGAGGCCTAGTGAGAGACTGAATCCAGCTCCGGTTGGCTGCAGAGTCTAATCCAGGACTTTGGGTGCCGGCTCTGCAGTTGCTGAGACTTTCAAGATTGGTTTTGTATATTTTGTATTATTTTCTCTATTCTTATTAGTAGCATTAGTAAAACATCTTTAATTTTTCCAACTCTCTTCTCTCTGTCCTTCTTTCCCTCCCGATCGCCTGTCCTGAGTGGGAAGGGGGAGAGAGGGAGGGGTAAAACGGGGGAAGTGGGGGGGAGAGGGGCTTAACAATACAACTGCCAGGGTTTGATTGTCACCCCGCAATCTTAACCCTCGACATAAATGAACATCAAAGCCCCCTGTGTTCACCTGAGCAATTGTCCATGTTAGAACCCACTTTATTAAATTTTTAATGATTTTCTTATCCCAGGAAGACTCTTCTGATGGCTTTTCCAGAAATGATGACTCATCTCATTTCCTTAAATCCACAGGGTAAATTACAATAGTGAGTAGAGGCAAACCTCTCATAGATTTTATCAAAGGCATAAAAATGTCACAAAGTGTTTCTGTGTGTGTTATGTAGCCAATTTTCTATGGGAATTATAAGTTTAGAATAGCTTACTGAAACTGCTTTATTGTTTGCTAATCACTCATGACTTATGGTAAGTCTTAATCATCAAAATTCACATCAATTAAGCTCAAAAATTTCTTTATTTTGATATACTAACAAGTTCAGCTGCTGATTATTGTGTTCACTTTCAAAATAATTTTGTGTTATTTATCAGTAGGTATCTTTAACAGGATGTTTTACAGCAACCTCTTTTGAAGATGAAACTCAATATCTACAAAAAGCCTATTTTGAAAGAACTCTTTCCTTTTATTACCATGAGAAAGATAAGGTTAAGTGTATCTTTTCAAAGACGAGCCTAATCTATATTCTAATTACATGCAAAAATCAATCTTTTGAAAAATAAGAAATACTCTAAAAAATCAGAGACTACACACACTGTGACAGAATTGACTATTTCTTAGATTAGTGTGGTTTTTTAATGTTATCTAGGTATAATGACATTCAAGAGCAAGTAACACAGGTTTTTTTTTTCATCACTCAATGGCTGCTATATACTAGTTAGGGAATGAGGTGATTGATATTGATATAAGACAGCCTGGCTATTACAGTTTTGCGTGTTCCAGAATTCATCCCACTCACAGCCGTAGAAAACATCTGAGTACATATTTACTAGTAATAACTAGTGGTACGATTTAGTCAACCAGATTTAGGAGCTCTTTCATAAGAAATATGCAGTTCTTGTATATACATTGGATCCAGACTAGTTATCTTTTGAGGACTGCAGCCAAAGGAACAAAACTACCACCCTTATTTTGTAAAATAGGCACACTATTGGTACATATGGGCTTTAAACTTTTAACGTTTAGAAATTAATTCCTGCCCTCTGAAAACAAACATTTCTGAGACTGCGGACAGTTGAGGTGAATCACAAGGAAAGTTTAAGGTGATGTAGAGAGGATTTTAACGAGTTCAAGTATCTACAATGTGAGGTAGTCTCAGAAAGGTCTGGATCATATGTTTGGACACAGTACATTTTGTCATTGGCAGGTCTGATTCCAGACTACTCCGGAAATTTATACTAACCTGTGTTAATAAACACATATATTTAATATCTATTAATTCTTAAACTTTTTTATTTGCAGTTCAACTTCCAGGGTTAACACTTCATTTGTCTGAATCCTGTGATGCTCACTTCTACGTGCACTTTCTTCCGCTCTGTTTCATGTGAAGTTGTGACTCTTAGGAGGACTGCAGCTCCCATACTTCTAGGTGTTAAAGGAAAAAATCCCTGTTGATTTCTTTTTTGCAACTCAACATTTGAGAAACAGATCTTGAGACAAAATTCTAAGGTCCCCTCATGAGGAGAGATTCTGGACTGCTATTCTCATCTGCAAAAAGCTGGAAGACCAGGGGAATCAATATGTGCTTCATTTCATAAGGCCCCTGTGAAGCCTGCAAAACCTTTTCATGGGTTTTCGGGAAGCTATTGATGTTCAAATAATAAATAACCTTATCCGTCAGTTATCACCACTTCCTCTCAAGTCTTTTCCTAGGATGCATCTTATGCTAGAAGATTTGGGAGTCAAGTGTAAAGTCTACTGTCCCAATATATCTCAGACAATAGCTCTTATGTGATGATTTTTCGGATCTGATATAAAAAGATGGTAGCTTGGGGCTGAATCTTGCAAAAGCACCAAGTAGTCCTGTAGATAATGTCACATTCATTAATCATTTTGTTTATCTCATATCATGGCATACATAAAGTGTAGTAGGGAGTGTCATGAGTTTGCATCTAGCTTCTGTCAGCCTGCTCTTCAGATGATTATTGGGTTTTGGGGTTTCTGTATAAAGCACAGAACAGAATAGAGTTCCCATGAAGGATAGTCCCTTTGATAATGGCACAGCTAGTGATCAACACCCCACTACTGAAATTATGGCAGGGAATTTCAAATAAACGTGAATAAAAATCAGAATGCAGTTGCCCACTGGAGTTTTTTCTAACACTTATTCATGTTTTACCTATTGATTTCTGTATGGAAAAGGTGGTGTGTGGTTGTTTCGGTTTTAATTTGTTTTTTTTTTTTCCTGCTCTGAGAAGAAAAACAGGAATAATATATGCAAACTATGTCAAGGGTTATTTCATTCAGTCTACAATATGGAAGAGATTCTTCTGCTGATTCTTTAGATTCTTTTGTCCTGGGGATGCCTGTCTTGGGCAAATGGTACCTAAAAGAAGTTGCATATTTCAGCTGAAGTCCCTCAAGAAGTTTATATTTTTTCATATTTCTATCACAACATCAGTTCAGGAACTATCACAGAATCACAGAATCACAGAATCACAGAATCACAGAATCGACTGGGTTGGAAAAGACCTCAGAGATCATCGAGTCCAACCCTTGGTCCAACTCTAGTCCGTTTATTAGATCATGGCACTAAGTGCCATGTCCAATCTCAGTTTAAAAACCTCCAGGGACGGCGAGTCCACCACCTCCCTGGGCAGGCCATTCCAATGCCTGACCACTCTCTCTGTAAAGAATTTCTTTCTAATATCCAGCCTAAATTTCCCCTGGCAGAGTTTAAGCCCATGCCCCCTTGTCCTATTGCTAACTGCCTGGGAGAAGAGACCAATCCCCACCTGGCTATAACTTCCCTTCAGGTAGTTATAGAGAGTGATGAGGTCACCTCTAAGCCTCCTCTTCTCTAGACTAAACAACCCCAGCTCCCTCAGCCTCTCCCCATAGGTCTTATGCTCAAGTCCCTTCACCAGTCTCGTTGCTCTTCTCTGGACTCGCTCCAGCACTTCAATGTCTTTCCTGAACTGAGGGGCCCAGAACTGAACACAATACTCCAGGTGTGGCCTCACCAATGCAGAGTACAGGGGAAGGATCACTTCCCTTGTCCTGCTGACCACGCTATTTTTGATACAGGACAGGATACCATTGGCCTTCTTGGCCACCTGGGCACACTGATGGCTCATGTTGAGCTTCCTGTCAATTAGTACCCCCAGGTCCCTTTCTGTCTGACTGCTCTCCAGCCACTCTGTGCCCAGCCTGTAGCGCTGCAGGGGGTTGTTGTGACCAAAGTGCAGCACCCGGCACTTGGCCTTATTGAACTTCATCCCATTGGAATCAGCCCATTTTTCCAGTCTGTCCAGATCCCTCTGCAGAGCCCTCCTGCCTTCCAGCAGGTCGACACTCCCTCCCAACTTGGTGTCATCAGCAAATTTGCTGATGATGGTCTCAATCCCTTCATCTAAATCGTCAATAAAGATGTTAAATAGGACTGGACCCAACACTATTGTTTGTGGTAGGCTGGATGCAAGGCTGCACTGACAGATCACTAGGTATAACTCCATCAGTTGAAATAAAAGCAATACTCAGACTTTGATAGCTGTGTCAGTGGCAACAACATCAAATAGAGAGTGCTGTGGAGGCAGCCTCTCCTGCCAGGGGCAGAATGACAGCCCTGTTCCTCCCAAGTTTTTGGATATCTGTTCTTATCATCATTTGATAAGATTATATTATGACCTTGCTGCAAATGTCTGTGAATAGTCCTGCCTCACTGGATTTTTCCTAACTTCTGTTCAGCTTTTTGATGTAACAAAAGCAACACAGTTGCATTATTCAATAGTAAAATCTCTCTATATAGCAGAAAATATAAGACACACTCAACTGGCTGAAGAAAATATTTTGAAGTTACAGTACATCAGTAGTACTCATAAGGTTTCTATGACTGGAAAATGATTTTTAAGTGTGTAATGCAATGGTTTAGGAAGGAGAAGACCGCCGAAGGGTGGTGAGAAACAAGGTGGGGGGCTAGGAAAACTGTACATATGCAAATACAGTTCCACCCATGGTGCTAAAAGAGATAGCACAACCCGTGTCTATCATCTAATGAAAAGTTGTAACACTCAAGGTCCTCAACAACTGTAAAAAAGGCAAATATTGCTTCTATCTAAAGAACAGCAAGAAAGATCCCAAGTGTAGGCTTCACCTCAGTTCCTGATCAGGAAACATGACCTCTTGGAATTAATTTCCAAGCAAGAAGATAATCAGTCAGTGTGGATTTATGAGAGTAAATCTTACTTGTTCCAGCTGCTTTTCTTCTCTGAAGGAAAGACCAGATATGTGGGTGAGCCGAGAGTGGGTTAATGCACCTTGACTCTAGTAATGCTTTTGACACCAGCTCCCAGGCATTCTTACTTGGAAACAGATGAACTGGGGGCTGTGCAAATGGACTGTTCAGTTGAAAACCAGCTGGACTGCCAACCTGCCAAGCTCATAGCGCAGTAATCAATAGCTTGATGTTCATTTGGCAAAGGTAACAGAGTACCCTGGGGTCAATACTGAAGCTGATATTAGTCAATATCTTTATCATGAGCCTGGATGATGAAACAGAATACACTCTCAGCAAATTTATGGATGATGCTACACTGAGGAGAAAATTGACTGACATGCCAAATGGCTAAATTTCAATCCAGAAGGACCAGAGTAAAATACAAAAATGGACCAGCTGAAGCCTCATGTTGTTCGCTATGAAAAGCGTAAATGTCTCAAACCAGATACAAATAGTCATGTAAACCTGCAAAGGCTGGGGACAGGCTGAGTAGCAAACTTGCTGAAGAGGACCTGAGCAATCAGAATAGATTCCAGTTTGAATATCAACCAGCATTGTCATACTTCATGTAAGACGAACCTCATAAACCAAATAAAATAAGATTAAATACAGGAGTACATTAGGAGGAGCATGGCAAATGGGTCAAAGAAAACTCTTATCATTATTTCCCAATGCTTGTCACTGGTGAGGTCACACCTGAAATTATCCAATTTTGGGCCCACATTTCAAGAAGGATGTTGAGAAAACAAGGGAGTGTCCAGTGGAGCATTGCCAAGATTGTAATGGACTCAGGAAAAATAAAGTCATGAACTTTCATGGCTGTCAACAGATGTGTAGCTTGATATAATAATGTTGATACCCCATGCTCATGGTTTCATTACCTCATGCTTACAATGTATATTTAATGATCTTTTTTGTATCACTCACCTGATTTTCAGGGATGACCATTTTCAGAGTCAGATTATTACATGGAAATTCAACAGGTTTGGACTTTCATGTCTTTCCAAGATGATCTCAGCTTTGAGAGGAGGCTTCAAAGATAATATAAATATGGATGTTTACTCCTGAAAATGTTTTTTTTAAGATGTCAGCAGACTCAGAGAGAGATAGCTCAAGTTATGTTTTTAAGATTCACTTTTCATTGCACATAGCTAAGATGTCTTTTTTAAGTAAAATTGTTGATTTTGATGTAGTGACAAATTATACCAGCAACTGGAACCTCTAGTGCCTGTCTTAAAGTATTTTTCTGTATCTGCAGGTATAAATTTTCAACCATAGTGCTACAAGGATATGCAGATGGCTGCTTCTAGAAAAGCATGTAATAAGGTATCTGACATTACTGTTAGTGCCTTCAGTTCAGAGCAAGGAATTTTTTTTTCATGAGCATGAAACTGCATCAAAAAAACAGTGACCTGGTTTAGTTAAAAAACCCACAAGTCTAGCTGTACAGAGCTCTTTGCAAAATCTGGGTCTTATTTTTACCATATGGATAGTGTATATAAAAGAAAATAGCATAGTCATGCTGAGAGTGGCCTGCTTTGCAGTGTGCCTGGGTATTGAAAGGCCTCAGCAGTACCACTTAGATACTGTGATTCTCTTCTAATTTAAGTGAAAGATCTTGGCATGTGATGCCTGGGTGTTATCTATAGACTCTATAGTCATGGTTGTGGCATTTGGACCACTAATTGTGTTACTGCCAGAGCAGACACTGAATTCAGCACTAAGTGGTCTGCAAGCAACTGCACATCACACATGTAGCACTATATATTTATTCTTCTCTTGTTATTGGTCATTATGTATGCAGTTGTTATAATACTATGGACGTAATGCTCTTCTCTCCACTTGTCTGAACATCTTGTTCTCTCTCTAAGGTTCCAGACCTGTTGGGAAGTCAGCCAGGGATGCTGAAGCTGTGCCCTTTAGAATTTAATGTGCTATGGTAAATCTGTGCAGGCTGCAGGCAGCTCCACAAGGGACTTGAGCATTTTAGAGGCTTATAAAAATATGGTGGCTGTTTTTCCTTCACAAGTCATTATAACAAACTGACAGTGTAATCTCAGGGAGGTAGTTTCTCCTACAGAAGCCTGAAGTATACCCGACATTGGCCTTTGGTACAGAGCATATGCTTTCCCTCTTTTCTTTCTGTTATACTGTTGAGTCTCACAGTAATTTAGCAAGCAGCCTGGTGCCAGAGGCATGTATTGGTGCTACTCTACTTGGTTACTTGGACACATTTCTGCCACGGATGTCTGTGAGATCCTGGCCTATATGTGTGAAAAAGTACACTGATTATTCTTCTGCAGCAATTTATCTCTGGTTAATTTTAAGATAAATTTAGTTTCAGATGTAGGGAAAATATAATCACATCAGTGATTCTGGAAGGGCAGGTAGCTCTAAAATCTGGAAGACAAACATCAGTTTTAGTGTTTGGAAACCAGATCTTGGTAAGAAGGGATTAGAAACACATATATTAGTTCATTGGTTGTGATATTGTCCTCTCTGTATACTAAAAAGCTAGAAGGAATGACATTGAGTCTGGATGAGAGGAAGTATCATAGATTATTATTTAAACTACAAAGTAATGATTTTAAGGACAACCTCTCAAACAATAGAGACCGGCTGATTGAATCACCCTGTGCTGCTTTGAAGATGTAGTTAAAAATTGACAAGCACCTAGGAGTGTAATACTGAGAAATGAGGAGACCTTTAAACAGTCTCTTTATTTCAGGTTCTTAAATAATAAATTAAATGCAAAATTTACTTTAAAAGGTACTATTCATGAAGCACAATACATTAATGAAGTCTGCCTGCTGATTTTGCTTTATGCTACTCAAGAATATAATCAAATAAAGAAAGAATAAGGAGATCTTATACCCAAGGAGATTAGACCCTTTAGTCAGTCAATAATGTTCTTTTGGAAACTAGTGCTAGTTAAACCAGTACTATCAGGATATTGGTAATACAAATTAAAAGAGGACAAGGACTGACTTGGTACATAGAATCATAGAATCATTTCAGTTGGAAGAGGCCCTCAGGGTCATGGAGTCCAACCATAACCTAACTCTAGCACTAAACCGCGTCTCTAAGAACCTCATCTAAATGCCTTTTAAACACCTTGAGGGATGGTGACTCTACCACTTCCCTGGGCAGCCCGTTCCAATGCCTGACAATCCTTTCTGTGAAGAATTTTTTCCTAATATTCAATCTAAACCTCACCTGGCACAACTTGAGGCCATTTCCCCTTGTCCTATCACTTGCTACTTGGGAGAAGAGACCAACAACCTCCATGCTACAACCTCCTTTCAGGTAATTGTAGACAGTGATAAGGTTTCCCCTCAGCCTCCTTTTCTCCAGGCTAAACAGCCCCAGCTCCCTCAACCATTCCTCATAACATGCTTGTAAAATAAATAGCATTGTAATATACTCATTAAAATTATATATAATTGTGTAGAGTAACGCAGGTTTCAGACAGGAACTTCTGATATGAATGCCACAGTACCCAAATCTAGTTCTCTATATATGTCACAATTTAGATCAGCTAAACATTTTCCACACCAGTAGGATCCATTTCCCTGCCTTTGGCAGACAGCTCTAGTGTCAGCACCAGTCCTGTGGAATGCAGAGGTTGTATTCCACACCTGCAGGAGATCTATTTCATGAGAGGTCATTCATGTCAGGTCATCTTGTTCATATTTGCAAATAAAAGGGAGAAAAGTGGGGAAAAGGAGCCTACTTTTATTCTAGCATTAATTTAGATTGAAATTCTAGTGTTCACAAATGATAACCCACTGACTTCATCAAAAAGGATTATCTTCAGTTCAGGAAAAGCACTCCAAAAGGCAATTAATGTTGCCAATCTGTTCATTGTCAGATAACCAGCCCTGTCTCATCTCCAGTTCTTGGTCTTCTGCTCATCTGCCCTGTAGGTATATTGTTTGCTTCTCTGTTCTCTTTTGATGTGAATGAACTGAACTCCACAAAATAAAATCCACCTGCAGTTCTGGAGATATTTGCTTCTCTAATTTCTTGCAACCAGAGATACAAATAAGACTGCAGCTGGCTACCCCAGTAGGCTTATGTCCTCAATCTCTCCCACACATCCTCCAGCTGTACCATGGGGCACATAACAGAGACCCAGTGGCCATCGTACTGAAGAGAGGAGCTGTTGTGAAGACCTGCTCTGTTCTGGGTAGATATAAGTTGAGGTGGTGCGTGTGGACAGTCTTGGAGAACCTTTAAAGACAGAAATACTAAAAGATCTGGAAGGCTAGATGCAAACATCAAACTACTCATCAACATTGCCTCTCTGAAAGGGAAGTGAAATGTACACTCGGAAGTGCTTATCTTCCCATCTGTGGAAATTTTGTCCCTGGAATTACAAAAATCAGCTCAATACAGCTACTGAAGTCATTATGGGTAAAGGGAGAATGCTGTTTCTGGAGATGATAATTACTATTATTGTATATATAACTTCCGGGGTTATGATCTTGTCATGTACATAGAATCACTTTAGTGCAAGCTGAAGCCTCAAGAAAAAGTCAATACAGGTCCAGTTCTGTAATTGTAGCTAAACAACTTTCCTTTGCATTGTTACTGAACAAATGCTTGTCAGTGAGGATTTGAGTATTGGGAGAGTTTCCTTAAGTATTATATATGGCTACTATTTATTTGTGAATGACCTGTGGAAGAATGAACTGCATTGTTATAAATCAGGTTTACTAGTATATATTCATTTGAAGGAAATTGTCATATGTACAGTCCTCCTGGTGGAATAGCAGCTCCAAAATATAGATCATGAAGAATAACTCCAAAGGAGTGAGCAATTTAGCCTGCTGAACAGGAAAGAAATTAAAAAAAAAAAAAAAAAGGTGCCCAAAAGGTGAAAACCTGTTTATAAGGAAGAAAACAAGTGCTTAGTAAAAGAGACAGTGTGTCAGAGTGTGGCGATCAGAGCTGGAGATGGAGGTAAGAGCCGTGGCAAATGTGAAAAGGGTACTGTACAGAAGTTCCAAAGCAAAGACGTGGAGTCAGAACTTGTATCAGAATAAAGCAAGAAACTACAAAATAGTGGAGAAGAATCTTATACTATGAAAATATTAAAACTTAGCAGTCTAGTTTCAGTGATTGGTGAAAGGAAGGAAAAAATACTGAAAAATAGGTAAGGGCTTGTCTTCTGAAGTTCAATTTCAGAGTTACTATTTTTATTATTTGAAAAAGTTAGAAACGTAATCTAAGGAGAGACAATAATGTGAATTCTGACTAAAGGCAGAATGATGACAGAAGTCAAATTGACAGGAGACAGTGGCTGAATGCAAAACTCCTTGTTGTCTGAGTTTTCCCTCCCACTGCTTTGCATATGCAACATATAAAAGTAGTGTTAACTGCAAGGCCAGGTAGTCTGAGGAGTTTGTTTTATCGCTGCTCTGAATCTAGAGTATCAGGCTAGAAATCATCAAGATTACATATAAACTTTAAGTGGTTTTGAAGTGCCCATTCCTCCTAGAAATTTTTCTAATCACGAAACAGCATGGAATCGTTGCAGATGGAGGCATTGACAACTAGTCCACTGTTTAGTCAGGTTCAGGTTATGTTAATTAAGGCTCTGAAAATGACTGATGAAAATAGGGAGATGTCATCCTAGGACAGAGAAGGAAAGAAAAGGCCTAATTTTTGCTGCTGCTCCAGCTGTCGGAGGGAGACAAGGCAGTTCTGCAATGTACATCCTCTCCAGCTACTGTGAGGTTGTTCCCATCTACTGCTCTGTCATTTACCTATTTTATTTCAGGGACGAGCTTCAGTAATGAGTAAATAGATTCCTGCACAGACTGTGAATGTGATACCTTAGGAAACTTCAAAAAGTGGAAACATATGAATAAAAATAATTATAATTTTTTCTATTGAAAGAATAATTATGAGGGTCTGTTCTACCAGCTGGAAATACCTTCTGGTGAATTACTCATGACCACCTACAGCAGACAGTCAGAAAGTCTATTCCCAGTTTCTGCTCTCTTTCTAATTTGGTCCCTGCCAGTACCTATTTCTGGCTCATAAATTCTTCAAAAGGCAAAATGAAGCCACTTAAAAGTCTTGATACTTCGCCTCCACAACAGCCGTTCAGCTAAAACTGCTGAGAGAGAGATCAGGATGAACGATTGCTTTTTCAGGGGAAGTTCTGCCCTGTAGATGACTGTTTCATCTTTATGTTTTTACATCAGGACTTTGGTAGTGATCAGAGAAAACTACCGATTTGCCTTGGGCATATGACATAAACCAAAATAATTTGGGAGGGATATTTTCACAGCACGAACTCCTCAGAGCACAGAGCACTTACTTCAAGGGTTGCCTTTTCATTGTCATTCCATTAGTACGAACAGAAGCTGTACTTGTAACTCCCTGTGTAATTCGAGAAACTTCAGTAAGAACCGTAAACAACCTGTCAAGTCATCTTGACTTTTAAGAAATCTTTTATTCAACTCAGTGAGGTTTTACCTCACAATTTCAGCTGCTGACTTTTCTTTTTGCTGAAAGCGTATGGGGTTATTTTTCTGTAAACAAAATTGAAAAGGCCAATTTTCTTCTGACTAAGCTTGATTAACTTTTTGTCTCTACCCTAGTAAAATTGATTTTCTGTACAGAAAGATTTTACAAATTACATTAATTTAAATACACTCAAAGCCACGATGTTTATTAAAGATACAGCAAATGTGCCTCTCAGCTTGCAAGTTGTAACTACTTAATCTCACAGCTCTCTGCTGGACTGCATGCCAAAAACAAATATATGCACCGTGAATTCTATAAAATACATCAGTAGTTGTTTCCCATTAATCGTTATGACTGTAGTTAATGTCAAAACAAAAATTTAGAGGCATCTGTAGGAAGATGTAGAAATCCTGGTGAGAAGTCAATGTGTGCTACAGCCTGTGCCTAGAAGGTGTCAGCACAGCTGACAGGAGCAAAGGGATGATCACGGGCTGGTACAGGTCTCAGCTGGGGACTCCTTCCTTCCCTGAATGTCTCTTTTCTCTCCATATCTCTGTGAGAATGTCTGTTCCAGGCTTTTCTGACCCTTTTCAGATATTTGAAATGGTAAGAACAGACCTATCATCGTGAACAGGTGCTGCTGAAAAGGGTATATACCTGAATGAGGCAAGGAGAAATGACCATTTTCCTTGTGCCACAGCCACAACCCTTGTGCCTCAGAGAAGGTATTGGTGTTTGAGTTGGAAGGTGGAAAAGATGCTCTTTTTATAAGATGGGGATACACTCTTTCCATTAGTGACTACAAAAATATTATCAAACCAATGTTCAGCCTTGGCACTATTAGAAAATTGACTTTGCTATCTTGGTGAGAATATTTAGGACTCATTTGACCATTTTGGCTATTCAAGGTCTTACACAATTTCAGTGTCTTTTTGTTGAGTGTGGGGGAAGTCTTTCTCTTTTTGAAAGGATGGCTAGGGCTTGCAAACTGAAACCTGAACTGCTTGTGTATTAGCTTGCTAAAGAGATTACAGTTGCTTATGCAGAGGAATGAATACCTGACTAAGGAAGGAAAAAAAAAAAGAAAATAATGGAATATCATGGAAATTTCAATTAGCACTCAGCCAAAGAAGGACCTGTGACTAGAACTTGACTCAGTCACATTTCCATTTGTTCTCTCATTTCAGTAGGATTCAGTCTGATGGGATTTCATACTACCTAGTTGTGAGGTTGAAAGTGTAAGCTTACCTTTATCTGTGAAAACTGACATTTTTCATTTTCTTCTTGAAATAGTAGTTTGAAGCTATACTGTATGTAATAAAGGTCTTCTGCTTTCTTTTCCAGAGACAGCTAGAGCCGCCCACCCTAGGGAGTGATCTCTATGTTTACTTTTTAAAGTACTTTGGTGTTCTGAAATACAAGGTGCTGTGTAAGAATGTCACTTTCTGTTACAGTTAAGTCAGAAGCTTGACAGTTTCACACTTTTACTATTTCTGCTTGTTGTTGCTGCTAAAAAAAAAAAAAAAGGTGAAATGTCATAAATTTCACACTCAGAGAAGGCTGGACGAAGCCTTGCCTCTGGATTTGTAAATGCTCATATAGAGCTGGCAACATATCTTAAATGCTTCCATTGCAGAGGCTTTGCTTTTGGTCTGACATAGTCAAAAACTGAAGCACATTGTACACAAACATTTTTGACCTGGTGGAAGTACAGGAAGCTCAAATCAGGAGTGACTCTGATTTTATCCATTAAATAAGATTAGCTCACCAGGGCAGAAGCTGTTGTTTAATGCAAAGCTGTATGATGTGCACCTAGATGTAGGTACTGCTGCTGATTAACCATGCTTATGTGAGAGATGGTTAATGAAAGGAACTTCCTTTGAGTCAGTGGCCTTTCAGGAGACATTTAGACAAGAACACTGAGATCCTGTGGAATTTCTGCAGTCCACTTGGTCCTGGAAGGAGTTGAGAAGCAATCCTGAATACAGCTGTAATAGCATTTATATAATGCTGGAATTTAGCTCAGTTCAATAACTTCAATTATTGGTATTTATATTACATCAGTGGCCGGAGACCCCAGTTGCAGATCACAAGTGCACAACAGAATCTGAGAAGTATAGTATTGAAATCTCAGAGTGCTGAAGAACGAAGAGGTATTTAAAAATACATGTTTCTACACCCTACATCAAACATCTGTAGGGCACAGAACTTTGTGAATTCAGAACTCCTTGAGCTATCACTTACCACTCCAAGCCACTGTGTCTTCACTCTCTGGTGTACAAAATTATCTTTCTTTCCTACACAAAGATACCCTGAGCTTTATCTGATACCAGTGTACACAAATCCCTGACAGAATACACCTTATTAATGAAAGAGCAACCATCCATTACAATCTCAGAAGCTCAGGGCACTGAATTGAATGAGTGTTGTCATACCACACAACACTTTTCATTAGATTGTACTTTCATCTTTTTCTCATCTATGAAGTCTTTAGACTTTAATTATCATGATTATAATATTTTTTCTTTTTTATGAGAAAGAACATAGAATCAAAGAGAACAATATTCTTTAAAGAATAGTAAACTGTAATGAGACTTCTTATAATTCAAGTCACTTATTTGAGTTTTTATATATGCATAACTCCCACTAAAAGAATTCTCATATTAAAAAAAAATCTCAAGTAATTTTGGTTTCACCACCTGCAACTCCTATTTAGTAGGTTTTCTATTCATATATATATACATACATATTTATATACTCATACACACATATATATATATTCCACACTATAAGAATACATTGAATTTAACCACCTAAATCAAGAGCTGAAATGGGAAGAAATTGAAACTAGGAAAAGAAAAGAGAAAAAAAAATAAAATAAGAGGAACTTTCTGTGTGATATTTCAATGACTTTCCAAAATTCATGTGTGCAAGCTTTTACTTCCAAATTGTAGATTAAGCAAGCATTCAATGATGAGAACAGAGAGTGATAGTTTGTATTGAGGAGAAAGAGTGCAGATTGAAAAATAAATTGCGCTTATCTGTATGTGCAACACAATTTGTATGCAGCTATACACACTTTGTAGAAAAGGGCATTTTGATGAAGTTATGCATGAAGCTGCTCACATTTGGCAAATGTAGAGAAGGATTTAATCTCCAGACTAAACTGTTCAGCAGAGAATGATCTGGTACTCAAAAATTATACTTATCTCTAAATGTGAACTTACATATATTTTACCCAACAAAATTAAGGTTCTGGCATTTCTGACCACAGTTAGGATTTGCCCTGCAACACTGCTGTCCATGTCAACTATCAAGAATACTGCAGTTTACCTCACTATTATCTGCAGAATTATTAGCACTGCAGTTTCTGAGAAAACAGGGCATGTGTTCCAGTTCCAATATATAACTTTTTGACTTTGCAAATGAAGTAATTTAGGAAATTCTGTAACACAAATAGGTCATTAACTCAATTTCAGTTTTAAAAATTGCTGCATTCTGGAACACTCTAGGGGGTGAATCCAACAGTAAGGTGTCAGGCCTGATCCCTTGAGATTAGCTAAGGAGCTGAACATGATGGAGATCCGCTTGCCAAGAGGGAAGTTTAAAGTGCTGGGATTCCTTCACCCAACCCTCTGACTCTGGAGATAGCAGCTGGACAGATACAGAACCTTCACAGAAGTAGAGAAAGGTCAGGCAGAGGCATAGATGGATCTTATTGAATTGTGGGAACAGTGTAGGGAGAAAGAAGGTGATTACTTGCAGAAACTGTGCTCCTGTGTTGAAGACACATGTACAGCTGTAGAAGAGCCATATTGTCCTTTTTAAGCAAGGATCATAAACCTCAGAGTCTGCGTATATTGGTTGCTGCAGTGGGAACTGCTGGAAGAGTAGCTGTTCCTTACTTTGCGCATACACAGGGAGGCACTACACATTTCTAGAGGGTATTCATGCACCACCTTGTAGCAACTGCATAGAACAAAGTCTACACTGTATCCTTTGGGAATACATACCCTGGGAAAAATGTCACCCAATTTTGAAGAACTTGATCAAGAAACCATATTTATGAAAAAGCATACACTTTCAGTCTGAATATTTCTTAATGTTTTCTAAACTGAAAGAGCAATTTTCAGAACCTTTGTAAAGTCTTTCCACAGTCAATGCAGTTATACTATGTCTCTGAAGAGGTGAACTGTAGAACCAAAGTACTTCCAAGATTTCAGCTCTAGAAAAACTATTTAAACTAAGAATTTAGGAGGGGGCTTGAGCTACCTGACTCAGTCTGTTGCTTAGATCTCTCCTTAACAGATTGTGAAATAAACATATGCAGTTAGAACTGGACGGGGATGAAGAAAAAGCTATTTCCCATATGAGATACTTCATTTTATATTCATGTGCACAACTGGTATTTTCACAGTGCTCTGTTCATTTAAGTTTTAGTAGCATTTTGTAAATGCTATCATTAATACTAAACCTGATATTAATATTAATGATCTGCTACTTTAAAAAGATGACACATCAGAAACACTCCAGCAATAACCCTTAGCACTCTAGAAGAGGGAATGTCATAAAGGCTTCAAATACATAATAACAACCCTCACTTTAAACATGAATTACTGCATGCAGAGTACCATGTGTGTGATGGACAACCAGGAAGTCAAATATTTTTACTCTTTAAAGATTTTCAATAAGAATTGCTTATATTAACTCACTATTAGAAACTACAAACATTGGTAAATATTTTATAAAAATATTAAACATTTTGTTTCAGGATAGTGTAATAATTGTTCTTAGTTGAGTCTGGGTCTTTGAAATTCTGAAGTATTTTATGTTCCTAAAAGTTTCTAAGTTTGGTGACCTAGTGGTGACCCACGAACAATTCCTGTTATACATTAAGCTATATTAATTCCTCTGTATATTTCTGACATGCCTAGGATATGTCTACATGGAGAACTTAATCTGTTCTGAATTCCAAAGAGGCTATTCGAGTGCCTTGCATGCACACAAAAAGATCTCTAGATTGGTTTAAGGCCTTTAGTGCTCCCTCTTATTTTCATTGCTAAATTCATCCTTGGAGACCTGGACAGGCAGTGAGGTAAACTGTTTTTAAACATGTACTAATAAAAGTGTTCCTGCTGTGAGCCTAATCTTGCACTCTTCTGAAGTCATTGAGAGCTCTATCAGAAGCTTTGATGAGAAGAGGTGTCATATATTCTGTATTGTCAAGTTTGCTTTCATTGGCATGGAATTTTGATAAGCTAACCCTTGAAAATCCCTGAGAGAAATGACAAACAAAATTGCTTTCAGATTTACTTCACTGAGTTAAGTCAGAGACCTCTGGTATGATAGATCACCTCCTTTTTAGCATACTGAAGAGAATTTTTTCTAAACATTATAGCATGTTATAAACATTTTTAAGACAGGTTTGCTTGAAAATAAATAAGATTTTCAAGGTTACAAATAGAATATTACAGATAGGAATGAGGCTCTGACTGTAAGAGAAAACACAAAAATGAATCCATATGAAAAGTGTTAGGATGATACTTTTATGGTCATGTGAAATATAAGACACTATAAACCAGGAAATGGGTAATTAATTTTTAATTAAGCAGATGGAAATATCATATTTGCCATCAATCTTTTTCCTCTCAGCTAAAGGACAGACTTAAAAGTTCTTATAAGCAAGAAGTTAGCAGTCACTGTCCTATTTAAAGTACGGTTACAATAGCAGAAACAACAAAGATATTTGCAAAACTTAAAGAAAATAAATATTTGTATTTAAAATAATATATGTATTTATATTATTTTTAAATATTCTATTTAAATATAAAAAATGTAAAAAAAAAAGTTTTACAGTTAATAAGCTATCTTCATGAAGTTATCTTCAAGAATCCAGGAAAACAGCAGTATAACGGAAGGCTGTGCTTTACTGCATTTGAAGTCACAAGCTTAATTTGCTCAGTCCCCACTTCTTGTTACCTGTTCATTTGCAATAAAGCATGACATTTTGAAACCTGTTTGCAGGTTAAAATGAGACATTTAGCAAAACTTATAGCAAAACTTATAATCGGACGTTATGTGATTCCCTGCAGAGGCATCCCCTGCACGCGCTGTTGAGTTGTCTCAGGGTGGGAGGTAAAGGCCAGGCCTCCTTACCACTGTGCTGTGCCTGGTGTGTGCACTCAATATCTCAAATAGTTAAATTCACAGAGGGCTGCACAGAAGCTTTCCTGCCAGATTAGTCCAGGTCACAGTGTATGTTCCTTCTAGATACTGGCATAATTTTAGCTTTCTTCCTATAGGGTGACATGCCTTCCTAAAATTCAGTGTTAATGATACAGAAAACTCCTCAATGACTTTGAAGTTCTAGGATATAAATTACTTTGACCTGTGCGTTTTGATACATTCTCCTTGTCTACTCTTTGAAGTTCCTGTTCCTCAGAACAGTGAAAAAAACTCTCAAAATACAGATTGCCCGCTCTTCACAAGCAGCCAGTTGATTCCTTTCCTTATGAATTCTGTGTGTCAGTATGCTTCACATGGAAGGAATAGTCAGCAGTTAAAAAACCAAAACAGCAAACGAGCAGATGAAGCTGTAAGATTCACTATTCGTTTCTCCCTATAGGAAGAACAGAAAATCTTTGTTGTCAGGCATGCCTGACTTTAGTTTTTTGTCAAGCCCATTCAGAAATACTGAAAGTACTCCTATGAAATGTCTATACAGTAGTTCTCTGATAAGGAATAATTGAGTAAAGCTAATTAGAAAGGAAGAATCTCATTTTGCAAAATGTTTTCCAAGTCTTTAATTTTGTTAAATATGGGTATGGAACTGATGTTTTTTGAATTATTTCATGAGATAGAGAGAGACCTCACCCTCCAATAACCCCAACCTTTTGTAAGCTGACATGGGTTTACCTGCCTATTTAAGAGATGAAATCTGGAAGAAAACTCTTCAGGGGAATAAGTTGTTTCTCAAATTAGGAGGGATATCAGAATCTGATCTTTGTGAGTGAGAAACTAAAATGTTTGCTATTAATTAACTGTGAAAAGTTTCTGTATTTAAACAACTTCAAAGGAATGTACAAATTAGGTTTTTCTTATTGTTCCTCAAGAAAAGCTGTTGAATCCTGCTTATTTCTCTCCCAAGTTCAAACTGATGAATCTTTTGAAGGTACAGATATTGTTGCACATTTATGACATGTTGATATATGTTTCCAAAATTCTTATAATCCTCTAGTCATTTCTTAAATTAGCTTGCTTTGAAGAATCTACTAGTATTGGCTTGAAAAGTTATACCTAAAATCATAAGAGTTTTCTAACGTGATATCCTAAGAATCTGGAGGTTAACTACTCTCTAGATGGAGGTCTGTCTTCTGTCATCCACTCTTTTAATCTTCATGAAACAAGCAAAGGAGATTGAGCAAGTAAAATCTTGACACACGCTTTACACAGCAAATATAAACTATTCGTGTCTGAAATAGAAATAGTTATGCTTAAGAATGAGGCATCTATGTCCCTTGGTGTTAGCATGAAAAGAGTTTTTCTAAAGCAAAGGTTAGACTATGGTAGAAATTATTTTGATAGTATCAGACATATGGCCATTAGAATATTGTACTAAACATCTTTAACACATAATTCAACTATATTGCCTGGCCGTACAATTTCCAAGGATTTTTCCAGTGTGTAATACTTTATACTTATTTACATAAGATATCAATATTTATATACACTGATGGAACAAAAACATGGCTCGGTTTTCTAAATAAAGATGATACATTTCAGTTTGACAGACACAGCTGAGACAGCTGAGTTTATGTTTCTAAGAAAGTATTCATTTTGTACTTTTTTAATAGAATACTGACAAGGGAATTGCTAATGAAGATAAAAATTATAATGGTGGGATGTCTAACAGATAGGTGGTTCTGCAGAAATTAGAATACTATATATAAAGCACTGTTTTGCTTTCCAGTACTATGCTGAACATTGTCAGCGTTACTATTTTAAAATAAATAACATGCACAGTGTGCTGTAAGACAAAAAAAAAAGTTTTTAGTTCTACAAGTTACAAACCATATCACAGAATTTTCTAATTTGCAGGTGGTAATTACAATAAGATCTGATCTGATAAGTGGTTTCAAAAAGTTTTACAAATACCTTTGGTATAGCTGTTAAAGCTATCATTTTGGTTCCTTGATGAAGCCATTACTGTAAGTCACTACATTTTGTCGATTTTATTTTGATAATGGTTTATTTTTAGAATGCAAATATACACATATTTTAAAATTTTGACCTTAGTTTGTGTTGTTGTAATTTAGTCTGTCAAAACTGTTGCAGAAATACACTGGAGAATTACATGGTGGTTTGTCCACTCATATGGATCTAAAATTTTATTACAGCATGTAACTAACAGAAGGAATTTTCTCTGTCAACGATCAGTTGCCTCATTTGTGCTACTGTAGATCCAGACACCTTGAGTCTTTCATTGGTTTATACTGGATTCATAATAAACAACAATGAAATTACAATATTTCCTGTTGTCACTAGTGAGAACTTCAAGATAATATCAATTTAAAAGAGGAAATCTTGCTTGGATTCATAAAATAATTTGTAGATAAAAATAATGACCTGTCTGATATTGCATCAGGTTCCATGTCATGTTGTATTACCTCACCCAGGCTGCTTGAAACTGCCTAAATCAGGCATGAATCAAGCAATTTGACATTCTTTGATACAAGTTGACACTGTCACCACACTCTAATGAGTAACATAAGTCATTAAAAAACAGACTTGCAAAGTTCCAGAAGATTATAACTATCTATTTTACATGCATATGTTTGGTTTTTTGAGTGTCAAAGCCCACATAAATTGAAAACCTGACTGAATACACTAATTCATCTTATTTGAATTGATTCTGTATATTAAATTATGCACATGACAACATCAACAGCCTCTAGCATGCAGCAGGGGAAAAGACTGTGTATTGTGTCTTAATTGGCTATTAAATTAAAAATTTTAATCTTCCTGTGTGGTTTCCATGACTAAATAAATAAAACTTGAGTTCCCTCTTAAATGCTCTTGAAATTTTATCCATTGTCTTCAAACAGCAGCAATTTTTTTTTTTTTTTGACAAAATGAGATTTTTTTCCTAGTATTTATCTCAAAGGGCATCTGAATAATTTAATATTACTTTTAAATGATCTATTCTAGTTGAATTACAGCTCAGGAGTTGCGGGATGACAGTCTATCACTTCTTCTGCTTTACATCAGCAGAGATAATCTTAAAAACAATTCTGGTCCTAACATCTGTAGAAGAAACCTTGTCTCAAATCAAAGTTGTGAAAGTGGCGTCATTCGGCAGGCAAACGTTTCAGCCTGTCAATCTATGAACTCTGACAAGACAACATTTTTTAGTCTTTCACTTATCACTTTGCAATGTTCTTTATGGAATCAAGTCTTAACTATTAATAGTTTGAATGTGCGCAGGTCGATTACAGTGTTGACTGACCAGCTGAAAAATAAACCAGCATTGCTCACACCTTTGTTCCATGGATGCAAATACTTAACACCACAGGTGTAAGTGTAAGCAAACACTTACACCACAGTGCAGAGTCAGAACTTTTATTCTTTTCCTAAAGAAGGTTTTGTATCTCTGTCACATCCCCTGTATACATGTTTTGGAACTAGATCTTTCCCTCTCTTGCCTCACCATTAGGAACTTCTTTCAAGAATATTGCATTATTAGAAACAAAGGGGTTTTTAGCTCAGCTTTTTTGTTTGTCATTCTAGAAACATATCCAAATAAAGACAGAACACATGCTATATTCTGTAGCAATTTGAAGCCTTTTAAATGCATTAAATGCCCTCTAAAATGTAGGGACAATGTTATGTGTGCATGTGTGTCTGTGTATTATTGTAACAAAAAACAAACAAACAAACAAGCTATTTCATTTATAATGAATAATTGTATTTATTAGCACATCAGCTGTTTATTATGTGCATTTACCTATTTCTGTACCTTTTTAATAACTACCGCCACAAAAATGTAGGATGTTCTCTCAGAAATGTATTCAAATATTAATTTAAGTATTACTTTTTAATTTTCAGGGAAGAGAAAAATCCCTAGCTCTGATGATGTCTTCACATACTTAACAAGAATTCACACTTTTTAAAGAACGTGTTGTCACTGAGATTACAGTTTTTCCAGGCTGTGTAATGGTTGTTAATATTTTATTAACTACCTCAGGTACTAATGCTCTGCTGTGAGTATGGGAACTGTATTTCTTGACGCGTTTTTAGAGGTGAACATATTTGGAATCATACTATTTTCCAGGTCTACAAGATGAAGCCCAAACAATTTTTTTTTTCTCTCTGAATCCCATTACTGACATGTTAGAGGTGGTCTTGTTTTTCCACAGTGGTCCTCCACTTCTCCATCACACACCCCAATAATTTACACCTTAGCTTCACTTCGATACAATGCTGCTTCTGGAAGAACTGAGCTGTCATCTCAAGCACTGTTTATGCCTATACTTCCTAGCCTGCAAGTATGAGACAATAAGTCCAAGTAACTCAAGGCACAGTGCCTCCAGATTAGAGACAGAAACTGGCATTTACTGACAAATAAACTGGCGGTCCAAGCAGCATAAGATGTTTTAGGAGGGAGGGAGACTTCATCTGCTGCCAAACACTACAATCTGGTCCTGGAGTCCCTAGTAGACCCCTGAAACCTGGAACTACATGTCTGCCTGCCTCAGTATCCAAGCTATTGAAGCAGCAGAGGAAAAGGGTGAAAAGGCTCCTGTTTGTAGCCGCTTGTCCCTTCCTTCCTCGAAAAAAACAAGGAGATAGTGGCTGATGAAAAGTCATCTCTAGCTGAATCTTGAATTCTAACTCCAATACTTGTTTTTAACATGAATACTCATGTTTATGTTGGTAATTAGCTAAAAAACACAGTAAATGTGGTGTCAGAATAGGGATTTAAACTTTTAGGTAGTCTTGTCTTGAAAGACTTAGGTAGGCTTGTCTTGAAAGACAAGAGGTGTGGTATGACCAGGATAGACCATATAAGACAAGGAATACTTTGGGAAGCCCATCATCATCCATCTGGGTCTGTCCTGGTTTCAGCTGGGATAGAATTAATTTTCTTCTTAGTAGGTGGTATAGTGCTGCATTTTGCTAATGTTGATAAAGCAGGGATGTTTTAGTTACTTCTGGACAGTGCTTACACAGAGTCAAGGTCCTTTCTGCTTCTCACACCACTCCACCAGTAAGTAGGCTGGAGGTGCACAAGAAGTTGGGAGGTGACACTGCTGGGACAGCTGACCCCAAATGAACAAAGGGATATTTCATACCACATGATGTCATGCTCAGTATATAAACCGGGGGAAAGCTGGCTGAGAGGCTACTGCTTGAGGACAGGCTGGGCATTGGTCAGCAGGTGGTGAACAATTGCATTGTGCATCACTTATTGTTGTTGTTATTATTATCATTATTATTTTCCCTTCCTTTTCTGCCCTATTAAACTGTCTTTATCTCAATCCATGCATTTTACCTTACCATCCCGTTATGGGCGGGAGGAATGGCTGTGTGGTTTTTAGCTGCCTGCTGGGTTGAACAAAGACGTGGTCCTACATTAATTGCACAGGAAGGAAACACATGTTATTTACAGGAAATGGGCTCATGCCTTCTTGGTCTAGTGGTCACCGTCCAGGTCTGTAATGAACATCTACTTCTCAAAGTTAACATTCAAGTAATCCTTAGAAACACAGTTTGGAATCAAAAGTCTCTTTAGTAAAGATTTCTTCAGACAATAGTAAAAGTCTGTCCCTGCAACAAATGCTTGTAATCTAAATCAACAAGACAGTCAAAGGGGAAATGGAAACAAGAAGAAGTTAAATCACTTGCCCAAGACCATAAAGCAGGTTAATGGAAGAGCTGAGAATAGCATCCAGTTCTCTTGAGTGATGAATGCATGCACCCCATTATCCATCAAGACATATTGCAGCATCTTCTCATGGTTCTTGTTGGGATGCATGTGCCATAAAAAGAGTCCTGGAGCTTTTCTGAGTGCATGGAGACTTGATAAACCACACCTTAGTCCAGACAAAAGGAAATAAAGTGAGGGTCATTTTTCAGCATTCTTTCTTTATGATTTCTCATTATTTCCAGACACTGATAAAAAGGCGTAAGCATTTAAATATATGTAACAATCAAACTACCACTTTGATGTTTCTTAGTATTTCAGCAGTAGTCTTTCACAGAGTGAGAACAGGTTTTAGAAATACTTTATGCAGAGATACAGCTTTTCAGCAATTTTAGTTATTACAAGAAAGTTTTCAGGATTGCTTTGAAATGCTTGCAGCTTTACATGGGAGGTTGATGCTCTGTGCTGTAGTTCATGCTTCATCTTATCGTGTCTTTACTTATGCCTGGGTTTATTTAAACTTGTGTTGTGAAGTTGACAGTCACAGTGAAAATTTTGCCCTGTCACAGAATGAACAAAAAATATTCCCACTTTTTTTTTTTTTTCTTGTCTACGCTACACTAAAAGTTGGGCCTTCCCTATTAACATTAGTTAGAAGAGTTCAAAAAAGTTCACTCCTCAAAGCAGACACAGTTACATTGTCTAAAGCCATAATAGGAATTCAGACATACGGTCAGAGTAAGTCTCTTGCCAGCTGTTTTTGCTTCTGTTGATGTAATTAGGTCAAAAGCGGTGTTTTGTCAGGAGAAGCTGATGCAGTGATGTCTTCCCATATCTATGTGAGTATGCTGATGAAACAATGTAGCTTCACCATCAAACCTTTTCCAATTTGAAAAGATCCCTGCTTCTGCTCTTGTATTTGATTCATCATATTGAGGCTTCAGTGTAGCAACAGCAGTGAGCAGAGTCACATTTTAGGCAAAACGAATCTCAGAAAATTTCCTCCAATGCACTTTCACTGATTTCCTGTCCTCTAATAAGGAATGGTGCACGGTAAAGAGTAATTTTCTTTACCTTTTGTGTTTCATGGTGAGTTCTAATTCTGGGTTGGAACAGACATTTTTAAACTAGCTTAATTTTAATATGAAAATTCTGATTTCTTAATTGAATATTTTCATGTTAATTTTAAAAATATCTTTTGAGTTTTTTATATTGATATTTTGGGGCTTAAACATATACAAAGGAGATAATATTCAAAGCTTAATGTGAAATTAGCTATAATAAATTTATTACTGCAATATTATTTTTGCTGGTAATTATACTCATGCACTTAGAATACTTAGAGCACAGATTCCTAAATCAAAATTAAAAATGTGTGTAGAAAGGAGGTTATCTTCTACTTCCATTGAATGTCTGAGTCTCTTGTTTTTCCTGAAGCAAACATTTGGGGCTGAAATGTAGTTCAGACTATAAGGGAAAAACAAGGTGAGTTATTCTGGCAGTACAAATATCTTGTTCCTTGAAATAAATTCTTCAGGGGAAGCATCACTGGCAGTGAACACATTAATAGCTCTGACAGTTACCAGAGAGCAATTGGCAAAATCCACAGGCAGCATGTTACTTACTCTTACTGATAGCTACACTGGTGACCATTTTTATTGAGTATTAGACTGAACAAGGAGTCTGGGGACCCCAGACTCAAGGCATTTGCAGTTTCAGATTAGTCAGGACTGCACAGTGTGGCATGGAAAGGTAAATCCAAGAAACAGAAATGACAGCTTCCCTAGACTTGCCAGCACACTTGCTCATAGATTTTTTTTTTTTTTTTTTAATTTAGTTTGGTTTAATGCTGTGTTTCCCTGGGACACATCACTCCTGTCTCAGATGAAACCTGACATTCAGCTTGCTCAGCTTCAGCCCTTTCGTTGCTATACAGACACACACATCCTTTTTGCCATCCCTCTCAGAAAATGAGATTACAGTCTCAATCCAGGCCATGTATCAGTTGAGAAAATTGTAGAAAGCAGAAAGAAAAAAGGTTCAGATGATGCAGACAAGTCTTAGGAGGCTGTGGATCCTTTAAATGAATCCTTTGGGCTATTGGTTTCACCATTACTACTGATGACTTCAGGAAAACTCATGCTTTCCCCAAGTTTCTGAGTGCTAAATAACTACTATGTGTGAGAATTCAGTTAAAAATCCAGGCTAAAGGCTTTCCTGAACAAGGTGGCAAATGGTGATGATGTGCAGAGAGGTCACGGTTGGCTTCAGCAAAGGTGAACAACATGGTGACATGGCTGCCCTCACATCAGCCACTTTCTCTTCCTAGGAGACTGATGAGATCATACCAGTGCACAGACACTGGTGGGAATGATCGCTATGAAGCATTCAAAATCAAGTGTCCAGTTCTGCACTAAGTGTAATGGCGCTCTGCTACCATGCCATAGTGATAAACTTTTAGAAACAGCTTATTTTCTGTAGCAGTTTCATCTCAGCTTTGTCTAAAGCATGGTATATTGCAGCACTTAACAGATGCTTGTTCTGAGGTCTTCCTGCATTTCTCATCCAGCTTCCTTCCCTTTTTGCAACACTGTGTAATTTCAGCTTTGGTGAGAGCCTCACTGACTGCAGGCTGCTTACAGCTTCAGCTTTTTCCTTGGTAGTGCTTGTATTAATATTTAAACAAAGAAAGGCTTCTATCACCAGAACGTTTTTAAAACACATTCACTTATCTTGATTTCCTTGAGACTGGATTCCTTACACTAGAGAACAGTGGTAGGGTGCATATATCTAAATTTTACAGAATTTGTTTTCTAACTCAATTAAAAAGATTTCATCTGGAACTCAGCATGTTCTAGCTGCACGATGCACCACCAGAACTGCCTGGGAAGCTGACTTAGTGTTCTGCAAGACCTGGACCTTTAAAAGGAGCAGAGATGGATCTTAGTCATGCCTAAACAGGTGTGCTTGGAGTTCTTTCATAATAGTGCTGGGAATAGCATCAGCTGGTTTCAGAATGTCTAGTTTGGAAGTGCAGTGCAGGCACCTAGGTGGAGTTAAACTTGGTGGAAGTGAAGTTGTAGTGTGTCTGGTGATTAACAGCTAATCTGGTGAGTGCAAATCAGTAGAGATGCAGAGGTGAAAGTCTTGCGTATTGTTTAGAGTGAGGCTTTAAAAGAAATGCTCGATATTATGAGGTTTTAAGACCGAGGGCAAGAAAAGGCAACTGATGAAGTAATGTGTTAATATGGATCTGGATGAGTCCTCCTGAAGGAATTATTCTGAATTATTCCCTGAATGATAAGGATGTGTTGGTTAAGTTCTCATCTCCCCTCTGAAAGATGAACAGAAAAAAGGCAGGGATACATGATAAACTTTTTGCTTGTTTTTTCCTTTGATTTATTGCCTTAGGCTATATCTAGCTGTGTATTTTCCAAGAGTGACCTTGAGCAAAAGAGGCTGAGATTGTGTTACCACAACCCTAATACTTTGTACAGGTAAAATGTGAATAATATTGTGCATTTTATTTGAACTTTATTTGAAAGTAATGGCATTAGTGAAAAATAGCAGTGTAAACTGAAACTCCTAGTATAGTGACTTTCTATCCTTCTAACTCCACTCAGTTTATATCAAGAAAGTAGAGAGCCAATTCCTAATTTCACAGATGGAGAGACTTAGATGCAGAGAGATACAAGTAAGCACTTTTAATTTAGACCAGTGGGAGTGGCATATACACATAAATGGCTTTATTTTCATGGTTGCAGTAAACCTTCTGAGAACTTTAAAGAGTCAGGTACTGAATTATTTCTTGTTTGAACTGATCTTACCATGGTGTTACCGGAGTAATTTCTTAATCAGGGCCGCAGCAGATTTATGTTGACAAAAGTGAGAGTAAAAACCATCCGTGACTCTAATTAAAAATTCATATTTCTTACAAACTGCCTGTATTCTATATTGAATACTTGACAAAAAGCATAAGAATATTATCTCTTGAAAAAGTATTCTGATACACGAGTATATGTTCCATAGTATAGTGTCCTGAGTCAGTTTTCATTCCCCATCTCAGAGCTGTTTCAATCTAGTGTCTGAGTACCCAGTACCTTCTGCGTACCCTAAAGGGTATGACTGAATTAGTGACAGAATTACACAGTTTCCTTGTGTCCTCTGGGGACTGAAATATCAACAAAACACTGCTTTGAGAAATCTCTACAGCTGTGAGTCAGAGATGACCTTTTCTAAGACAGACTGAAGGCTTCGGCAGGGGAGTAAAGTTGGCCTTGAACTTTGAACTAAACTTTTTCACTTTGGTCTCTTGTGACACTTACCACTAAGATGTGGCTCCGTTCATGACACTGTGTGCCAACAAGGTTTCATGCCATTTTTAAATAAATATGATACATATTCTTTGTAAGTTTTGATTTCATCCTGTAATAAATATCCTATGAAGGATATGTACAGACAGTTAATAGTTTCCTGTCCCTGCTGAGCCAAAATCTTGAACTTTCCAGGCAAGCTTGATGTGTTTGAGAAAAAAAATGTGACAACAAGCAATATAAAGAAGCAGAGCTCATCCTTATAAGCCGTTGTGTTTGATCTTCCTTGTTCTGTATATGAAAAAATGCACTTGGCACACAGTGGGGGATGTTGCCGTGAAGAAGTTTTTTTAAGTTCCCTTATTTTTAGGGCTGACTGAGGCCAGTATCTAGTGGAGTGCCTCAGGGGTCAGTACTGGGGCCAATATTATTCAATATATTCATTAACGATTTAGGTGAGGGAATAGAGTGTACTATCAGCAAGTTTGCTGATGACACTAAGCTGGGAGGAGTGGCTGACACGCCAGAAGGCTGTGCTGCCATCCAGCGAGACCGGGACAGGCTGGAGAGTTGGGTGGGGAATAACCTAATGAAATTTAACAAGGGAAAGTGTAGAGTCCTGCATCTGGGCAGGAACAACCCCAGGTTCCAGTATAGGTTGGGAAATTACATATTAGAGAGCAGTGTAGGGGAAAGGGACCTGGGGGTCCTGGTGGACAACAGGATGACCATGAGCCAGCACTGTGCCCTTGTGGCCAGGAAGGCCAATGGCATCCTGGGGTGTATTAGAAGGGGGGTGGTTAGTAGGTCGAGAGAGGTCCTCCTTCCCCTCTACTCTGCCCTGGTGAGACCCCATCTGGAATATTGTGTCCAGTTCTGGGCCCCTCAGTTCCAGAAGGACAGGGAACTGCTGGAGAGGGTCCAGCGTAGGGCAACAAAGATGATGAAGGGAGTGGAGCATCTCCCTTATGAGGAAAGGCTGAGGGAGCTGGGTCTCTTTAGTTTGGAGAAGAGGAGACTGAGGGGTGACCTTATTAATGTTTATAAATATATAAAGGGTGAGTGCCATGAGGATGGAACCAGGCTCTTCTCAGTGGCAAACAATGATAGGACAAGGGGTAATGGGATCAAGCTGGAACACAAGAGGTTCCACTTAAATTTGAGAAGAAACTTCTTCTCAGTGAGGGTGACAGAGCACTGGAACAGGCTGCCCAGGGGTGTTGTGGAGTCTCCTTCTCTGGAGACATTCAAAACCCGCCTGGATATGTTCCTGTGTGACCTCACCTAGGCGTTCCTGCTCCAGCAGGGGGATTGGACTAGATGATCTTTTGAGGTCCCTTCCAATCCCAAACATACTCTCATACTGTGATACTGTGACTCCAGCTTATGATCTATATGGAAGGTTCAGCATAAGATTGCAAAATCTGTCACTAATGTAGACTGCAAGATGAACTGATGCTATGGGAGGGTGCTTTAACAATCTTTCACCCCTAGCACTTCAGAGTTAGAAGGAAATTCACTGCATGTGTACATGATGTGAAAAAGTAGAGGTCTGCTTTTTATTGCTTGGCATGATACACAGTCATCATGGACTTGACAGTGTTAGGTTTACAGTTGCATTCAATGATCTTAAAGGTCTTTTCCAACCTAAATAACCTTATGATTCTGTGATATGAGAAAGCCTTGCACAGGCAATATTCTTCAAGCACATACTGTGACAGTAACAAATGTTGGAATTTCCTAAGCAGAGGAATATTTCAAATAGGATTATTATAATTTTCCTGATAAAAACAAAAGACATATATTTCCTGAAAGAAAGAATACTAACATTTATCCGCCAAGTATTTATTTCAGAAGCTGCAGAAGCAGTAGTTAAATATGCTAGGAACTATACTGATGAAGCTGTTATACAGTCTGCAACATACTGTGCTGTTTTTATGAAGCTCAGAACTAAGCTGTGTATCCCTGAGGAACCATTAAATGCTGTTTTTCTATTCATTATTATTGTTATTATTGAGTAGAACAGCTGTGATGCACTTTTTTTTAAGGTTCCATTTATGAATAACTCTTCTAATTACATTGGTACATTATTCTATGCATGTAAATCCCTAGTTTTGGTTTATATGTCTACAACAAAGTAGTTACACAATGCATAGTGACATAAAAGATTACTCAACTGGAATGCTGTGACCAGTTTGGTCACCTCACTTCAACAAAGGGCTGAACCAATTGGAAATACTCCAGATAAGAGATGCAAGAATGGCCCAAAATGTTTTTTGTGGTGTTATTAATGTTTTGGTTTTTTTTTTTTCAAACCCACATCAACCAACCAAAAAATAAACCTCACAATCTCCCCCCTCCCAAAAGAAAAAAACAACCAAAACTGAGATAAAACCAAACCACCATGAAACACCAACTCTTACTGTAGGAGGACAGGCTGAAGAAATTTGTGTTATTTTTAACCTGTAGAATAGAAATCTCTTTTTAAATAAACAGAAAGTTGTTGCAAAGAAAAAGGAAGGATCTGTCTCTCAGTTCCTAATGTGTATCACAAGAAGCAGTGAGATAAATTCCAGTATGAAGAATTCAGATTAGATAACAGAAGTGTTTCCAGTCAGGAAATAAAGTCACTGCCTGGGAAGACTGTGAATTTGCCATCACTTGAAAGAGAGAGTAACAGATTTTACATTGAGGGAGATTGATAATCTTAGTGATCCCTTGAGACCCCTTTCAGTATGATTATGCAATGAAGAATCATTAATCTATGACAACAGAAATCTGGTGTACCTTGCAAGTGTAAACCCCACAAGCAAAACTTTATACATGCTTGTGTCTGAACTGTGACTCACATTGTAGAGAAATGTCTGAGCTTTGTCCCACTTCACATCTGGCATCTTTCATAATAAAAATATGCAATGAATAGAGACTCTCTCTGCACCATACCCCCCACATCCCCAACCAAACTACACCACCTTTTTTGTAATTTGCCAGTTCCTGAGGTTGTCAATCAATGTGTATAAATGAGTAAATTATAGACCTTCAGCAGAAAGACAGTTTCTTATCTGTGGAAGCTGTATTTTAAGTCTCATCCTCAAGACTATTATTTTCCTTGGGTCTTATTGCTACTATAAAGACTTTTCTTGCATATTTTGTGAGTCAATGAATCACTGAGCAAAGCTATTTTATTGCTGAAGTTTACCGGTGTTGAAAATTAAGGGTTTATTCCCTTAATTGGTCTACCCCAAGAGTTTTAGTGCAAAAGCTTGAACACAAGCCAAAAATGAACTCCCTGAAGTACTTAGTGGAGTAATCAAAAGTTGAATTTATACATTTATATTCATAAACATTAAATGATAATATTGTATCCTGGTTATGAGAAGCACTGGAAAGAATTTAGTAAGAAAATACTAGGCACCGTACTATGAAAGCAGTATTGTAAAGATTTTTTTTTTAACGTGAGTAGAAGAAGAAGTTTAAAATGAGTTATTCATTCAAGCATTGAAGAAGACATTTCCAATTATGCTTGTCTATAATACTATCTTATTGGCTTTATATTCAGAGATGAAAAAGAATATAGTCATTGGAAAGAATTAACTTCACACTTTCAGAAATCTTTATGAAGAAAAATGCAGGCTCTGTCCATGGCACTTTTAGGAAAGGGTTATAATATTCACCCTCTTTTTTTAATCTGCCCTTTTTGTCCAAAAGCTATTATTAATGATTATCAAAAGTTGGAGGAGACCAATAGTCAGTGCTGTTTACCAATAGTAAAGTTCTATCCTGATGGAAAATAAATTCTTTATAGAACTGACATGTTTGAGTCTAAGAAGTGTTTTGTAAAGATACTTCTATACCATAGCAGCTAGTTTTCATATTTGGTTTCATGTAGGATAACATAAACAATCCAAGTTTTATTTGATTTTCAAAGTATACCAAAGAAATAGACAGGGAACAAATAGGGAAGTAGAATGCAAATTATCAGCAGTTTTAGAATTAATGGACAAATAATTGTCCTTCTATACTTCCAAGTGTGGAATGACATTATTATAATTTTTATACCAGATTGCACCCATATATTTATAATGTTGATTAGGATAGCATCTGCTTTATTTTGTTAATATCATTTTTGTGAAAAACTTCGGTTTATTGAAGCACACAAATAAAATCTTTATTTGCCAGTAGACAGAAATTCTAGTCAAAAGAATATGAGATGCTTGATGTTAAACTACAGAGATATGAAATCTACTTTTTGCTACTTCTGCTTCGTGGACAATTTCTTCATCCTGCAGAGAAACTGGTCATTCAAACTGACATAGCAATTTTCTGACTGGCTGAGAATACCTTACATTTCTGGAACAGCATGACATTTTGATGCTCATTAGTTTAAAAAGTCATCTGGAAAGAAATTGCCTAATATTTGGCACTTACAAACATTTGAGGGTTATTGCCAGTGAATATTTTTGACTAGTTTTTCTTTTTTGCTCTTGTTTTATTAATATGTATTTATATCATTATGAAGAGTTTTTCTATAAAGGTATGCCACAAGCAATAAATAAGGATCACTTTAGTTCGTCCATGTGTCATCTAAAAGGAGGTTTGGATCAGGATAAAATAGCACAGGTTTCTTATGAGTTGTCCTCATAATCCTTGGGACTTCTCAATACAGTGTTTCAGATCTGTTAGAGTGGGAATAAAGAGCATCTATCCCTCCTCCTCGTAGATCAGAACTTGTCCCAGTGCATGTTTGCTTGATTGTTTCTAAATCTTGGATATATGATCTGTTTGACTTCTGTATGATCAAAATTACTTTCCTTTTTTTTTTCTTTTCCCCTTATTGCATGTTTTATGGGCCATGTTCAATAGTGAAAGAGGAATGTGCTCACAGCATTTTTAATTGGACTAGGATGAGTGATGTGATGAGAATAGCTGTTTCATAACAAGTAGATAGCAGAGACTTTATCTACCAAATCATAGGGTTATACCCTAGAGAAGGGGTGTCAAACTCATTTTCACCAGGGGTCATGCCAGTTTTGTGGTTGCCTTCAAAAGGACGAATGTAATTTTAAGACTTTATAAATATAGAAGTAGTTACATTTATACAGTCCTAAAATTACATTTGTCCTTTTGAAGGCAACCGCAAGGCTGGCGTGGCTCCTGGTGAAAATGAGTTTCACACCTCTACCCTGGAGTATTGTTGGATGGAGGCAGGATTGAGGCTTTCTAGAAAGAAGGTTCAGATTACAAACCTTCTGAAAGTGGAGTGGGTATTTTAATAAAAGTCATAAGTGTGTGCATCTGTGTAGACGCGGAAGTCACGGACTAGTCACACGATCAATATGATCAGACAGTAGTCACTTTATTAGCAGAGTCATCAGACTTATATACGCTATTGGCTCCCTTATGATACGATAGCTAAAATCTGATTGGTTGCATGCACTGTTAATGAGCTGTTCGCACGTCCTTAAACTGTTTCTGCTAGCTCAGTCCTTTTTGGTCTATGACCACCAACTCCCACAATGGCATCCTGTTTTTTCAGACAGGTGTTGGCCATGTACACTTGCCTTTCTTCCTCATTTTTCTGCTGCATAAGCTTGTATCAGCATTTCTTCAACCTTGATTTATGTTGCTGCATCTTTGAGGCCTGCACTTTACAGGCTAATCAAGTTCATATCTAAAGTGTCTGGATTGCTCACTACATGTCCTTGATCTTCAAAAAACCCCACACATGTGTGTGTTGTAGAAGCGCTTAAGGAGAATTTGGTCAGTAATAGCGCAGTCCTTCCTTGCATAAGAGCCCTGTCTACCTCCTGTCTTGCTACAGTAGACATGTCTATGTATGTTCTCTATTGCTCCTCTAGTCAGATGATTTCTCTCTTGATTTTTATATGAGGTTAGTGAACCTTCTAGCTTTGAGATATTTACACTACAGTGGGTCTGGAGTGCACTGACATCCTTTGTAATGGCCTACAAATAGAAAACAAAATCTCCACATCACAAATGTAGATTGTGTTAGCAGCTTCTCAAAAATGGAATGTACCTGTTTTCTGTTATGCAATTTCTTATCAAAAGCTGTCAACTAAAATTCTGTTCCCCAAGCTGGTCATTGACTTATTCTGTGTAATGTGTCTTCCAATCTTGCTATCCATCGCCCATTTGCTTTGTGTGCTTAAATTCTGAGAAATCATGAGTACTGTTGTATATATAGAATGTTTGATGGAAGTGAGTCTTCCAAGTTGCACTGTAACCCAAATAATACTCAAAATATACAATATGTAAAGAATTTGTACTTAATTGTGAGATGTCACCGTTTCAAGTTACATAAATGCTAGCCGTTTTGATTCCTTGGAGGGATTTTCTTTATGCTTGTGTATTTCTGCAGATAAATCATATACCCACACATCTCTGCATGTGTCTGTATGTGAGTACATATAAACAGGCATGAAAAAGTCAATTCAGCTAGGACTGAGGTATACGCTTCTTATTTCTATGTATTTTTAATGTGTATACTTCTAAGTTACTCACTCCTGATAGCACCTGGGATGCTGAAGACATTCAAGAAGGCTTATTTCTGCTGTCTCACTGCATGTCATCACTGCTTAGAAGCAGAGAAATAGGCGAGCTGGCTGATTCATTAATTTGGGTGCAGGGTTTGTATAGTCAGCTGACAAAACAAAAAATGTTTGTGATATGTTGACTTAGCTCTATGTAGGAAAATAACAAGACTTTGAATGATTTTTTTTTTTAAGATCTATAATTATCTTGCATTCATTTTTAAGCTATGCTGGCTTTTTTTTTCCCCCCATAATATTGTGCATGGTGTATTACAACTGTAGTTCAGTATGCACCTAAAGTCAAAGCCAAAATATTATTTGTTTTGTCTGAAATTTTACAGATGATGGTTGTAAGTTTAGCACAACAATATTTTAAGAAATCCATAATAAAACCATAAACCTGAAATAATTTCACAATTACAGTTCAAAGCTGTAAGGCTTGCCTACATGTTAAGCACAGAGTGAAAAGTAGCTTCCAATGATGTGGGTTGGTGTCCTGGCTCTGGCTAGAGAGGCTGCTTTTATGTCTTTGGAGGACTTTCGGGTTATTTCAAATTATAAAGATATGAAACAGTCAGTCTGAGGAAATGCAGTTCTCAGAAATGATCCATAATCTGCCCATACCTCAGGCTTTTTACAAAAATATTTTCCTTTATTACATTTTCAGGGGAAAAAGTAAATATTTAAATGAAATACACGATCATATGGAATATTTATATGAATATAAAGGACCTTAAATAATCATACAACAGTAAGAAAAACACTTGAATTGATGTTGTCCACATAAACCTAATTGGTTCCCATTCTTTTGTAGGTATCTCTTAGTTCCTAACTATAATGGTATCACCTATAAAATATTTTCCAGAAGACTTCCTTGTGTCTGGTGTTTGCTGAAAGAACAACCATTACATTTGATGTCCTCATGAAGTGCATGTCCCTTGCCTTTTTTGTTGTAGAGTGTATAAATCTTTCATCCTCATGGGTGTTTCTACAGCTATCAGTGACAGCCATGAATGTGTCTTCATAAGATCTTCCAAAATCTTCACAGAAGTTTTAAGTCATGAAGATGTCAGAAGAGATTGGTCGTTTTGTGTGTCACTTTGAAAAGACTGTTTTCCCCAATACATTGTGAATTTCCAGATCTAGATTTCTCTAGAGCAAAATTTTGTTCTCTTTCAGCTTATGTTGCAAATTTTCAGTGCTTCAGCAGATTTGGTATCCCAAATTATCTGAAGTTGGAAAACCAGCTGTGAGGGATACAGAATCTCTTAAGAGCTGTGAGTGGTTTGGTTTAAATTGTCTGGCCAGGATCTTGTAAGTAGGATAAGATTTCACAGTGTGCAGCTGCCCAGGTCATAGGACTGTGCAACTTCTGCAATAAATGAGACAAGAACATTGCAGATGTCAAACTTCATCACTTCACACCTCACATTCATTCTCAGGGCACTGTTTACACCTTTTGCTGAGACAGCCCTGGAGTGGATGTGTTTGGAGCTGGAAAAAACAATTACATGTGATCTTGCTCATTCTCACATTTACATTAATTTGTTTCCAGGATACTAAATTTAAAATGCCCTGCGATACCGAAGGGTCAAATACCACAGTGATATATTCATCATTTCTTGGAGGTTACTTTTACTTCCTTTTACAAATACATTTTTATTGCATGTAAGCAAGTCTATTGAGAATAAGAATGATAGTTGTGAATAAGGTCTAGACTTTAGGCTTCATTCTAATTTTGATTTAAGGCACCATTTCTTTAATACTTCAGCAAAATGTGTGTTCTGAAATGTATGTACTATGAGTTTGTTTGCTAGTAGCTTTATTATACCTGTATATTGTTTCCTGCTTATAAAAACACTCCTGAGATAAGCTGCTTATATTAAAACATTTTCAGATTTCTCTAGAGAAAGTCAAAATATTGGAAGGGTAAATATTTTCAGTAGTGATGGACTACTCTGATGAAGTGATTCATTATTTCACTTCCAATGCTTAAAAACTTTGCTGAGAAAGTAACGTGCTGAATGGCCCCACTAACACATGAATGTACTGTACATTAATATTCTAACCCAGTGAAAGCTGTGTTTTCATCAAGTAGGCAAAAATCACAGTTCTCTGTGGAAGTGAAAATTCCACGGAATGGATGAATTTTTGGGAAACTGTCTTTATATGGGATAAAAGCGTTTCAAAGTTTGCTTACAAATCAGCAGGATTTCAGAATGAAATAGTTAACATAGATTTCATAATGAAGGGATAATCTTAAAATTTAACTTCTTGGGATTTTTAAACTCTTAGACTGCAAAGTGTAAGGATAGAATTTTCAAAGGGGAATTACAGGCTCAATTTCTACTAACTAATCCTTTAGGCACTATTGAAAACCTCAGCCTTACATCACAAATGCCCCTGAGGAATCAGCTAGTTAACCTAACAGGTTCTGAGGCAAAAGAGGAGGGATGACACTCAGTTTGGTTTTACAAAGAATGTATTGGAAAAGAGAAGTGAGACGAGGTGCTTCAACATACAAAATACACTGTGTTAATTGGGGATTTTATCTTCCTTTTTTCTCTCCTTTTCTCTCCTTTTCTCTCCTTTTTCTCTCCTTTTTCTCTCCTTTTTTTCTCTCCTCTCATTATTTGTCTTAAGATCTGATTTTTCACATCGTGCTGCATAGCAGTGGGGAGAGAAAGACATCCTGATACTTTTCCTTTCATGATCAGTAGCTGACTCTATCCAGACTTGCTTCTCTGGTCTGGAAGCTGGGGAGCAGAGCTCCCTTCATTTTCTGGCTGCTTCTCTATGCCCCAGTGGAAGAGAAGAAATGCTAGTCACAGGCCTGATGTGCCTTTGCAATTTAGATATGAAGAGCTAAGGGTAAGGATCCTGACAGTTGTTAAGAGTAAATTAAGTTTGTGCTGTTAAACTTGGTTCTAAATGAGGCAGAATTGTTTCACCTCTACCTTAAAGGCAAAGGTATTTGATCTTCAAATCAAATCAAATAAAAAATGTAGGCACCTAGGAAACTTTGTGCCCTCAGGAAATCAAGCATGATCTAAACTTTGGGCTTTGGTAGTAATGAAGTAACTAAAAGCTGTAGAAGTCTATTTGAGTTTTTATCTCTGAGTTTTTATAAAAGCCGTACCATGTAAGGCTCACATGGCACAGCCCTTGAAGGTACCTTACGGCTCTCATGAAATCCATGTAGTAAATGGGTACAACAAACCTTTACAGCAACATGTGCCAGAAAGAGAACAACTGAGTGGATAGGAGAATGGATCCTTTCATCTCAGCATATTTGAATATATGCCATATATGAACATTTCTTGAAGTCTTCAGTTGAAAACTCATGCCTAGTTTAAAGGAACTATTTAAAAAAGAAATATTTAAATATATTCAGATATTCATGTTTGAATTCAGTGAGACTGACCAGAGATCATGAGAGGATCAGCTCAGGATACAGACTTGGAAAAAAAAAAAAAAAAGACCAAGAGCAAACATATTTAGTTTTTCATTTCTGAAAAACTCTTCACATTCATTTACTAAAGCTGAACCACGGGGAAGAGAGTGAAGAGATATACACTGAGGAAGTTTTAAAGAAGATGGAAGAGGAATTGTCATTCATGAATAGAAGTGGCAAAGCAAGAAATACTGACAGTGTTGATTGATAGTGAGACAAAGGCAAAATGTATGAAGAAAAATGTGTAGAATGAACAACAGATAAGTATAGTGATGATGAGATGAGAATATTTAACATTATCCTTCTAATCTTGTCTGGAAAACTTTTCATAGACAAATACAATTGCACAAACATAAGTGAATCAAATAAAAATGTCACCCAAGTCAATGAGGCAGCACAGCCATCAGCAACTTAACCGTGTGACAGTCCCAAGATCTACTCCCACACCACCAACACAGCCACCTACAGACCTTGTCAAGCAGCCAGATGCTGCTGGAAGATGAGGACCTTCCACAGCTGGCATTTAACTCTTGAGAGGGCAGTAAAAACACTCAGGCTTTATTTCAATGCCTAAGTTACATCTTAATTCAATGGTTGAATTTAAATTGTCATCCACTTCTAAACTGTTTTAGTAGTGAATTTTATTTTGGCATATGTTATGTAGTACATCCTTATCTAATAAGAGCACTCGTCTTCCTGTGAGGACATTAATACTGACAGAACTCTGTCCCAGCTCTATCACATACTGCTTTAATTAAGACTGCATTCATTTTGGAAGGAAAAAGGGCAAAGATTTAATTTTTAATGCAATTGTAATAACAAATCTTCATTAATGATGGACAAAAACATTTAATAAAGTGTTATGATGTTATGAGATCTTAGACACCTGGGAGATCTCACCATCCCATGTCATTACTTCACAAGCATGTTTTCTCAATGTAGTGTCAATACTCCCCATTTGACTATTTTGGAAATATTCTCTTTGTAGTAAATATAAGATCCTGTTCTTACACCTATGCAGATTTCTTGAAAACACCTCTGAAAGACTTCAAACTGTTCTTAGGTGTTTGAAGCCATTTGGACTCAAGATACACTGTGAGAACCTCCAACTACGTTAGTACACTTGCAAAATTTCCACTGGGGGCGGCTTTTGCTTAGTGTGACAATAGAGATGTTTCCAACCTCAAATTTACAGGAACTGATTATAAGAAGACTTTATTATTTCTAGGGAATGACGATATGAAGCTACCATATTTGTTGCATGTGGAGGAACACCACATGCAGATTTTTCGGTAGCTGGCACATTGAGTAGCCTGCTACAATAGGGAATTGTCTAAGAGCAGTTTAAGATGAATGGCTATCTCACTCCAGTATTAACTGTATCAAAGATAGTACGCATAATACACAGTTGTTCCTCCAACATCAACCAAGGAAAGCTGACATTCAAAAGGCACGCTCTTGATACAATTCTATGGCAACCTGTTTTAGAATATGAGTTCCAGTAAAATAAGAAATAGAAAAACTAAGCAGGATAAATCAGGCAATATTCTGTTTCTAGCTTACTTGATAAATGCTATCAAAGTAGAGTTTAAGGTTAGAGTGAAGAACGGTCAGGGAATAAGGGAGAATATTAATTGTTTGGTCTCTCTTGTGAGACTCATTCTAGTCATAAAAGTATTTGTGCTTGTTTATCTCTGCTGTCCTTGACCAATGCAAAACTACCAAGACTACAAGGCAGAATAGAGACAAGTATAAACTTTTGGACAGAACTTGTGATATGTAGATATGCATAAGATGGCAGGGGTGATACTCAAATCTGCTTCCTCTGATCTCTGTGGGAAGAAGAGACACAAATCAAGGAATTAAAGGGAGATTGAACTGAGAAGAAATAACAGATTGCACTAATTATTTAACTTTCAACTTTTCTTTCATGGTATATCCAAAATAAGATTGCCACCTTCCTCCACTGTATGTGACCTCCAGAAAGTTTTCTGAAATTGTACTCATATGCAAAACCTAAATTAATAAAAATGTTATGAAGAGACTATACCTCCGGATAAATATAGGGTGAATTTCAAACTGGACATCTGTTCTGCAAGTGTCAAAAGACTAGGGAAAAAAATACGATTTTAAATAAGGAGAAGACTTTTTGCCCAGCTGTACAAATCTACGTGGTGCCAAATCCAGACTAAAATTAAAAGTGCAAAGCCCTCTGCTGTGGTGATGCTTATCAGAAGAATTTCTGATGCATTCACTAGAGGAACTTCTCAGGAATCTTGCCAATAATAATAAAATAGCTTAAGAAATCAAAACCATGTTATGCAACAATAGTTTATCACCTTGAAATATTCAGGCAACAATTCTTCAAACTCCTACCCATCCCAAAGCAAGCAAGTAAAGTCATTAGCATGTGACAGTAGCTACAATTGAAGTCCCCAAAATTTGCACCTTAAAACTAAGAAGCATGTCCCAGAGTCACCACCTATATATATAGAAAGGGTTTTCTATGTTTCATTTTCAAAGTGCAGGCATGTCAGCTGCAGATAAGTCTATGCAAAGTGAGCTCCAGGTTTCTGCAATCACAAATCATTTTGAGTGATTTGTTGGGTGCTTTGGTTTTGGTTTTGTATTACTCTAGTTTATGAGGATATGTGTGAGAATAATTCATCCAGTTTTAATCTGAAAGCTACATATGACCTTTATGGCAACATCGGCATCTATTGCAGCTTTACAGTGGTCTTATCTATACTCAGAAATGAAAGAGAAGCCTAAGACAATGTCAAAGGTAAATCCTAAGTTAAAATAATGAGCTACATGCTGAAAAAAGACTGTCGGAACATGGTTAAAAAAGAAAGTGGAAGTAATAACTGATTGAAACACTCAGCATCCACATATGCTGAAAAGCTGTAATCATCACTATAGCTGAAATTACAGTATAAAGTACTGTATTTAATGATACAGTTTTGCACATATGCATCATTTTCCTGAATCTTGGAGCACTAAAAATTGGACAATTTTTGGGTGGATTCCTCCTGTAATATGCTTGCTTTGTGCTGCCAGACTTCTTCTGACAAGTTAAAATTGTAAGTTGGTATGGAGCCACAGTGACAGCTCACTTTTGGAACTGCTTTTGTCAAATAATGGAAATATGACCATGGTGCATTTAAATCTAGGAGATATGTCTTTCCATAATGGGATTTAAGCAGTGGGGAGTCAACTAGTAGAAAGATCTGGTGTTCATTTACAGCTTTAGCACTTGTGTGTGCACCGGTTTGCATAGGATGCTTTGCATGAACTCCCCTTAAATTCCCTTTTATTTCCCCATCCCTTTCCTGAATGGAGCTTGAATTCAGAGCTTGATCCAGTAGCCCAGGATCTGTGCTTTCTTTTATTGATATCCGACATTAAATTGTGTATACACATTAAAATGTAATGTAGAGCTGAAAACAGCGAAGTATATTTTATAAAATGCACTAAACATGCAGTAAGAGTTGCAGGAAGTGACTAGGAATAGGAAGAATTTTGCCCTAAGAGAGATTCTGAATTTGCTTCTTGATTTACACAAGTTATTTTTTTCAAAATGCTGCTCTAAAGTGTCTTATATAGCGTACGATTTTTAATAGTTTAGTTGGATGTAAGGGTAGACATGAACTTCCACCAGAAGCTTTGTCATATTGTCTTGGTTTTTTTTAAAAGTTAAGGCTTTGAAATGCTATTCACTTTAAACTGCAAAACTTAATGAAATTACTGTGTAAACAGTATAAATCAGCACACTTGGTGTTGGTATGCTACTTTATACTAACTCATTCTGGTTCACTTAAGGCATTAAACACTTGCCTTTGATATTATAGAGTGGTGGGATTTTTTTCCCATCCTTTACAATTAAAAACTCAGCAGCTGATTGCTTGACCGCAGTTACAGTTATAGAAATGTGGGATTCTGGCTTCTAATTAGCAGTCTGCTTCATTTGTTAGAAACTGATGTATACATAATGCAAGAGAGACATAATAAAAAATTCCCTGTGTAGAGAAGAAAAACAAAAAACAACAAAAACAGAATTAAAAAAAAACAACCACTCCCCTATGTTTTTTTTTTTTTTTCTCCTAGTTTTCCAACAATTCTGAAGACCCATAGGATAGTTGTTTCATGGTTGTACCACTAACACATGTAGCACACTGTAATATCTACTCACACAAGATATACTAATCACATACTTAACAAAAAATATGTAATGTCTTTTTTTAATAGCAAGTTCCCCTTCTTTTGTCCTTATTCTGTTGCTGCAGAGTCTTTTTAGGTCTTTAACTTTCACAGAAAACCTTTTTAGCTTACCATTAGAAGTAGGTCAAATACTTTTTTTCCACTAACAAAATCAAAAACCTAAGAAATTACATTGATTTTGTCTTCCGTCTAGAACTTTTCAAGAATCCGCAGCATAGAGAATAGCCATTTAGCTGTGGAGTCCTACCAGCCTGATGCCTTGTGGCTGATGGAGAGGCAGCTGAGGAGCCAGCAAGGCCATGCTGGATGTGACCTTCATGGAGCTTCAAGCTACTGCCCTGATTACCTGCCCATGGATGATCCACATGGCCAGCACATTCCAGGTCAAGGAGACGTCTGTACTAACAGAGGGGTGAGTAACTTGCACATTATGCTTCTGATAACCTGGATCTGACTTATTTTCATTCTTTCAATCTTGCAAATAGGTTCTATGAAGGCACCAATAACTTAAGAGGTGGAGTGGAGTTCTAGAGATCCATAAGCTTCAGAAATCAGAAACTTACAGTCACAGTGAAAACCAAATAACATTAATGGCTTCTGTAAGCATTTATTGCTGAATCTTTTGGTTTGGGTAAATGCAATATGCACTTACTATTGGGAAGTGAGAAAAACAGGATAGCTGAGACCAGTTAAAAGGATAACTTGTAAAAGTTAGTTAATTTTTTTTAATTTTTTTTTTAAGAAACAACTGAATAGTTAGAAAAATATTTTGTTTCCATTTTGGACAGTCCATATTGGACATGTTATGAATAATAAACTCGAATCACTGAAGTGTAACAAAAATAATTTTGGTCCTGATTGACTTGTTCAAATCAAATTCAATGTCACCTTTGAGGTTGTAACTGATGTCTATATAGACTGGAAACTGAAATTGCTTTTCTGATAACATTCAAAGCATTCAGTGTTCATTCCATAGAACCTGGTATCACATTTGCTGTTTGCTAAGAAGAATTTTCTCTCCACTTGAATCAAGAGAAGTTTTACATTTTGAGTATAGAAAGCCCCAGTTTCACCTCAGGAGTCCAGTTGTTATTTTGTATGCAGAAAATAAAAGAACTGGATCTTAAAAAGACAGCATTTTTTTTTTTCCTTTTTAAGATTTCCCTGTCTTCTTTCAAACAGTTCCTTTCCTTTAATTTAGTGTCTCATTAATAAGAAATCCAAACTATTCAAGCAAGTATTGTTATAAGGAATTCTTGACTTGTACATTGCCAGCTTTTGTACTAAATTATTCAGATAAAAATAAACACGGACAGTTTGGAAACAAACATGATGAACTAGGCTGAATAAAGAATTAATGAAAAACAGTGCAAATATTTGTAGGTAAATTTAACTGTGAGGATTAAGTAAAAAGAGACCATTTCATAAAAGAAAAAGGCAAAGTAAAGATTTTTCCTCATGTTTGCTCCAGATGGATCTATTATAGCTGTCCATGCAGGGATTTTGCTAAGGATTATTCAATATTTCTGACATCTTTATGACCATTCCATAAGTGGTCCAAATTACTCATGGAGGCCTTTAAATGATGGTTACTTTTAACTTGGTCTATTTTATTGATTAACTGCACCCTAAGAAAATGCAAATGTCACAGAGAAGGGAAATTCTTCTGTCATCTCATTAACACATAGATGCTCTGTCCTGATGTGTATATAAAGGTGTGCAGTGCTGTTTTATACAACCTCATTTTTAATAGTGATTTATCCCAACTATTCCACAAATGCTGTCTGGGCACCAAGTGGGTCTCTGAGTCACAAGTGTGCATTTCATGTGTGCAAAGGACACCAACAAGTGACATATTCAGGCTCTGGACTCTGTGTTCACATTGCCACACTTGCTGCCCTTTCAGTCGAGTGATGTGGGAACGCCACACAAAGCCAGCAACCCCCAAGTGGTGTTTACAGTTGACAACTTTTCATGCCCACAGATGCTCACGTGCATCTCTGCTGCTGTTAGACACTCACACACAGGGAACGTCACAGCTCTCCAGGGACTGAAAACAGCTCCCATGACAGCTGGGCTCTAGATGCAAAGTCTGCTTTTCTGCCCCTGGAGCCAATAGTCAGGGTAGACACCTTTAATGATGGGATTCGGATATAAATAGAGGAGTCTATGTGGAGAAAAGGAAGGTATCTTCCCATGGGTATTTATGCTTGATTAACAGGATGGGAACCAATACTTCTTGTGCAAGTAGGTGAGTTAGATTATCAATTTTTTGAGTCCTGAGAGAAAGAACAGCAATTCAGCAAGCTGAGAAAGAATTCAGGAACTCATGAAGAAAAACTAGTTATTTTGAATTAGATTGGCTGAGAAAACTGCAAGAGAAACACTAGCTATCAGTAAAATGGTACTTCTTAATAAAGTATCCAGGACAAAGCTGCACAGTGCCAACCAATTCAGAGTGAGCAAGTTAAAACATAAGACTTTTTTTGCAAAGATATAGCTTTTTTCAGTTTTGTTCCTGTGAAACATTACAGGGTATAAACACAGGACAAATGGCTCCGTCTCCATGGAGCTTTCTAAACTTCCCAGTGTTTCCAGATAGAGTGCTTCCTGTAGAGACAAAAATGTCACTGCAATTATTACTATATTTTTAGACTACCAACACTCTGTACAAAATATGTTTCACCACCTACAAAAGAAAAGCAAGACACTTATATAATTCATATACACCTCAGTCACATAAATAAATTCCCAAGCACACCCTGTATGTTATTGTCTTATGTTTTTGATTAAAAAAAAAAAATGAGTGTACTATTCTTTTATCTGAACTCCAAGATGCACAGCAGAGAAATATATGCAGGAATTAGCTTTTATTTATTTCATTTTGTTTGTGACAGATTCATTGTTTGCTTTTGCCAGACTTTAAACCACCCACTGAACAACATGAATATTCAGGACTTGTCAGCAGCTGCAGCTAGTTTGATTTTTCTCAAGAATTCTAGTACATAAAATGTCAAAGAATTCACTTTTGTATGCAGTACTTGTGCATGAAGTGTCCCCTGATATTATTATTTTGGAAACTTTCTGAGAAACACTGAGAAATACTCATGATTACCCCAAAGCCTCATCAGCCCAGAAAAAAATATCTTGAAAAATCCCACAAGCTAAAGATCCCTCTGTTTAGACATAAATATCTGCTCCCTTAAAGACAGATTTAGGAATGTACACACTTGAATAACTTTATTAATGCAGGCACAGTGAACCCAGCAGGATACATGAATTAAGTTACTTGGCTCTGATTTCTGAAGAGGATATCAGTCTTCAGTGACTAAGTACATGTTTTTGGAAGAGATGGTTTGTAATTACCCAGAGAAAGAGGTTACAGCATAAACAAAGGATTCTGGATCAATCTGTTTCAGGCTTTTAATAGAATTTGTGAGAGCCATTTCTTCTCTTCATCAAGATTCTGAAGACCTAAGGCACGCGTGTGCAAGATGTTCATATTATAGTCAGGATGATAGTGGTGATTGTAGTGAATAATGGGGTCTATGGGATTTGTGCTAAGAGAAAGCCGTAGCCATAACATGGACTTTTAAGGACGACTTGGAGAAAATCTGCAATCAGCTGTAGCTTGATTAATGGGAAGACACTGCTCAGTGTGCTCAAGAATGCTGTAGTGCTCTGAGATGTTCCAGATATACTGCTACTACAGGAAGATAACTGATTGCTATCCAGATTTCAGAAAGAGTCAGTGATATTCAGACTTCTAAATAACTTAGTATTTGCTGTAACAGCAGCTTGAATTTTAACAAGTGGTGATCAAAGGTTTCTGTTAAAAGGCTATTGTTTAATACACGCATGGATAAGAACATGCCTTGACTGCAGAGTTTGGGCAATGTGAGTAGTCCCTTCTCTGCTCGTGTCTACCATTCTGAAGAGCACCACTATCCTTTAAATGGTCAGAATTAAAATAGATTCCTACTCTTTGAAATAAAATAATTAAGATCAGTTAGATTGGAGATGATTTTCTGTCATTAAGATTTCAGAACACAGTCTGTTATTTATAATTCTGTTTTTGGTTACTCCTGCCTTCCCGAAACACGAATCATTTCGGCCTGAAATTTTCCATTCTTGGTATGAATTTATTTGAAAGTTTGATTACAGCTCAGGTAACCTTTCAGGGAGTTCAAAATTACACAATAGTGTATATTTTTAATGATGGTCTAATTGCATCATCACATTAAACAAGACTCAGTAAAAGCAAAGACATTGCTAGTAACCAGTAAGGTTTTTCCAAAGTCAGAATACAACATAGATATCAATTGTGGAGGGCAGCTTTCATCCCGGTTTGAGCATCCTTGCTTCAGATCTCAAAATCAAAAGTTTGTCTTCATGCTTCCCTTACAAGAAGATCTGGTTCCCCAAACAGTCTTACACAGGATCCTTATATTTAGGGGTTTTACAGTTAACAGTAATATTAGAAAATCACAGCAAAACAGAAGCTATAAAGGTACAGACTTAGTCGTATACTTATGACTGGTCATATGCATATGAAAAAGCAGTCAATAGGTTAAACATACATGAGCCCTCTTTTCCTGAGAAGTCTTCCTCAAACTCTGCATTGTGTAGCCATTTCCCAAGCAGCACCACACTATCCAGAATTTTATGAGGCCTTCAGTTATAAACAATTCATTTTGTATCTGGTTATCACAAAGAAAAGATACTTTGCCTTTTGGGCATCTGCAGAATAAATCTGAGATCCCTGAGCAGTGAGCATTAGAAAAATATTTCCTCTCCAAAAGAAGTCATATGCATTTTTCCAGAACTGGACTTGTCAGTTTTCAGCATGAACAGTGAAGAAAACTGGTCTATATTTTTATCTTAGGCAGAAATGCTCTAAACCCACCTCAAACTAAAATGAAACAAACAAAAATAAACAAAGCATGACTCTAACACCAAATTTGCGGCTGCAGCACTAGCTCTCTACTTGTAAGTCTGTTCTATATGTCCACTGGAAGAGAAAGAACATGATCTTAATCGTTCCTCGCTATGCAAAACTTTCCAAATGCAGATATAGTAACTATTTTGGCTGGGTTTTTTGCCTTTCTTATGGCTGATGTCTTTTTTGTAGCAAGGAAAAAGGGATTACAGGGGAAATGTAATTCTATTAACCTGCATGAAATAAGTAGCCCAAGTAAACTGCTGCTGTAGAACAAGGGGGCAACTGGAACTCAGTTTCTAACTGATCCAACCTTAGCCAGTTTTTCTTTCTGCTCTTCCTTTTTCTTTTCATAATTCAATTAGTCATTGTTCATAGGGGTTTGGGACTCTCACAAGCATTTCCAGCTGTCCTTTAAACTGTGAAATATGAGGATAAATAACACCTGGAAGTCAAAAAGTCCCATTTCAGTTTTACAAAATCCTAGTAACACCTGTGCTAGTTTTGCCTCTGTAGACTAATTCAATTTCTCCACTACTGGGCTTTCACTCACTCTCCTCATATTGCAGATCTGAGGGTTTTAATAAATTTGCAAGAAGTTTCATTATAGTAAAAATTGATTCTAAGTTATAGCAAGCTATAAACTCTCAAGAGAAAGAAGGAGAAGTAAAAAGAAAGAAATATGGAGTAATAAAGCTATATGGTGTTTGCAAACAAAGCAGAAAAAGGCTCTAAACAATACATGTTCCTAATGAAAGTTAATGACCCAGAAACAACTGTCATCCAGATCCTCCCAAACTGCTTCTGTCTCTGCTCCTTCCTCCATCCAAATAATTTCTGAGGAAAAGTTATTATGATGTTCTGCTGTTTCCTCTCCCCTCACATCAGTCATATGTACAATCGTTTATCACCTGTTTATTAATTTGCATGGAGGATGGATCTGGTTCAACTTGAAGAACGGCATTTCACAAAGTAAGAAAATGAAAATATTTAATTTTGATTCAAAAAAATGTTGTTGAAATGAAGGTGGCATGGGGAAATTAAACACTTTCAATTTTCATTCTTGAATGGTGGTTCATTTACATAACTAAGTCATGCTGCTTTTCAAGCAAAAAGCTGAAACATTTCAGAGCCAGATCATTTTTACCAAATAACCTCAAGGGCCCTCTGTGACTCCTGTTTGTCTTGAAACCTGGTGGTGTTTGTCCCAAGTCTATGACCAGGATTAAGTCTATTTCAATGGTTGTGGTTCTATGGCAGTCCATCAGGAATCTAGAAATAACTCATCTTGGTCTCGAATTGCATTTGTTAGAACTACTATGAACCTGATGTTTACTGAAGAACATTCAGAGCTTTTCTATTCAAAAAGATCAAGGCATTTGTAATCACATTTGCTTCTCTTGTACACCTCTTCTCCTCAAGACTTTAATGATGATGAAGCTGGAAGAGAGGCAGCTAATTTAATTTAAAATAAAGATCTGGTCCCTCTATTGCCAACCATCTGTTAAATTTGTACTTAGACTGTGCGTTTTTAATGCCAGAGAGCCTTTTGTTCACTTCTATGCAGGACTTTGTAGGTGCTACCAGAAATTCTTGTTAAATGCGGTGATTCTACAGCTTGCTTTACTTTTACAGACTGTTTTTTGTAATAGGTCTGCTTTTATAACGTCATGAAAACACTTATTCTTGTTTCATGCACTTTGCAGCGCAGCCCTGCACAAACTGCATGCAGAGCTCTTCTTATCAGAGTTCACTTCTTAATAGCTACATTACCCTCATGGGGAATGGACAAGCAGTCATTCAGGTGAAAATAAACATTGCTATTACTGTTCATTTATAGACAGAAATTGACATATGGCTCCATAGCCATAAATTTATTTAGCATAAATTTATAATTTCCTTTACTCTAAGTCTATGTATTTTTTTCATAGCCATCTGAACACAGTACCCTTTCTCAGTATTTTTATTATTCACAGTTGCATGTGAAAAGTTGCTTTTGTAAACATTCAATAAACTCAATCTTGATGTCCCATGGGCCACATAGAGAAATGGTTCACTTTTGTTTCTCTAACAGAAATCCATGTTGTTTCACTTGGTAAGACTAAAAATTTATCACACATATTACCCCTATTTGTGAAACAGAATATGTGACAACTCAAGAATCATTTTCATTGCAGTCTTTAAAAGTCATTCAGGAGATTTATTTGCAATCTGCCAACTACTATTAACATGATGCCGAAGTTTGTGTGGTTTTTGATACGCCAATATTATGATTTGGGGCTGGAGTATGGTTTAAATAGCATAACCTTCATGCATTAACATGATTACAGAATAATCTTGATAATTGTTTAGACATTAAATATTGCCTCTTTTTATTTCCGTATTGTTTCCACCTCTTTAAATCTTGTTCTGTCAACAGAAAATTAAGAGGAGAATAATTCATCAGCATCTCCAAGTTTGTATTTTCTTTATTGGAAATAATGCATCCTTTCCTTATTGGAGAAAGGATTGAAGTTCTCATTCTCTCTCTTTTAAGATGACTTAGTGTACTTAGGTGAGGTAGATCAAACCTCATGAACTTCAGAAAATGATATGTTTAGTTTGAACTTATAGGTTTTCCTCTTTTCATTCATAAGGTTTCATTTGAACACATTGGTCATGTAACTTGTTGCTTTTGACCCAAGCCTCTTGTGAGGCTATGATTAAACAAAATGTCTTGAACTAGTAGGTGAAGATTCTCTTCTGGACTAGCTCTGTAACCTGACTTGGATTTTTTCTTCTTTACAAACACTGTAGTTTAGATGCAGAGATAATAACAAACAGTGATTTACAGAAGTATCAAAACAAACCTTTCCTTACATATGTATTGAAATTTGTTCAGAGAGGTATTCTGCAAAAGAGCCTTTAAAATTCATTTGGACTGAATGTGTTGCTTTCTCTCTGTAACCTTTGGACACAGTATTTCTGTAAAAGCTGTAGTGATATGAATGAACTAGCTAACAATCAGATACAAAAGTCTTTTGGGTTTGTTTTGGTTTTAAAGGTAAAACTAGAAACAAGTAGGAAAATATAAGATGCTGTTACTCCAAGATAGGTATAGTTATGGTTTTCCTCAGGACATGATGAAGTTCTTTCAGATATCAGAAGATTTATAAAATATTATTAAGTACTTTATTCATGTTTTATAGCATACACTGGCAGAGGCTTATAGATTCCCTTTCATTGAGGAAGCATGATCTTTAATTTTCTTTGTAGACCTTTTGCCTAGGTAAGACAAGTATTTCCATTTTCATCCAACTGAAGTAATACAGCTCAATAAATAGTTAAATTCAGATATATTATTCAGTTATGTTCAGGCAGTGAAACAGAAGACAGGAAAAAATGGAAAGAATTGAAGGAAAAGAAGGAACTGGAGAGTCCTACAATATTTGAGGTCGGTTTGTACATGGCAGATTCCTGGGGATCTAAGGTTTCTTAGACATCTTTCTAGCATGTGGAAATAATAATCTATATAAAGAATAATTGAATACTGTTACTTGCTGTAAAAGCTTGACTGAAAATAACCTTTTAAGGCTAAAGCTGGAAAATATATACAAACTATCCTAAAGATGTGAATATATGTATTATATTCCTGAAACTGCAGCATTTAATAGTATAATAATTGTGATTCTAATCTCAAAATTACACTTTTACACTTCAAAAATATATGTGTTTAAAGGAGCATACACAATGTACTTACCATTATACAATTTTATCTGAGGAATCTAATGAGATTTTTGGCATTCTGTGTTCTCTTATATGTTAAAATGAAATTTCTTCTTTAGATGGAACTATGTACCCTTCATGACTGTTGATGAAATTTTAGCTCCCATTGCATGCCATACAGCCGTAAAATATCTATATACTTGCTTCCAGTCCACACCTACTTTTTTCTAACTGGCAACATTTAATGAACTTTTGTACTAAAGCAATTTTGCTTTTTGGGGGATAGAAATTGATTTTCCTTACCTTCACTCGTGAACATTCTGAATGCATTCCTCTTTCCTCTCCATGGGAGGTGTTCAGTGAAACCAGCAGTGCAGGATAAGAAGCTACTACCTTTAGGCCATAAGAAGGAACAAATTTATGTCAAGGCATTTTTCCCTTATTTTGGAAGGAGGGAATCTGAATTAATCATCAATAATGAAAAAACGGACAAGAAGTATATTGCTCAAATGGCAAACAATGTAGAATCATAGAATCATTTAGGTAGAAAAAGACCTTTAAAATCATCAAGTCTAACCATTAACCTAACATTGTCAAGTCTACCTCTAAACCATGTCTCTAAGCACAACATCTACAAGTTTTTTAAATATCTCCAGGAATGGTGATTCAACCGATTCCCTGGGCAGCCTGTTCCCGTGCTTGACAACCCTTTCAGTGAAGAAATTTTTCCTAATATCCAATCTAAACCTCCTCTGGTGCATCTTGAGGCCATTTCCTCATCCTGTTGCTTGTTATCTGGGAGAAGAGACCAACACCCACCTTGTTGCAGGTGTTGCAGGTCTCACCTCAGCCTCCTTTTCTCCAGGCTAAACAGGCCCAGTTCCCTCAGCCGCTCCTCATAAGACTAGTTCTCCAACTCTTCACCAACCTCATTGCTCTTCTTTGGACTTTCTCCAGCACCTCAATATCTCTCTTGTAGTGAAGGGCCCAAAACTGAACACAGTGTTTGAGGTGGGGCCTCACCAGTGCCAAGTACAGGAAGATGATCACTTCCCTAGTCCTGCTAGCCACACTATTTCTGATACAAGTCAGGATGCAGTTGGCGTTTTTGGCCACCTGGGCACACTGCTGGCTTATATTCAGCTAGCTGTTGACCATTACTTCCAGGTCCTTTTCCACTGGGCAGCTTTCCAGCCACTCTTCCCCAAGCCTGTAGCATTGCATGAGGTTGTTGCGACCCAAATGCAGGACCAGACATTTAGCCTTGTTAAACCTCATACAACTGGCCTCAGTCTATCAATCCAGCCTGTCCAGGCTGTTCTGTAGAACCTTCCTACCCTCCAGCAGATCAGTGCTCCCACGCAAATTGGGGTCATCTGCAAAATTCTTGAGGGCAAAATATAAAATAGAAATAAACCAACTGAAACTGGAAAAAAAAAAAGTCTAAAAACAAGAGACAATAGCTCAGCTTTTAGTTTTACTTATTTTGATGAGCTAGATTATCATGATGGTATGTGTGTTCATTTCTTATGTGTACCCTGAGACTTCCATCAGTGAATGTAAATTTTTTTTCTTGTGGACAAAACCTTGATAAAACATCTGCAATACTTTCATTTTACTATTCTGAATAGTTAAATGGGATTGTAATGGAATAGGGACCTTTTCCTGGTCATTAAGTCCATTAAAAAATCCTCCTAGATTTGATAAATTAAGGATTTAATGCACTGGTTTGCTACATAATTTGTTATATGCAAAAGAGACAGGGTCAATTTAAAGAAACCTTTAGACATGGTGCTAGGAAATCAGACAAACCAAAATTTCTGCAAATAGTCATGACAAAGTGGCCCAGGGAAGCAGATAGATCAGGACAACACAGAATAAAACTTCAGGGAAGACTCGTGATCTACTGGTGATGCTTGTAGTGCTCAGTGTATAGTAAACAATGGTGCAGTAAATGCTCAAGATGGAAATAAACCACATTTAGTGGATATAACGTGATCATCATCAGTGCAGAAGGGACTCAGATGTTAAGGGATGTGAGAATCATAGTTTGTAACAAATAGCTGCAAAGAAAATGACTCACATAACAGATAATGGAAATAACAATTACAGTATAGCAGGCAACAATAAGGGAATGAGTCATAAACCACTTGAACCAGAGAAGAGAAACATAACTGACATCTTCATGGTGGGGAGAAATGCAATGACTGTGACTTCTGAAAAATCAAAAAACCTGAGTTATGAAAAATGATTCTCTTGGAGGAGACAAAGATTCTGGCATTTGTTTTATAGTTCCAGGTTCTGTTTCTGTCATTCCAAGTTAATGGTCATGCTTTGGCAAACTTCTCTCTATTTCCATTTTTTTCTCACTAAGCATAAAGGATGGGGGGTTCCTCATTCATGCTGTGTAAGTTATAATCAAGAGCACAGAAGTATCATTGCAATGACTAAACTAGTATTTCAAAGAACAGACAAGATACATCTGACTGAATTTTGCTCAGCTCAGTGGTGCTTAGAAAACTGAATTGCTGTGTGAGCCCCAAATGCTCTCAAGCTTTCAAGCTCCTTTGCTGCAAGGCCGAAGTGCATTATCATGTAGTGAGTGATACCTGGTAGAAGACAAACACAGACCCTGTGCCCTGTTTCAGAGTACTGGGTGGTGCTGGCAGGTATGTAGTCCCCCACACATGGCATAACTCACCTTTCAACTTGACTCTCAGGTTTCTCTATGTAAAACCAAACATCAAGTGAAGCCTGTTTGGCTTCCCTTTCCAATATATAAGAGCAAATAAAATCTGGCAGAATTGCCAGAGGAAAAGTAGTTCTCATGGCAATCTTTACTTTCCTCATGCTTCTGACTACACAGAATTTAAAATGCATGGAGCTTAAGAATTTAAGCTAGTTTAGGTTTAAACCTTAAGGATTCAAGATGTTCAAAGAACTTGCAACACAGTGATTTCTTAGAGTGAGTTAGCACTCTCCTCATGCATTCCGATACTAGTGTGTTGAAGTCGTGTCTACATAGAGAACCTGGGTTAACTTAAGACTATCTTCAAAACTCTACCTGCTGACATATGCCTGAAAAATACCAAGCTGACTTCCAGCTCAGCCTGTTTCTGAAACCTTTGTTTCCAGATAAGACATGATGATGTTCCCATCACCTTTTGGCTCACTCATCTTTAGAAAACATTTGGCATCTGGTCCCTTTGCATTCAAGTTTCTGTCTGTGCTGTTTCCATGCCACAGAGAGGGTCAGGATTGCTGCAGGCATGCTGTCCAAAAAAAAGCCTCATGTTGCTTAAAACAAGAAAACCTGGAATACTCCATACTTCCAGAAACAGGAAATGGAATGTAGAAGGACAGCAATACAGACCAAGGTGCAAATGAGGAAACAGTAACTTACATGACTCTGGTAAACTGTTACGGGTTTTAATTTCAAATGCTTAAAATCCTCCCTAGCTTTTTAATTAAGTCCAAAAAACTTTTTTGTATTTATTTTCTTGTAAGACACATTCAATTTAGAAATAGTTCTGTGGCTTTTTGCACTTGTAAGTGATATCAAACTGCTGGTCTAAGTCTTCTGATAAAACAACACTTGCAGCTTGGCCAAATCTTAATTTCAGACAAGACCAATCATAAGAGCCAGTAGTTTTGAAATAAAGGGGATGAAACATAGTTCTGAGAGTCTTTCAGCCAATGACTAGACCTGAAATAGATTTATTTGGAAGCCTTCATTCCTCTCAAAACAAATTGTGATTCTATTATCTGAAACTCTATTAAACTCAGAAGATTTTTTTGTGTGTGTAAAATGAGAATAATGCAAGTTTTGTTATATGAAGCCTAAGAAACTGAACTAATTCCTCTTAACATACTGTACAATTTTGGAATCTCTTTATTCCTTTCTGCAGCAGTTCCCTTTGTGTGAACATCCACGGTATCTGAAGATGATTGCACTTGCTTATTTACCTTTTTCTTTATTGCAAAACATTATCATCACCCCAAGACTTTCAGAACAAAGAGAGAATATGCTTCAGAACTGAAATGGTAATTGATAAATTGTAATTTTTTCTCTGTTGATATTTTCTTGCTTTCAGGTTGGTTCCTGTTGATAGTATTTTATGGAATCAAACCAGATGAAGTTAATGCAAATTTGGGTTTTATAACAATAGGAATGAAAAACTGTATGAAACTTTGGAAAATAAAGTATATAATTTTTAATTTCACAAAACATCATGTGAACTTCAGGTAAAGCCAAGAAAAACATTTCCAAACAAAGCCAATGCATCATGGAATTTTCTTCAAGTTGCTTTTGGCAAACAGTAGATAAGCAATGTTAAACATGATGGTGATTTTTTTTTTCCCAATATAAAATATTGCTTTATTAAGTTTTAGGAAAAATACAGGAACTATAATTAAATTAAGGAGAAGAAAAATTATTTAAAAACAACAAAAATAAAGTTCTTCCCTAACTATAGGTATCATATAATGTTTTGAAATCATATATTTTGTATCTGCCATTATATATTACACTGTGTACGTTATATGGAACAGCCTGTAAAAAAGAGGATGTAAAAATCGGAAATAAATGTAATAAATAAATTGGAAATAAATGTGTTAGGCTGAAGCCTCAAGAATAATCCAAATTGTGTGTTTATTTTGTTCAGGATCAGATATCAAAAGATTGAAGCACAAGCTGGGAAAAAAAAAAAAAAGACAACCCAACCAACCAACAAAATCTAATGAAGTTTGGTGTTGCAGGGTGGGAGGGAAGTGATATGGAAAATTCCTATTACCAACACAAACTTTAGTGTTCAGATAGACTTACTACAGGAAATATGAACACTGTAAAGCTCTCAGCTTCTGCATCTCTACTCAAAGGATTTTAGGAATTTAAGGAAATTTGATTTAAGGAAAAATCAACAAAGTTGCTTTCAGGTGGTCTTATTGGACTTTCAGGTGGACTTATGGGACAGACCAATGTATCTGGTGAAAACAGGGACAGCAAATCTGTTAGCTTTATCCCGTGCAAACTTCCCCCTCATCATACACACACCAGCAAAGCTGCTTGAGAGCATGAGACTGTACTGTCAATACTGTATTTCTCTTCAGGCATAAAAAGGAAGCTGAAGAATAAAAGCAAGTTGAAGAATTGAACATAGTGCATGAACCTCAAAACTCAAGGAAGAACCTGAAGACTGGGTACAGTGTTTGGCCATCCAGACTTGGCTCACTAGGAACTATTGCACAGCTCCTTCCCATGTATTTTGCGATTCTTTATAATGTAAAAATTTTTAAGAGAAACTGTAATGTAGTCAGTGTGCTGTGAATGACACCAAATTACATGGAACTGCCAAGAGGATGGAGTTAATGGATGAAGTATAGCTGAATTAATAAGGAATGCAAGCATGAGTGGGAGGATAGTTCCTAGGCACAGTTGGAAATCTAAAACACATCTTGTTTTCCCTAATTGGATGAAAAATAGATCACTCATGCATGTCCCATGCTGATTTTTAAGACAATTGTGCTGAAGCCAAATTTACCTTTATGGACTAATCAGGAGAAAAGAGTTTGCAGAAAACTTCCTTCAAAATGCAGCTCAGAGATAGAGAGAAACAGATCCTCAATGCACATAAAAAGTGAAGTACCTATTGCAGCTGGTGGAACTCTGCAAGGGAATCTGGCTGCTAAAATTAATTTTTGTTTCTATCTATCCTGATTACCAGCTTTCCACCGTAAGCTACAGTAATTTCCTGTAAGAATTGAGGACACTCTCAGTGGCCTGGGCATTATTGGTTGTAGTATTTAGTGTGGGCTAAATGAGGGGTTGCATGAGATGCTTGAATGTCTTCAGAAAGATTTTAGGGTTTATATTTACAAGCATTTTAGGAAATATAAGATGCAAGTTTTATTTGAAATTGCTTGTGGATATGGTAAGGCCCCTTAGGTTTGGCTCAGTGCCTTTCCCATTCATGCAGGACTCCAAGGAATTTGTTAAGGCCATAACTGGTCCAAACTGGGAATGTAATCCCATGCCACCACCTTGGTCACCCCTGCTGAACTCTTGCTACCAGAACATGGAGATAATGACTGTGTTACCTTAAAGCAAATGATACTGCTCAGGTGAAATGTCTTGCTCAAAAGAGAGTCATCAGGCTTTCTTGAGGAGAAAGAAGAGAGAAAGAGTCTGTCTTAGGACAGGTAGCAGGGAAACGGTGGTGGTGGTGGTGTTTTTGCAGCTGTTTTTGCTGAAGAAAGTCAGGCTTTGCCCTGCAGAAGGAGGCTTTTGAACAGTTGGAGGGAAGGATCTCCCTAACAAAGTTTCTACAATAGCCCCTGTTCTTGAAGATTTTCTCCAGGGAGCTCGTGATGAAAGCCAAATGGACTTTGATCCACAGTCACGTGGGCTCTGCGATTTTTCCTTTGGTCCTCATTTGACAAAGAAATTACCAGTAGGGTCTGTTCCTGTATCTGGACTTGATCAACAGCTTGGGATAACAGGAAAGGATCCACTGTGCTCCCACTACCACCTTGTCTTGGCACTGCCTTCCAGGTAAGAGAATACATCCCCCAAACTGAGTCCTTCAGATGAATTGTCTGTGCTAAGATTCCCTTCATTGCCTTGCAGACATAGGTACCGTCAACCATAGGGAGAGAAAAAGAAGGCATTAATACGATTGTTTCATATTTCTGCAGCAAATGCCAATATTCTGACAGCTAGCAAATGTGGAAGAAGTGCCTTAAAATCCTTCTCTAGTTTTACAACAAAAAATGAAAATTTAAGCTAGAGGTTTGTTGGTTTATTGACCTATGAGTAGTGTAGGAGGGATAAACCAGGGAAATAGTGTTTGGTGTTTGTTTTACATTTCATGATGATATGCATTAGTGATCACACTAGAGAACCCAAATGTACCCTTAGATATTGGCCAGAAAAATTCAGACAGATGGTGTGAGTTTCCCCTAACTGGGTTCCACCTAGCTGCTCTGTACCACCGTACTTGTTCCTGTGCTGGCTCTCTGCTAGAGCACAGAGCACCTGAAATGAAGAGGATGTGGGGCTAGTGGCAAGAACTCAATAGATATTAGACTGAGAAAAGTCTTGTAAAGTCATTCATTTGTGTGACTTGGATATGAATGGCTCTGCAAACCATTCCTTTGATATTGCTATCAGGGAGTTTTGAATGGAAATCATAGTCCAAAACAAACAAGCAAACAAACAAACAAACAAAAACAAACAAACAAAAAAAAGTGCGCCGGGGTTTCATTTTAACTCATGAAAGGTTTCTGTACAAATGTTATTGCCAAAAACACTAGACTAATAATGCAATGTACTTCCTCACAATGGACCTCTAAGGAGGGATAAGTCAGTAGAGAAATTCTTTCCAGTATACTCAAGATTATAAACTATGGTTAGCACTTTTATTGGAAACAGATTTCACTATTGTATGTCTTGAAATCTATATAAAGTATGGAAAGAAAACATCCAAAAATTGCATTAGTTTCTGTCTTATGCCAAATAGTAGGACTTTATCATGAATCTTCTATCAAAATTAATTCTCAACAGAAAATGTATTCTCTGTAGCACTTGCAATACTTTGGATTTATCATCATTTTATTGTCGTATGCTTTTTTTTTTTTTGTAATAAAAAATAATTTCCTCATGTAGAAACCACTGAAAACTTTTGGTAAAAGCCCAAGCAGAGTCACAAGAAGGATTTATTTTTAATTAATTTTTGTAGAATCTTATAACCAATGTGACTGGAAAATGCACATTAATAAACAATTAGACAATGTTGTCCAAATATCCATTCCACAGCACTCTTGCTGAAATAGCTAGCAGAAACCAGAAGAAATATTTGGATGTACATACAAATTCTCTGCTTGGTTAGTCATGTCTGAACCTGAAAATCAGAGCTCTCGGACAAATATCTATGAACTCAACGTTTACAAATAACTGTATTTAGAACCATATTTAAAATTCAATTTTTCATTCCTCTGTTCGCTTACTATGTAATAATTTAGAAATGCATTTTAGAAAGACCAAGAGGTGTCTCGTGTTTGCTTACAAAATTTAAACACAAAAGGTTGCAAAATATACCTTTAAAAGGAATTGTACAGAGAAGTCTTCTCCTAAAATATTAAATAGCAATAAAAAGCATTTTCTGATGAAGAACAAAAAAAAGTTTATGTGCATAATACCTTGATAGCTCTAAAAAATGCTGCCGCTACTAATAGGAATATGTGTGTGAACATATACGTGTATGTGCACAAAACGATTCGTGAACTTTTGAAATTGATACAAAGCATTATACTGAAGCAGGAGGGATGATCACATTTGTCTGATTCTAAATAGTGTATTAATTGGAAACTTATTTTTTGCAGTCATCAGAGCTGTGTTGCTCCTTGATAACTCTCCATCCTCATTACATTCAATCAGTTATCAAGAAGAAGTTGCAGTCTTTGTTAGTGTCCTGGTTTTGTTAAAAAACAAGTTACTCTTTTAGTGAATTTTACCTGTCAGCTAAAGCTTCATATTAGCTGCATTTTCCTGGAGAACCCGATACATGTTTTGGTAAACATAGCAATGGAATGCTAACTTATTGGTAAGCATGGATGGACATCTCACAAGAGGGCAATGAGAAACAGGTGACCAAGGAACTGACCAACTGTGTATAACATTCCATTCACATGAATACTTCATATAAAAATGGGAAATCATGAGGATCTCGTCCCTTTTGCTTTTTTTCCCTTTTGCTTATGGCCGACATTAGGAGAGGACCTTGCTAGTCGTCCCTGCGAACTGAGGCCTAGTGAGAGACTGAATCCAGATCCGGTTGGCTGCAGAGTCCAATCCAGGACTTTGGGTGCTGGCTCTGCATTTGCTGAGACTTTCAAGATCGGTTTTATATATTTTGTATTATTTTCTCTATTCTTATTAGTAGCACTAGTAAAACATTTTTAATTTTTCCAACTCTCTTCTCTCTGTCCTTCTTTCCCTCCCGATCACCTGTCCTTAGTGGGAAGGGGGGAGACGGAGGGGCAAAAGGGGGAAGGTGAGGGGAGAGGAGGTTAACAATACATCAGCCAGGGTTTTATTGTCACCCCGCAGTCTAAACCCTCCACAGTTAGAAAGGTTGGCTGTTGTGGATGGAACTTCTGTGGCAAGCTGAATTTCCTGTGAAATAAACCTGTTGCTACTTCCATGAGATTTTTTTGTGATTAACTTTCAGTGACTATTTCTATGGTGGGCAACTTGTTACATAGTACATCAGACACCTCTGCAGCCTATAGATGGAGGCATGATACACACTCAGCAGGGGAACTGAGCTGCAGCATCTACTGAAGTATTTTCTGGGTTGGGACTATCAATGGATCATGCTGCTTTTTCTGAGATGTACCACAGAGAGAATTTGCTAGTGAGGTAGGAATGGCCAACAGCATATTGATTTCATTCGTTATCCTAAAGAGGTCTGTAGTAGTGCACCTGCAATGAAAAAATAGTGATCTTAGAAATTTTTCTCATATTTTTGCATTGTCAAAACTGATCATTCAGAAGCTATGCAGACAATTTCCTACCTTGACAGAGATACCAAATTCCTCATTCACTGTCTTTTCTGACCATACCCCTCCTGCCTGCAGTGGGACTCCTCTCACACAGAAAATAAAATTCTTAAGAATCTGATTGCAAAACCTCATTTTTCCTTAGAGCAAATGAAAGCTAATGGTATGCTGCAAAGCTATTTCTCATGCCTTTTTACGTTCTCTGGTCAGGTTCCCCACTGAATGCTGCTTCTCTTTCTGCTAATTTTAGCAAAAGAAACAATGTGAGAAATGATCGAGGAACATCTTTCAGTATAAAGCGTATTATGTTAATTAACAGATTCATCCATGAGGTAAGAGGAGTTTACTTTTGTGAATATTCTTGTTCAAACAACTGCTTTTTCTTGCTTCAAAAGCATGATATGGCTTTCTTCCATTGTCACATATCAGACTAGACAGCTGATTTAGAATCAAATACGGTGTTTGCCTGATTGTTTGTTTTTTTGTTACTTAACCTTTAGTTTGACACAATGTTATTTTACAATTTGTTGATCCTTCTCTGAGGATACCTAGATAGTAATTTATATGTTATATAAACTAAAACCATCCAAACCTATTTAGCTTCTATAGAGATGTCATTTTTTTTTGTCAAGTTCTTTTATCTACTGAAATAACAGACTCAGTGTTGCTAAGTTTCTTGGAAAAGGGGAATTAAGTTCATCAAAGCCCATACTAAGTTTTTTAATTGTTGGACCTCTGTTGTCCTATATAGACAAATAACAGTTTAGAAATACTTCCATCTTTTGAAGTAAGATGTTTTCAAACATGAACAGCATGGTTATTTCTTCTGGTAGAGGATCAACAAACTTCTTCAAAGGTGTCAAATCAAAGCACTCCGATGATGCTTTCGAATTTCTGTTCTGGCACAGTTCAGGCAAATATGAACATTCAACATTCAAAAACATTTTAGAATTTAATATACCATTTGTTGATCCTATGTCCAACATTTCTATAATAGATATTCTCTCAAATACAAGCTCTTTCAAGGTTTTCTGACTTGCTGATTTTAGTGAAGTCTGAATAATTCAGTGTGGGCAATTTCTTCTATCTTCCATTTCTTTTTCATCTCCTGTACAAAAGGATGGGAATAAAACATACCAGAAAGTATTGTGAAAGGAAAATTTCTTGGTATTCGAATGTTTTTATAAATATAAAACTGTTGGTTTTTTACCAAGTAAATCAAGCACTAAACAGAAATATTTTATTAACATCTCTTCCACACATGTATGGGACAAGAAAACAGGTATTATTTTTCAGAGTAGAATAGATGCAAGTGATGACGGATGCTCTGTAAAATGCAGCATAGTCCTCTAAACTTCCATTGTTTTCATATTCAGTTCAGAAATGGGGGCTTTATGTGCTTAGAAATGCTGAGAACAGTCCTGTTGAGCTAAATTGAGGTTTGAATGCCTGATTGTTCTCCTAAATCCTAGGGTGACCCAGTCCTTGCACTTCACAGTGCTACATATTCTTATAGTTACCTAAATTTTAGACACACATAACATTTTGCACCTGACATTTCCCATTACCTTAAATGTTAGTAAATGTTTCACTAAATGATCTTTGTCTCTCTCTTACTGAAGTATTTTTTTTTCTTTCTCTGGCTGAGAACAATGTGTATTTTTGAGATTCCTACCCTCACAGGATGGTTTGGAGCACTGGATTTCCTATGGATGTAGGTGTTTGGAATTCCGTAACAGTCCCAATCCAGCCACAGGTGAGAAGAGTCCCACAGCTAGTCTAAATCTCCCTTGAGAATTTCTCACCTCTTGTCCTTGAAAGGAGCTTAGATGCTTAGTTTGCAAAAGCTGTTCTCTCCTCCCACTTAGGTAGCATCCAAAACCTGGGAGAATCAGGAGCAAAAAATGTCAGCATCAATATCAAGAACATGTCAAAGTGTCTGATTTCTACCTCAAATTAATCAGATATGTTTGTTGACATCCTATTGATTATTTACGTGTGTATTTTAAAACCTAAAAAGCCTAGGAAAATATTTCAAAACCTTACTGGTCACAGTGGTGATGAGTCATAACAGTGCTTCTTGATAAAACAGTGAAAGGTTTCATATAAATACAGTATCTTAAAATTAATGGACGTTTGAAAAGTGTTGCTTAAGAACTTTCTGGATCTCAGTAATTCATTGTTACATTAGAAATAATTACCTACAAAGAGTCTTAGTTTAGCCACTGTTGTGAATACCTGCCTGAAGACTTGTTCATAACCAACATTGTGGGAACATTGACCCACATGGAAGCTTTTTTTTTGTTTGCTTTCTTTTCTTGTTACCTTCAGGAAATAGTCTCTTTGACTCATCTTTGCCATCCAGTACTGTGGGAATTGACAATCTGCCCAGGCTTTTGTCACAATGGTGATGGGATCAGAGTAAGATTGGAGTGGCCATAAAAGCAAGCAGGGAGTATGGAGAGGAGAGGACTCTATCACGCTTCTGATTGCTGGAGAAGTTAGGAAAAGTTACAGGCTGAAATGTTGGTCGTTTCCCTGAATGGAAGGTAGAATCCTTTGGTAGGAGCCTTACCTCTAGATCCCTCAGACTTCCTCCCCAATTCTCAGCACCTCGATGCTTCCTCCCTTAGCCCTGTAATGTCTGTGTACCTGCCACCTTTACAAAAGTATTCCAGGATCCTTTTTTTGAAGTGAGCATCTTTGTTACCTTCAAGGGTTGGTGGGAAGTGATGTTCAGAGATATCTATGAGGCTACATGGAAATTAACACATAAAAGAGTCTTATATTTGATATTTATGTAAATAACTGACTCAAAATGAGAGTTGGGACAACAGGTGACTGTGGAATATTTATGTACATTCAGGAAATAGGTCTAGAAATTACTTTTAGAAATTCTAGCACTTGCATTGCAATAAGGCACAGATTTTTCATTGTTTGCTAAAGATAACAGTTTTAGTGCTGCTTCACAAATTTATACCCTGCTCTGTCATGCTGCAAACAAGAACAGCTTCTTGTAATCCAGAGTATTGAAACTCTTATTCATCAAGTGTTTGGACACAATTCTTCCTCTATACTACCACATACTACAATACTTATTTCTAGGATTAATTTTCTATTCATATTGTTTTATTGGTCTATTTTGAAAGCTTTAAAACGGCACACTATTTCAAATGAGAGAGTATGAGCTGTCATCATTTGAGATAGCACTTGTTCTAAAAAGCTTGTAATTCACAGAGCAGATCTTCCTCCATGAGAAAGTGGCATTTTTGTTCAAGCTTTGTCCTTTAGAGAATATTGAAAGAGCAGCCACCCCTCCTTGAGCAGCCACTTGAGGAAATATGTGTGCTAGGTTTCCAGAAACAAACAGGGAAAAGGTGAAATAATTACTAAAAGAGAAGGGCTATGAATTTCTTTTGCCAATTAAAAAAAATGGTTGGATTTATCTATAAAAAACTTAAACCCCACATATTTCTTTTTCTGGGAAAGAACAACTTATTTTATTTTATTTTATTTTATTTCATTTTATTTAATTTTATTTTATTTTATTTTATTTTATTTTATTTTATTTTATTTTATTTTATTTTATTTTATTTTATTTTATTTTATTTTATTTTATTTCATTTTATTTCATTTTATTTTATTTTATTTTATTTTATTTTATTTTATTTTATTTTATTTTATTTTATTTTATTTTATTTTATTTTATTTTATTTGTGTTCCTATATTGTTTCAGCTCCCACAGCTATTATGTGTCCTCCTGCATCATGGCTGTGTTTGCTTTTTTTTTGGTTTTTTTTTTTTTTTTGGTTGTTGTTGTTTTTTTTTTGTTGTTTGTTTGTTTTTGTTTTTGTTTTCCCCTAAGTCTCTGCCCTTTCAATACGTGATAAAAAATGACTCATTTATCATTCCAATAAATGAGTCAGTTAATATGAACACTGACTTTCAGGATGCTAAATAGAGAATACTTATTTATAGGTATTAAGTACGATTTTTAGAAACTACATGGGCCATGTCCAGATAACTTAAGGAACTGAAGGTGTCTGTTTTGTGAGAGCTGGCAGCATTTCTTACCTCCTAAATCTGGATGTGACTCTGTTAGGCTGTAGCCTAAATCAGTATCAGGATGAGATCTACACATGTGCTTTCCTCCAACCCCATTCCCTTGGTTTCCACAGGAAAGAAACTCAAGGGCTTGGTCCTAAAGGATCCATGGACGGCTCAAATAGGTCCCTGATGGGTACTAACAGAGAGCAGGACTGGAGAAGGTGTCAAGGACTCGTGTTCTTCTGTGGAAAAAGGCTTTATATAGAACATAACATCTAAGCCTGATGCTGCACGCCAATGGTCTGGACTATGGCTGTCTAATGTCAGGGTCACCTGAGAGTGAAGAGTGACACTGTGTGTGCATTTAAAGTTTCCCATACACCTAAAGTTTTGTTTCTGCACAGATGCAGAAATGCCTCAGCTTCATAGGATTGAGCTGCTTGTGCTGTCATTCTTGCCGAAGCACATATTTCAGAAACTATGATATTTTCTGCATAAATCCTGATTTTATATTGTAGATGAAACTATTAGCTATTAGCTATCACACATCAAATGCCTTCTTCCAGGATTACATATTTTTTCCTTGGTTTTATCTCACGCACTTAGGCCACATAACATAAGATCATTTAAGTATATGAGCAACATCACAATTCGCACTGCATTATAGCAAGGCTTACTCTGTGAAAGGATGTGGGAGAGAAGATTAAGGACACAGAGCTGAATGTGGGGCATGCAGAGCAAATAGGAATTAAAATCTTGATTCCAAGATTCTGTGTGTGTTGTAATAAAAGATGGCAGCCTATTGGATTAGGGTGATAGGGGCTACTGAATTCAATCCCTGCAGGCAGGAGAAAAAGTTTTGTGAGAGAATAGATTGATTACAAGAGTAAGGAGCTCTACTGTACTCTTTCATAGTACATATAGGAACTCCTCTCACGACATCAAGCCAAGCTCAAATATGCTAAGGAAGTGGTGAAGCTTAGAAAGAATTTCTGTTTGTTTTGTTTTGTTTTCTGCCCCTGCCAGTATTTTCAACTGACAATGATAAAGTAATTACATTACTCTTATTTTGATCTGTCCAAAGTTTTTTGGGAACTTGGGTCTCATTCTAATCTCCACAGGAATTTTACTCTTCCTTAAGTGTTTTTAATATTCTTGTTCTATGGAGTTAATTATGGTAGGAATATAAGTGAAAGAATTTAAAAAGAATCATATTTGTCCGTTTTCAAAATTAAAAATTTCTGACCAAATCACTGTTAAGTTAAAGAAACCTTTTTAGTTCAATGTGAAATTATAGTTAATTTAGTGGATGATAAATATTTTGAATTCTAAAAAATTAAACTGTCTCTTCCTGGCATACAAGTCATGAGAGACTCTTTCATAAGTGCTCTATGATGAACAGCAACTGACATGTTTTAATTTACTAAATATTTTGGAATGCTCAGGAACATTTGGGGTTTTATTTTAGGGGAAGGAGAGTGCTATTTCTTGCCTGTTTTTGAAAGAGACAGGTAAAAAACAGTAGTCCTACTTGTTTATTTTTGGATCTGAAGATGCAAGGGCACAGTTTCTATAGATACCACTGGGTAATCCAGCCAGTATGTAGGCCGCTCTGCATAAAGAGTTCAAGCATGAGACTGGCCAACCTCCCTTTTATGCAAATCTCCCTTTTATGCTACCTTTATGACTCATGCTTTGAGCTGTACATTTGCTACTAAGTTTTTAGATGTTTATTCCAAAAGCAGCCATCTATCCTCCCCAAATTAATTTCATTCTGTAAATTTCAGCATACTGAAAGGTATATACACCCTCTGTTTCAAAATGAACAGAGGCTCCAAAGCGATTTTATAACTGCTTCTCAATGCCCATCTTTGAAAGAGATCATAGGAAGGAGTCTTTTTTATTGATTAAAATGTGCTGCCTTTTCTTTCTTCTCCTTAATGTCACTATGTCACCTTTGAAGTCTAAGTTGGTGATTTAGGGAAAGTGAGTGACTCTGGGAAACATAAGTGAGGTGACTTTGAAATTTATCTCCTCCTGGGCTGGCAATATTTCTCTGCTAGTTACAGAATAAGCCCATGGTCCAGTCCTGCTCCATTCCTAGTATGTAAGAAAAAAGCCACCATACAGCAATGAGCAATAAGAATGTAGGGAGAAAGTTCTGAGATGCTATTAAGGCATTTTTTTATTGAACCACAAGTTCCCTGCAAACACTGAATTTGCATCCCTGGGAAAGGTGAAATCCACAGGCAGTTACAGTCAGTGTTGGGATTGAAGTAATAACATTGTGATGATGCCATGCTCATTTTGTCATTTCCCTCCCCACTTTGCTCTGCATATATCTGCCTTGCAGATCCTATTAAATCTGAGAATGGAGCCAAACTCCTGACATCATTAACAACAAAAACCACAGAAAAGAAAATACCAGCAAATAACAATTTCCAAGTTTTGCACTTGGTGTTTACTCAATAGTGGACGAGTGCATACAAATACTGATGGGCCCTCCACTGATTCATGGTTCTTAGAGGTGTAACAAACATTGTTTTCTGCCAATACAACCAGCATTAGCCACAATTAGGGGAAACTTTAAGAAGCAAATTGGTACATTGTCAGTTATGAGCCTGTCATTTCAATTAGTCCTTTTTGATACACAAACTCATTCTAAGAGCTGGCAAAAATCAACTTAGAAAGGACTCCATAAAGCAAAAGATAAGCAGAAATCAATCACTTGTATTTTTTTTCTGTTCTCTTTAATTCTGCCTTGTTAGGTTTGATATGTTTAAAACTGAGTAACATCAAGCCCAATAAGGTATTCCAAGAAAAAAAAAATGCATATGCATTTTTCCAGTTAAACTAAGTATTCACATTTTTTACATAATAAGACAGTGAGGCTTAGAATGTCTGCTTCAAGATTAATTAGCTAATTGATCTCTATTGCCTTTGTCTTCTGTCTTCCTTATTGCTTTTGCAACTTTGATGCACAAATTTATCTTTGGCATAAATACATTGTCCTTCAGCCAAGTTATATCACAGATTTCTATTGGATTTTATTTCTATTGGATCTTTCAATTTAAAGGAGCCTATAAGCAGTCACTAATTATGGGAGATACATCCAGTAAGAATTGAGGAGTTGTGATCAAAAAAGGTGATTGTTAAATAGGGGCTTGTCTTTTTCCACAATGTATTTGAAAAGTTCCTCAGGATTTTTTTTACCCAGTATTTTTCCCTCAAGAACTTCTTAGATTCTCCTTTATTTTTCAAGGATGAAGGATACCTACATGGTATTCTGAGCTCATCCATAATGAAAAGCAACACTTTTCTATGCTTACGAACACTTGAATGTAATATTATTATAAGATACAGACCAGCTTCTCTAAACTTCACCCTGGGGTGAGTGTTCTAGAGATCCAAAATCAGTGCAAATGAGGACACTAGTAAGATATGATTTTGCAGCAGAGTAAAAGCCCTGGGAATACCTCCTGAACTGGAAATCACAGTAGGAGGTCTTGTGGTGACCAAGCAATTCTTCCTTTTGAACGTTCTGTCTAGTTAGTGCAAAAAGGCAGAAGAGTAGCCTGTTCCTTTGGCTAATTGATATAGAGCAGCTTAGCAGCAATTTATAGTAACATATATAAAAGCATACCTTAATTTGCACAGATAAAATACCTGGCTACTGCAGAGATGTTTTTATTACTGATCTCACTTATATTTGTAAGATTTCCAAGGTTGTGAATCATTCAGAAGTTAATATCCTGTTCAATACTTGACAACGAGGGAGTCAAGGATGACAGTTGCCATCCCTTCTATGTGGCTCCTAAGGCTAGGATTTGTCTCTGGTTTCATTTATTAGTTATATAACCCACATGCTATTTTTGAGCTATTAAAAAAAAAAAAAAAAAGAAAAGAAAGAAAAAAAAAAAAAAGAAAAATAAGCCAACATAGAGGAAAAGAAATCCCCAACTGGGAATTACCCACCAGGTAGATACATGCAGTGGACTGATCTACATATGAATGTATTAATTTTCATTTAAAATGTTCGTGCCAGGGAAAACTGAGCCAACAAAACCTTTTAGGGTTATGTAACAATGATAAATGCACTGCAACAGTTCCAGGCGAGCATAGGGCCCCTGAGATTTATGGGTTGTTTGTCTCTTCTTTTTTTACCTCTTAACTAGAAAAGCTCAGCTGCAGTACAGCATCTGTGTCGAACAATATGATCTTGTTTATTTTTATCTTATGCTTTAGTTTGGATGGCCTGACCCATGTCCAAGTCATAAAATGAATCTGAATCTTAGATACTATCAGCCACCACCTGATCTGACTCCCACTTTATTCTCTTACATTAGTAAAGAGTGAAGAAAATACCACATGCAGTGCCATAAGCTGTGACAGTCTTAAACACCAACTCTCACCATTGTTATGGTAGCATCTGAGGCCATTTTTTTGGGGGGGGAGCAGTGAGAGCAACAGCAGGGGACATGGAGGTATGGAGCTGAATTAAATAATAGCAAAGTAAATCAAGCAAAGTGTGGGTGGGGATGTCCCACGCACGCTTCTGCCAGCTGCTGCCTGTGCTACTGCCTGGGAAAGCAGCCCGTTGACCCTGAACTTGCTGTCCGGGGGATGCAGCCCTCAACCCCCGTCAGAGAATCCCCTTTGCTCCATACAGACAGCTTTGTTCTTCAGTGCTGTGAGAGATGCCATGACACTGTTCTGGAACCCCTCCACTGGCAGCCTGTGACTCTGTTCCCTGCCAAAGCGTGGCAGAGACACAGGCAGCAGCGTGGAGGAGGAAAAATAAAAAAAGCAGTAAAATGAATTCAATATAGAAGAGGAAAAGCCTATGAAGCAATGCTTGGTTTTCAGAAGTTTTCTTCAGCCTGTTGCAGCTGACAGGTGTCATTCTCCTGTGGGATTAGAGAAGGACTCAGTCTCCCAGCAGGTGCCACAGCTCAGCTCTTCTCTTGGGGTGGGCTGCAGCCCTTTGCTGACCACAGGTACTATCCCACCAGTGGCTGTGTAAATAATTATTGTACGTGGAAACTGAGAAGATTTCTGCCTTGTGGAAGTTTTGTACAAATAAACACAAGTTCAGTTAGGTTTTGTTCTTCATTATGAAAACTTTAGAGACTACTTAAACTTGGTTTACCAGCTGTTTATCAGTTCTCTGGCTGAAGACACTCTAGAGAATACGTAAGGCAGGCTACCCATGTTAGTTGCTTTTTTTGGTTGTAGAAGAAAGAAGTTATAAAAGACAGAGTCAGCAGATCAAGTCACCTTGCCTTAAAACTGCCTGTTACAACAAGATACAACTGAAACCCAGGAACATTTCAACTTTGTCAGCAGAAGAACCTATGCATTATCTGTTACTGAAACTAACATTTTTTTACACTGCCTAATGATTAAACAAAGATGATAGTTGTAATAGAGCACTATGAACAGAAAACAGTCTAAAAATGTAGCTTCTGCAAAACTCTCAGTCTCGGTCATCAATACAGGCATAACTGTTCTCAGAGAGAAGAGTAGCACTTCAGCATGACTAAAATGTGAATCAGATTTTCAGGCTCAATTGCTTCATTATTTTGCTTTCTTTTCATCACTTCTACCTATAGATCATGGCTTAGATTTTCACTCAGGCATTTTTATGTGTGCATTGTAATAATAGTGCTTTCAAATTGACAAATGGGTTTTCTACGTATTTTCACACAGTAAGTTAACCATCCTGCTGCAGGCCTTAATGAAATAATCAGTTTTAGTTTGTTTCCTTTTGCTTTATTTTGTCATATCAAATGGAAGACTGAATTATCTAAGCTGCTAAAACTCACACTGGTATATCAGAGTGGTCAGACGTTTTACTTTTATACATATATAGATGATATAAACATATAGTTATAGATATATAAATACATGTAGTCCACACAAACCTCCAAAACGTGATTTCATGACAACTTATCAAATATTAATGTTTTCAACAAATTCAATTACGAGCACAACTTTTGCATAGCCTTTTTGCACAGAAAACTTGTTTTTCCCATGGGACGAATTTGCTCTTTCTTCTCTCTGCCCAACACACAGGTAAGATCCACTGGTATCTTCTGTCCACTTCCAGCCCTGTCTTCCCTGTTCGGTAAATGGGAAGTCACATTGAAATTGTCAATAATCGACAGTCTGTAACTATAACATGATTGATTCTCTAATATTTCAATATGTCTCACTTCACTTAGAGCTCTAAAACATAGATGCTACAGGTCTTCGGAGTACACAGCTAAAATGAAGAGACTTTGAAGCAAAAGGAACCAGCTTAAGTTGAATAACTGTGTTTTATGTATACCACACAAAAAAGAATCAGGTTAGCTTGAGCTTTTATCCTGGACTTTGCAAAGGATTAATATACTTTAATTCAGCTCTGTTTAATGGCTTGGCTAGTTATTTCAATTCACTAACAATTCTATCTGAAATACACTCTAATGACTGGCCACATGTTGTGACAAATATTTGGCAGCCCATCCACTCCATGACCTGCAGCTCAGTCTGACAGTTTTCATGCTATGTGTCTAGTTGCTTCCAATTAATTTAGACTGTTTTTTCATGCCATTGCCTACAAGTCTAAATGCTGCATACCACATGTAGACAAAAAGTTAACAAAAAAGCCCTCAAAGCCAAGCACATATTTTTTAAATAAGTCTGTGAAAGAGGTGGTCTAAGGAAAAGGAGTTTTTAGCAGAGTAAGGTAACATGGCTCTAAGCCATATTATAATGGCATTGTCTGCCTAGAGGCAGAAATCTTTTGGCAATTTCCAGCCTCTTTAGACCATCAGTCTGATATGTATGACAAGAAATCTACATAATTTTGTAGTGATGTCGTGTACAGCTTGTTTTTATAAAGAAATATAAGAGAGTACTTTTTCCATAAGATATTTTTCTCTCTAAGCAGGAAAGGAGTCAACTCAGCAAGCAGTACCCATATACAATGAATGTAGGAGTCCACTGGCAACCTTCACACCTGTATTACAGTGGCTTGCAACCTGTGTAGTTCTAATAGCCTGAGCTTGGGAGTAAAAGAGGGACTGGTTCAAAATGCAAATGTTGTCCACAAGAAAACATTTATTTTTGTGGAAAGTTTGAAAGAAAAATAATACACAGGCAAACACACTGAATGAGAGATTTAGTATGGCTGCCTTCTCCCTGCTTTTTTTTGCACTGTGTTCCAACAGCATTTCTGTTGGTTTGCTGTGGTCACGTCTCCAGTGAGAGCAGTAGAGAGCAGCTGAATCACAACAACTATTTGATGCTCTCAGGAGAACTAAACCAGTGGGGAAGCCCATTCATAGCAAAGAGTGTGAATAGGACAGAATGAAAACAAACAGTATTTATAATGAGATACTATGAAAATCAAACATAGTGGAAATATCTGGGATTTCTGCTGACACTTTTTGGTTTTGGTTCAGCTTCAAAAGACATAATTCTCACAAGAAAAAACAGCAAACTTGACAGCAAGAAAAAAAAAAAAAAAAAAATAGAAGGGAAAAGTTATTTAGCTGAAATCAATTTTACATCCAATAATTTAGACAGAGATTTTGAACAGCCCATATTTGCATATTGCAAGTACTACAGAACAAATGTATTATCAGTGAAGCAGTTTAACTATAGTTTTTAGGTATTATAAGCATCTGACAGTGTTCAGTATAGTTCGGCATATACAAAATAATACTATTCTACCACACTACTCCAACCTCTTCAGAAACCTCATAGGTATGTTTTAAAATGGGTCCTACCCTGGACTATTTTCAGACTCTGGACACACACAAATAGTTTAAGTCTCATTTATATTACTGAACTGAGAGTCATGTAAGTATTATGGAATGGCAGACATGTGACACAATTAAGCATGGATGCAGGTACGTTGTAGTTGTAGTTCAAGGCAGCAGGCAGCTAAACACCTCACAACTGTTTGCTCACTCCCTTCCAGTGGGATGGGAGAAAGAATTGGAAAACAGACAGTTTAATAGGACAGCAAATAAATATAATAATAATAATAATAATAATAATAATAATAATAATAATAATAATAATAATAATAATAATAATAATGGTTAAAAATATACAAAGTAAGTGATGGATGATGCAAGTGCTCACCACCAGCTGACTGATGCCCAGCTTGCCCCTGAGCAGTGGTCACTGCTCCCTAGCCAACTCCCCTCAGTTTTTTGTACAGCATGATGTCATATGGTATGGAATATCCCTTAACCAGTTGGGGTCAGCTGTCCTGGCTGTGTCTCCTCCCAGCTTCTTCTGCACCCCCAGCCTCCTCACTGGTAGGGCAGTATGAGCAGCTGAAAAGTCCTTGACTTACTGTAAGCACTGCTCAGCAATAATGAAAACATCAGTGTGTTATCAGTGTTATTCTCATCCAAAATCCCAAACACACCAGCTACTAGGAAGACAATTAACTCTATCCCAGCCAAAACTAGGACATTACATTACTGAACTAGAAAATGTTTATAACACATCGTACCACTGACAGCCATGCAAATATTGTGAATTGAAAGACATGACACAATTAAACATGCATGCAGGTATTTCTTAGATATTCATGAAGAGCTGCACAGCAAGACTAATTTTAAACCTACACTGCTTTCTCTGACCAGATCTCAGCCAGGTGCTGGGAAAGGAGTGGGTAGGAAGTAGAAACAGACTTTTCTCAAGAAAATTCAGGTATCAACAAAAATTGTCAGGAAAAAAAGGTTATTTTGGTGGTCATATATTCTTTGAAAGCCTCTCAGGCTAAGTGGATTCACTGTGATGTCTATTTGACTACATACTTGCATTTGAAAAAAAAATAGGAAATTAGATTTTGACTATATTTATGGTGTTATGACAGTACCTGTCTCTTGTTTTTTTGCTTTATTCTAAGCACACAAATCCATACAGTGTCACAGAAATTCAGCAGTCATATTATATAGCTATCAACATCAGAAAACTTTCCATGACCATGGAACAGCATAAAAAAATCAAAATTTGCCAACATTTCTGCATAGTGTATGGATTCTCTGGTCTAAATATAGACAGTTCTCCAATTCCACACCCTGAAGCTGTGAATAAGTGCTGAAACTTAATAGCATCAGACTAGGTTTAACCTTTTGGGAGAAATAATGAGCTAAATGCACTTCTTCCTTAAAATACTGTGTGAAAAACAACTCTGTCACAGAAGCCCTCCTACACAGGCTTTGCCCTCAGTAAAGTCCTAGTGCCTTCAGCTGCCCGTTCACAGCACCTAATTTTGCAATGAAAGGATGTGAGTATCGGAACACTGTTTTTGAGCAGAGTATCGGGGATCTGGTTTTCCCAGCACACCTCTGAAGCACAGGTCTTCTTGAGAGTTTCTTTTGCTGCCTGGGAGACACAGAAGTAGTTTCCATGATGTACCTATATCCAGGGCAATAAGTTAACTTCTCCCTGCACAACCATGTTGTGAGTGTGACCACCAAAACCAGCTGAGAGAGTCTTAAATTACCATGCAGAGCTGAGTGTTGCCAGCTAAAGGATGGGTGGCCACCATGAAGCTAGTTCTCATTAAACAAAGTGGAGGAGGTGCTGAGATGAGAACTGAAAACTTTGGTTTCTTGTTCTTACCACTGTTAGAGAAACAATAAGAGTTGATCACCACTGAAGATAAATAGGACCTCATCATCTAGTAGTAGTTATACAATCCACCCCCAGCATCAGGATCTAATCCGGCTTTCCAAGGCTTTAACGGAAATGAAGTGCCAAAATGACAGTGGAGCCCACTTGCTAATTGCTGATGCTTGGCAATGTCTACTTTCCCTGTGCCCAAAGACAGCCCTGACCATGGTAATAGAGAGCTGACATAGAGGAATACTGTAATCTGAATGGAAAAAATTGTGTTGGAGCCAAAGGACCCTCCAGGCCTTCTACAATTCTGCCTCCTTCCATTTCTTGTACCATGGAGGAGCACTGCAACATTGCAAGTCTTCTTGCATACAAGCATACTCTCCAAATGTCTCGATAGAAGTTTCATCAGGATCATGCAGACAAGGAGATGTTCTCTTTCCTAAGCATAGGTATAATAAGTTTGGAGAATCTAGTTCTTTACACTGTAAAGCCTTTGCAAGTGCTGATTTTCATATATCTCTGTTTTCTGTAGTTGTGTGTGGATTTGCAGTTTTCTACAAATAACAATAGAATATGACAGTGCAAATATTTGCCGTAATTTTGCATCCAGCATTATGACATACTCAGATCTTAAATCCAAGCTCAAGTTTATTTAATTAGAATTCGCCAGCTGCAGCGCATTAAAGAAAACCACAATCAAATGTATATATTTTTTCTGGAAAGAGAAAGAGAGTGTATACATGTTTTACACCAAAAGGAACTGTAGCTTACATACAAGGCAACACATTAATTACACTAAGCATTATTTTAAGCTCAGTATTTATAATTTTTCAATTATTTTATACTATTATTTTTCTTTTTTTTTTTTTTTCTAATTTGGAACATTTATTTTTTGCAGTCATTAGGATTAAAAAATATTGAGTTGTCAAAGTCACTAGAACTGATTTTTGCTGGAGTTCTAGGTGGGCATTCTGAATAAAAAACAAGCAAGGAAGGAGGAATGAGCTTCAGCTTCCTCAAGAGCCAAGAATTCCAAGCATTTTTTCAAGTTTTGAGGTGAATATTGGTACTTAAATACATACATTTTCTCCATTGTCTGCTTGCCATTGTCCAGAGTAACCAAGACATGATAAAAACTAATATTTAACATGTTTGGAAAAAGTAAGTAAGGTTACTCAATTTTCATTGTCTCCTTTGTTATCATAGCAATGCAACAATGTATCTGCATTCAGTGATTCCTATCTAATTACTAAACTGATTTTTTGCCAACCAATGTGGTAAAATCCAACAGTATCTTTCCTTTTTTCAGTAATTCATCCAACCTTGCAGACAGTACCTTGTCCTGAACTTGTTAGAACTGTTCTCTGCTTGGATTTTCTTATCTAGCAGGTCAAAGCTAAACTGCTGTCTGCTTGCAGGCATCAGAAAAGGATATAAAAAGCTAATACAGATATGTTTAGGAGAACAATAACTTTTATTGAAGAATAACAAAATAAAAAGATGTTTCTTACTCATGACTAAGTCTTAAACTCTGATCTCTGAACCTAAGAAAAACTTCAGTTCTTCAGATTTTCCCCTTGCTTGACTTGTCTCACCTGAGGTCTGAGAAGACATTAGCTGAGCTGCTCCTTTAGGTGTCTCACACAGCTGGTCTCTCCACTTCCCGTCCTGGAGCAAAGATGTGAACAGTACATCTTTTAGCATTCCCTCAGCTCCCATACACTTACTCAAATTGTACAAATGTCTAAATGGTTGAGATGGGTTTAAATGTCTATTCTGGCTTTCCTGGATGGGAATTGTCCTAATGAAAATTCTTGCAGCACTTTCTTGTTGTTTGGCCAACAGATAACTATTAATTTAAAATAATTGCATGAATTAGATGACTTGTTGTAGTCAGTGGAACTGAGAATTTAGAGTCAAATTATCTGCAGAAATGTCTCTCAGTAGACCTATATTAGGAGGGAATTTGTCTTTTAGTTTTCAGGTAATGTGATATTGCTTTGAACTTTATAATTAAACTTGTTACTAAATCACGCAATTGACAAGGTTGCTGTACAAAATCTAATGACTTCATCTCTCTTACCTCTTGTAGAAGAGCAATAACGCCTGTTTTTTTCTTGCAATAAAACAAAGGCTCCATGAAACTGTCTCATGATTATAGACTGTGACTTAATAAATTTGAGTGCACATGGAGATAAGTTGCATCCTTTACCATAATATCCATCAAGCTTCTGGTGCAAACCGCATTCTCTGTACTTGGGTTTTTAGGGATGTGTTATAACAAAGCCTTGGGCAAGCTGTTGAAATGATGGTTACGGCTTTGTGAGAAATTTGGCATGCCAGGATGTGAGGACTCATCTGACAACTTAATGCTGAATACTCCATGGGCTAGTCTCTGCTTTTTTTCTCCCAGAAGAGCTTGATCTTTCCTTTTCAGGAGATGTGGTGTTTTTGTAAAAGCTGTAATTAGTCAGGGAATACAATGTAATTGAAACACTAATTATGGTTGCTTGTTCAGGTACTAACATTTCTGCTACAGTATCAGTTGCTTAAATACCTTTCTGGCTGTCGATTTTGAATCCATATTAATCCAATTACCCAGAATCAGTCCCAAAATAATTTGGTATGGTCAGTCCCCTAAGCCAAAGCAATTTACCAGTAAAGTTAATGAAGCTTCTGAAGGGAAATGAACAATGCAGACAGTATTGCAAATTATAACTCAATTGTATCTGGATTTGTGATTTTTCTTCAAGTTTTTAAAATGGGTGTTTTTTAAAATATTTTTTTTAAATCCTTCATTCTCTTCACTAGGGACTTGCATTTTTTATTTAGATGTTATGGAATAATTCATATGTATATGTTATGGAATAATCCATATGTATATGTTGAAATGCATAGCATAAAAATGACCTCAGTCGGATGGCATTATCCTATCCTGCCTGATAGTTGCTGTGATGATTGCTGACATTTTCTCAGTCTGTTTCTTGTCCTGTGACATTTTTCTATATGTGGATGCTTGTGCTGAGGTGCTTGGAACTGATGTGAGGTTTGGCAACACTGAACCTGAAAGAAGGAAGGAGAATTGGAATGTGCCATTAAATTCTCAGGTTGGGCACAGTGTGTGAGATATTTCCAGCATAAATCAATAAATATTGGAAACCTGTTTTGATCATGAAACAACTTTTCCTTCCAAATCCATCCTTTGGTGGAAAGGAGCCCTTTTACATTATGTGTAAATGACCCCTTCTGGAGCACGCTTGGCATGGCACTGCCACACACACAGAGCAGCTGTGCCAAACCCCCTGCACTTTAGTAGTTTCCTTTCACACCAGCAGGTATAAAAATAGGGAGCAGAAGAACCCTTAAGTGTACTCATGACTAAAATAAAATCAAACTGTATCACTGAAAGTAGTTCTCTTGTGGATTACTCCCAGGTAACTTTTTTCCATCAATACATTTCTGTGAAACTCATTTCTTGGCTTACCCACACACCATCTGCCCTGTGCTATAGTTGTGTTACGGTTATGGAGTTCCAACTTGCATGCTGACTGGGCAAAAAAGGGAAACAAAGGAGTTTAAAACTCAGATGGAAGTACTCTCTGTTCAATGTATTTCTAGTCTGCACGTGACATTTGTGTTTATTGGGTCAGTTGCTCAGATTTTTTTAATTCTCATAATGAAATGGAGCATAAGAGGTCTAGTAATGTAACCAGAAAGACATTCTACAATGTCACTATTATTTGAATAAATATAGAAACAATAAACAAAGGGTCCTGCTTTTGTTAAAAAACAAGTTACTCTTTTAGTGAATTTGCCTGTCAGCTAAAGCCTTCATATTAGCTGCATTTTCCTGAAGAACCAAATACGTGTTTTGGTAAACATAGCAATGGAATGCAAAGTTATTGGTAAGCATGGATGGACATCTCGTGAGAGGGGCAACAAGAAACAGGTGACCAAGAAACTGGCCAACTGTGTATCACATTCCATTCACATGAATACTTCATATAAAAGTGGGAGATCACGAGGATCTTGTCCCTTTTGCCTTCTTTTCCTTTCTGCTTATGGCCAACATTAGGAGACGACCTTGCTAGTTGTCCCTGCGAACTGAGGCCTAGTGAGAGACTGAATCCAGATCCGGTTGGCTGCAGAGTCCAATCCAGGACTTTGGGTGCTGGCTCTGCAGTTGCTGAGACTTTCAAGATCGGTTTTGTATAATTTGTATTATATTCTCTATTCTTATTAGTAGCATTAGTAAAACATTTTTAATTTTTCCAACTCTCTTCTCTCTGTCCTTCTTTCCCTCCTGATCACCTGTCCTTTGTGGGAAGGGGGGAGAGGGAGAGGCAAAAGGGGGAAGCGGGGGGAGAGGAGGTTAACAATACATCAGCCAGGGTTTTATTGTCACCCCGCAATCTAAACCCTCGACACAAGGTCTTGTGGGGGGAGGGGGGGGAACCTTGAGGGAAGTGGAGATTGTTGTGTCAAGCTTAGTTTGATGGCCAGTGACTGACTGAGTCAACATCATTTCCAGGTAGATGACTAACAAGAAATCCTATTTTAGCTGGCAATGTCACTAACGGCACTATTTTTATTTTGTAGGTGAGAGGTCAAATTCATATATTATAGCAGAATGTTAGAAAGTGAAAACTGACCTCATATAGATGTCCATTTGCAACTTTAATCTCCCTCCATATAAAAAAAAATTCTTACTTACATAACGTCTCAGTTATGTTGATGCTCATTGCTATTATTGACATTGCCAGAGTTGTGATGATTGTAAAAAACAGATGTTTGGTACTGTTACATATGATATACTAAAGCAATTGAATGCCTCATTATAATTTAAAATGCCTTGATAAATGGGGCATGTAAAAAAGGAAAGAAAAAGAGAAAGAAAAAACAAGGGAACAAATATTAGATGTCCCTTGCTAGAAATGTGTTAACTATTTCCTAAAAATTTTGCAAGCAAAGTACCTTCTAATGATTCAAAAAGAGTATAGGATCAGCAATTTATGCAAATAGTTCATACATAATTTGATGAACCTCCTTTAATGTTTTGGATAAATAACAAAAATACTTTATCTGAAGGAGAAAACATATACCTCTGTGACACTGTCAGGAACAGCTTGTGTACTCACACACCTTAACAGCAATTTTACTTTGCATTGACATCAATCTTGCCTTATATTCAGGGATCATAACACACAACATGGACTATTGAAATAGAAAATTTAAACTAGAAAAACGTTTGAGTTATCTCTTGTGGACAGGCATAGGCAGTCTATTTTGGATGGTGCTGGGTTTTATTCTTGTCAGCTCCATAGGGGTACAGTGGAAAGCAAATATCCTCAAGGATTCAGTACCATCCCAGCTTCATGGCCCTAATTTAATGAGCATTTCTGATGATGGGTTATTAGTGGATAACAGCTTATATAGAACATATTGCTATGCTGTACTCTCTTTGCAGAAGTTCTTTACTATCTTCTCAACCGTAGGCTAATGTGATGTATTGGATGTCACACAATTGGCTAAGGAGCAAAGGAAATTCCTCTAGCACCCATATTTTTTATTCCAATTCTCTATGTATTCTTTAGACTTACAGGATAATCTGAAGTTCAGCTGTGTTATATCACATGTATGTTGGTGCTGCTGATGGTACTGACAGGTGGTCACACTTCTAAGAACTGCTATAATGAGTCAGAGCAAAGTTAGTATCACCTTTGGCAATAGGTAAAAGGGGATACCTAACAAAGATTATAAGAGCAGACTAAAAATATACTGATCCTGGTCCTAAATACTCTTCCAAACTCCAGAAATGTGCAGCTGAGGATCTGCCTGAACTAGAAGAAGATTTTGAACATCTTTAATGGATTTATCTTTCATGAGTTTGTCTGGTTTCCACTTGGACCAGGTAAAGTTGTAATATCCACAACCTTCTGCAGCAAGGAGACTCTGAACTTACCTACCTAATACATTAAGAAGTTCCTCTTGTTTGGTTTAAACTGCACATATGTTGTTAGCTTCTTTGGATGCCTTCTAGTTCATATTTTGGAAGAGACAATAAACAAGTACTCTCTTTGCCCTTCACATGTCACTTGTCATTTTGTAGATGTCATGGCTATTACATGTCTCTTATAGTCTCCCTCACTGACGAATCCTAGTCTGTTTAGTCATTCCTTTCATGGGGACAGACCTACAGCTTTTGCCATCCTTGCTGCCCTTCTCCAAAGCTTTTCCAGCTCTTGTAAGTACATTATGAGATGGGTTGACCAGGATCCTACACTATATCCACACTTTGGATCCACACCATGGCATAATTTTATTTGTTATTTGTATTACTGATAAGTAATTCCTAACATTCCGTTTTCTCTTCTGACTCTTTCTTAGAACTCATCCAATGCTTTCACAAAAAGATATTTTTGAAAGCCCGGAGAAAGGCAGAAAGGCCAGAGATAAGTTTATATTGCTCTTTCTTGATTTTGTGATCTCTCTGCAGTTAGAATAATTTTGTGTCTCCATCCTCTACCTAGCTAAACTTATCAGAGTGCAAGAAAAGATTCTTCTGTTAACAGGGTGCAAGGAAGAGTAAAATGGAAGTCAGACAATTTGGCCTCCAGAAATGAGCTAAACATTTCAGAGATACCACTGTATTTTATTCAAACATTTTAATTAAATATTTTTTTTCAAAATGGTTATAAGCTGACCTTTAAATAAACAAAAGAAACTATTTTATTTTGATTCAAAACATGTAACAGTATTTTTGTTAAGAGGTACTGCTGCTTCTTATAAAGTCTAAATCATGCTAGTCAAGCAGTCTTGTTCTGCAGAAAACAGGATTGTGGAAAACAAGAACCACATTTTCTACTAGCTAGACAGAAATCAGGGAAACATTTTAAAACTGGGCAAATTTTGACTAAGAATAATCAAGGAGCATTAGGATACCTGAGAGGGGTTTAATCTGGAATATACCTCCAGAGAGCCGAGCATAATGAGCTCATTCCTTCCAAGGAGTACTGTTACACCTTCTGTATATTGGTACTGTACTTTCCTATAGACATTAATACCTCCTATTGATAAAAACTTAGTGTTATCATTGTATATGGCTGTGAAAGTCAGTGCCACTGTGTTTGACTGCCTCTTGCTTGACAAAAAGGTGCTTCTTTTGAAACCTGTGTTGTGAAATGCAACTGCGTGAGTTTCACGGTGGCTTTTTAGTTACAATTTTGTAACTAAAACACCTTAATGAACACACTTGAAAAGTTAATAGTCTATAACATTGCTTAGAGAATGCATTCATTTTCTTGGACTGCAAATTATGGTCTCTGGTTCCTATACTTAAAAGAAGCACTCATAAGTGTCACTATTGAAATCCAGATGAGAACTTCCTACAGAAAGCAAAAAAACAAACTCACGTTTATCTACTTTTATGGCCACCAACTTATTTTTTTGCTTTTGGAATTGACTCATCATGTTCCCTTAAAATAAAAACAACCATGCTTTACCACACTTTTGTTTGTTGGTTTGTTTTCATTTTTCTTATTCTGTATGATGGCTTCTGCTTATAATGATATCCTCATTACTATTCTGGAAGGACACTTCCTATTTGTACCATCACTCTTTCTGATAGTGCTTCACTGGCTCTTAGAGGTGTCGTTTCTATCCTCTAGGACTCATATTAGTGACAATTGTCTGACTCCTGGCTGTTAAATTAGAAAGCAAAATAAAGCACATGGCTGTAATGATAGCAAGGCAATTAATGGCACTATTCCAATAAAAAGCCCACAGAGCAGAATGAGAAAATGGACACCACATTTTCACCTAAATTTGCTGTCACCAGAATGATGGTTGCAGCTGCATTTATGTGGTAAAATTTAGCAATATTCTTGACAACAGCTGAGAACAGATCAGCTTGTGACATACAGAAAGAACAAAAAGGCTTTTTTGGATTATTTAGTGATGCCAGATTTAAAACACATTGTATTGGTCTTCTTCATGGTTTCATGAAAAGTGCAGAATTCTGACAGTCACAGAAAAGCTAGGTCACTCTCTTATTGCTGCAAGCTTATTTTCAGCAAAACAACTGTTCTCAAAATGCTGAAAAGTATGTTGAGCTGCCAGAATGGACCACTTAAAGCCTGTTTGCATGGTTTTAATGCTATGAAATAGTCTTTGTAACCCATCACACTGGTATGAAATAGTCATTGGACATCTTACTAGATTATTAAACTGAAATTAAATCTATGAAGGAAACCCTAGTATTGCCTAATAGTTTTAATTATCTAGTTAATTTCATTTTCCTTGGTAAGTTAGTATACTTTATGTGCTCACTCAGATGCTTTCGTAATTTATCTGGCATTCAATTTAAATGATTTCTCAAAGACTAGCTTATCGTGGAAATATGGTTAGATTCAGATTCAAGAATATGTAATTATCAGTAAGCTCCCAACTGTACTTGTTGTTTTCATCTTTAACAATTTGGCAGTTGGCAAGAATTAAAGATAAAACTGATTTTAATGTTTTGCACTTATTATAGATAAAATTGGAGACTAAAAGTGTAAATGGGTGCAAAAAACCTAAAAAATTTAGATGAAAAGCACATTATCCTTCATGCAGAGCACTAGAATTTCATTGAGTTGTAGTAATTTAATTTTATTAATAATATTTTTTTTTCATGAAAATCTTTTATTCTAGAAAAGTCCCAGGTGTCTAGTTAGTGCAGTTCTTGGTGCTTAATTGAATTTGATTGTGCCACAGATCAGTAAACAAAAACTGCCAGATGTAATAAAGTAAACAAAGCAATGTAGTATTTAATATTTTCTCAAATCTAAAAATAGAACAGACCATTTGAGAGCACACCTCCATGGGATGTGCCACGTTTGTTCCTCTTCTACTATGTATTTGATCATGACGTGCTATATTTTGTTCATATGGTATCTCCTGCAGTTTTTATATATCAAAGAAATACTGCTTACGTAAGAGCTATTGTGTGAAAGAAACAACTTTCAAAGAAAAGCAAATTCATAGGTCAGCTACGATGAGTAATATTGAACAGTCCCTTAAAGATCTATGGTTTGATAATATCTGGATCAATTTTATGAGATCTTTTGAATAGCAATGTTCCTGCCTGTTGAAAATAACAACTCATGCTGAGCATGAATTTATAGAATTTTTGAGTATTTTGAAGCTTTGGTCAGGAAGTACTTCACAAACTGGCTGTTCATAGTTTTTGTGTCTAACATGAATTCAGGTATGAAATTTCTACTGAAAACAAGCAACTATGCCATAGGACTATTAAGACTACATTAAATTCTTAAAAATCTTCACTTTCAATTTTTAAACCAGGGAAGATTCACAGATAACTGCTTAGATTTTTCTTTAGATTGCCTTTAAACACATAGTAAATAGCCCATGTTATTTGCTCATCACAGCATTGAAGGTAATTTAATAACCAAAACATGGCCAAGATGTAATCCAGCACTGGTTTTATTCATTTATTTATTTTAAACAACAGTTTCAGCATGCTCTAAACTTTGCTAAACACACTAGAATACCTTACCAGAATGGTAAAATCAAGTGGCATTATAAATAGGGTTTGCAATTTAGAAGATCCATACCTATGAAACTATTGGAAACTTTTGTAAGTGTTCATAATAAATAAAGGAATACAAAAATTTCAAGGTCTGTGTTTTTCCAAATGTACTGATTAAAAAACAAATAGCCAAAAAATGGAGTACAGTACCAGAAAGTTACTGGCAGCCTGCTGGGCTTTAGCTGTCCTTTCTACAGCAAAGGTACTATTTCTCAGCTTCCCTTGTAGTTCAGTGTTAGAGGAAGAGCATGAGGCCCATAAAGGCTTCTAAGGATTATACATAAAACTAAGGAAACCTAGCTATTTCTTGAGGGTAGCCATGATACACTGCTAACACGTTTGTGCAAACAATGTTAAGGAAAGCTTTATGCTTTGCAAATGACAGTGGAAAACACTCACAGATAACATTTGCTCCAAATGGCACCTCTGCTGTGTGACACTTATAGTTTATCATGTCGCTGTTACCACATGACAAATGGATTTGGCCGTTTTCAATGTTTTCCCTTTTCTCTCCTGTGTTTTTATTCTGTTTCCCAATAACTAGTTTTGAACTTGTCATCCAAGCTTGATAAAAATGAGAGAGACACTATATTATCTTTACACAAGCTACCAGTGTTGTGTATCTGTGCAGCTCCAGTGACAGTGAGTCATCAAGCGGAGATGGTCACATTCATGCTCAGTCCCTTGATTATTACATGACTTATTTATATAACATTCTATACAATGGCAAAAATGGTTTTCCAGTCCTTTATACAGTTCCAAAAAGAGTTCAGAAAATAACATTTGGTAATAAAATAAAGGTATCTGATGTATAAGATTGTTTACATATCTTATGCAGAGGAAAAGATGTGGAAAAATGAAAGCAAGAAAAATCTTAAGGCAAATATGTGTGTCTCCTGTACTTTTACAAGTAATCATCTCAACCTTCCTAAAAATTTGATATAACACAGCTGAAAACTCAGTTTGTTGTTGTATTTAGTAATTCAGATAAATAAGTGTAGAACTTCTGCAATTGAATTTAATCTTAGATAACTTAAACTCACTGGAAATTTGAATTGTAAGCCATAAAGTCAAGTGTATATCTTACTTCCTGTCAAAGAAATGAAAATGGGATCCTCCTTTTGAAGATCTTCTTCTGAGCATATAGCAACACTTTCATGCTCTTCTGAAAGGATTAATCTATACTTTCACATATCCTTTCCAGATCTGAAAATAAAAGATGGAATTTAACCACAACTATCCTCTTTTCGTATCACATTTTGTGATCAAGTGTGCAGACTGGAATGAAGCCATAGCTTACCACAGTTGTGTCCCCATCTGGGCATATACTAAAGTTCATTTTAACTATCATCTTGATCAGCTACACATACTTACCTACCTTTAAGACATGAAGTTTTCCAACACCCAAGACAAATGTCTTAAGCCTGATCCAGGACAGTTTTTCATTTTGTATTTCTAGTTGCAAACTGGGCAAACTACTCCAGTCATTGTGGCACCAGAACCGTAGTTACTGGGACTAGTTTAATCCATGTTGGCTTAAGTGTTTTTTTGCAAAAGAGCCCTGAAATGGACTGGCCAAGGGCCTTTTGCCCAATTACTTAGCAACGCCAATGACTAATTTGACATCACTTCTAAGCTGAGGTCAATGTGAAAATTGATTCCTTTACAATAGCTAGCTCCAATCTGTTTTTCACAGAATATATTTCTGATCTTTGTCAGTTCCCTGTGTCATTTCCTTGTCTAGATGTGTGTTTAATTTCCAATGGTAAGGACACAAAAGTCCTTATTTATTTTTTCTTCTCTCTGCAAATATTGCATGTTCTGTTGAAGCAGTTGTCTTTTTATTTCTATGGACTTATGCTAGCAGTAAAGAGAGGCTTGTTTTTTTCAGTTTCATAAAAAAATGGAATGCAGTATTGCTTTTGTCAACCATGCAATATGACCACAGAATTGCTGTTGTAATAGTAAAGAGTTACACTTCATGTCTTTTACTCTCCTTAGATGAAAATCATATTTTCAATGGAATTTAATGAACAACAGGAAAGTCACAAATCGTTGTGTCTGCGTAAGTCACGATTAAAACAGAGAAGATATACAGTCTGACTCATTCCCCATTGTAGCCTTTCATTACAAATTAGAATGAATCTTGTTTTACATTTTCTTCTGCTTAAGCAATATACACGTAGTGATTGAAAAAGCAACTAGATAACCACAGAGTTAAAGAATTTTCCATTTTGTTTAAAACAAACTTTTGGATGATGGTAAAAGCAGTCACCTAAGAGAATACTTCCTGGGGATTTAAGTAATTTCACTCTGTCATTCCCCTTCTCACCTTGAAAAATATATTAAGTGCATGTAATCAGGAAAAATAAAATCTCAATCGCATACATGATCTGTAGTACATCAAATACCTTATGATTTCTTTCAGTAAATTAACAGCTACAATTTTAAGTGTGCTCACAAAATAAATAATGAATTTAACATTTATTCAGCTTACTCTTTTAAAGAATGTAAAAGTATACTTAATGTCAGAAACTGATGCATAGTATGAGTGGCTTAGATAAATATTTCTTTATTTCTGTGTAGTGCTTTACAATCTAAATCTCTGGGCAGCCAGCAAGAAACCAGTAACAATTTTAGAAGTCACAATCAGAATTTCTCGTGCTGGATATGAAATAAGAACTTTAATCACTTTATGTGATATGTTCTTCCTTCAGATTCTCCAGCACTGATATTCTCATGTATCTTCTGTCATAGCTACCTATTAAATTCTCCTGTTATTGTCCCTTTCTTCTTTCGCAATAAGCAAAGAAGTACAGGGACTGGAATCTATTGTATTACCTACTGTTTGCAATGAGTGGCATTGTATAAGCAGTAGTTCCCAATCTCATCAAATGAAAGCTGGATTTGCATATCAAAGTTGATTGTGTTGAGGGCAAAAAGTCATTATAAAGTTATTCCTTAATCTCTATACCATGCCACAGTAGAGATTTCTTTCTTGTCAGCCTGGGAGTCTCACAGCTTCTGCCTTTTTCAAACCTACAGAGGGTTCTCACTGGGAAGCTGGACGCTGATCTTAGAGCTGGATTCCAAATACTACCATGAGCTCAGTACAGGAAAAATCACTTTTATCATGTATCTGAAGCCATAAAGATTGTGTTGAAGGGTTTGGATCACACTTCTGATATCTGAGTTTCATCCAAAATTTGTTGTGCGTCTTTGTAAAGAACTGAGAATGGGCAGCACAAGTACCCTAGTAGGGGGAATATATGGGTGTGGGCTGTCTTTGGAATATGGAATTTGTTCCTGCTTTCTTGGGTTCTTACGTCACAGTTATAGTGTAACATATTAACACAGCAATGAAAGTGAACTTTTAATTTAATGAAAATAAGAGGTATATATGAACAAAACAAAACAAGCATTGTTTTGACTTTTGATCAAGTTAAAATGTAACATATTTACTACTGAACCATGTGGTCCATTAAATAATGACCTCACTCATCATCACAGGTCAGTCTGTCTTTACCTAACAGTAACTTGCAACTACTGTTACCCCATTGCATCAGTGAGCTGCTTATTTCCCTCATCCATGTAACACCCACATGTACATTGACACAGCTGCTTCAGGCTGCTCACAGCTTTGGCACTTCAGCACGAATTGCTCTTCTTAAAGCTTAATGGTGTATCAATCCATTTCCCTTTAAATAGTTGGGGCTTGGGTGGTTTTTTGTTTGTTTGTTTGTTTGTTTTTTATCTTACCACACATGCTGTGAGTTGGAATGCAAAAGAGAGTGAGGAAGAAGAGAAAACATATAAGAAGCAGCAAAATATAATGCAAATCATATAAATAACCTGAAAAACTGGTCAGAACACAAATTTTTGTGAGATCAGGTGTGACTGTTAGTCACTTAAAGCTAAATCTTAGGGAGTCCAGAAAATATGAGAATAAGCACTTTCTTTGCCTGTAATTTACATACACTTTTTTTTTTTTTTTGGTTCCTTCTTTTTGGCAGCACAATTATTTCTTACAACAGCCTTGTGAGTTAGACCTTTCAACACAGTTGGATTCTAGAGTCCTATCAGCGGTATTGTGAAATGAAATGTAATTACATGTCAATAAGTGGGTGTGAGCCTAAGGGAGTCTGATTGAAGCTAAAGGAGTAATTGAGCCTATGAAAGTTGAAGCAAGTGTGATGTGCATTCAAAATACCCGAGAAAGAGATTCTAGAACTTTCAGTTCCTTTTGCCCTTAGCAGGGCATGGTATGAGCACAGTATTTTGGTATGCTTGTTCAGTGAAGAACTATTTTAGTTCTAAAGTTAAAAACTGAAAACACATTTGTTTTGCAAAAGCATTCAACTACGTTTCATGGGCAGAACTTCAAAGATGTGAATGCAGATTGAAACTAAATGACTATTCTTTTACTTAAATTATTTTTTAAAATCTCCTACAGAGCACATGGAAGTGAATGAAAAGAACGAGAAAAAAAGAGAGTATGAAAAATAGGGAATGGTTTTGGTGAGGCAACATTCAAGGTCTGGAAAATCCTGGGACCTGTGTTAACTGGATTATTACATGATAAATAAAATAACTAGATTAATTATAGTGGGGACAAAGTGTGTTCTGGATTAAGATAATTCTATACTTCCACCATTTTGGAATCCCTCTATAGTACAGCATAGTAAAAGGATAACTGTGTTACGGTACAAGATGCATAATTTACTCATTATATATTTTTTTTACAGAGCAGATCCTTTGGCCTAGTTACAGTACAACATTATGTACACATATACATAAGTTGAGAATCTAAAAGGTGTTCATTTCAGCAGCAATCAAAACAGACAATGGTTTAGATGTTATCAATGAACAAATAAAGCCAGATCAGAAGACAAACTATGTGTTTAAGAACTCTTCTGAAATTTATGATGTATCCCCAAAAGAACTGAAACAGTCTTTTCTATCAGATACTGTTTTAATGTAGCTGAGAAACCACCTTACTGAGTCCTCACTGTAGAGTCTGTTTTCAGAAAAAAAAAAAAAATAAAATAATTAAGAGACTAATTTTTTTTGAGAAAAAGGCAGTTTCCAAAGGCTCACAAACTTTTTGAGTATGATTTACTGCAACTTTCATGGCTCATACAAACAAAATTAACAATTTTAATATTTGGCTGTTTGTCATTAATTGCAGCTAGAGAATTAAAGATAATTATACAACATTTTCACTTACTGGCTATTTTTGTCATAGGTTTGCTGATTAGGTTCCCAGGAATTAGGAAAGAAACACTACTTTACTCCATGGTCCTTACACTACTAGAATATGGTGCATGCCAGGTAAGCAGTTTTCATAAACAAAACGTTGGAAATGTTAGACTTGCAGTAAATATAAATTTAGTATAAAATTTGCAGAGTCAAAATGGAAATTAATATCCATGTTGGAAAGTAGAATGTGTTCACAAACTCAAATTGCTGTTTTCAGATATAGACAGCTATTTGTATGCATCATTAACTGACTGGTGTAAATGTGCATAACTGATCATAAAAAGTGTACATGTTAATTTGCAGGGAAGCTTTCAGCTACTTATTAGGTATCTAGGAAGTATTAATGTCAAGAAGATAATGATAACTATATCCCAGCATTCAACTGAGCTCAGCTGGAACTTAGGGCATCACAGACCTAATTCAAATGGTCACTTCCCTCCCATAATGGGTATACAAGTCAAGAATCCATGTTTGATGTATATTGTGTACATGACAAATATTTACATTTGTTTTCAAGCCAATTAGCGGCCATATAGTGATATTTATTGGAAAACAAGGTTTTGTTTTTAGGAAGTTATAGCTGTTGGACAGGCAGTGTTTACAGTTCAGCCAGCAGTGTCTTAGTACTCTGCCTTGCTGTTTGTTATATCGTATCATTAAAGAAAACTTAAGTGATGAATTTGGTGCTAATCTGAGTTTGTGGTTGGGGAGGTCAGGAATTCCCAGCTAGTAGGAATGACAAACCTTTCAGAAAGAGCAAGCAACCAGTTAGCCATAGTTTGAGTCATAGTGTCAAAGCCTCCATAAGACTTTTGAGTTGATACTGAGAACAGAAAACATAACTTTGACTTCAGTGAGGCCAATATTGTATGCCATGTGGCTACCCCAGCGTAGCCAGACGTACTGATTTTGAGTGGAATTTGTCTGTTTCTGCATTCCTGGTGTGCAACATTCTGAAACTATTTATTTCCACCATATATAATATTTGTCTGCAGAAACTAAAATTTATGTATGGAACAGTAGCTATATTTTTTAATAATAATCTTTTGGATTGAGTCTAGTATTTACCAGTTAATTTCAGGTTCTTTTAAGAAGACAGTGAACTGTTATTACCTTTATCAGTCTCTGTTCTTCCATCAGTGATTACTCTCTAACTCATTTGGTGATTCATTTTCACTGTTATTTTTCATTGCCTTTCTTTGGATTTTATTTTTTGCTTTAGGGCAGAGAGTTAAGGCAAAGTAATCATAAGATAAAATAAAGACTTTACTTTCCCATTTTCATTCAGTTAAGATTAAGCAGTCTGTGTTGACTGACAGAATGGATTTTTCATTGAGAGTAATGTGCTTTTTCTTGAGACTACTTTCACATCTAGAATATATTTATGTTATCAAAGTAATGATGTCAACTACAAGCAAGCTTCAGAACTTTACAACAAAAGGAATAGCATTTAATGAGTTTACTCTCATAAAAGTATATTAAATAGTTTAATATATTCCTGAATATGCATATTTTGAGCCAATACATTATTCCTCTAAATTTCCCCCAGATTTTAAATGCAAAGTTTTGCAAATTTATGTTCATAAATGAGGAATATTTTGCCTGGATAAATATTTTTTCATAATCATAACAATTTTCTAGTCTGCATTCATGTGAAATATTTTAACCTCGATTTTTTTGTGAAATCAACAAACAATCCTAGCTTGAATAATACCTCAACAAAACATGACTCCTGGAAATCTAAACCACTTGAGGTAGAAAGAAGGAAAAATTCACTATCGATTTATTGAAATTTACTTTTGCAACCAGATCTTCAGCTGAATTAGAAGTCTCAGTAGAGTTTCATCATTTTACAACAGCAGTGGATTGTGTCTATACCTGAAGATTTGAACAGAACACTTGAGCTAGAAAAATCTAAAATATGAATACAGGCTCAATTATATATACACGGTATTTTAATACCCAGCTAAGCAGGTACCAGCGCTCTGCTCTCACACTTACTGGATGATATGTGCTGCTATTCAAAGGTAGTCTTTCTCTTCCTGTCTCGTCCGATGATGATTTTGTTAGTCTATAGAGAACAGAGTGCTTCATCTAGGCAGATGGAAGAGCTTCAGAACAGTCTACAAGGAGTGGTCTGGGTCCTCTTAGAGGAAATAACACTCCCTAAAAAGACCTTGATAGGATCAAGTGCAACTACAGGACTCCGTGGGTGAGGGTGAGTGGCACAGTGGCCCGGGTGAGGAGTCTAAATGCTGTCTTCATGACCTAGGAGTGATCATAGGACCAGACTCTTCTTAGAGATACACACCAGAAGGACAAAAGGCAAGTGATATTTTGCAGCAAGAGGAATTCCAGTTAGACATAAAGGGAAAATATTCTGCAATGGAAAAGGTACAATAGTATAATGAATTCTCTGTTATTTGTGAAAATCTGAAGAAAAATATTGTCTCTACAGTCTAGCTTAGATCAGCAGTTCCCTTGCTTAGGAAAATTAGATGAAAGTGAGAAGAGATTCTGCTCAAAGGGATTAGGTGTTTGTATAATTTCCCTCGTTCTGTGCTCCACTTAAAAGACAGTCTCTTAATGTGGAGATGAGGCTCTCTTATAGATGTTACATACACATTTCTGTGATTCAACAGAACAATGCTTTCTCTTCTGAGACTGCAGAACATAGTCTATGTATTCTAGACCCAAGATGAGTACTTCTTATGAAGTTTCTGAAATGAAGTCTGTTAACTAAATCACAAGTAATGGTATCAATATGGTTATATGTGATACTTAGCAACATGAATTAACATTATTTAACAGAGAGAAAAATTAAGCTAAAAGTTAAGCCATAGTACCTATAGTACAACAGTGACATATCACTGAGATATACAATGGAAAAACTAAAAAAAAAAAAAAAAAAAAAAAAAGGTATAGTTTCAGGGAAAAAAGTATCGTACGAATATTTTTAACTTGTTGGAAAAATATTTTTGAAAGCCATTCTAAAGTTCACTTCTCACAGAAATAGCCTTAGACTTTAAAGTGGAAATGTGATCTTACTGCTTTCTAAACTGATTTATTCAGATTCAGTGGAGTATGATACAGAAATTGGGTAACTAAAGATGACAGCAAAAAGAAATAGCAAAGAAAAGTCAGATAGTAATAAATGGCAATAGAGACAAAGAAGAAAATACATATCAATTTGGAAGAGCAGGCATAGACAACACAACTATTAAAGATGTAAGGACATGGCTCTTCATTGAGCAATTGGTCCAAGGATACACAGAATAGTAGTTGGAGGTTATAGAGGATTTTAGCTATCTAAAGATTTCCCAGAAAAAAAATAAAAAAAAACACTACTGAGGAAAAAATGTCTCCATGTCTCCAACAGGTTAATGTCATCCACAGTTTATAGTCTTTTTGATAAAGAAGATACAATTAAATAAGGAAGACTGGCAAACAATGATAGGACAAGGGGTAATGGGATCAAGCTGGAACACAAGAGGTTCCACTTAAATTTGAGAAAAACCTTCTTCTCAGTAAGGGTGACAGAACACTGGAACAGGCTGCCCAGGGAGGTTGTGGAGTCTCCTTCTCTGGAGACATTCAAAACCCACCTGGACATGTTCCTGTGCGACCTCACCTAGGCGTTCCTGCTCCAGCAGGGGGATTGGACTAGATGATCTTTTGAGGTCCCTTCCAATCCCAAACATACTGTGATACTGTGATATAAATAAGGGCCTTGTTTGAAGGAAAATAAGTTTTAAGAAGAAAAAAAAAAAGATCATGTTCCCAGGTTTTAGGAAACATGGAAGATCTGGAAGACATTTTTGAAGTAAAATTGAAGGAACAAAACTGGACTGCTAGATTGCAGGAAGACAGACCCCATTAAACTTAGAGAACTGATAAAGAAATTTGAGAGGCAAGTCTCAGGAAGTAGGGGTTTAAGAAAACTTGGGATTTCTCTGAACAATTAGTAAAAAGAGCATGAGTACAAACTATCCCATTGGTAAGAAAAGTTCAGAATGGTACTAAGAGAACAATTTGAGCATGAAATGATCACAGACCTCAAGTTCAAGAACAAAGCATTCAGGTAGTAAAAACTAGTTAAGGACAAATAAAAGTAAAGACTAGTTATAGAAGTACAAAACTAGATAGGCTATGGCGAAGGAAGATATTCAACTATCCAGGGATATCACAAGTGAAAATAAAAGTTATACAAAAGTTGTAAGCATCCAGGAAAATCATTGCTCCACTATCAGCAGAGGAGAAAGCTATCGGTACCAAGAAAATCACGTTTGGTGCCATTTTTCACAAGTTTACAGGATAACACAAAACACAATCATGTGGCTAATGAAATTGCTTCCACTGACTCACTGGAAAGATTTCATATGGGGATAGTATAAAAACAAGAAAAAGAATATGTGGACAAAACCCATGTTTTAGATTTCCTGGGTCTGAATACATTCTTTCTAAATGCTAAAAGAAAATTGTGAAGAATTCTTAGATCTCTCAATGTTTGCCTTTGAGTGCCTAGATTCTATTCTGCAGAACAACTGCTTACTTTCCTGTTCTTCATTGATGTAACTGATTTACATTTAGAATTTCCCACTTATTCTATTGCACTGCATTTTTAGTTCAGTTCACCCTAAAAGAGGGGTAATGGTTTACAGAAATGGCTGGTGAAGAATGAATAGAATGCCTGTTTTCAAAAAGATGAAGAAAAAAAGTCTGAGGTGATTAAAGATGGGATGTTCAGCTTAATTCCTAGAAAATGGGCAAGAACAATCTATAATCACCTAAAAAAAAAAAGAGCTGAGTAACAGCTAATATGGACTTGTGAAAAACAAATTGTGTTGAACTGACCTAATTTTCTTCTTTAAGAAGGTACCAGATTTGTACAAAAAAAACCCCAAACAAACAAAAAAAAAACTTGATCATATTCAGTTTAGTAAGTTTTAAGATGTTAAGCAGTTTTAATTTTCAGGAAGGTAGGCTCTGTGCAGTCTTCCTACCAGTTTAAGTAAAGATGGAGTCAGAGTGGGTTCTGGAATTTCACTTTCTGGAAGCTGAAGAGACAGGCTGAGCAGGAGATGCTTCCTACTTCCTATATCCTTTGCTAAAATGGGCAGCTTCTGGCAGATCACTATTAATTTGTGTTCCAGGAATACATTCTGCAGGCTTGCCTGTGTCTTCATGGAGAAGGCACTGGGAAAGCACTCGAGGTTTCCTGGTTTCTAAGAGGTAGGTCCACAGATTCCCAGAACTTTGAGTCTTTCAGTTTACGAAGTCATAGAGTTATGGCCTTTTCATAGGCTACAGATTCCCAGCTCCCAGTTTTTCAGCATATCATCTGAGAACTGCTGAGTTGACCATCCCAGGCCCATTGGGATTACCATGTCATCCCCACCTGACTTCCATGGTAAACTATTTAATGCTTCTGAAATAATGTATCCTGATATTTTACTCCTCCTAAATGCAAAAAGAACAATAACAACAGAAAAATTGCATCTAGGTTTTTAATCATAATTCAGAATATTATTTACCTGAGGGAGACCTCACTCTTTGCAAAACTTATATTTAGTTTCCTAGGCAGAGTGAGGTGATTCCACCTCTGCAAAATATGCAGTATCCTCAGGTGGTAGAGGCTCAGAAAGAAATCACAAGGGACCCAAACGCAGGAGAGTTTTCCATGCTGGCTGGAGATCAACAGCTGACACAGAGACAGAGCTTAGAGACTCTCCCCAGGGCTGTTAATAGTTTCTGTGGCTGAGTCAAAGAGGACATATTGTAACCAGGATACAGACTTATGAAAAAATTTACACAGGCTGGGACACTGGGCTGGGGAAAAGAAACAAACCTACTGCTGCTGCAAATTCACACTTCTCAAAAGAGAAAGGAGTGGCAAAAAATCTTTGGGACAGTAGAGCCAAGTTTCTATTAGAAATATACCATATAATAATGCATTTCATTTCAAAGGCTGTAGGTAGAATGAAATAGATATCATACCTATTAGCTATGCATGTCAAATGATCCCGGTTCTGAAGATTTTGTCCTGACTGTTTTTATAATTGATTAAATATAGTTTATAGCTCAGGGTTTGTTTTTGTTTTTGTTTTTGTTTTTTCAGAAAAAAATCTTACAAACCCAATCAAATGTTTAGCATTAATGTATTGTCAAGTGGAATATAAATTCCTTAATTAGCATTTTGAAAAACTTAAACATACTTTATCATATATCACAGAATAAAGCAAATAGAGAATTGCTTGATTTAGAAATTCAGAATCAGGTTCATTTATAGTGTATGTTAAATCGTGTTCATCTTGTACAGGTTGCAAGTAAGCAAGTTGCAACACATACCCCCAAATAGAGATTAGAGAATAAAAAACTGAAGAGAAAATAAAGACTGGAATTTAATCGTGCTTTACCATTCAGCTCATTTCCACTTTTTTGATATTAGAATGTTAGAAGCAAGCTTTGACAAGCTACCTGAGCACTGTTAGTGATCCTATTTTATGCCTTTCTTTTGATTAATCTTGCTCTTTGCAGTAGTAACTGAATTTGTCACACTTGGACTCTGAAATCTATTGCAATTTTTGAGCAATATTACTGGTTTCTGTTGCCATACCACTGGGAATTTTCACCAATCATGTAAAATTTTGGTTTTGATGAAAGAGTGTGATGTAAATGAACAGCTTATCAAACAGAGGATGAATTAATTATCGTTTCCATTTATTCCCCATGATGAGATTGTGACCAAATCTCCAAAGATGTTTTAAAGTCCATACATGCTGTGCCTCTGGAAAACCAAACCAACTGTTCTCTCTGGAGGGGGTGGGCCTACATGTCCTCCGGAGACTGTTATATTCCTCAGACTGAGCTCCCACAAATGCAGGCCCTGCCATGGCTTTCTTTGCGCAACTTCACTGCCTGAGCCCCATGCCGAGTAGCTGTTGCAAAATATCTTTTGATTCCTAAGCTTTGCATACATCGCTGCTGTCTGTAACCCTTAGCTATCTCCCTTTTCAAGTCTCCTTTTTCCTCAGTTCTCTCCATCAATTACATCAGCTTCAGCTCTCTTCATTTCACAGATATCTCATTGCTTTATTCTGGGATGCCTCTTCTACTCTGATCACCTAATTTACCAGTTTTTTAGACTTTTATCTTGCTTAATACTAATTTATTTTTTAGGATCCAGTTAATCTACCTAATTTATAAGAGGTATCTCTGCATTTTCAAACAAAATAGGAAATAGGCAAGCTGAGGCCATCACCTCCTGTTTTCTCCTTTGTTCTGTTTCAAATTTCATTTGTTTAAGTAGTATTATACCAGTTTTGGCTTGTGCACTCTTCTGTGCAGCAAATATCTTTTTGCTATAGGTCAATCGAAAAACAGAGGCTATAAGAAGGATTTTCCAGAGAACCAAGGTGTCCTAATATAGAGCTATTCTTCAGCACAGTTCCTGAGTCACTGTTGTTATCATCCAGGGTCTGAGCCATAGCTGGCAGAATACATTAAGACCCTTTTTCTTTTTAAAGTGATTGAAATATGAGGCCAGACAAAGTTCTCTTGTATTTCCTTTCACATTTAGGAAAAAAAAAAAAAGTAGGTTTCAACTGTACATATTTCTCAGAAACAAAAGAAACAAAAGTGCTGAGACAGGTAAAAGACATTGTTTATCCTACTATCTGCTATGATTGTCATTAAAAACAGGGATGGAAAACTGCCATCTGAGCCTAGCATTAAAAAAATGTACTATCTTCTTGAAGTCTTTAATTAATTCTCAGACTCTATGATCTGAAACTCTATAATCTACAATTGTGTTTTATTTGTCACAAAGTCTGAATGACGTACATTTAAAAAATAAATAGAATTCAACAGGTATTTCTTTCAGCAATGCAGAATGAATTTGTGCTATGACATCAGCTTCAGAATAAAAAAAAAACACAATTATTTAATTTTAAAACTGAAATGCTCAGGGACTGAGGTTAATAAAGAGAAAGTATTATGCATGAACACTTTTCATACTTAATATGCATTATAATTATGGGTGGAAAGTATTGTAAAACATTTTAATTTTTTAAATATTCAAATTCATAATGAGCTGTATAAAATGCATCCCCTTGTGCCATTAATACTCTAATTCCCATTGACACAATAGACCTTTCCCATCATATCCATTTTTAAATACTCAGACTAAGGTGATAGATTCATGCAGGTCATTATGTCACATGTGCCTGGAATAAAAATCTGTAATCACTTGCTTTTGTAGACTGAAAAAGATGGAAAGACTGTATGACAAAGACTAGGCAAGTATCTTTGGTATACCTATGTTAACCTCTCAAATTCCTTCAGCTTTTCTGCCTTTTTTAAGTGATATAGGAAAGTATGTATTAAAAATTTTTAAGAAAAGAGCTGAAGTCCCATTCTTTTTCTGCACGCTGTCTTTCTCTAGATTTAAAAGACAACAGTTTATAGCATTTCATTTCCATATTTTCACAAAAAAACATATTGATCCTTCCCAAGTTCCTAAGGAAATTTTTTCCTTTCTAAACTGCTGGTCTAGCTAGAGACTTTTCATTCTGCTGTTCAAATATGACAGATATGGGGGAAAAAAAAAAAAGAAAAAAGGAATTCCTAGTTTCTTGCTTTCTGCCTGTACAACTGTGTAGTCATTTTGACAAGTATGCTGTTACTGACTGTATTTCCATAGAAGACATATTGAGCGCTCTATGCTTTCTCTTTTCTCTTGAGTGATATTTGGGTTTCTGAGAGAAAAATCACCATCACTCTGTAAGACTCTTCTTCAAAATTCTATGTCTCAGAGGAGCAGATAGTTTCATAGAAGATTTGCAATAGCTCTTCTGTCTCCTACAGACTTATATTTAGGAAACTGAACAATGTGTTGCATATTTTGCCCTGGATTGTTTGACGGCACAGTAGGCTCTAAGTGTTCAGTGTTTATACTGTTATGCAGGAACAGGAAAAATTGCAGGCTGGGTTCAAAAGTATCTTGTCAGCAAGGTTTTTACTAGCAGTGATGACTTCTTAAATAAAATTTGAAAGGGAGTTTTTTGTTTTTCAAACGTCATTGTTTCTTTACCACTAGCTTGCCTTTGACTTTTTTGTTTTCATTTAGTATTGTGTATGCTGGAAACAAGGTAAGTGCAACTTCAATGTTCTTGACATGATAAATACTAGTTTGTGACAAGGAGGCCTGTCTTTCCTGATTGGCCCCTGGCCAGGGCTAATTCTACTCACTTGCAATGTTCCCTGAAAAGGCACTCGAGTCGAACTCCGATAGTGGCTTCATGCTACATACCATGTTAGTCAAATATTTTAAAAGAGAAATAGCAACAAGGTCATTTTAAAATAGGGAAGCTATTGAAAGGTTGAAAATGTTTAGAGGAACCTTTCTGTCCCCTGAATGATCTTCAGTTTTATTTTTACTCATGGGATGAGTTCACTGTAGAGCAATAGGAATACCTGCATGACTGGCAAAGTCAGTCTGTGTGATATCTGAAGCTTGTGACTAAGGCTGAGCTCAGTGTCTCATGATCAAAGAACTTCAGTGACAGACTATAGTTACATGCAGGTTTGGGTCATGCTGGAGAACATTTGAGCTGATGGCACCACCAGACCATGGTGTTATGATGTGGGTGAGAGCAAGCACTCTCCTGTCCTAGCCAAGACCTCCCCACCCCTAAAAACTGTTTGTCTTGCGGTGACATCATGTGATCACCACCAGGCAGGCAGGGTCCTTCCTAAGGCATTGCATGTCGTGTAAACAAGAGAGTGGCCTCTGCAGGATGACATACTGCTGTCAGTGCAGAGGAAAGGAGCGTGGGTCAGGGATCACTGCTTACTTCAGTCCACTCCTTGACTCAGGCCATTTATGACTGTATCGACATAGCCTGGCAATTAATTTAAGCTCCTGCAAGCGGAATGTCACTTTTCGGCTTAACTCCTGATTTTAACTGTGGTTTGATATCTCAGGCTGGCCAGGGTGAGAAACACAATCACATTGTTAGAAGCAAATCTGGTTTAAATAATTGCCTTTAATGGTCATGGTCTTATCATCACAGAACCACAGAATGTTAGGGATTGGAAGGGACCTCAAAAGATCATCTAGTCCAATCCTCCTGCCAGAGCAGGAACACCTAGATGAGGTTACACAGGAATGTGTCCAGGTGGGCTTTGAATGTCTCCAGAGTATGAGACTCCACAACCCCCCCTGGCAGCCTGTTCCAGTGTTCTGATACGCTTACTGAGAAGAAGTTTCTTCTCAAATTTAAGTGGAACCTCTTGTGTTCCAGTTTAAACCCATTACCCCTTGTCTTACCGTTATTTGTCACCGAGAAGAGCCTGGCTCCATCCTCGTGACACTCACCCTTTATATATTTGTAAACATTAATAAGGTCACCCCTTAGTCTCCTCCAAGCTAAGGAGACCCAGCTCCCTCAGCCTTTCCTCATAATGGAGATGTTCCACTCCCTTATGATACTGAAGGAGGCAAAATAGCAGCATAAACTTGAAAGCCAACAAATTGAATAAGATTTTCAACTTTTTGTGCATACCAATCATGAATGCCACTTGAGGAACAATAAATCAGATTTAATAATAATGTCTGGTTTAAGCAGGTGAAGTTATTCCTCTGTTAGTATCCTTAAAATATCCAGCTACAGTATCAATTTTAAATCCTTTGAATATATCAGTGAAAATTACTTATGTAATCCTTCAAACAGAAGGAAAAAGGATATATTCTCTTTATAACACACTAAGTAGGCAGATGTCTCTAAAGTAGATTCCACTTCAATGCAAGACTTTGCAATACCAATTAGACAGCACATGTCATATTGTCTCGACATCCTCTTATCACATGCTGATGAATGTTTATGATCATAAATGAAATATGTAAAGTAGCAAGGAAAATAAACTTTCAAATTAAAAGAGTTAAAATATACACTGTGCAGAATGTCTACCAGGTGTTCTGCAATGCAGGTTCTCAGGGATGTATTCCTGTGGGGCTTTGTGGAGTACAGTAACAGTTTTCAATCCAGCCTCAAGTACTGAGATAAATCCACTTCCATTTTTTTCCCATGAAGTCTTATATCAACAGTAGATGAGAGGTATGGTGGAATTTGCACCATAGTCAGTTAATTGATTTGTAAGCAGAAACTCCCAATGAGATTTTATTTCAGGCATGCTTTGCAGTATCAAGTGCCACCTTAATCATTCAATTGCTGCTGATACTGCAGCTTTTTCCTGCTTCTGTCAAAGGTTAGAGTCACAGGGACCTGAGGCTGCTCAGCGCATATGATTGCTGACCATGTCTGATCCTGACATGGGTATAGGATAGAAAATTGGCTGGTTCTGAAATTCAGGAGTTGGGAACATGCTTCAGTTCCCCAATTTAGATGTAGACAAAAAGATTATCATTAAACTGATGAGTTTTCCAGGAATGGAATAGTTACTAAGGTATCATATATGCTGCATCTTAACTGCAAGTCATTGAACTTGAAGCAGGGATTATCAACTGCAATCTCATGTTTTCTGTTATGCTTTCTAGACTAATGATGACAATATTATTGCAGTACTTTTGTCTGTTTGAGACCAAAAATGTTTATCACAACACCTAGTCTAATGCATTGCATAACGTGGACCATCACATTTCAGAGCTTTTGTCCTTCACTGAGACCAAGAACTTGTGTTTAGAGAAGGGCTAAGAGTCTGAGTCTGAAGACAGGAAAAGACAGAAAATCCTTTTCACTTGTTCTGATGGTTATTCATATTCAATCATAAGAAAGGTAAAGCTACTCCATTTCTAGCATATTTCATTAAACTCTCAACCATCTTTGGTGTTGTTTTTAAACACTAAAGACTTAATGCCTTATCTAGCAAAGCCAAGTATATAGTATGATCAAGTCAACTCATGGTCTTAATTTTAGTATTCTAAATAGACAAAGCTCATAAAGCTAGATTTTCTTTAGCCCTTAAAATAGTCTTGTGGATTTTTCCTGCACTATTTCCATTCCCATTTCCATTACATTAATTTCAATTCCAGATTTTTGAAGTACATATATACCAGAAGTGGTCTCCATACTGTAGTATCCCTTTGAACAAAGCTGAATTAAGAGATGCATCTTTTATCACATCCACTGCTAATTCAGTCCAAATGTAATTCCCAACTTTGAGAAGTCAATTGACTAGTTATTATATATTTGTCTGAATTTTACTGGTCTGAGACTTGTGCGATTTTTCAACCAAAATGTCATGGAGCAGTAAGCTAAATATACTAAGAAGAATTGAAGTTGAAGTTAAAAATACTCCTGTCCTTTAATGTCCTTTATTAATATACTTCTTTATAATCTTGTCAGTTAATCAAACTGGAATTGCTACCATAATAACGAATTTTTAGTGAACTCTGAGAGCCCACTTTAGATGTCAGCAATGGGAAGATAATTTTCAGCCTATTAGAAACTGCGGCAAGCACTTCTGTCCCCTTCCTCCTTTCTTATCTTCTTCCCTTTTTTCCACTCTCCCCAGTTCATAACAAAATTTTTAAAAGTATTGAAAAGAAATATTTCATAATTATTAATTTTCAAAATCTCAAAGGTACCAGATAAAACAAAGACACCACGTAAGAACTTAAAACACATTCATGCATCCGAGAAAACCTTTTGTTTTAGATGAACGACAGCCAGGTGATCAGATGGTAATTCTCCATCTTTACCAGATGAAAGTGTAAATTCTTACTTCTTTCAACATACTGAAGAATTCACTGAGCTCATTTCCCTTTTAATCATTATTATGTATTTTATCACATCCATCTTATAATGAGGATATGTCAACTGGCGAATTTATCACATCTGCAATATGATAGAACTCATGTATCCTACCAGAAAATGTACTCAGATGCCTTTGTTTGCTTTCCAATTCTCCAAATCCATTTTGTTCTCATTTATCCTGTCTGTTTCTACTGCTTCCTCCCTACAGTTCACATTACCTGTACTTACAGCCCTCTTTTTCCTTTCACCAAGTTGCTGTTAAACTCGTTTGTTCCAAACTGTTTTCTGCATTTTTTCTCCTGCTTCTTCTTACCTATTATAGGTTTTCTTTGGTATTCATGAAAAGACCTAACAACAAGCTGCTTCTGTACAAATTGGTATCTTTACTGTTTTCTTGAACTAGAAATGTATATAGAAATTGTTGTATACTTTTAAAGAATTGCAGGTTGAAAAAGACTCATTGGATTAAAGAGAAAGAACAAGAAAAAAAACAAAAAGAGCAGGTTACCTCATGATAATTATACTACAATCTACTCTTAGTCTGCATATACTGACACTGCCTCTCATCAATGTGTTGTTACTTTCCTAAACCTCTGCAAGCCTGCTGATTTGGATATTAAAAACATAAAGAGCAGAAATGTTATTTTTCAAAAAAAAAAGTGTCAATCAGGAACTTCAGGGATTTGATCCTGACCCTTTGATAAACAGAAAGAGGAAGTATGGTATTTATAGCCAAACATTGCAATGCATTTTTAAAAAAAAATTATATTGATTATAACCGTTAATGTTACTAGTAAATTATCCAAAAGTTATACTAGTATATATTCTGTGCATTTAAATTTGCAACAGTATTTGAAAGATTCTTGCACCATCTCTAATCCAATTTGAAACACTTAACTGTGTCAACATAGTTTTTCACTATCAAATTGATGTGTGTTACATACGTTTTCCTATGACTATCTGTATGCAACTGTGAATACATATTATCATTTTAAGTGCCATACATTTGATTAAGTGAACATTGATATTGCTGAATGTATGTACTCATTTACATATTCCTTTATTTAATTTATTTTAAAGTCAGTTACTCTGAATCACTGCTAATATTATTCCACATCTCTGGTTGTTCATGTACCTTTATGAATGTATTACTTCAATTTCTGAGTATCACTGTCACCATAAAAAAAGCTTTACCCATACTCAAAAACCTTGCAGTTTGTCTTATGTTATACAGTTTTCTTCAATATTATTTCTCCCTCTCATCTGTTTTCCTCTTTCTCTTGAAGACTAGAGTCATTTGGATTCTTTAAGTTAGTGGTGGAAGAATTCTGAAACTACCCTTAGAAAATGCAGTGAATTAAATATGAATGCTTAGTGGGGCAGACTGAAATAAATAGATGAGCAGCTAGAAGGAAGGTCTGCAAATACAGTTGTTTACTGTGGTTTTCAGTCTATGTAATGATTTAATTCATTTAAGAGCTATGTACTTTCATTACAAAGATTTACAGGCCTTGTTTATTTCTAAAACATGTGGTAGTTTGTGCTTTCTTGTATCACAAAGTACGTATGACCTCATAGTTTTGCTATAAATTATTTCCCAGCCATTATCTCAACTGGCATTTTCTGTCAAAAACATGCATAGTGTGCAAAATATACATGCAGCTTTATAAAAAGAGTTTTTAATTTTCCTACATTTTGTTCAAGTTGGAGGCCAGTAAAAGTTAGAGGAGTTAAGGATTGTGTTGACATTACACCATTTGAGGAGGAATGCAAGGAAGCTGAGATCTATGAGGTCTGCCATATGCTTTCCTTCATTTATTTCTCTAACCATGGTTTGGTTGCACAGCTACAAGGAGCCAATTCTGTCAAGACAGAAGTAAAGATTTTCTTCTCATGGAAGAAAGTCTACCGGTGTCTGCTAACAGAATCTAGTCTTACGACAGGATAAAAATAACTGATATTAAGCTTCTCTAATCTCCAAGACTCCCACTATTAAATATTTTCCACAATTACAAAGAAAGAGAAGAAACACATCTTTCTAATAAGAACAAAACTCTAGAATACTGCCAACTGCTAGAATAAAGGAAATATGAGAAAAAGAATCCTGCTTGAAGTTTCTAATGAAAATCATCACCCAATGTAATTTACCTGTTTAGTACTTAAATAATACATTTGTAAGCAGTTGAAAAAACGCAAAACATGTCTATTAAAAAAATAGCTGATTGATTGACTCTGCTGTAATGCAAACTTAGGTTTTTCTTAATTGTATTCAGGTAATAAACACTTCAGGGACTCACAGAATGCTTCAGCTAGCAAAACGTAACTTACATACCAGTACATTATCAACTCTTCTATCCTACAATGTCTGGACTTGCCTTATTGTATCTATAAACATCTTTCATAGTAAATTATCTACAATGGGGTCATATGCAGTGCTTGCCAATAAATTCTCCAGAATTTACCCATACTTAGTAGTCAATGAACTGCTGAGTTACTTCTTCATATTTTCCTAGTCTCAGACTATGAAGATAAACTGACAGGCAACAGAAGAAACATTTTTACAGTATTGCTGATAAAGGCAATCCTGGTTTGGGAATTCAGTTCCAAATAGCGTAAGAGTGCTTCCTTGCTTTCCTCTTTATTCCACCTCTCCAGATCCTGCTTGACTGGGAGAAGAATACTGAATGCCTTGAGCTTTTCATTCCTGTCAATGCAAATCTATTTGCCATTTATCTAGGGAATGTGAAGTGTCATATAAACAATTCTGATGGAATACAGGAGTATTTGCTGATTTAGAGTAATGGACTGGTGGAAGACAAATCTTGGCTCTGTATATTGCTAATGCATTTGCTGTCTGCCCTTATTTGAATGTTGTTCTTATGGGAATAGTATCACTGCCCCCCTACATACAGTTACAGAGCAGCACTTTGTATGGACCTGGTTTGCTTGTAGCACTTGTGTGCTCTCCTGAATTGACATTTTCCTGGTGGCCACTGCTATTTTATGGCAATGTTGTTGGAAGATCACAAGATTATGGCACAGAAATGCTCAGTATCTTAGTATGAGACAGAGGCAGGAAACCACAAAGAGAGGAGAGGCTCTTTGAGACACAATTTCACCATGGAGAAGATTCAATAATCTCTAAAGGGAGACATTTTGTAAGTTTTAAGATCCAACCTGGAGAGATTAGGGCATTATGATACTTCTGTAGGGCCACGTCATTGAAGATCACTTGTTCCCTGCTCCTCCTCTCTGCTGCTGGAAGTATGGCATATGTAGCCACACCACCCAAGGAGCTCCCAGTCACTCAGGTTTCTCAGTTATGTGATGGCAGTTTAGCCACATCTTGTTCTTAGGAAGCTTTAACTTCCTAACTTCCTCTGTAGAGTGGTCTTTAATATTGACCGTATTCTCAATTAAAGACTTAAAGAACATTTGTTCCCTGAAGGTACAATACAGAACTGATTGACCACCAATATGACCTCTAACTTGCATTTCCATCTGTATATAATTCTTTCAAACAACTAGTAAAGTAGCACCGCTATTACTTTCTGTCAGTGAAATAAGCCATCTTCCTTTCTTAAAAAGAACTTCGTCAATAGAAGTTGGAACTACATAAATTTGGATTAAGGTCAGCACCAGCAGAATAGTATCAGTGAAAAAAACCAACTTTTTTATTATGTAGATTTTTTTAAACTAATTTTCAGTCTTGTTTCATCCTTCGTGACAATGTTCTAGCAAACAGCAGTTGTTAATCCAAAACTCTGTCAATCATCTACCAAGCAGAATAAAACTCACAGGATGTTAAGTTGCAAAGCAAAATAATAGAAAGCAAAACACGGAAAAAATACAGATACAGGTCTGCAAACCAATCTTAAAAAAAAAAAAAGATAAAAAATATTGTCAAACAAGTCTTGCCTATAAAATAAATCTCATTAAATGCTGAGCCAAAGGTTTTAGGACTTCTATAAGTTATTTACCCTTAGGGCACTCGTTTACCCCTAATCTAGGAAAACAAAACAAAACAAAAAGATAAGTGCTGCCTCCCTGTGTTAATATGTTAGTGGGCTTTTTCCCACTACTTTTTTTCTTGATTCCTTGTAGCCAATAAATTTTGTCAAAGTCTTCTGTGAGTGAAAGGCTAGAAACAACATGGAAGACTGTTGTTTCAAGCACAAAATTAGAAATAGGCAAATAGTTTTGGGTGTTATCAGAAGACAAATACCTATAAAGTCACACCTACAAACCAGTGCATTAGAAAATTATCACACTGAAGGCAGAGCACATACTGGGCTCAATATCAGGGGAAAGGTAGAGAGTGTGCATATTGGATATCACCACCATGATTTCATCAGCAAGAGCTATCATTTAACATTAATGTTGTTTCATAATACAGCTGAGGAGGAGAGCGAAATGATGGAAAAGGATAACTGTGGCCGCAATGCATTAATTAAATGTTCGTGTAAGGAACATCCTTTCCCCTTCAGTCCCACATCCAAATTGGTCCAGCAGACCTGCCTGACTCCCATCTGAAAGGCAGGCACTGCTTTCATTTCTGTATCTGTTTTCCCATATCCTGCTAGGCTGGAAATTCTCCTCAAATACAGATCCTCCTAATTTGGAGTCTCCATGGCAACCTTCACAGAGGTCCACATGCCAACCAGCTGCCAGGAGAAGACAGTTGTATAATACAAACTAAGTGAATTTCTGCATTTCAGTTTTTCTACCCTGAGGCAGACAGACAGGCAGACAGTAATAAAGTAAAACTCTAGTAGAACTGATTAAAAGTGGATGATACCACAAAGCTATTTAAAATCATTTCCAAAGGTGAGAAGTGAGGTTGTATAAACCACTTATATTCATCTTTGTCATGGTTCTCAGTGTTTAAAAGCAGCGACTTGCACCAAGAATGTGAAGTTGAGAAAACGAGGTGATGGCAACATCAGCTGTATGTCAGTCTACTGAAAGCTAAATCCAATCTCTGTGTCAATCAGGTAACACTGGAGGTAGATCAGGACTCTCATGTCTGATAATGCAGTGCAGAAAACACTCAGAATGGAGAGATTTTAAAGAATGACATGTTGGTTTTCCCAGAGTAACTGCAAGGAAATCAGTCTGCAAGGTCAGAATGGAGACTGGGTTTAGGTATGGAGCTGAGGAGTAAATAAATACAGATGAGACTTGGGAGAAACTAAAGACACCAGCTGGCTTGTCATCATACATGGAAGGACAATATGAAGCACACCATTATTTAAAATAGGAAAATTAGCTGTGAGACCCTTTTGGCCGCAAAATATGCTTAAGTTTCCTGTAAAGCTTTCCTTTCCACATGCTACAATCCAAAAAAGTATTTATTTTTCTGAACTTATACCACATCTTTGTATTGCAGTCATTAGCTCTTCTTCAGCAATAATTTTGTTCAGTTCTTTGGCCAGAACTGTATATCTCCATACTAACAGAAATACAATTCATCTTGATGTCAATGAAGTCACACGAAACCTTATGGTATCTTCCAGGACTTTTTAGGAAAGAGTGACAGAGAATTTTTAGGCAATTTTATAATTGTGAAATGATCTATTTTTTATCTCTTCAGAAATGACTGATGAATAAAATAATGCATTAATACACTGAAACCCAGTCCCCAGAATGTTTCTACTAGACAACAATATTTTTGGGGATGACTGCACACACACCTAGCATCCATTCGGATATTTTATCATTCAGAAGACTCAGGTTGCAATTCTAATATACAACAGCTGGATCTCAACAGTCATCCATAAAGACACATTTGTGATTCCTCCTCATGTCAAGGATAATAAGATAGTTCAAGAAATATATTTGCAGAAGAAGTGTTTCTGCTTGGTTTAGCTCACCCAGTTTCCTCTGTTTGTTCTCAGAAGCAAGTTCTACATCTTGATACACATTCATGTCACACAGCAGGTGAAGGCTTAATTTCTTCTGTGCTTAAAAAACCAACAACAACAAAAACAAAAAACCCCACAAACCAAAAACAAACAAAAATAAACAAACAAAACAACACACACACACACAAGCAAACAAAAACAAAAAACAATAAGGCTGGCACTAAGTCTCTGCAGCTGAGCTGAAACATGGAGTCTGGGTAAAATCAGACCAAGCACAGTACGGTTAGTTCAGGGCTTGCCTGACCAATTAAAGCTCACCATGGCTGTTCTCCTACCACACCATTAAAAAAGGTTATCTTTTCAGTTTCTTCTGGCAGGATTTCTTTGACTTAACGAGCAACTCTTGTGCAGCGGTATTTTCTAAAAACAATGAAAATGTGAATTTCAGAATGTACATCATGGAGAATTAAAATCTTTGTCTACAGCCCCACAGGAACTACCACATTGCTTAATTTTTGTCAAGTAAAGAGACGTACAGGTACAATTGTTGCCACTGGGCTTCTGACTCTTGATAGTACACTACATGAAGTTGAAAAGTAATTCTGAGAGAGAGCAGGTAGAAAATAAGTAGTCATAAATGGTGTCCTGAAATTTAAGTAAAATTCAAATTAAAGCCTATAACCTTATCTTCTGCAAATATTCTTGGTTTTCAGCAGAACTGAAAAAAAATTAGATGAATTAGTGGATCCAACCAGAAGCTGGATATTGTGTCTCACCAGGAATTCTGACATTTCAGTTTACTTCCTTTTAAAATTAAGTCAATAAAGGCGGGAAGCAGGTGTGCTGGAAGCTGAGGGTAATGGAGCAAATATAAATCCTGAAAATCTTTGGAAATAAATCTAACCAACATAAAAATAAACTCAAAATAAATAAGCATTTACAAATTAAATGTGAACAAAATCAGTACTTAGTAAAATCAAATTTACCTTAAAAAGTATTTAAGCAAGTTGTGCTTGGTGCTCTTGAGTACAAAGTGTTCACCACGAAATTGTTTTGCAAATATAGAAAAATAGGTTTCCAGAAGAACAAGATGATTCTTAATTGAAACTGAATTGGGTCAATAGCCAGAGTCTAAACTGATAGAAAAATTTGGAATTATTTTTGCTAACATTTTTATTAATAAAATACTTTCACTTACTACATATTTTTCAATTTGAAATTTATTTAAATAAAAATGAGAAAAAAAACCCCACATGGATAGGAAAAATAAAATAATTGAACAGAAAATATTTCACTTTGTTTGCAAAATGTACTTCCAGCATACCCTGGAGGATGATCTTCTCTTTTTTCCTCCCTATTTTGAAAAGAAAAAAACTAAAAAACTGTGTCAAAATGAATATTTTTCTGTTATCTATAACTAAACTTTCTCCTACAAGATTTTTTTCCAGTTTAGCAGCTAAACTGAAAGCATCTTCTATTCTCCATGTTTCCTTTGGTAGTATTTTATAGGTAAAAGACCATAGAATAACTGTAGGCACTTCTCCACCTCCTGAATAGCTTTGCAATCCTTTGTGGCATTGTTCAGGAAGGGATTACTCATCCAAGCTAGATTTTGACATTTGGGACCCCAAGCAGCAAATCATAGCCAACCATCAAGATGAAGTTGCCAGGGGTATTTCACAGCAGCGCCGTTGCCCACAGGGTACGTGAGCAGCCGCAGAGCCCGGCTTTTTCAGGCAGGATCCACGGGGTCCAAACTGAAGCAGAAGGACAACCTCCAGCACTGCACACAACTCAGCCGTGCTCTAGCACTTTGCCCAGTCCAAAATTTTACACACTGAGCAGATACTGAAGCCATAGGCAGATTTTTTCCTGTAAATATGTGATGTGTTGTTACCACAGTGGATGAAGGGCACAAGGAATGGGAATGGGAGCCTGAAACATGGCAGGTTGAAAGACTGGCACTGGCAATATGAACTGTAACAAAACTGCATGGTGCTTCAGTGATGCCCGTTAGGATGACTTCCAAGTCATTATTATTGTGCTGCTAGCCTTCACCTGCAATGAGTTACAGAATCTCCTGCATGCATCAGCTCAGCTGAACAGTGCCAGCAATAGGGAGCACACAGGGAAAGTATCTGCCACCGACAAAGCTTTAAGGAGCAAATTTTTACACCACTTTATACTCTCATGTTCATACAGTTGAATTACAGCATAACTAATTACATCTGAATGGCAATGTTAAGCATACTGCTGGAAGACTGAAAGTAAAATTTAGCTGCCTTGTGTTAACTTGGTGAAATCACAGTAAATATGTTGGGGGAAGAAAACTTAATGGAAGATCTGTCAAAGTCAGAAGTGGATGGAGGGCATCAAGCTGCCATTTTTGCCTTTGGCCGTCTCCCCCACTGAATTTTAGCATGTTAAAAATGCTTTGTCTCGCATCAAAAACATTACATCTTTGTGCAGATTTCCTTTCCAAAGGCTACAGCTTGTAACAACCCTCAAAAGGTCTCAAGTAAAGCATTGCTACTGAAAGTGATTTAATTTTATCTAACACAAACCAGGAACAACTTATCCTGCCTTTAGCTCTTAGGTTGCCTCCCCATTCTCTGACTATCAGTGTTTAAACCAAACTCAGGATTGATATATAGACAATAATTTTGCCAATAGCTAGTCTCAGAACTCTGCACACTGGCATCTCTATATCCACATTTTTACCTTTAGGATGGATTTCCAATGCTAAAGAAAGTAAAGATCCTCAATGAGCGATTTTTATTATCTTTGCATTAAACCTTTCATTTCTTGTTGCTACATCTTGCTTGCAGATATCATTTGGCATCTTCCCCTACACCTATCTATAGGATTTTCTATGTAAGTTTTTATATTTAGGTTGATTTGTATAGTGCCTCTTCCTGACAATTGCAAGTAAAAAAGGAACAGTTTGTATGGGAAGTTCCTTATTCCATTGCTGAACTGGAATTGATCTTCCTATTTTGTTTTGTTTGTAATGAGCAAAGCACCTGTCTCAGGAGAATCCTGCTTTCACCTACCACTCTACACTAAAAGCCATTCTGTTCAGGTGGAATAAAGATCCTAGAAACTTTTAAAAAACATTCTATGTTACAAGGAAAAGTAAACATTATTATCTCAATGTCTTTTTATATATGTATTTACCTATGTGTTTATCTTTGTCTCACATTTGCTAGTATACCCACAGAGGAATGAGCATAAACAGAAGCTCCAGCAAAGTCCTGAAATACCTTTGGTTTTTCTCTTGATACATATCGTTTCTCCAAATCCCTTTTTTGGGAAGACTTGAAATTTGTTGGAAGCACTCTGTTCACTTTACCTGTGAATATAGTTTACTATATATCCAACAGGGAACATCTGCTTTTAATTAAACTTTTAAGGAGGACTTCCAGGAACAGTGGGAGAAAGGTCCACACTCCCTATAAAGGACTTGCCTTCATACTTTTCCTTTTGTATATTTATCATTATACTGGGAAATTTCAATATGTCAGGGAAAAGTACCTCATTAAAAGGTCACTGAATAGATGAAAAAAAGTACCCAAAATATTCAGGCAAAAATCTCCCTTTCAGAAATAAATGAAATACCTTATGTTTATCAGGGAAATACTCTGCAGATGTGCTTTATCTAAACTCATCAGAGTTAAACTCAGGTATCAAGCATGGAATGTCACACTGCTCTAAAGATTAAGTGCAATGACAACACTGCTTACAGTTCAAACCAGGAGGCCAGCCCCAAGCCTGGCTTTCTCCTTAAGGGTTATCCAGGAGGGACAAGGTGGCAGCTTTCCATTATTTATTAGTGTCTCAACTTCTCACCATGAGCAGGAACATGACCACCTCCAAGTAATGTACAAATACCTATTAGAGAAACAATGCAAGGTTTTGAAGAGGCCTGTTCTAATTATCTAGACAGGTTGGTAGCTACTTCTTTGGATCAAATATATAACGTAAGGTATCGTAATTACTTTAATTAATGTAATTTAGCTGGATACTTCCATAGAATGTGGCAAAATTGTGCATTACATTAGTTTTTTGTACCAATTCCAAACTCAGTTCCTTTAGGTGTGTAGCTGGTAGAGGTATAGCCATCATTTTCATGAAAGTATAGCTTTTATGCTTAACAGGTGATGTTAGTGTTCTCCTGTTTTCTTGAATCATTTCCTGAAGGATAATGACTCCATTATATCCTTAGTGCAGTCTTGAAAGTGTTAGACTACTGAGGAATGATAAGCTGAATTGTGTTGTTTCTGAGTTGCTGTTTGGGTTTGCTTTCACACGGGGGCTGCTGGAAGAATCACAGTGTGTTTTGAATGCTGGCCAAAAAGAACTTGAAGAGCATGAGATATGTAATTTGATGGTTACTAGCATTGGCCATACCTTGTGGTTATAGCAACATTCGTACACAGTGATTGATGCAAAGTGAATGGTAATTGCTGTAATTAATCAAATGTCATTCAGCACTGAGGTGTTATTGACAACACATATGCACATATTAATACATACACGGGCACATAAAGAAATGTCTTACCCAAGAGATACCAGCACAAGTGCAAAAATGTTACTTTATAGTTTCTTTGGAGAAAAGCAACATTACTTTCTCCTTTGTTGAGGAAACAAGGCTCCCTGTGCTCTGGGACTAGTCGCACGACACTGAGAGAATTTGCACTTCAGCTTCCATCAGCATTCCCTAATTCAAAGGTTTTCCAGAGTCTTTAGCAATGCTGAGGTACACTGACTGCTCAGCTTCACAGGGAACATGACAGCCAGGTATTTTGTTTGCTTGACATAATTGTGGCAAATACACGTAAGATCAGTGATAAGATTTTATGCTAGAGTACAAACTGAAGACTGGGCTAACAGCTGCTGCTCAGTTAATCTAGGAAATGGAAGTGAAAGACTTATGTAATGTTAAATTGCTATTATTGCTGGTATCACAAGTAACATAAATGTATGAATAATGTTGAGAAGTCCTTCCCTTACTTATTCACTTGCTTTCAAGGTTTTGGATATGTGAAAGAGGTTGTTCCCCAACTTATACTGGTACCTGGGTTTGTTCTTGTCCATATGCAAGACTCTATGCTTGCTGTATTTCATTAAATTTTTCCCTGCCCAACTCTCCAGCCTGACCAGGTCTCACTGGATGGCAGCACAGCCTTCTGGCGTGTCAGCCACTCCTCCCAGTTTGGTGCCATCAGCAAACTTGCTGACAGTGTACTCTATTCCCTCATCCAAGTCATTGATGAATATATTGAATAGTACTGGCCCCAGTACTGACACTTGAGGCACTCCACTAGATACAGGCCTCCAACTGGACTCCGCCCCATTGACCATGACTCTCTGGCTTCTTTTCTTCAGCCAGTTCACAGTCCACCTCACTACCCAATCATCCAGATCGCACTTCCACAGTTTAGCTGTGAGGATACTGTGGGAGACTGTGTCAAATGCTTTCTTGACATCAAGGTGGACCTCTGCCCTGGGGCCTTTCTGACTGGCACACCAGGGAGTTACTCCACCAGTTAATCTCCTTCTCACACTCCCTGATGGCCCTCAGTCTCTTGACCTCCTCCTGAAGTTTCACCACCATGCTGAGCAGATGTTCCACCTGCTCACACCTCACGCAGGTGGGATGCTGCCTCCCCACTCCCCCCAGCAGCAGGCTCTGGCACTCCCTGAAGCCAAAGACCTGAAAAGATGCATAGTCCTCTGAACAGTTCCATCTGGCTTCTCTGGAAGCTTCTTTCCTTGCTGTGTCAGCATCAGGTAACTTGCATTATCCCTGTATTGGAAGAAAGCTCCTGTAAAACCTGCTGTGGCAGCCCAGAGCTGACCAATTTGGATTTTGTTTAGCTTGTTTTCAACCACTGCCCAGAGCAAACATCTAATCTCAGTTTAACGGCAAACTGGCAAGAGCTTTTTTGTTTTCTTTCTTGGCCAGAATCAGGAAGAAAATAGAATACTTAGCATAGAAAAAGCATTTGACACTCTATGAATTATGTATTTTTCATTATTATGGATTTTGAAATATTAAAAGGACGAATTAGACTTGTTCTGTTCTCTTATATAACTCAGCACTTGAGTAGAAGACGAGGTTTTGTAAACACTATTTAGTAAAGCTTTTCAATTATTTACTATTTAAACATATCAGTAAATTGCTCCAGCTTATTAATCAGTTCAAAATACACACTGAGAGGGATAACAGCTTCACAATATAAAATATATGCCAATCACTATCGAGTGTCACTTGAACTCTGAGTACTTTCTTGTTTGAAGTTGCTGTAAACTAGCAGAATCCATTTAATTCTGCTGCAAAATGATACAAATTTTATTAAAGGATTCAGATGAAATATTTTTTCTTCTCATACTTCATCCAACTACACCATTCACAATTTCAGTCCGACTACATTTATGAAAGATGTATGATTATACTAACTATATTGATTTTCTATGACTATGAAAGAAATTCTGTTTACGTTGAATTCTCTAATTCAAACCATTATATGTGGGTCATCTTTCAAGAAAAAATGTAACTGCCTTGTGGGAAAACCATGGAAAATTTTACCTGATATGTTGTACATGAATGTTTTCAGTCAAATTTATTAGGTCATGCAATAAAAGCTCATCTGCACACCTGCAAAGAAGCACAGAGAGAAAATGGCTGTTGGGGAAAAGGCAAAATATGAGGGGGGGTATGTGTGTGTGTCTTCTCACCAGCAGGCTTTGAATCCTGTCCTCCAGAGTGCAGAGGAGGATGAGGCTGTTGGTAATGTCTGTGTTCATGCAAGGGCTCTGTGTGTTTTACTGTGGCCTTTGTGACTGTCATGTATATGTGTACATATGCTTTGTATATAGGTGTTGTATACGTGGTCTGTGTGCATGTGCCTACTGTGAATATATCATCAGCCTCACTACAGATCGGGCCTGGGGGCATGGAGATGAAGCAACCTTGCCTCTCTCAAGCTGTTTGATCCAGCATGATACACTTTCCCCTGACAAAATGCTCATCAAAAATACTGCCTACTTGATCCAAGGCATAAAAGGATTCAAGGTAAAAGATGTCAAAACATATATAAATTGACAATTTTATTTTCATTTATTGAGAGCAATTTGATAAGCTTAAATCACAAATGTAGCTCTGTATTTAAACAGTCTCAGTTACTAGAGCATAACACTTTCTTTTTTTTCTGTTTGCCATAAATGAAAATATGTTTAAATTTTCAGTACTTTTATTTGGATATGGTAAAAGTATCTTGAATGTGGTACTTCATTTTTTATGAAATTATTATTTCTATCTAAGAATTTAGTTAAGGCGCTATCATCCATTTTGTTCTACATGCCATGTTAAGGATTCTCATCTGCTCTGTAAAGTCTTAATTTCTTCTATTTTCTTTGGTAATGTGACATTTCAGACTGAGTGGATCAGAATGTCAGCAGGCATAATCATCACATCATCACAGATTCATCATTTTTACTTTTTACAGCATAGGATCTGACCCATACTTTTTGTGTGTGTGTGTGTGTGTGTGTCTGTTATTCTAAATTGTTTTCAATACAAAGTTAAGAAGTTAGCCACAAAAAATGAGAATACATTAAAAATACATGAAAATAATATGAAATTGTATAGAAGAAGTGGACTGTATCTAACATGTAGTCCTGATGTGCTCAGATCTGTGGAAGCAAGTAGAAGACTACAGACCACACATCCTCTATGGCACCACATCGTTCCTCAGGCTTTGGTGAGTTATCCATCCATTCTCAGTAGGATGTTTGTATTCATTGGCTGAATCAACATTCACAAAGGGTGCAGAGCCAGAGGGGAAGATATGCAAAGTGGGAAAGCTGTTGCTGAGGACCTGACGTGCCCTCTGCAGGCATTCCAGCAGTTTTGCCTTGGACTAGCTCTAGCAGGCACCTCTCTGCATGAGAGACTCAGCAGTGGCAAAGTGCTGCTTTGGGTCTGTCTTGTCCAAAAGGAATGCAGTTTGTGTTCTTCTCTACTGCTCCATGATCCAAAAATGTAACAAACGTGGAGGTTAAGACTGGATGAAAAACCTCACCTCTAAACTGAAACACTACTGTAAATTAATCCACTATTTTCTTTGATGTCTGGCAGATCTGTGTCTTCCCTATGTCCTGCTATAAAAAGCAGTGTGTTTGTTTGTTTGTTTGTTTGTTTGTTTTTGTTTGTTTTTCAGGTTGCATATAAATACCAGTGTCTGAAGGATACTCAGATACTCTGGATAATAATATTATAAAGGGCCAAGTTAAGTGTCTTTCCTGGGAGCCTCCTGCCCAACTTTGAAGATTAAATTCTTATGAATTTTTTGAATACCTAACCACAGAGTGTCAGATCAGGTAACGTGCTTTAAACTGAATACCAGAGCTGCTAACAATTTACAAATTGCTTTACCAGAAAATTTCATCTATTAACCATGTGGATTATAATTATATTTGTAAAATACTTCTCCCATTTTTAAAATTACAAACGTCAGATAAGATCTTCTCTAACAAAATACAGCCCTTATTTTTACAATTTCTAATATTACAATATTTACAAATTCATTTCAAATGTTTCTTGAAATATTTAGTTAGTGAAAGTTTATGTCTACTTACACAGAAAGAGAGAGAGGGAGAACTGAGAGATAGAGAGACAGAGAGACAGACAGATAGTTGGGTAGATAAAGGGACAGATTCAATCTTGATTGGTACTGATGTAAATATCAAGTAAATTTAATGGAGTCAGTTTGATCACTCTGTCTGACACCCGTGGAAATGAGAGCAGAAAGTGACCCTTAGATTTTTTTAAGAAAACCTCTATAGGAGTTGTTGAACCTCAGAGGTAACCAATGTTCTTAAAACTAATTAACATTCTCAACTGCAGTATTTCTCTCCTCAAGGCTATGAGTTCTGCCATCTGGTGAACTGGTCAGCTGCCAGTTTAAACACCAGTCACTCAATAATACCTTGCATAAACAGATGTGGACGTGATAGGATTATCATTAAAATGTGAAATCCAAAAATAATTTTATGTTTATTATCAAACTTGGATAAAACTTTATCATATTGCTAATAAGAAGATGTACATGATTAGTGACAGCCTGAGAGAAATATACATTTATTTAATACTGTATGTATATGGAATTGTTTAAGAAAATTACATACATGCATGTCAGAAATGTGCAAATTTTACTGTATCTATATCCTCTGCTTTTGATGCACTGGCAGGTTATGAAGGCCTGGATTCTGCAAACACTTGCATTTGTGCTTAATTTTACTTATGTAAACAACAGTATCAACCACAAATACCTTAAGTATACAAATACACTGTTTTTAAACATGCTTATATTGGGTCTAGCATAACACAGTTACAAGTCTGACTGAAATGTCACAGCTTATTGCATTAGCTGTAATAACAATAATAACATAATTAGAGCCAATAATAACATGCTCCATTATTAGGTACATGTATGTATCAAGTAATAAACTAACACCAGAAAAACTATTGTAATCAACAACAAGCAATAAATTAGTATTTTGAATACTGTAATCATATTGAGAAAATCCAGGACAGTATATTATTTTCTTCTAATTGTGTTTCATAAGTGCAAGCATTGTAACAAAACAACAGATGCCAAGCATAACTAGAGATGTGAATCTTTGATTTGTTTTTATAGCAGCTTTGACATTTAGGCTGTGGGCTTTAGGAGGAGATTCCAAGGCAAATGTTTTCATCATCTGACTCATTTTTCGCCTGAAGGAAGTACCAATTTTAAAAAAATGGTAAATAAGGAGAAGCAAAGGATTATTGTTAGTCACAGTTTCTTCTGGTGATCCTGCTCTGTTTATCATTAAATATCTGAACACTAATTTTCGCTAACCATTACACACTTTCTTACACTCACACACTACATTTAGTTTGAATTGCCTGTGCTAGTGGCTGTGCACAAAGGTTTCCACAGTCCTTATAAATCATCTCACTTGGCCAACATTGCCCTTATGGGTAAATTACATGTACGCTGGAAGACAGCAGCAACTAATAGGAGAAGCCAGCAAAGAAAATGTGCAGAAAACCCCACCACAATTCACAAGCAAAATGTCATTGAGTTCAATTATTCTGCTTAGCACTATAAATACATGATGGTGCTTGCATGTAATGAATATAGCATGTGACTAGCACTGACTGTGAAGGCACGCACTGCCAAGGGGAAAGTGTTCATCTTCTGTAATAAATTCACTGCTAGATCTTGAGAAGATGCCACGGACCTATGTTCTGAGGGCCCCAAATGAGGATCAAAATCCACCCTTATTTAGCAACCTTTCAAGTTACACTTTGATTTTTTAATAATTGCCACTGGTGGATTTTCAATAACCCATTTTCTTATATCTGTACTTTTCAATGAAGCATAACAAAAGGACTTTTTAGGTAATCATAGCAAGCTTCAAGTATCTGCCATCTTTGAATTTGCCAGATCCATTTACCGAAGTCTATTAAGTATAAAATTCTATTTGAGGTTAAATTGGTCTTTCTATAGAGAAACTGAAGTCAGAGTTCTGTCCAAATGCAGCTCATTGACCGGGTCCAACAGTAAGATAGGACAGTTTCTGTATGACCAGGTGCTCATACATTCCTTGCTGACTATGGCATGAACATGATTTGAGTCTTCAGGTCTGTGCAGTGTGAACATAATGACTCAAGAGATATAAAAATTAGTCTTTCAGAAGAAGAAACTGCTTCATTTAGTGATCAACAGGGAGTCTTTAGGTGGAGAAGTGGATGTGATTGCTAATAGATCAGTCATATTCAATTTTTGAATTAATTTCAGTGTTTTCTTAAGCATTACAAAATCACTAAGTACTAAAAATAAGGTCTTGCACAAGAAAGCCACAGAATAGTTGTTAAGGACAAAAGTAAATTAAGGTTCATACATACATCAGGTACAGGTTCAGAGATTAAAGGATTAGGATATCATCACATACCTTTATTTATTGCTGTATAGTGCAAAGCAGACAGAGAACAGAAACTGCTGACTACAGGGTTATGTTGGATAATATTTAGTTTCAAGTGGAATTAGGGAACTGGTGTATGGTTATGCTAGAGTCTAAAATCTGGTGTATGGTTCAAGATACTACAGCCATCTGTAGTGAACATAACAATAATAAGAACAATTATTTTATGTACGTGTCTTACATTTGATAAGGTGACTGGCATATATGGGAGGAGAACAGCTGCAGGTACCTGATTTGTGTTTCAGTCTTTGGTAGAGAGAGGTGTGTGCACTGATTATACATGGTGTTGGATTAAGGCTTGCAACAGCATAGATTGTCTTTTTCCTGCATCACTAAGAAAACCCATCTTTAAAAACAGACCTGCCATCTCTACCCACATCAACATTAGCTCAAAACTATTTCTTCCTCCTGGGTTCCTGCTTTGTCTTAGTCTTTTGATCTCTCAGGATCCTGCAACAAGCTTAGAGCTTCTGCCTTTGCTGTCCCGTTTCCAGTATATCTGAGAGGACAGATCTATATATGTTTTAGTTTGGATCAGTGTTTAGTGTGCTTTTGAAACAAATCTCTCAGATATCCCCAGTTACTGTGCTTCAGCTCACAGTGTTAAGCTGCCTCAGGATCCATGAACTGGATTCCTCTTTGACAAACCTACATAATAAATATGCTCCAGGAGCTAACTCTGTGCACTCCAACTGCAGATGGGCATTCAGTCCCCGGAGTCATGCTGGAGCTACCACACAAAAGACTAAACCAAACCAAACCAAACAAAACAAAAAACAAAAAAATGTGATGCATATATACTGTGGATGTCCAGTTTTCAACACAAGTTGTTTTATTGTACAAAATTGCTCCCATTTAGTTGCACTGCTGCACAGGTTATACAGTGCAGGTTATACAGATGGAGTCACACTGGATCAGGGCAATCCTCTTCCTTGGCAATCCTGGGGTTACCAGCTGAGTTAAAGTCATTGCAGGAGTCAGCTGCAAGGAACTGGACTGTAAAAGAGGTGCCCCTGCCATCCTGTGGAGGTACACAAAGATTGAGGGGGTGATGGGGTGGACATTACTGAAGTTATCTAGTTGGGCCCAGGAAACAATTTAGGGCTGAGAAGAACCTCAGTTGAAGGGTAGAATAAAAGATTTTGGGGAGCAATTAAGTTTCATTGGGTTAAAGAAGTCTGAAATGTTTAGATTTCATAAATCTATAAATGGAGTTCTATAGAGTGGGATACCATTTATCTGATAGGTTGAGTGACAAATTATGACAAAAACAAAGGAGAGAACCTGATCTAGCAAGCTTGTGAACTGCAGTAAATTGCATCAAACCACGCAGCCTGAACTCCTTAATTATATGGGTTATACTATTTTTTCCTAATTAATGGTAATTCAGTAACTTCTGTGTAGTTTATGTGTACTTTATCCTAAAAAAATCTTTACATCTTCTATCAGTATGGTGTCTTCAGACATCAAAAATCCATTTTTTCTTGTGATGTTTACCTAAATGTTGCATAGTTTTAGGGACGTATACACAAAAATTGTTAGCTCATGAGATATATGGCCAAGGTGATATTGCAGGAGAAATAAAAATCCTACCTTTGTCATTATTGAATCTAGACTTCTAAGTCTTATTTTAAGTTATTTGAATTAGTCCTACACATCAATAAATGTTCTGGGCAAGTTTAGGTCTCTGTTAACAACTTTGTAGGTTACTTAGTGTAACTGCTACAAATGCATACTAGTAAAGCCTGCGTATGTTCAAACATCCAATGGAACCAATCTGGACAAAAAGTAATACCAGAGGGATTGATAGTTCATTAAATGATTCTTGTATTATTCTGGAAAATTATGTAATAAGCAGATAAAATTCTAACGTAACATCATATACCTGGGAGACAGCTTTGTTTTAAAATCTTTACTACAAGCTCTAAAATCAATGCTATGCATCCAAAATCATGTTTATGTGATAGCACAGAGCAAACTGGGAAAATCTAGATGTTTGGGTAATGCAGGAAGAGTAAACTAAATTATGCTATAGGGAATGTTTATTTATTTATGCGGTAGCATGGAACAACAATGGGCTGGCTTTCTTTGCCTTTCTTTCTAGCTTTTTGAATACTTGAGACTTTTGTTGCATTAGTAAAATTTTTGTAACATGAAGGTGAGACAGATTTGGGTGTTGACTGTATTCCAGCTGGGTACATTTGCAAATTCCTATTTTCAAGAGAAGCATTTCATTTTTTTTTTTTTCAAGTATCAGGGTACTTGAAAATGAGGTACCCCATCCATAACAGTCTTGTTGAGCTCTGTGGACTTAAACTCAGACAGAAAAGCATCTCATTCTGTGAACATTGATGTATACACTGTAATGTTCTAATCATACATTCTTCAGTCTCTTTTTTGGGGAGCCTGAAGAAGAATCAAAGTCTCAGAGATCTATAGTTTCCTTGTGCTCTCTTCCACTTTTGTGACCTGCAGGAACTAGACCTCTTAGCTCTTCTTTTGGAATTTAACTTTTCCATATTAAGACCTTCCAAAAACAGAGCAGCAATTAGTTTAGTATCCACACTGCTCTGAAATAAACAGAAGCTGAATAAGCCAGACTTCAAATGTTATCTCTCTCTTAAAATGAAAGAGACAATGTATCTGAATTAATTGTATTCAACATATAAAGGGATAAATGTGTTAGCAGATCCAGACAAACAAGTACTCTAGAAATAAATGGGTAAAATTATATTTTCTGGGTTTGGTTGGTTGGTTGGGTTTTGGTTTGTTTTGTTTTCTTTCTTGACATGTTTTGTCAAGAATTTCACTATAAAACTCAGAAGAAAATTCTGGATGACATAAGGATATATAGAGCTCTCTACCTGAAAAAGACATGATTTAACTTGCAGAATGAAAATTGGCAGCATTTGCGCAAAATGAATGCAGTTTTACAGTAGAGGTCATTTATGAAACTGTAGATAGCTGAGGGCACAAACTCTTTGAACTCTATCTGAAGAGGTTCAGGAAAGAATCATAACGTTAAATCCCTGTTTCTAGCATTTCAGGTCTGACCTACAGGCTGGTAGAAGTGGTTGATTTCTGAGAGTTTATCAAAAATTGTTGTCAGAAATAATTTCCTAAGTCCATTTGACTGAAGAGTGTTTGCAAGATGGGTTTGAGCTCTGATTCTCCGAAGTCGTACAAGAATTATTGTTAAAAAATAAGACTTCATAAGCCTACTATTCTTCTTAAAACGTTTTTCTTTATTTTATGATTAAAAATGCTATCAATGTGCACATAGATTCTGTTTGCTCTCCTGGAACTTTGAACTGTAAAATTACATGTCTATGCAAATTTGAAAAGCAACTATATTTATACAGATTAGAAATATGCCCAGGTAGATAAAGGAGTAAAAAATACTGACAAGAGTTATAAATAATAATACAAAAGAGCATATGAATCCTGCAGGAAAAAATATGAATACAATCAGTTTTAATGCTCTTCTGAAACATCTGCAATAACAGAGGTTTTCTTATTGACATTCTTATTTGAGTATGGTGAGATTTGACTTTTGCTCTCCAGGTAATTTTTAATATACAGCCTCTTTCTTTGTTGATTTGATATTTGTTTGTTTTTCAGTGGTACACAGTTGTGAAAAAGAACTACGTATTTTCCAGAGTAATGAATCTCTGAAATAGTATGACGACAGCAGTGGAAATTGATAGTCGGTTTGATTATCCATTGTTGACCATTCTGTGGAGTCATTTACAAAGCACGTTCAAATTGCATATAGACACTATAATTTGGATTTAGTAGCATTTTATACCTGCTTGTGTAGCTGTTAATAACATAACAACATGCTAGCCAGTGAAGAATCAAGTTCATTATCTTTGATAGAGCCATTCATTTCTTGATTTTATATGCATATCCTTTGTCTTTCCTTCAAATCAGTGCCAGAGTTTGTTTCTCTTCATTTTTAAGGTTATTTTGTTTAGATATTTCCCAGAGATTTAAGGGGGTTGGGGTGGGGGGCAGAGGGGTTTGGCAGGACAGGGCGCAGAGGAAGAAGGTTAAAATGAATGGAGTTTTAGAAGTTTCCAGGCTGCTGTGGGGGTCAGCTTGCAGCCATAGGTCTATTAATGTTGAAGTGATAGCTATTAAAGCCATTGACCCCTGGAGCAGTGAGAGAGGGAATAACTTTCATCTTTATGGAGCTTTATAAGGCACTGAATTTCTGGAAATATCTTTAAGGTGTTTCTCCCTCTAGGCATAGCTCTATGCTAATTCTTGGTCTTCTGCAGTATCTTACTCTACAAGGGACACACTTACTATAAAATGCATTTTGAAACATTCATTCACATTTGTGACCTCAGGTGTCAGAGTAATTGAAGATCAACAAAATGGATGAAATTTCATATTACTTGTGGTAATGTGGTTTAGTGGGTTTTAGAATGTTAATTCAACAAATTACATCTCTGTCTGTTGAATTTCTGTAGGAATATCTTTGCTGTCATATCTCTGTATTTTCAGTGTTATTGTAGAATGAGGCAATATCTTAAAAATCAAACAGTTGTGTCCGGAGTAAACATTGTTAGTGCTGATGAGTCTTGTAAGTTTGTTGTTTTTAATGCTAGAGACACCATTCAGACACATATTGAGGTAAAACACAACCCCCACCTTTCTGTGCTCATGCTGGCATCAGGAATGTCTGTCTTAGCCATGCTTACCTTATGAAATTTTAAATTTGTGGTTCTTATCCGTGAATCACAAAGCCCACAGAATCTGTTGCTCTGGCTGGCCAACATGTCAATGTTTATCCATGTTGGGCGCATGGGCTATGCACCCTTCAGCAGCAGTGCAGATGCTTCGAGGTGAATATCTACAGAAAACAGAGTTGATGCTTAAGAATTCATACCCTCATGCACATTTCAAATGGGTTTTATTTCAGACTATCAGTAGTTTTTTTTCCTTATACTGAATGACTGCAGCCGGAGAGCATTAGAAATATTCCACAAGCGTGTTGAGGCTCGTCTGAAAGAAACCCAGTGCCTTGAGACCACTCCGCAATATGAACCAAATATCTTTGCAGTATGGACATTTGGGAAATTCACTGCAAAAGCACATGCATGACCTCAGTGAAGTGCTAACATTGCTACAACCACAATACAGTGCACATGCTGCAATGCTTCGCTATATAAGTTCATGGTCTCACCAGTTTTAAGAGTAAAACCGCCTCTACTGAGCAAAGTTAAAAAAAAGAGTATGTTGCCCACCTTAGGACATGATTACAAGCCGTATGTGCCAGGGACCATAAATCAGCTTTATCTGTCCTACTGTTTGTCCTGAAGTAATAGCTACACCCCTTCAGACTCCTTGGTCTTGTCACCTTCCAAAAACCAAGGAGATCATTCTCTTGGAAACATAGTACCCTCCACTGTCACCTTTTTTTTTTTTTTTTTCAGGTGGAATATTATCTGCAAGGAAAGGTTTGAAATAATGAAGGTATAAAATGGAATTCTGCATTGCCCAGCATTAAAAGATCACAAGTTAGACCTCTGGAGCTCTGGAGACTGGATTAAAATTCAGACGATTAAATAATAATTAAGGGGGTGAAATGGCATAGGTGTCACTGATCTTACTGTAATTAATTCTGTAGAGTTCATGTTATGAAGTTTTCCTTATTGCTCTCAGAGCTAAAAATAAGAAAATCTGGAAATCTCATGCAGTACTAGGATTTCAGCAACTGGGGATTTTATTGGAAAACACCAACTACCATTATTATCATGATTAACTTATGAAAAATTGACTTCCATGCTGCTGCTGACCTTAGAATTATCATTGATGAATTTTGTAGTCTGTTTGTAAGAATAATGATGAAGGCACTGAACAATAAACACTACACTTTTAGTGTTTCTCTAACCTTATCATACACGGCTTTTAAAATCTTCAGGAACTTGAGGTGTTGAACTGTATATGTAAAATTTCAGGTGAAAATCAATAACTACTTTTTAATTATATGACAATAAATTGCACTTTTGCTATAACACTGATTTGTATTTTGGAAGCTGCATGAAGAGGAGAAAGGAGGGCAACCTTCTTGTTGTTAAGGGATATGATTTATATGAAAAGCAATGCTTGAAAATTGTTGTGTTAGTGTTGTGATTTATATGAAAAGTAACGCTTGAAGATTGTTGTTTTAGTGTTGCTGCGTGACTTAGAAACAGCACATAGATGAGTATTTTCAAGTACTAAATAAGAAAACACAGTAAATAATTTAGCACTGTCTCTTTACAAATCTCCTGGAACTGTATTCAGTGAAAAACTTTACTGGTATGAAATACTTGAATTCAAGTCATTCAGCAGACCATATTCCTCTTTCCACCTTCCACAATATTATTCAAATTCTGAGCTCGGTCTTATTATTTTTTTTAAGTCTTCACATAGACATTCATATTTATCTGTCATAAATGGTGGTTTATCAGGTTGTTTTCTTTCATTATTTTTTACTATTTGATTCCAGGGTGACTATTGAGCTGGAAGAACAGCTCGTAATTCCTGCAAATAATGTGCCTCAGACATTTCATGTCATAGCATGAGAACTTATCCTGGGATTCCTTGTTGTTTTCTGGACAAATCAAGAATATGAATCACAGTACAAGACTTCTGTCAAATCAGTTGGCATATCTTTCCATTTTCTTCTGTCTCTCAGCTGTGCACTGGGCTGCTCATTCTTATGCTGGCTAGAACTGAGTATCATATATTTTGAATCCAGTCTATTAAAACCCACAGTTGTAAAAGTGAAGAGCAATAACAAGAACAGTAGATGTAACATAGACCAGCCTATAGTATAATCCTATAGTACAATATTTTCTCTGTTCCCCCCCCATCAAGAAACAAATCCTAGAATATCATCTACATTAGATCACCCAATACAGTTTCTAGAAACTTTGCTTCAATTCCAAGGTACACATTTGGCATCTTAATCTGAACTGGTTCACATAGGTTTTTCCCCTCAAATATTATTTGTTCGTTATGGGATGCAGAACAATGTGATCTCTTCTTTCTGAGTCATCACTGGTAATAAATAGGTGTACATTACTATTATCTTTCAGGTCACTATAGTTGGCCAGATCTAAATTGCTTAAAATGGTACTGAGTTTTAACATTTCCTTTTCATTACATTGCAGCTGATTTCAAGGGCACCTTGTCCTCAAAACACAATACAAGTTGAGATTCTCTTTTTTTTTTTTTTTTTACTTCTCTTACTTTTCAGTGATATTTCTTAGTTTGTTTGTAAGCTTTTTAAGATTTTGTCTCCTTATGCAGTCATCTCTCAGTTACACCAAGACTTCTAGAAGTTACTTTCATGCTCTTGTGGAGTCTCCAAGTCTCCTTTTAGTTGCCTTTACCTAGCAGACATTTTCCAGCTTCTTTAAAGTGGAATGCCAGTTCACTGTGTCTTTCTTCTCACTCTGTCAAAATGGATCTGAGCTCCTACTTCCTTTCAAGCCTGGAAACTAGTACAAAATAGAGACAGTGTGAGATGTTATAATTACAAGGAAAGGTTAACTAAGACATTTACTTTTTCCCAATACAATCTTATTTAAAATGTGTGTAGAGTAGGTCTTGTTACTCTGAACACAAAAATAGTGGTCATCTAGGTATTTGCAGCTCTCAGCAAACAGTCCCCCACTCCCATTGAATTCCAACCTAAATGATATTTAGGTCTCCAAAAAGCCCCCAACTGTGAATCAGTTTACCTTCCAGGATTTAGCAGTAAAGGTGACTATTTCAGACATTTGTCAGTCATGTTCCTGGCTACTTACTTTAAATTACCTACACATAATAAAAATTTCCAATTTTGTGCAGGAAGTTGTGATGGATAATTTCTTGCCTAGTGTTCAGTGACACTAACTTCAGCGGAGGGCTCAAATTTCATCAAAACTGGTTGGTTGTAGCAACAGCAACCATTTGTTGTTCACTGCTTGTGATGCCTGTTGAATGCAGTCAGGCAATCTTTGACCAGATTTCTAACATCTATTCAACTGGACAGAGATTGAATTTATAGAATATCAAATTAAAAGCAATTTCCTAGAAAGGGGAATCAAACCTAAAATTATCATTAGCAGTTTTAGAAATAGTGCCTTTTGTGAGACTCATAAAAGGAGTTTAAACCCAAACTTTTCATAATTTCCACTTCCTTTTAGAACACCCAGGATGTTGTCAGTGTTCTTCATCAAAACTGAAAACTTCAAATCTTGAGTCAAAACTGCACATTTGCAAGCAATGTAAGGTCAAATCTTATTTTTCAGTGCACTCACTGCAGATAACCAGGATGTAAATACCTGTGGATGTGGATGGGCATTCCTTACTATTGCAGTCTTATGGCTGCAGAAACTGAACAGTTTAGGCATTACCTATTTACATGTATGAACAAATAAGTATAACCAGTGCTAGAGGGAAGCATAATATTTACTTATTATTTTAATAGTCTACATACAAAATAAATAGCATATTTTTAGTTTACCAAACTTTGTAATTATTTTTCATGCATTTTAATTATTTTAATTTAAGGTTCATGTCCATGTTAGGACAGTGAGTTAGGGAAAGAATTGCAAACCTGCTATGATTTAGAACCTTCTGCCATATGTTTGTGCGGGTATTGCAGAAGATAAGCAGCCTGATTATGATGAGATATCCATTTAAAGCATTAATCTACACATTTTCAAACATATTTGTGGGAACAAAGCTAGGTCCTAGAGGTATCTATAGCAATATTCATGCACACAGTTTAAAAGCACTATGGTCTAGTCCCCAGGTTAATTACACTCTATTGCCATGAAAAGAGAATGAACGATATAAACATTTAAATTATTGTCTTCCAGTTAGTAACAACTAAAACATTGTAAAGTTCATAAACACTCTGAAGTTCAACAATATTAAAAGTAATACATCACTTTTACAGGAAGACTCTCCAATTTCTGTAATAAAGAGGGTGTTTATCATTAATCCAGCAAGAATAAATGGCTGGTTTAGGATAAGAAATGGAATTTGATAGTATATGTTCAAGTTTTTATTTTCAAGGTGAAAGTGGACATCATGAAATTTGTGTTTTCTGTTATTATTGTGTAATTATTTCCTCTAAATTTTAGAGTATTTGAGGAAAACAGGGCAATTCAGCAAAAACACAAAGCTGTGACTGTTTCTTTCCTTTCTTTTGCTCTTCTAATCCATCCATGGATGGTAGTATGAGAACATTATGGAAGATATTATTTTGGTATCACTTTTACTGCTCTGAATGCAATATATCTAATATACAATACTTAATATATTGCATGTTATTTTTTTATGAACATGCAGATATCATAATGTAATGAAATGCAAAGCTTCCTGAAACTTTCAATTCAATTCAATTCAATTCAATTCAATTCAATTCAACTCATTAATAAATTAGTATGAGATTTAACAGTTAGAAGAATTCGTCATTACTTTGTTCTGCTTCATCTGACATGTATGACCAGTCTTTTCAAGTTTGTATTTATATGCGTAAGTCTTTCCTTATATGTGAGTGGTAATGAATTTAAAAGTTAATACTGCTACTTTCATCAAGTTATTTCTCCAGTAAGATATATAGGAGAACAAGCAGAAAATTATATACATTTTTCTACTTAACACTTGTTAGAACACTAATGATGTGAAGCTGTCAGAGCTACTGGCACCTCAACATGCTAACGATTTCCTGTACCTGCGCTTGGACAAGAGGGATAAGCAGACAAGCTTAAACTCTAGTTTCCAAGGAGACAAACTTAGAAACATGTAAGAAATATTTAAGTTGATATGATATGTCTCCAAGAACTAGCGATTTTATTTTGTTTCCACAGTGACATATATAAGTCCAAGAGGTATCTGTGCCCTCCGGACTCCATTCTGAAGTTGAGGTCTTGAGAGTTAGCATGACTTGCAAGTCACAGGGCTCATACTGGGAAGTAATGAGTTCCCTGGATTCTAGTGCTATGTTTTGGATGGTTATCAGTCACAGGCACTGAGGAAAACTGTGTTCTGTGCATACTTATCTATCTGTCTAGCTCTCTGTCTAGCTATCTATGTATTCATTTTTCAGTTTTTATTTATGGACACAAGAAAGCATGTCTTCTTCACTTAAATTAACCTATGTGAAACATTCTGTGCTGTGCATGAAAATAGAACCAAACTGTAGGGGGATGCTGGAAACACATTTGATAATGCTTGAGGAAAACAGCAGGTCCTTTAGGATTCTCTTCCCTCAACTCAAGATGTTGCATATAAGGAGGGGTTTTTTAAGTCTTAGATCCTGCTTTTCCATTCCCATGTTGTTACAAGCATCTGCTGTTTCCTGCTAGCCTGCTTTACAACTGATGTTGCAAAATAATCAAAACTGTAATCAAAACTTCCTGATCTATTCTTTCATACAAATGCTTTTCCACCTCTTCCATGCTCAAGGGAGATGTGAAGAGGGGGAAAACATGTTTCCTTCCAGTTATTCAGTGAATGTATTATAAAAAAAAAAAAAAAAGGTGAAGGGTGATTTGCCTAGTTTACTTTTAAGTACCTTCATTGACACCAGTGAATTAAGGACTAAGGACCTTTGGGATCAGATCTTTGTTCTTTCAGAGCTTAGTCCATATAAGCAATTCTACTGTAGTTACTTTTCTAACATGTAAGTATTTCAAGAAGTAAATGCATGAAGCTTGTCTCTACTAGCTTCTTCCAGAGGTTTTTTTCATTTTTGATCTTGGATGCAGAAAACAACCAAAAAGCTCTGACAGTAGTCAAAAAAAGCTAAATAGAAAATGTCACCGATCAAAGAAAATCTTAATGAAGAAACAGGAAAAAGACTGCGTACAGTTTAAGACTATTCATTTCACAGATCAAAACTCCCAAAGCAAGCACCTACTTCTTAATTACCAATATCTGCTTTTTCAGCAGATATTTTATTTGAAAGGTTCATTCTAGCAATTGAAACAACATTCAAATTTAATAGCTTCAGAACACGAGGGCAGATGGGATGTCATTCAAAGAACATTGCTATTAATGTAAGAGAGTCAATTTTAATAAAAGATAGAATTAAATAGGCCTATATTAGGCACTTAGTTGGACAGATTTGTTCGAGTTGTCTGGGAAATGCAAGATTAGTTCCACACAGAAAGCAAACTAGAAAAAGAAAACCTAAAAACTGGGAGTTGCTGGAGCTCAACTACTCATGAATAAGAACTCTAACAGTCTGATTTTAGCTGGAATATTTGTGATTTCTCACCAGAGAAAAGTATAAAATTCTGTTTAAACTTCTCTTTGTTTCACACAGGGATTATAAAAAAAAGGTTTATCAGGGTTTATAATGAGGAAAAGTTGCATATAAGTCCATATAAGTCCATATAAGGGGTAGACATCCTTTCCTGTGTTCTCTGTGGTCCATGGATTTCAAAGGCTTAATTTAGCTGCTCACCTATAGGCTTTTACCACAGTTTGAGACACCTTTCCCTTCAGCTGCTGCTCCAAAAAGACAAATGTCTCCCAGAGGTTGTGTCTTAACTACCAGTGCTATAGAAAAGTCTCAGATACCTTTTAGCTAAACCTAGACCTTGAATGCATGGAGTCTAGAGATCTGTTCAACTGAGCAGCCACTTGGGAACAGGATTCAGCTGTTCAAGCACAGGTAACATTTGAAATGCCCTACATTTCATACATTTGCACAGGGCTGACATTTGTCATATATGATATATGACTTGTAGAAAAATAATTCCTTTCTGGACCGGCTGTGAGAGGCTAAACTGGACAACGTAAGTTATCTAAAATGGTATCTAAACAGCTGAATCCTTCTCTAGGTTAAGTTAATAGCTCTCCTCGCTCCCTTAACTGCTTTTCTTGTATCTCATTTGACTATGGTGAGGACTTAGACAGCAAGTCAAATGTAGCTGTCTAAGTTTAGGTGTTTTGATCTGAAACTGAATCCCTCCTTCAGTGCTAAATCCCATTTTAAGACATACAATAAGAGTTAAACATCAAGCTAAAAAATATCTGTTGCGTAGATACTAATGATCAATCTTTAGCTTGTGTTACTTTGCAAGAAGACTTTGGTAGTCAGCAAAATTATTTGTCTATCTATTTATTTTTAAAGTGCTTAAAGAAAGAATAAAGTTTTCTAAAGCCTAAAAGAAACATAACTGGTCTGGAACATCAATTTAAAGTAGAAAAGTTCAAATAAAAGGTAGGACTTGTTCATGGACTCAAAAAACACAGTTCCAAAACACTAAGAAACTTATGCTGAGTAGTAGACAAAAGCTTATATGAAAGCAATAACAATAACAACAATAATATCATTAATCATAATCATCATAATAAAGGATTTACTAAAGGTAAAGGAAATGGCAAATGTCCTAAGTTAAAATTTAAGATGTGTGTGATTGATGAGGGATTAGAAAAGAGCCAACAAGTATCAGTAGTGGATAGGGTTAAGGCTTTAAATAATTTAAAACACGAACATTGCAATCAGGTAGAGGGCTTTAGGTAAATGCTAATGAAAAAAATTGCAAAAGGTGACTAAACTAGTTTGATAGTTGATAGTTAGCTCTCCATACTTAGAAGACTGTAGAAAGATATATTGACTCCATCTGACATGGACAGAATTCACCAATTTTGACCAAAAAAAGGCTGTGAGAGCAAGTAGGTAAAAATAAACATTTTCAATTCATTGAGCCCAAAGCACTTCTGAATCAGAGCATTAAATGAACTAGCTCCAGTAGCCACACCAAGAACTGTGTTAATGTTTGGCAAACCTTGGAAAAATGCTAAGACTAGAAGACTATAATGGAAGGAAAGAATGACAGAAAAAGAAGTCATCTGATGGTGATGAAATAATTACTCTTCAGTTCCATAAATAGAGACGTAGAAGGTAAAACACTTGGAAGTCTGGTCCACTCTGATAAAATACTTCCTTTTCATGAGATTACATATTTGAATGGTAAAGATGCATATGCTGGTGCTGCAATTGGATTTCTTCAAGACATTTGCCACAGGGACATGTAGCATGTGTTTTTCAGTAGACTGCATTTTAGCTTAAGAATAAAGTGGTGATTTAAGTGTTTTCTGGTTAAGCTTGCGTATTTCAAAGGTTGATTTTTTTGTTTGTTTGTTTAAATAAAGATGAGGGCTAGATATTACTGTAAAGTGACCAAAATTACCTTGCTAAATAGTCTCAATGAACTAAAATATGTTTTCACATATTCAGAGGTGAGGTAATAGTTCAGAGCCTCAATGATAAAGATAGTATCAGCAGGAGAGAAATTCAATCTTTGAAAGTAAAGATCTGAGAAAAATTTGATATTAACATTTATGACCAGAAGAAGATAAATTATATAATGTCTAAAGTATTTCTATGATCCTTTGCTATAAAAGAGGGTTGCAGAATGGGCAGATCTTGAGTCTACACGCCATTAGTAAAATATACCTAGTATGCCTGCTTCAAGCACAGATCAACAGAACAGATTTCAAGGAAAGCTAACAAATGATCCAGGAGGCAGAAAAAAAACCCCTTACATTTAAATAGAAGGCTGGGAGATTACTTGATCTTTGTGCTTTGAAAGGTCCTTAAACCTGGAAGAGACACAAATTACTAAAAGGCTTTTCAGTCTTGTTTACGAATGCATACAATGAAAAAAAAACGGCAGGAGAGTAATGTTAAATAAGTGTAGTTTTAAAAACAGATGCAGTTTCCTGGCAGTGACAGCAATTACCATGGGGACAGGGAAAGCATTATCCACCTTAAAGAGATTGTCTTTAAAGTGAGATCTGGTATTGGCAAGCAATGTTCTGCTTTAACATAGTTTCACAGAGAAATGTTAGTGCCCCTGTGTTTGTGGTTTGAGTTGGATAAACATGGAGTTGGTGACAAACATCAAAATTTGTGAGTTTTGGAAAATTTCTGTTTGCTTCTTTCCTCCTTGGGTCATGAGAATAAAAAAATTACCTGTATTGCTCTCCATACACCAACAGTCCTTGCATTTCCTGATTAGGGCATTGACTGTGAGTGAACCTCATCTTTCATGACCTCAGCTGGTCAGTTTCAATAACCAAACATAATTTTTTCCCTAGTGCATAGCTGATTATACAAGTTACTGTTGCCTTGTTTATTTTGTATGCTTCTTTTTCTTTGTACTGAGCATCAAAAATAATTTGGCTGTAGCTGGTGATGATATGTGGAGCATGGTCGAACTATGCAGGATAGTGACGCCAGGCGTGTTTCTTGCCCACATGTTTGAGGGCTAAAGAGATGTCACATTCAGGATTGAGTAGACTGACTTTTTTTTTCCTATCCATTCACCTACTGAACAGGACATAGTTCATCTCTCAGGATTATTAAAGCAGCTCTTTATCATTGCAGGAATTAAGGCAGTGACATCTTAGTCACTCCTGTTCCCTGCCAAACTGCAGTTAGGTCACCTGTGGACTGGCACAGTTTGCTTTAAGTATAATCACTTGCTTCTCCATAAGGGGATCTATACGGGGATCTCTTTGAAATTTAATATCCTGTGAAAAATGAGAACAAATGATCTAATCAACATTTGTAGCTTTCAGCTGGAAATTTTAAAAAAGAATAATAAAAAAAAGCTGTAAAAAATGTAAATGTTTGAAATAAGTACTATTTAAGTGTAGGATGATTATTTTTTGTTTGCTTTGCAACAATACTTCAACAACTGTAATAGAAACTTCTGAGTATTATTGTATATAGGTGTTCCTATACATAGAAAAGATGGGTAACACCAAAAAATTTTTTATTCTTGCTAATAACAAAGGCATAACAAGGTCCAGCAAGTGGCTATTAAAGAAGTGTGTCATTTTCAGTCTTGAAATTCAGATGGAGATCCTAGCAGTGAGGTTAATGAAACACTGAACTAATTCACCAAGAGAGGTAGTAGACTCAACAATATTTGCTATTTTTTGAAAACGGGATTATATGTGTTCTTAAATGACATGTTCTTTCATACAGTCTGCTGGGGAGAGTCTGTAGTCAGGGATCGTCTCCTGTGTCTCTTGTGTTTATGAGGTTTTGGCATTGCCTCATTCATTTTCCTTCTTCAAAAGTGGGTGAAGGCAGAGACAAGGAGCATGGAACACAATTATCAACCTTTTCTCTGTGTGTGAAAAGATAACAAGTACATTATGAATGTGTTTATGACTGAGTACTGGTATGATATTAAGATACCATTGTACCAGGTATCATTCAGCTATACAGTAGGACCTTCTCTTGCAGAGTTTGGAATTTAAATGGACAGGTAAAGGCTTGGGAGGAGAGCTACAGCTTAGTAAATTGAAGAATGTGAATGACTGAAAGTGCCATTTTAAAGGCACTAATAGTTGCTTGAGGATCTTGATATTTCACTTAGAAATTCTCTAGTAAGGGAATTTGCTAAGAAAGAAAAATAAATATCAGACTTGATCACAGAAATAAAAAAGAGGAAGCAGATGTAAAGAGGGAGATCAACCAAACAAATGTGGAAGACTTTTCTAAGTGAATACTGCAGAAGATGGGGTGGGGGGAGACTTGCAAGGTCCAGACTCTCTGATTTTGGCTTAAGCTTCCATCCACCTTCATTAAATGTGTTCGCTTCTGAGCTCATACAGGAAATACTGTTTAGGCCTTAAATCCCTGAAGTGGGTAGAACTTCCCAGAGTGAGGAAGCATGGTGTGATCCTCATCAGTTAAAAAGTCTGTCCCCATATTTCTTATCGGTCCCTTTAAAGTTCTGAGGATCCACTTCATGTGGCCAAAGATGTCTCCTAGCCCCAATCCCACAGTTTGATTTTCAGTCAAGTCGTGCTTTACACCCTCCCCAGACTTCGTGTCACGCTGAACTGTTATCTAGTGGGTATTTATCAGGTTTGTCCTTCAAAGAATTTGCTTAGGAAGGGGATGTTTGCAAGGCAGAGCAAAGCCTTTCCTTCAGATTTCTGCATATAGCGTGGGCACCTCAGGCGTGCATCAACACATCCCTGGGACTTATTCATCTGGACATTCCCAGGAAATAAATAAAGAAAGAAAAATAATGCAGTCAGTGTGACAAAGTTTACATTCATCCAGACTGTGTTAAAATCAGATTTGAGTTAAGAGCATCCCATCAGTGCAGGGAAGAGAAAAGCAGAGGGTCAAATGCCAATGGGCATCCCACCATTCGGTATGTCCACCTGTAGGACATATGGTGGACATATATCCTTTCTGATGGCTCACCATAAATTAGGTGCAGTCTAGGGTAGGAGAACCAATGCTGCAAACCCTCATCTCACATTCAGTGGAGACACAGACACTATTTTGGGTAGTATTGGGGCAAAGAGTATGCCCTCTTCTACTCACTGGTTAATGGTAAAATGCTTTAGAGACCAAAGCTGGAATCAGCTATTTTCATAGCACTTGGGTTTTCTGTTCATGGAGTTAAAAGTCATTTAACATTACAGAAGTTTTGAAATGTAGCTATGTCTTGTCATTTTAAGCTGCACTTACAACTCTTTTTTTCACAAGTGGAAGCAAAGCTCAGTTTGCTTTCTCCAGCCACAGGGTAGGCTTGATAACCCTTTTTCCCTGAAAATAAGCCCTAGCATGATTTTTCAGGATTTTTGAGGATGTTCAAAATATAACTTGTACTCCAAAAATAAGCCATAGTTACAGTTCATTTAAAAAACTCTATTTAAATAGTGTTCAGGCAGCTATACATGTAAAAAAGTAATAGGTTTTGGAGCAAAAATTAATATAAGACCCTGTCTTATTTTCAGGGAAACAGGGTAATAGCGGTTGCTACTCTTTGAAATGCAAAAATTGCTCAGTTCTGCAGACACATATCTTGACGCTACTAGCGACTTTGCTTATTCAGTACCACGAACTGTTTTCAACACCTTTTACCTTTGTTTGTAGCAGAGTCTCTGGAAACTCTGTTGCCATGGAAATGTGATTTGCTAGGCTCTTCCAAGAGTGTGTGCTTGGGGAGAGCTTCTGAGCTGCAACTTTCTTTTGACTAACAAATAGGCTTCCAAACAGTATAGATGGTGCTACTGAAAAGTCCCTAATTATTTGTATGAAATCAGTAAGACTGAGGTAAGTGATTAAAGTCATGATGGCCAGTTTCCAGGCTATGGCTGGACTTCTCTGTATCACTCAGGTATCAGGCAGCAGCTGAAGGTCCCTGTTCTCTTTTCAAAGCTAATTATCCAGAGACAGGAGTAGCACAGGCTCATTGTTAGGAGCCTGAGTGTCTTTTCACCTCTGCAGCAAACAAGCTATTGTGAGGAAACCTGTGTGTACAGAGTCAGGGACATTCAAGCATGAACTAAATGGCAAATACTGATGAAGCTTCCTTTGAGATCACATACAGAAGCATCCTTTCAGGTCAGTGAGAAGGGGAAAGGTCTGATCCTGTAAGTGTTTTGAACATCAGGCTTCTATTCATAAACCATGCTGGAGTATTTTAATGTGCGGCCTATAGGATTCTTCCAGAACTTCCTGTCTCCTTCCATTTACTGAGTCAACAAAATCAACTATGATGCTAAGGCAAAGCTATAAAATAGGTTCTATATAATCTTTGCAAACTCCTCCAAAAACTCTTCAGTATGTTTTTGGTGATACAAATTTTCATGTTGCAGGAGAGTTATTTTCATTTAATCACCTAACTATCCAGCAGTGGTTGTGAAATTTACTTTGTAGAGTGCAGTTAGTTACTCTACTTTGTAGAGTAACAGTTAGTTACCAGGACTGTTGGTACCTGTAGACAGCTCAGCTTCCTCAGCTTCTATATACAATCTCTTATTTTAAATTTGTGACCTTTTCAATTCTTTTTAAAGCTTTTGAGCCTTTTTCTTGTGATGTGAGAGGAACACCACAGTGTGCTTCCTTACTGGGAATCTCTCAGACACTTTCTGAAAGGCTGAATTTAAATTACTACTTTTGTCTCCCTCATAGCATTTGGGAGTTTTCCTTGGCAGCCATAAAATACAACATGATGCACAGCCATGTAAAATAAAAATCCATATACTTTCCATAAGGCTTTTTATTTTGCTCATATTAGTCTTGCTTCTTAAATTGATTTTGACTTCTGTTACAAAACTCGATTGTTACATATCATGATTCATGCTGGCTTGTGAACACCTTTGTATAATAAAGCTCTCTAAAGACGTAACACCATTTTCTTCAGTTTGCAGTGCTTCACTTCTATTTTTCTTTTTAACAGAAGGAACACTTTTTTCAAACACCTTTATTAATATTATTGTAATCATCTTACATATATCTCCAGGTTAAGGCTACAGATTGTTATGCAGCTGCTGTCTGACTGACTGTTACAAATACAGGGATCTAAGCTTGGTGCTCACAGAAGCTGTCAAGCAGTACATTCAGATCTCCATGTATTCTGTAGATCTCATGGTCTAGTTTTACTTAGAAAAGTGACAGTAAAAATTAGGCTGTGAATCTCCATGTTTGTTGTGTTTTTCTTCTACCAGTAAGACAAGGGGTAATGGGTTCAAACTGAAACACAAGAGGTTCCAATTAAATTTGAGAAGAAACTTCTTCTCCGTGAGGGTAACAGAGCACTGGAACAGGCTGCCCAGGGAGGTTGTGGAGTCTCCTTCTCTGGAGACATTCAAAACCCGCCTGGACACATTCCTGTGTAACCTCATCTAGATGTTCCTGCTCCGGTGGGGGGATTAGACTAGGTGATCTTTTTAGGTCCCTTCCAATCCCTAACATTCTGTGATTCTGCAGACCATCTTAGAGTTCTCCATGTTCCTGATCACTAGTGTATGTACCATATGGCCACTGGACTCATGGTGATCAGGAGTAGCCCCCTCTGTTGTGTAAGGTATGTACACTGATGTACATTCCTCCTAATTTCTCCCATCTTGACTGATGATAGGGCCAAAAGTTTATCTGAACTGGGAGATGTAAATGAGTAGTTAATATGACTGTAGACATCGACCCAACACTAAGCCATGCTGCTAGGCAGGGGCAGAGAAATGAAGCAATGGTGGGAATGTGGTAATCACATTCTGTCTTCTGTAAGAGAAAACTGACATTTTGAATGTGCCATATATAAGAGATGGAACGTGGATTAGAATTACTTTTTACTTCAAAACATTTTTATACCCTATACCTAAAGGCATGCCCAAAACAAGGTTACCAAACAGTATTTTTCTCAATTACTGAGGTTACATATTGGGAAAATACTTTGCTAATGTAAGGTATTACCTAGAACCCTCCTTGAACAGTTTTAAGGAACCATTCAGATTTTTGGCAAAGTGGTTGGAAAATCAACCTCTATTATAAGGTTATATTCTATAATTTAAATAAAATTATGGTGGATCTGAAAGCACTGAGGACCCACCATGGCATGTGTTCATAAACAAGGTGTTTTTTCATCCCAGTGATTTTTCACCACCAAATGGTTCAAAGAGTGTCCATAGGGGGTTCAGTAAGAAATACCAGTGCAATGCGTAGATTTAGTTCTTTCGATATGTCTCAAAGAAGCAAACAAAACTCCAGGGAAGCACATAGAGTAATAAAACCAAGAAAATATAACCTCAGTTATTGACATAACCTTAAAAAAAAAAAAAAAACAAACCACCAAACAAACACAAAACCACTCTCCCCCACAACTCCTACCTACAGACAAAACTTTTGCTCAAAGCACTCACTAGGTGGAGACTTTAATTATAAGACAGGAAGTTTCTTCTGACTGTAGATTTCTCCTGATCTTGAGGAGACTAGACTTTTGAACAAACTGTATTTTATGAATGAAATATCTGATTTTTGCTCCTGAAAGAAACAGACTGCAAATCATTCTCCTGGAAGTCATCCCAATTACTGAGATCCAAAACTCTGGTTTCTTGAGGCTGCACTAGTCCTATGCCAAATTCAGAGCAACGATAAAGATTCGTAGCTTCAGAAATGTCAGCAAACTTGCCCACTTTAGCCTGTCAGAGATCCTGATTCACTCAGTCAAACACAGGCAGAGCCTTAAGAGAACAGTAAGAAATTAGTTCTGAACGTAGACCAATGTTGCCTATTTAATTTTATCTTATGCTTTTTTCCACCTCTTTCTGAGGTCAGAACATTGTTTCATCACTTCTGCTTCCTGAGGGAAAATATGAACTTTCACTTAAAGACAGTGGAAAAGTTCTAATAGAAAATAGTTCAAAGTGACAGCTATAGCTTCCCAAGTGGAGTAGCACTTTATTCTATTACGGAGCAGAGGTAATTCTGGTCCTAGCATTCCTATTTCCAAGGCTTCCAGCAACTGAATGAAACAACAGGGATGTAAAAGAGCAAATCCTGTCGACTGAAAAAGATTGGGAGGGTGATAAAATTCCTCAGTCAGCTCCAAGGTTCTCCAGAGGCCACCAGGAAGGATGTAAGAGGGATATGAAAGACGGCTTGCATTCTAGGGTTTCCCCAGCATGCAAAAAGCAGACTGAAGCTAACATTTCTACGTTTTTCTCCAAGTCTATTCACAATAAATATTTAAAAGAAAAAAAAAAAAAACGAACACATAAACACAGAAAAAAAACACCAAAAAAACCCCAAAAACCATAATAAAACAAAACACCAAACCAACAACAACAAAAAAAACCCCATCTCTACCACCTGAAGAGATGGATTCATAAGATGGATTCATAATTCATCATAGGGCTATATCTTGTACGCACAAGATACGTGTACGCAATGTGAATCAACAGCAATATCTTGCCAAATACAATGCATAGTTGTACAAGGGTGACACTGAAAAACACTTCATGTTGAGTTTGGAAGAAAAGCTTTGTTTCTTTTAATAGAGAGTAAAATTCACTTTGTTTCTGTGCTTTCCTCTTTTTTTTTTCTTCCTGGGTACACATCTTCTTTTTTTTTTTCCATCTCTCTTGCAAAGACATCAGAATTTTCTTAAACTAATCTGCCTAACCTGTCCTATTGAACATTAATTTTAAGAAAGCTTCACTGTTAGATGAAGCAATTATCCCACATGTGATTAAAAAAATACTTCTTCAAATAACTATTAATTCACAAGATAGTTTCTCTTCTACTTTCTGCATTTATTTTTTCTTAGATATTCAGAAAGAGGATATTTGTTTCCTTACTTAAGGGACTGTGCTTTGAACTATGGCAGTGAATTGCTGTCAGATACCAACTTTCAAATTAGAACTAATTTCCATGACTAGACTACTCTTGAGTGGTTTTTCCTTAGGGAAGTACAGAGTCTAGTGTAATCTGTAATCTAATCTAAACCACCAAAGTCAACAAGAGCAAAAAGGCCCTGAAATAGTCTTTGAAGCCATGCACAGTATTGATACTACATTCAGAGAGGACAACACCACTTCAGAGGAGATAAATAAAGTTTTTGTATCAATGTTCAGTGTAGAAAAACCTGGGGAGATTTCCAAGCTAGAATTTGTTGGAGGGTTAGGAGGTGGACATTAATGAAGAATCTACCTCCAACTGAATTAATAGTACCAGTGGAAGGTGATCATGGTAAGTAGAAGCAGAATGAAACTAACAAACGGCTAACATTGAATGTTATTCACCCACAAGTCCCAGAAGTACTCAAAAATGAAACAGTACAGCTATAGATGTATGATGTATCTCAGCTAATTCTTAGGATCTAAAGACTTGAGAATGGCAAATGTGGTGACAAACCTTAAAAAGAAACATTTCAGAGGGACCTAGGGAAACACAGACCTGTAAACCTGCAGACAAATCAATAAAGAGTGTTGTTGGCACTGAATTAGCTGAGAGTTGAATAAATGGAAGCTACCTACTCTGGAGACATTCAAAACCTGCCTGGACACGTTCCTGTGTAGCCTCATCTAGGTGTTCCTGCTCCGGCAGGGGGATTGGACTAGATGATCTTTCGAGGTCCCTTCCAATCCCTAGCATTCTATGATTCTACTTAAGAGGAATTAATATGATTTCCACAAAGGGAAGTCCTGTCTTACAAAACACTTTGAGTTCTTTTAAGAGTTCAAAACACTTGTGGATAATGATGATATAGTCATTATAATCTGCTTGGATTTTCAAAAGGCTTTTCACAAGTTCTCACGCAAAATACTTGTGGGGAATTGAACAATAGAAAAGGTAGGTCACAACATGGATAAATAAATTGTTAAAAGACAGCAAAGAAGGTAGAAACCAATAATTAAATCTCATGTACAGGACAGTTGTCAGTGGTATTCCACAGAGGCTGGGACTTGTAATGTTCAACATATTCATAAGTGACCTGGAAACGGTAGTGAGGAGTGAGGTGACCATGTTTGCACACAATAAAGGAATTCAAAGGTCAAGGCAGTAAGTATGAGGGCTCACTGTGAAGAATTGCAGCTTGATCTTAAAAAATGACTAACAAAACAGCAGATGAAATCAAGGGAAAAAAAGTTAGTGATAAATACAAAGTAATGTATATGGGGAAAAACAAATGTAATTTCACACATAAAATTACAGGGTCTGTGCTGCCTGTTGCCATTAGATTAAGTCTCTGTGTTTGTGACAGGAAAAGATCAGCTCACTGCTTGCTAGGAGTGGAAAAATAAATCACATATTTGACACTATGAGGAAAGAAATAAAGAAATAAAAAAAATAATCATAGCTCATATGTAAAATCATAGTTCATATGGAATTACTTCCCTAGAAGGACTAAGAAATTACTTTGGAGGAAATAAGACAAAAATGATGCCTGATGTAGAGACTGTGGGTAGGGATTGCCTGTTCACTGTTTCTTCTAATACAAGAGTACAGAATATTGATGCTTGATCTGAACTGTATGAAAGCACGTGTTCACAAATGCTGCTAATTTGAAGCCACAGTAGATCATTTAGATGGGGGAAAATTAGACACAGTTTGCATCTATCAGCATAACAGTACCTCAGATTTTTGTCTCTCAAGTCAAAAGAAAATGTAGACATGCTTTGAATAATGGTTTATATACTTGACTGTAATGAGATTTGGTTGGAAACATTAGATAGTTTTGGAAGCCCTCGTTGTTATATAGTTTCATGCTCCACTTTGCTGAATGCGTCAGTCGTGACAGACTGAATTCCTCTCACCTGTCTGTAGCAACCTGGAAGTGTTTGTTCTAAACTGTCACCCAGATTCTCATGGTGAGAAATGGGAACTTCAGAGTGTGAATAATTCAGTCTTAAAATAGACATTGAAGAACTCATAAGAAAGGGAGAATCTTATTAAGCTAAAAACAAAAACAAACAAACACACAAAAACCACAAAAACAAAACAAAAACAAACCAACAAATTCCCTAAACAAACTACATTTTTATACTCCTCTAGATAACGATAATTCTGATTAGAGAATTCAAAGTCATGTGTAGTATGTATAGTGAGGTAATCAGGGTAGATCATCTGAAGAAAACAATGGAACCAAAAGATTTTCTGTCTGCTAAGAATTTGGCCATCTGGCTTGAAAAGTGCCCTTCGTGTCTGTATCTGTATGTGTCAAGCACTTAAATAACAGCCACAGGAAAACTGTTCTTGAGGTAGATAGCTAACAATAACTAGCCAACAGTGAAGTTCTACTGCATTGTTGTCTACAAATGTTCACAATCATTATAAAGATCTTAAAATCTAAACTTGATTTTCAATACATTTGAAAATGAGATTTAGGTAAGTGAACAAAGTATTTCTGCACATTTAAGTCCCAGTGAACTTGGACTGAATAAGCAAACAAAGTGTGTTGCTGACTTGCAACTTAAGACTTCAGTGACATAACACAGGGTGAGAATGCAAACTAAGTATTCCCAGTCATTTTATTGCTCACAAATAGAGTGTGATAACATTCATAGTGCACGGCATTTACGATAAAATATTGATGCCACTGTAGCTAAAAAATTGTGATCTCTTTTACATTATGAACACTCTTTTTGAGGGGCTACAATCCATTTCTGAAGTTTCATCCCAGTTTACAGCCTATCTCCCAGTTATTTACCAGAGAAGACAAGTGTTCACAAATGCTGCTTACCTTGTCATTTATTTGTAAGCTTAAGGTTTAGTATCAATTTAAGAGAATATGATTTTCTTCAACAAATTACATTAGCAGGGAAAGTAAATAGACACTTACAGTGAAGAGAACATAATTGCTCAAGTATGGTTAAAGCCTTTTTTAGTGAAACTTCTGTACACTTGCAGTTTGTGATTATTAGTCTTTCACTAAATTGACTAAATGTTTCACCATCACTTGTAAAAGCCTCAGTAAAGCTGTCAGTAAAGCTCTGTAGTATCATTGCATTTCTCACTGGTGAGGTTTGTAGGTTTATTCAGGTAAGGGCTAGAATGTGATAACAAAAATAGACACAGCAGTGACCATTAGTAGCAGTAGTAAATACACCATTATTATTTTACCACTGCTATAAGAGGAATAGAGGAATTCAAACAGTGATATAAGAGGCTGATTTTTTTATTATTATTTTTACACGAAGCACAATGAACTTTTGACCTCTGCAATTAGATATCTCTGTCTTAATTTCTTTTTTAAATGCTGGTTATTTTAGTTAGTTATAACTTGTCAAATTGTATCACCTTCAAACACATGCCGGAGAAATGATGTTGCTTTTGCTATGGATGGGGGCTATGACTTGGCTAATGTTGTTTCTTTAAACAAAGAAATAGCAACTGTGTAATTGATGCAGTTTCATCTGCTTTGATAGGAATGCGTCGGATTTTTTCTGTGCTTTTTTTTTTTTTCAGAAGCTGTTTTCAAATGGGAAGATTTCTGTCTTAGGCACAGTTCCTGTTGTTATAGGTAAAATCCTAGTAGTAGGTATCTGGTAGTATATCATGAGAATTAGACTACAAGCTTAAGTATCTAAAGGATGATTCAGACATCTAAACACAAACATGACAAGGCATGAGATGCCTTGCAGTATCCCACTTAGGCTCCAGATGTGAATTTAGGATACCAGTATCTCACAAGATGTATGCTGTTGCTGTACAGAAGACTGCTACAGCTTAAAAAATCTTGTACTGCACTAGATGCCCAGGTAACTGTGCGACCTGCTTCCTGGCATTTGATGAAACATGTTGGAGTGGCATTAGGTGCACACATGAAACCCTTTGCTGAACCAGTGAAAGACAATCACTTGGCAATTTTCTGCTGTCTTGTTTTCAGGTAGGCAACCCAGAAGCAGCTTCTCATGAATTTGTGGATTTCTAGGCTGTTAGCAATCAATGCTTGCACAGATTTTTATGAGATATCACAACAGAACAAATCAATTGTGAATGGAAAGCAATTATCAAAACACTACGGAAAAATTCTCTAGTTCTTTCTGTGTAAGACTTAGTTCTCAACATTTATGCAAGCAATTCAAGTACAAATTGAAAGAGAGTAAGTCCCGCAGTTGCAATGTTGACTGTAAAGGCCCTTAGGATCCAGCTTTGTGGAACAGAAACATTCTGCTTTTATAAAGTCAGCAACTAAATGTGACACATGAAAATCCATGTGACTCAACATTTGCTCAGAAAAGAACCACACATGGCATCTAGTTTCCCAGGCAACTCTGAATCTCTGGGAATATATCCTAAAGAATTATTTTTCTCAAAGTCTTTGTCAGGAGCAAATTATTATTATGTAATGGTAAGTTACAGAATGCTTTTCTGTCCAAGCTAAATTAGATAATTTCTGTGGTCTCTTCCCAAGTGCTTCCCACATGCTTCCCAAACAAATTAGAAGGGAATGAGTTCCTTGTGGGTTTCACAGATTCTTCTGACTTTTCAAATTTTTTGAGATGGTTTTTATATCAGTTTGTCTATATTTGGTAGGATAAGATTGCCCTTCTCCCATCCTTTTTCCCCTTTAGTACTTATGACTGGAAGAGACTGGTTTCTAGGGTTTTTTTCCTTTACCAGAAAATATGTCTTGCAGAAGTCTTTGATGGTGGTGACACTGAGTTGGTCATACTTCTGTTAGAATCTGGTTTAGAAGATCCTCTGAGAATATTTTATCTCACAGCTCCAGCATGACCATGTTTTTCCAGAAGGAAAATATATTAATAATCACTGATTTAAAAAAAAAAAAAAATCACTGAAAGAAACAGTCATTGTTGCTTAAGCACAAGGAGGAAGGTGTTTCTGACATATGAGAATGTTGTAAAGTTTAGGTGGAGGCGGAGGTGTATGAAAAAGTTTAGGTAAAGGTAGGAGTGTACATGCACACTTTTCCCAGAAGACCTGGTCAACAACATCCTGTATTCTCTGATCTGTCTGATATATCTTGGAACATTAATTGTAGGCAAGAATTTAAGTGGAACTGGAATTTAAGTTTCTCACAGAATCACAAAATCAGAGAATGTTAGGGATAGGAAGGGACCTCAAAAGATCACCTAGTCCAATCCCCCTGCCAGAGCAGGAACACTTAGATGAGATTACATAGGAATGTGTCCAGATGGGTTTTGAACGTCTCCAGAGTAGAAGACTCCACAACCCCCATGAGCAGGCTGTTCCAGTGTTCTGACACCCTCACTGAGAAGAAGTTTCTTCTCAAATTTAAGTGGAATCTCTTGTGTTCCAGTTTGAACCCATTACCCCTTGTTCTATCATTGGGTGTCACTGAGAAGAGCCTGGCTCCATCCTCGTGGCACTCACCCTTTATATATTTATAAGCATTAATAAGGTCACCCCTCAGTCTCCTCCAACCTAAAGAGGCCCAGCTCCCTCAGCCTTTCCTCATAAGGGAGATGCTCCACTCCCTTAATTATCTTTGTAGCTCTGCGCTGGACTCTCTCCAGCAGTTCCCTGTCCTTCTTGAACTGAAGGGCCCAGAACGGGACACAATATTCCAGGTGTGGTCTCACCAGGGGGGAGTAGAGGGGAAGGAAAACCTCTCTCGACCTACTAACCACCCCCTTTCTAATACACCCCAGGATGCCATTGGCCTTCCTGGCCACAAGGGCACAGTGCTTGCTCATGGTCATCCTGCTGTCCACCAGGATCTCCAGGACCCTTTCCCCTACACTGCTCTCTAATAGGTCATTCCCCAACTTATACTGGTACCTGGGGTTGTTCCTAACCATATGCAATACTCTACGCTTGCCCTAGTTATATTTCATTAAATTTTTCCCTGCCCAACTCTCCAGCCTGTCCAGCTCCCGCTGGATGGCAGCACAGCCTTCTGGCGTGTCAGCCACTCCTCCCAGTTTGGAGTCATCAGCAAACTTGCTGATAATACACTCTATTCCCTCATCCAAATAATTTATGAATATATTGAATAATATAGGCCCCAGTACTGACCCTTGAGACACTCCACTAGATGCAGGCCTCCAACTGGACTCTGCCCCACTGACCACAACTCTCTGGCTTCCTTTCTTCAGCCAGTTCGCAGTCCACCTCACTACCCGATCATCCAGACCGCACTCTCTCAGTTTAGCTGTAGGGATGCTGTGGGAGACTGTGTCAAATGCTTTACTGAAGTCAGTGTAGACCACATCCACCACTCTGCTGTTATCCATCCATCAGACACTTTTTCTTGTTCTGTGTGAAAAAAACCACTGATGTCGTGGGTTAACCTGGGTGGGCAGATAAACACCACACAGTTGTTTGCTCACTTCCCTCCTCCACCCCCAGTGGGACAGTGGAAGAGCAAATGAAGAATAAAAACAAGAAAACTTGCGGGTCATTAAAAAATTATCAGACAAAAAAGAATAATTGTTTAATAAGTGAATGATAAGTGGAAGAAAATAGAAGAAAACAAAACAAAATAAGTGATGCAAAGGCAGTAAGTCATGATGGGTAGCCAGTTCCTGAGCAAAAGATGAATAATCCCTAAAACCAACTTTTTTCTCTTTTATCGCTGACCTTGACATTATATACTACAGAATTAAGTTGGTTCGGGTCATCTGCTCAGTTGGGTTCCCTCACAGCCTCTTCTTCACCCCATAATCTATTCACTGGGGAGGCAGAGTGAGGTTCTTGATGCTGTGTAAACACTGTTCAGCAAAATATAGAGCATCAGTGTGTCATCAGCATTGTTTTGGTCAAAAATCTAAAGCACTGCACCATGTGAGCTGCTATGAAGAAAATTAAGTAGTAGTAAAAAACTAAGAAGTAGAAAATGAAAAATTGGCCAGGCCAACTACAACTGAATAGATTATCGATGAGTAGAAGGCTTGTTTAAGCAAAATAGAGTAGCATATATATGACTTCAAGGATGCCTATTCCTATAAAGTCACATGAGCTATTCTGCATTTGAGTGGTTCATAAGCAACTGGATCTTGTTCTATTTTTGAGATTTCTCCAATCAGAGGCATAGAAGTTAATAGAATAGTTAAAATTTCAAGTAGTCAAAATAAATGCTTGCAAGCTTGCAATGGGACAATAATTCCCCTCCTGAATCACTTGTAGAAATGGCTGTAAAAAAGTTATACATTTGAAAAATGAAAAGGAACAGCAATTGTTTGTTTGTTTGTTTGTTTGTGAGGAATAAATTAATATTTTTATGGTATCATATATCTTCTACATAAAATTCTCTCAAGGTTACCAAAAGAAATATCTTAATATGGTAAAATTATAGTTTCTTGCTTTTCCATTAAAACAAAGCAAACAAAATAAATGCAAAATGATGTTTTATTTTCTGCTTAAATTAATTCTCATTTTACCATAGTCTATCGAGATTGATTACTCCTTAAGCAGCATCATGTTTGTAAAGACTGAATCATGGCTATTGGCTCTCCAATATATCTGACCCGATAATAAGCTGAAGCAGTTTCAGTTTCTGTTAAGTCCTCCTAGGTTTGTTCTTTCAACATGTGAATACAAAGAAGCACAAACACAGTAAAAACAAATGTACCTGTTAGTCTGTAGTAAGCATTGATACCCCCGCCTTCTATAACGTTGCTATTTGCATTTCCAGTAATATTGCTTAAGCTGCCTCTGCTAGACAGTACAATCATCACTCTGGTGAGGCCCTGGCTACGTCAGCTCTTCTACTTGTACAAACTCACAAACTTCCAATGAAGTACAGAGATCTTTCATAATCCCTAAGACATTATGATCACATATATTCTTTCTGAGACAGTCATCCTCTGGGCTATGTTTTTGTCACCAGTAAAGAATCAAGGCTGTAACAATCAGATGGTCGGCATAATGCTCTGCAGCAAGACTTGCTATCAGATATATAGATAAGCTTTGCAATACAAGACACTCTTTGATCTCATGTCCAAGAAAGATCAAATGATGGCTAATTCAGCAGCAACATTTTAAAGCACTTGGCAAACTAAGTATATCCTGCCTTTGCAATGGAAGTTTTTCTGTGCAAAGCATAAGCGTGAGAGACACACTGAATTTATTGTTATTATTTTTATCTAAACAAGTAACAGTTATGCTTAAAAACTGAAATTTACATCAGCTTATATGTTCAGAGTTAATGAAGGTTAACCATTCAACTTTCGTTGTGCATATTTATTTCCTTCTGAAGGAAGGAAACTTTATGATCACTTACACAGTCAGTGCTGACTAATGGAAGCATACTGCATCTTTTGAAAACATCTTCTTCAACTAGCTGGCTCCAAGAACAGTTCAGAAGAACCATTCCAGGTTCATCACCAGGCACATCTAGTGGTGTCATTGGCTGCATGAAAAGGAACACACACTAGCAATGATCAGACAGTTCCCATTAATATGTAAATGACTTTACAGCTTAGATTTACTAAACCTCAAAATTAAGTAAATATCTAGACCACCCCACCCCCCAGTGGAAGACAATGAGGCTTAACTTTTTTATTTTAAAAATATGAGAGAGCCACTGTTAAAATAAATATGGCATGCCCTTCAGGCACACTAGTCACACACACTAAACTTTTTCTAGAATTGAAAATAAAAATCCAGAAAGATATTGCTGAGAGATGAATTTGCAAAATATGCCACTTATCCTTCAAAAGTGATATCACTGTGACGCATTAGTAACATGCAGTGACTGTTGCGTGTTATGGGAATGGTCCCCTAATTAGTATTGCCATTAAAATTCATTTTAAATCATTTTGTTCTTGATATTTCTTAATTATTTCAATGACACATTCAGATGCCACCAGATGGCTCGAAGCAGCATAAATAGGACTGAGAAACTTCCCTAATAGCATCCCACTCTGATTATTATTATCATTCTTGCAATATCCTGTTTCTCTATAATAATGTCAATGCAATGTAGTAACAAAAGGCAAGAAAATCCGTTGGTGATGTTTTGGTTTTGGAAGAAGTATCTTCAACTGCAAAGACATGCAGTCAGAAAAATCAGAAATATCAAAGTCTGAATAGGGAATTAAATTTCTACAGGAAGATTTTGAAATAGGCTTCCAACACATGCAGATGGCTTGATTACTTGTTGCTGTATTCACATTGAAAATTTAAAACTGGTAGGACAATATTTTTCTTTCAAAAAAAGTATTCAGCCAGCTTGCCCAATGATTATTGTATTGACATGTTGAGCCAGATTCTGACAGGCCCACTAGTGTCAAGCACTTCTCAACTTATCTTAAGAAAGCTGCATCTTCATTTCAACAAAATGAAAAATACAGATAAGTGTTGTCAGGATCATCCAGTTGAGATGCTGGTTATTTCTATAGGAAACAGAAAAAAACTACTATTTTAATGAAAATAGAATCAAGTGTTTGACCAGTCTCCTACTGGGAGAGTACTCCATACTCTTCACATCTGAAAATATTTTGGTGTAACTATAATAGTATTTGGAGAACTTCTATATGATTTGGAAGCTGTTGAAAATGTAAGCCTTTGTTAAGGCAAACAGACTGATCTTTGACAGGCACACAGATACTTTGACTAGGAGAATCAATATAAGGTAGATTTAAACTGGTACATGCTTTGTTAACTGAACTGCATTATCTCAGCCTCTCTCAAATCCTTCCACTTCTAACACCATGTTTATATCCACTTTATCCCAAGGTTGTCTGTGTGACAGGGCCTTTCTCTGAGTATGGAGAAATACACTGATTTACTCATTCCTGAAAAGCCAGAAGAGAGGTTGAGTTACAATTTTCTTATCAATTTCCCAGCTGCTTCAAGATAGGAGTAATCTGCATGGTGATGTGCTTTTTTGTCTTCCTCAAAGGAGGAAAACAGGGACCTCCATATCTGAAAACGTATGATTGTATTTTAAAGCTTTCTAGCTGGGCAGTTTCAGTAGACCAGCGTCATTTATTGCTTGTGAACACAGGTGAACAGGACTTCTGCAAGCAAGTACCTAATAAAATATGTGTTTGGAAGGAGCTTCAAAAAAATTACAGCTTGAGAAAACAGAGGCAGTGGAAGGAGACACACACAAAAAAAGCAAGAGACTGGTAACTTTTCTTGTCTTATTTGACATCTTGTATTAATACCTGTCCAGCACTTCATGCTTGGAAAAGTCCCTTTTAATACTGGTATCAGTACACACCTAACTCTCAGTTTTTTACACAAACGACATCCATCTGAGATCTTTGAGCAACCTCCTTGTTGGAGGTTGGTCTCTTGTGAGTACATTGTTCTGTATCCCATTTTTCAAGTGTTTTTCCTCTGTGTTCTCAATACATATATTAAAATTTGAGTTTAGATGCACACTTACAAATTAGGTCATTGAAGAATTTGGATAAGCATTGCACGTGAAATGGCACAAAACTCAGGGGTTATATCCAAGGAATCTGATTTTCATGAGCCTTATATTTATAACTTAGGCATGAAAGGAATCCCTGAGAAGGATACCAATACATGACAAGCTTGATGGAGAAAGACTCTAACTGAATTTTAGGAAATTACAAGAGGGAAAGGAAAAACAGAATTAGGCACATACACAGTTGCATTATAAATCTCCTAATAAAGTTCAATATGGTTTTATACTGTCCTCATAAAATGTGCTAGTCTCCTTTTTAATGGGTTAAAAAGTTACTGAACACACACACATGCACACAGAGGTGTGCACAAAAATTGCATAAAAATTTATTATGAAAAATGTTGAGAGAAAAAAGTTATAAGCAGACATTGTTTAAATACACTGAGCATACTGACTGAAGTAAGTTTAGTGAAAAAAGCCAATGACTGGTACATAGTATAATAAAAGTGGTATATCAGCTAGGAGTCTAATATGTTATAAAGATGATATTGTTAATATTGTCACAGTAATTTTAAACAGCACAAACATTTCATTTTCTACACATTTTTAGCTGTTGAAGTCACAAACCCACTTTGACATTTCAAGAATTTAATGAATAAAGAGATAAACAAAATAAAAATACAACAAAGGTCTTCTGAAAAAATAGAAAAATGCAGACAGAAATGACAGTCCTCAGTAATTTTAATGACCAGATGAAATAAAACTGCTGATGTGGAACAAGAGTCATACCACATAGGAAAAAAAAAAAAAAAGTTCTAAATTTTTCTCTTTTTTTTTTTTTCTGAAATGCAATTTGTTTACAGCCTATGGGGCCAGAGCTACATTTTCAAAATTTCAGAATAATAATAACATCTGTTTCAGCTAAAAATAGAAAAGAGTGTGAAAATTATTCACTGGTGGAAGGCATAGAATATAGTGCACATACTGTTGACACATCTGATTGCCTACATATTTGAGGTCATTCTGACCATCTCTAAACCCAAAGCAGAATTATGCTGTAGACTTCTCTGGTAGGTTAGGAAGCCCCAGAGGAATCTGCAGGCAAAGAGCTTTATTTTCTGTATTCTGTGCTTCAAAACATTCAGCAATTCATCTGAGACCTACCAGATAGATAGGAAGAGAGGTATTAAGTCAAATCATGAATCAGTGTTAGGTTGTGTTCCTCTAAGAAGTTTTAAGCAGTGACTTTTCACAGAAAGCTGTAAAATGAAATTACTGGACATTTCAAAAGTGGTTTTGTTTTTATTAGTTGACATGCAGGCTTCAGGATGCTATGTCTTTGCTATCACACAATGTAGGGATCTTATACAAAAACCTCAGGCTCTGATACACAGCTACTCATTCAACTATCTCAAGTAGTGTGTTTTGGTTTTTTTCAACAAAAGTTGTCTTGGTATTCCTTTTTCAGCAAGGGCTACTGAGAGACAAACATTTTCTCAGGGTTAATGGCAAGTTATAAGAAACATGTGAATTCTGGAGCATATTATGTCTTACAAGATATTTATATTAGCAAAGCAGTGTTGATAAATTCATTTAATTCAAGTACAATTTAACATCCTGCTAGCCTTCCTCCAGCCATCTAGAATCACAACAAACAGAAGATATACTGGGACTGTGGGGGATAAAGAATGGCCCCTCACCTGTCTGAAACAGAACATTACACCTGGGAATGAAGGTCAATAGGGTAACAGGTACTTGAACTAAACAAGCTGCAACCCATTCAACCTTTTCAAAACTGAGCATCTTTTCTCAGAAAGCCACTGTCAGCCTCCTGACTTCTAAATATATCAAGTCTGCTACAAAGCAGAAGAGCTAGAGCCAGCTGAAAAGTCTATATATTTGTAAAGAGAGTAGATTACAGATTTTGAGAGAAAAAAAAAAAAAAAAAAAAAAAAAAAGAAGCTTAAAATATGCATAGAAATTTATCTGCAGTTAGTTCTTTTGAAAACAAAAAATATTACCTGAATCTGATTTCTGAGGGATTCTTGTTCAGGTGATATGGCAGGGTACTAACATAAAATTAATGAGGCTCAGTCAACCAACCAAACCATGCCAGTCATTCCTCAGCTTCTAAAATGCTCAACATAAACAACAAGAAAGGACATCTAGTTATTCAAAGATAATTCTGACAGTCAGTTGCTAAGGTAATTATGTAGGCCAAGGTTTGTTAACCAGTTTGTCTCCCAAAAATACATGATGCCAGCAAAAGAAATCAGAGAGGACAGATACTATTGGTTTTTATGCCTTTTTTCCACTTTAGTTATTTTAAACTTGTAAATACTGCAGACTTTAAGAGCTCTACTTAAACAGGCCTGATGGGAGACATCACAAACAAAATAACAGTAAGCTCAGGGTTATTTTTAAGGCACCTTTTGGAAACTATTACCTTGCATTTACTGCTCTGACATGTGTTTCCATGGAAGCAGGACTAGACATGGACACAGCCACTAGCACATGAGGCAATTTCAGCTGCCAGTATCTGATTCTCAGCTCTGTTTCCATGACAACCAGTGCTGGAGCCCTGAAAAGGAGGTGAGGTATTTAAAAAACTACAGTACACTTATTAAATATCTGTTTGCTATGCATACACACCATAGACCCCCTCCATCTCCAATTGCAAAAATAATGCTCAAATTACCATTGAAAATACATCTTCATATCAACTGCTACTATTTCCTTGGGCAAATTTCAAGGAGAAAAAATGTATTTTTCTTCATCCTAACATCTGAGAGTGGGGCAGGAGGGTTGTTCTCCTCTTTCAAAAGGAAGATGGGGATAGACAAAGATACTGTGCTAAATATATGCTATTGTTTCTCCAGAAAAACATAATCTTTTTCTATATTTGGTGTCATTTTGCTAAAAAAAAAAATCAACCATGCCTTCTTGAAAGACTGACAGCATGGCAGACAGGAGACTGAACAATTGAAGAAGACAGCACTCAGTGTGCACAGAAATGTGGGGACAGAAACTCCCCTTTTCTTGAGTTACATCTCTCTTGCTTTTTGACTAGCTACATCTTTGGTCTTGAGAAGAGGTAGATGTAGGCAAGTCCTACCCTCCTCTGTCTTCAGTCTTTTGGGGGGAAGGTACAGAGGTATCAGTTCCCATGCCAGCAGGTACATGGAAAAAGAGACAGCTGTAGACTAGTAATTAGCTCATCCTAATCCAGCCTGTGGTTTGAGTCTCTTCTCCTCCCTTATACAAAGCACTTCAGCTAAACAGAATCCAAAAAGGAGGTGGAAAAGCCAAATCTGTTTATCTTGTTAAGAAGAGAAGCTTTTTAATATGGCATCTGGAACAAGGGGAAGCAGAGTTGTGTATGTAAATTGCTGTACGAAAGCAGTAATACATGTTGTGCAGTGGTTGTGCTGTTCTGCCTCAGAAAACTGAAAACCCAAAGGGTTCACACTGGTGTAACTTGCTGGAAAATAAAAAAAAAAGGGCTGACATGTTGAATAAATGTCACCAAGCCTATAATACTGTAGAAACAACATGATCTCCACTATATACTGCATATGTCAAGAGAAAATGCTAGAGGCTTGGTCTAAGTGAGGAAGCTGAGAATGAAGTAGACAACTAATAAAATTGAAATTAAAAGCCTAAAAGCAGATATTAAAGCAAGAATACCAAAAGGCAGCACAAAATTTGGTACTAGAGTTCAGAGCAAAGCAGTGCTTATGCTCTTCTGTTTTCCAGAGGTGCCTAATTATCATGATAAAAGGGTTACATAGGCTGATGGAATTAAGTTTGTCCACGGTGTCTCACGTTGTGAAAACTTCACTTTCATACTTCCATGATATAAATCAAACCTACCAGTGACTATTGTGTGATGAAGGCTGATCAGATAGGTCCATAACTTCATGAACTCGTTAAGTCTTTAATTCAGTCTATTATAGATATGCACAAGTCTTTCAAGAAACTCATTACATTTTAACAAAGTAGTTTTTTAAGAGAATTGTGTGTTCGGTTAATAGAATAAAAACATTTGCTCTGTTGGGAAAGTGTAAATGGTTAGAAATATATATATAAAATGTTATTCAAAGAAATTGACGTGTACAAGCAAACGAATGGACTTCCCTTATTCCTGCTTGAAAATTGCTGTTAATGCAGTTATAGCTGTCTGGATTGAGTCACTGAAGAACAAATTGGTAAACCTGCAAAGAAGAGACAAATGTTGCACTTACCACAGAAGATTAGGACTTTAATAGTGGTAAGAAACCCTAGCAAGGATTCTCAAATCCTACAAACTCAAAAACATCTAAGCATTGAAAACATTATCAATGTTAAGAAACTGTGATTTGATTTGTCCAAGAAATAACCATTCACTGATTGTGTTTTCACACATCTATACAAAGCACCATCCTGCTGCTTGCCAGTCTCTTCCACATCTTCTAGTAGCCATTAGTAGTAATAAACATTATGATCCATCTTCTATCACGTGTTTTATTGCTATGCAAAAGCAGGATATGGTCCTTTTCATTCATGTATTGTAATACTGTAAGAAAGCACTATTTTGAGGAACAAAGAGTACTGTGTTTTAGCAAAACTAGTATTAGCCAAGGCACTGTATAGATTTGAATATTTTATTTGCCCATTATTCTTTTAAATATAATTTTAAAAACCATGTACTCCAATTTTTGTATTTTCTTCACTAAATCATAAGAAGAGGAACAGTGCTTTAAAACTATAACCTTTCCCAAAAGAAATGAGAGACAGAATTTTAGAGTTCTTTGCTGTCATGACTTGAAAGCAAATGAGCAGCTGTCATCATCCCAGACAACAACAACAACAAAGGCATAATCCTTTTTTCAAGTTGGACATGTGGAATTCTACGTGTTAAAATCAATAAATTCATTCAATGCAAGAGATTATCTTTTGTTTCTGTAGTTCCTTGTCAGGAATCAGAAACCAAGTTGCCAGGAAATATTTATTTTTGCAATACTTCATATTTATGTCTAAATGAAGTCTCATTTCAATCTTTCAGCTTGTCAGTAGTTGTGGTAGTGTCATGCTGAAAGGATTACTGAATGGTACTCATCCAAAGAGAGCTTTAGGCCACTTTCCTACATTGCAATAACTATGGAGGAGCTGACTCCTGTATCCATGTCGTCTTGCAAGATCATGAAGTCCTGTGGCTTATGCTGAGAGTCTGTAAGCCCTAGGCAAAAGAAATAGGCTCCTTTATTGGGAGAAACAGTGCATTTGAAAATGATTCTTTTCTGTCTTAAACAGAATATCTTGAGGCGATAACACTGAAAAGTAAAATGGTTTTCTCAAAAGAGTTTTGATACTGTACAAATCATGTGTATGTCTCCCCATGCCAAAATTTGTTTGATCCAGTAAATTCAGATTTTTGAATACAAATTATTTCTCTTTAATATTGAAGATAAAGAGGTTTTTCTCACAAATTTTCAGTTCTAGGTATTATCAGGAAATCCAGAAATGAAAGCAAAGCCAGATTCACATAGTCATTTCTGTGTTTGCACAAGCACCTGTAGTGTTGCTCTATATCAGAAACCACCTGTGCAAGGCAACTTCAAATGTTGCTATGCTTAATTTCACTGTAACAACTGTTCCAGAAAAACTTATTTTCACTGAAAAAGGTGGATTCTTCAACATCCATGTATTAAATTAATATAATTGAAATTTTGAAAAATTCAGATTACCCATATTTAATGTTTTTATTTTCTGGTTCAGATATCATCGCATTTTTTGCGAATTTTCTACAGTTTTATCATTTCTTTTAGAAACATTACTCTCAAAAGGACCAAATGGTTCTTTTTTGCATCCTCAGTGGTTTTAAAATACTTAGATTATTAGTTTTCCTCTTTGCTAGAAGCCTTAAATTGTTTTGTTTTCATTCTTTACCATCCTGAACAAATTTATCCTGAAATATAAGAGTTTACCATGAATAGGGGCAGTCCTTTATGTCCAGCAGGAGTTTCTTCTGTCATTTGTCTGTAGCTTACATGAAGGCATCAGAAAGACCACTGTTAACCAATGTAACTTTTTAAAAAAACAAGCAGCTGCCCCGAGGAAATGTCCATACATAAAATATTATTAAGTCTCCTAATGGCTATCATTATTCTTATTCACCCTTGATCTTTTACAGTCAGTTTTCTAAAGAGAACTTTTTCACCATGGTAACAGCCAAACAATCAAATGGATGTGGTTCTATTTTAAATTTCTGGTTTATGTACATACATATCATCCCTACATTACCTACAGTTCTGAAAAATTATGCTTGATATGTTGCAGTGCAATTCCCTTGGAGAGATTGATTTCACTCATACATTTGGACTTCCACAGCTGATTGAGTAATAGATTTTCTAATACATAAAATATTTCAAGATATACAGAATTGATATTCATTCCATGCTAACAATGCAACAAGATATTTTTGTTTTTATTTTTCTTAGGGGCAGGGGCCAGGGGAGATAGCACTCAATCCCAAAACAGCTGCTAGTTTTAAAATATTCATGTAGTGGACAAAAGACCAAATCCTTGCCACATCCATTTCAGCAGAAAAGTCTACACAGCTTATCATAATGCCTGGCATTTCTGACTGTGTTCATTTTCCAAAGCCATGACTGTTTGACTGTTTTTGTGCAGTAGACTAGTTCTAATGAGATCAGCTGCTGATAAAGATTATGCATCGCTACATTGAAAACCAAGGTTCAAGCCTCTTACACGGCCGAAGGGATGATTTCAACCAGAATGTAACTGGTTGACAGACCCTTTTCTTCTTTTATTTTTGATTTTACTCTATAGCTCCATCCTGCCCTTGGGAGAGGTGTCCCATGAAAATTTCATCAAACAAAATATCCAGGGAAAGAAAAATTATCCCAGAAAACTGATTGTTTCTATAAGATGAAATAAATGAGACCTGTTGGCATAACTTCTTTTGCTAGAGATTGATTTTTTTTTTTTATGGCCTGCATTTCTTTTTGCACAGTCATATTCCTTCTCAAACAAGATATGAAAAGAAGTAAGAAAAGTAGAAAAGTAAAAACCAGAAGAAATAGTTGCTTTATGACATCTAAGTCAAATTAGTCAACAAAAGGTAGTCATCTAACTTAAATTTCAATTACTCAAATTTATAATACTTAGTACCGGAAACTCATAGCAAAATGCTTCATTTATGATTGCTAGAATACACACCATGCGTAGCTTTTATTTTATGGAAATATAAAGTATGTGAAATGTTATATTAATTCAATAAAATTAGGAAAAATATCTAATCATATAAAGACAAGGAAACTGTAGGATCTTCAGCATTTCATGTTCCCTTAAGCATGAGCTGAAGTGTTCAATTCTCTTGTAATGAAGGCTGATAAATTTTATATCTGAATTATTCTTGGGAAGTACTTTGTTTACCACCAGCACTAATCTACCTTTGAGTATTTTTTTAATGTTTCTGAGCAAGTAATATTTTTTGGGTTTTTCTGTGGATTTATTTATATTGAACTTTAATGGAATTGTGTGTAAAGCATCATTCTGGCAAATGCCAAAATCTTGAATTTCTACAGAGTATATTCTGGGAGGTGGGTGTCAGACTACTAGTTGTTGGGCAGTGGCCAGCATGTCTGGGACATCTTCCACTCCACATGATTTTCCCTATGATCATTTGTGTGGAACTAAGAATATGGCACTGCGGTGAGGGTGGGAGGGTGTTCTGCCACTCCTTCTTGCCATTATTTTTTTTTTGCTAGCTCCCAATACATCCTTCCTGAGCATACCATGTTTTAGAGAACTCAGGAAAAGCTGTAAGATTAAATTCCAGTCACACAGATGGAGAAGAGTAAAGTCCCTTCCACATCCAGTCTAGCAGCTTGGTCAACATTGGCAAAGAACAATAAAAGCACTATCATGAAACCTGCCACTGGCGGGTAAATGCTGTCTCAAATTTCTATAATAATTTTTGAGTCCAGTCAGCCAACCTGAAATCTGACTGTGACAGTACAAGCTACCAAATGAGGATTAATCATATAACCTTCATTGCAAATCAAAATTAATAGCATTAATTTTGCACCTGCTAGTCGTTTTAGAGTCAGTATTTCATTTGCAAGGCAATCCTTAGAGGCTATGTCAGGTTACAATGGCCTTCTAAAATTTGGAGTAAGAAATCAACTATTCTTTACTTAAATACCCTCTGAGGTGTAAGCCTTGTGAAGGGTACAGATGGCACATGCTTACAGGCTATCAAGTTTCTTAGTAATGAAAGAAGAGTCCACCAAAATCTGTGAAAATTCTACTGTTTTATTTCACTTTGGATCAAGTTTGTAATAAAGCTATGATACCATTCAATATGAGAAGTAAAACAACAGTTGTAAAATATTTATTTCTGACAATATATAGATTGGAGCTTTGTGGAGGAATCAGTTAATGAATTTAATAAGAAAATGTTCTATATTTAAAGAAATTTGATTTATCATTTTTCATCTCCATGAGTAGCATCACTGACAATACGATAAGAATATATTTCTCTTGTGAGTATTTTAGAAATAACTGTGAGACTGAAAAGGACCCAGACCAAGAAGTTTCTGGATCACTGGCTCCAGTTCCAGGTACTATAGGTATCTATAGGTTATAAGAAGCTTTATAAAGATGAAGATTTCACCTAAAAAGTAGTTACTACTTTTATTACGTCAGATCATACTTATTTGTATCATACCTTCTATGCTTTGATGACTTTCTTTTAATTTCTAACCCACATCTATTAAAGGAATTTATATCAATTTTGTTCTGTGTTATTACTGGTTTTATTAAAAAAAAAAAAAAAAAAAGAAAAAATCTTTCTCTCCATGATGCTTTTCTTCCTGATATAGCTAGTAAACATTAGGAGGAGAATCAGTATATTTTACAATAGTCAATTCTATAGCTATAAAAATGAATGCTATATACAGTAAGATAAAACATTAGGAGATCTTGAGTGTTTCTAAATCACTCAGTCTTAGAAAGTTCTAAGTACTCCTATGAAAAGCATCAGGATGAGAGAATGTCTATCCTCTTGCATAGTCACACCCTCCGAAAATACTCAACACAGAGCTAAACTGTAATATAACATCCAGGAGAGAACTACATTGCAACGCTTCCAAGTTAAAATATTTTTATATTATATTCTCAATAATACTTTGTTCTTGTTTGCTTAAGCAGGACTTTATACCTTTGTAGGAAACACAATTTTTCATGAAAAAATGTTTTTAAAGTTAAATCACAGATCTTTATGTGGTTTTGGTGGACATTTCCAGCTCACCGCAGAACCTTTTTCCAAATAAAGAGCAGATTTCTTTTAAATATGTATTTTGTGTATTCATAAATATTTCTTTACCACATGAGCCACAGAAGCACAGTATCTTAGGAAACACATACTACTGTGGTCTCACAGTTGCCCACTCCAAGCCACACCAGATCCTGTACAGAAGCTGCAATGCACAGGCAGGAAGTGCTGGTGCCTGGTGTTCATTCCCTACCTACATCCTTCTAGTTCTGGCTACACTCAGTTCTTCTCTGGGATGAAGGCTGATATTGGCCTGCTACAGTTGTATAGAGGGACCTGTGGTTTTCATAAAAAAAAAAAAAAAAAAAAAAAAGGCTGCCACTGTGAAAACAGATCTTTATACAAAGTAGGCTGTCCACCTTAATGCTTGTTTGTCATTGTAAATTCAGATGCAAATGAACAGCTCTTTCACCTACTGTCTTCTCTGCAAAACTCATGAATCTGACACATCAGTCCCAGTGTTCTTACAGAAAGTTCCCCAGTCCTAGCTTCTCCACTGGCAGTCTCCAAAGGAATTATTCAAAAAACTGTAGCTGTAGAAACATGTTTTTCACACACTTCAACTATATTTACTACAACAACAGTTTATCCATATCTTTGCAATATCTTTTGCGTGTTCTTTGCAATGTAAGTATCTAAGAAATTGTCAGTAAGTTGTAGAGCAGTATCTTCATTAAAAAAGCCTAAATTAAAAAGCCTTATATGCAATCTGTACTGACAGTTATAATTCTCCTGAAAACCCAAATATGCCTCTCTGTTTTCATTTTTGAGTTTTTAAACTGAGGATGGACTCTGCCTCTGTTTTATGTCTTTTCTAGAGACACCATTTTTTAGGGAATTATTTTGTCTTTCCTTGTAAGTGGATTACAGCTATAATAAAGGATGTTTTATTCTGCAGTGTTGTTTCCTTTTTTTTTTTTTTTTTTTTTTTTAACAACAACAACAACAGAAAAGGCAAGAAATCCTTCTTCAAAGTTAGAGGATGAAGAGTACTGAGCTAGAATACATCATATGTCCCTGCCTGTACCCACAGCATGTACATTAGAGAAACTTAGATAGGGATGTCCACTCGTTTTGGAAATGCCATATACTTTCTATTATGCATTTTCAACGTTTCAGAAATCTTATGAATTTTCCAAAACAAACCTAAAGCCAAATAAAAGTCTTGCGCATTCCATGTATTAAATCAGCTCAGAGCCAAGCCAGTTAAAATTCAAGGGAATTCAAAGGACCTAAGCAAAGGAGAAGCATCTGGATTCTGGAGGTGATGAGAAAAAAAACAGACAAATACATGTGAACTCAGATGGTGATCTGCTCAGATGATAGGTCCCCCTCTGGCTAATGAGAAAAGCAACATTTTTAAAAATCATTGATCCACCATAATGTGTTCTGGGGAGAGTTTCAGGGAATTATCTAACAGTGTGTCTCTCACACAATACCCAATCTAGGACATGTATTTACTTGCCAGGAGATTTAACTGGGAGACAAACCCCCTTGAAGAAAGAGCAAGGCAGAACTGAGTGACTATGCCATTTAAACTGATGCTTTGAAGGCTTTTTTTGGAGTGGTAGGCAAGGCCATATCCATGGTTTGCATCATGCACCTCACTACTGATTTAGGAAATAATTAAAATTCTGCTGTATTTCCCAAGTTTTGAAGGCCATTATAATGCAAACCATAACATGTAGATAAGCTACATCACCTCAGTAATAAAGTCAGAACACAATACGTAACCTGAAGCACAGAAATGTCAGTACTACTGATATGTAACATCTAAAAGGAAGTGTATGGAGAACATTTAAGAAATATTCATAAAAATTACAAATACAATATCTGATATGTGCAGCCAGTTCTAGGATATTACTTAAGCTGCCTCTCTTTAATCTCAAATAAACGTTGTTATTAAGAAATACATTGTAGTTTTCACATTCAGTAAACTGTGTACCATATGCAGTGTATTCTGAGAACATCTATTTTTATGTTACATTTCATCAGAAACTCTGCACCTGTGTAGATTTCAAGTCCCTAATGTTCTGCTGTGGTCATCTGATCTCACCTCCTATGTACATAGGCTTTCAGAGTTTCTCACAGTAGCTCTTCTAGTCTTCAATTACTCCACATTAATTACTTCCAAGGCTGAATTTGTCTAACTCCAGTATTAATTCACTGCATCTTATTATTCCTTTCCTGCAAGACTGGAAAGCTTCTCTGTCTCAGATCTGCTAACTGTGAGTGTATATAACTATCAGTCAAATCATGGCTCAGTTTTCTCTTTAATAAATCAAGCAGACTGAACTCCTTAAGTGGTGGGACTTGTCTTTTAGTCTTTGTTTTATTTTTGTGGCCCTACAAAAATGTTGATACACATTTTAAACAGAATTGAACCAAGGAAGCCCTGCTAAAAACGAGTCCCAGTAGAGCATGTCAAATCATTATGAGGTCTGTCAAAGTAATTTTTCTGTTTGATGTGTATTTACTTTATTCTATACAAAGCAAACTCTCCAATCAAAATGTCATGTGATAAAGAATTGAAGTATGCACTATCAACCTAGCAGCCTTTACTAAATGGACATATAATTTTGCTTAAAACGTAACACTTTTGTTTGAAAAGACCTCACTTCCATGAAACCATGATGATTGGCATTAGCTATGTTTTTAGCAACAAAGTCGTTGGTAAGTTAAGGTGCATGAAAGATAGAAGCCTAATATAGCTGAACAGATGATTACCGCAATATCCTCCTCCTTTTTACAAAAATAAGTGTTCTGTAATACTTCAAACACTGTGTAATTCACAGTGCCTCACAGGTCAGTTTTGCTAATGTTGAAACTTCAACTTCATTAGAGATGGAAAGCCTGGGATAGAAAAATAAAAGATGGAAACAGAGAAAGCTTGCACTGACAAAGGTTGAAGATTGTCTTGCCAGGAAATTTCCTAAAGATATGTTGTTTAAAACTGCAATGAAATGTTCAGTAATTCCATAGAACTGCAACTCAGATCTGGAAATCTATCACTCTCACAAAATTTTGTGTGAAACACGCATTGCCTTGAATTCTTTAGCTAAGTGAAGAACGATTGATCCTGTTCCCTGGAAGAATTTATTTTTCCTTAAAAGTCTGTCATTTCAGTTGTCCTCACAGTTTCTCTAGGAATTTCAATAGAATAGCTACTCTGGTCAAGAAATGATGTCTTGTTGCTTTTGTACCGTCTTTGAAAAAAACCTCACATCTCAGTGTTAAGAAATTTTACTATTTTTCTTAAATACATTGCATTCCTCTATTGTGTTGGTCTTGTGGACAGCTTTCTTCTATGTCTGTGAAAAAAGTCAAAGGTGAAGAGAAGCAAGAAAAGCTTAGAAAATTGTTCTCTTACTTCAAACCTTTAATTATTAGAAACTCAGACAGAGGTTTTAAAGTCAGAAGAACAGTCATTCTTCAATTATGATTAATCAGCCTTTTTAATTAACTAGAAGGCTTAAGAAAAGACCATCTTGTTTTAAGAAGTAAAGGTAATTGTGTTTGTTTGGCTTTGTTTTCAAGGATTCAGAAATTAAGCACTTCCCAATGCATTATGAATGACTTAGTGAGTCATGTTACACAGTCCCACAACAGTCAAAATCATTCTATAAGTAGCAGGGAGGAACATTTGGAATGAATTCTGAGTATCACAGAAAAAGGCCTTTTTTCTGTTGCATATAAGTTAAATAAAATTGAATAAATAAGGACATAAGGCAATTACAAACCCTATGCCAGTGAGACTAGCAGCACCGTATTCAGAAATTTGTATCAAAAATTGTTGATTTATGTAGGCTGTAATTAATAAATATCCCAATGATATTATTCCACAACAAGCATTTACACTAAAACAGAAAAAAGTCTCCTTTAATGGTCAGAAGAATAATACCTACATAACCAGACTAAAATAAACTAAAGTTTAAATCAATCACAGCCTGCAAGACATTTTCTATTTGGCCTTCTCTACTGCCTCAAATACTTTAACATGATGTGCATTGTTCTTATAGGTTTCTTTGACAGTCAGGGCATGCATTTCCTATCAATATTCCTCCATGGTCCTGCAAAACTTCTTCATGCACTTCATTCTTTGCAATCCTATTCTAGATCCTTGGGATTATGCCAGAACCATAAAAAAACCCTCAGGAAGGAAGGAACCTTCAGACATAATCTAGTCTTGCCTGCTGCTCAAAACAGGTCTGACTAGATCAGGTTGCGCAAGGATATTTATAGTAAAGACTTGAATGTCTCCAAGGATGAAAATTTCATCACCTCTCTGGGCAACTTGTTGCAGCATTTAAACACCAATAAACCCTATGAGGTTTTCAATTTGTTAGATTGAAATGATGTTACACTACCTGATGACCATGTTCTGAAAAGGTAGTTAAGAATTTTTGCATGATATTGGTTCAGGTGGTGTGACCTGCAGAGATGTGTTTACTAATTGACGTTTTAACAATGGAATACCATCTTGTTGAATAGCTTATTTATTTAATATGTAAATCAATTGGGAGGGGTGGATTATGAAAAGCAGCTAAAAGGAGCATTTTATGGAGTGTCTCTCAAAACAACATCTGCAATATCTGCCAAATATACTCTTCAAAGTAACATGAGGAAAACAAATGGTTAGTAGGAGTTTTACATAGTAAGGATTAATACAGAACTTTTGCTATTTGTTTTCTGCTGAAGTAAACCCAGAATAATTTTACTGATTGATTAAACTCAAATCTAAGAAACGTGAAATTCTAACTGTTCCCCATCTATTCTTGCTCCAGTTTGATCACCAGTAGCAGAGAAAATAACAGGAATTAAGTCAAGCATGGCTTGATTAACAGCATCACCTTTTCAGAGTTCAAAAAGCTCTATTTATTCTCTATATCCTCTTCTCTTCATGCACTACTACTGGATGAGTGACACCAATATACTTAAACCAACATAAAGATGTCACAGAATCAATCAAATAGAAACTTGCAAATTCATTTTATAGACCCTGAAATTCACTGAAGTCAGTGGGAAGGTCAGGTTTCATGTTAGCATTTAGAAGATTAAACTGATTTGAGGGTGTAAGGTTAAAAATCAACATTGGATTTCATAAGCTTTAGAATGGTCATGATACTTGACAGTAATTGATCTCCTCATTGTTTTTTCACCTTAGTCAAGAAACTTTAAAATAAATTCTGTTCTGTTCATTCCAAACTACTTTTCAACATACATTTACTTTTTATTTTTTCCACTTCAACTGTTATACCCTCTCATAGAAGAAATAGGTTATTTTCAAAACAGTTTTACTGCCACCTTTGTTTCAATGCTACAGCACTTGTCCAGATTTATTGAAATGCCAAGTAAATATTTTAATGGAGACATTAATGAATGTCCTTGCTGCATAGGCAAGGCCTCACTACAGGATATTAATTTGTTTTCCACAATCGCACATAATGCAAGTAATGTAGAAAGCTATTAACACAGTCCTTTTAAACTGCTGGAAGTCATTTTTAGCTTTGATCACATCAAGCATTAGCCTCACAATAATCACTATATTAATACAGATTTATATATATACGAGTATATTCCTGCTTTAATGCTCTGCATTCTATTCCTACTCATCTAAAGAAAAAGAAAACTATATTCAAACTCTATGGAGCACTAATTTTAGACAGACCCTTATTGAAAGGCACTGAAGGACTAAACGATTATTTTAGTCTCTTAGCACATAGATTTCCAACTCAGATGATCAGGGATAATTATAACCAACATATAGTACTCCTTCCATCACAAACTAAAATAGGTTTAACTTTTTAAAAGGATTTAAGTTTACAGTGGCATTGTGTATCATTAACACGAAAGTTGTTTTCTACCCCAAAATTTCAAAGATTTACCTCAAGTTGCTGTATAATCAAGGTAATTTCCTTCAGGCATTGACAACTAGTTGCAAAAAGTGTACCACTTGTTCTAGGAAACTTCTAGAAGCTGTGGCTTGACAGTTACCATGGGTCAGGGAGTTAAGAGATCCATTCACTACATGTTTTGAGGTAGATACCTTGTTTTGAAGGGGGGAAAGATTTTAATACTGCCAGCTGTTCTTAGTGCTGGCAAACAGTTCTAGTAATAGTATTGAAGTGTTTGTAACTGGAAAGACTTAAAGCATTTAACCTTTGTGCAGTTTAAGTACCTATATCATGTGAAAAAGATCACCATAATAGAAGCTGAACAACCCTACATGTCTGCAGCCCAAGCTTAGGTACTGGTCTGATATAATAGGAAAGACTTTGCTTTTACGGTAGTTTCATGTTGATTTGAAATCTTGCCAAGAATACAGAAGACATGGACACATCTTCCTCAACATAATAATTCATTGCTTTTTGCATCTCAGAAAATTGTCTTAACCACTGATAGTTCAGTAGCTTAGAGGGAGATTCCCAGCACTGTTCAGCATGCTATCCTGGAAGCTAGAGAAATAGGTTGAAGGAAGGAATAAAAGAGCTATTTAGACTCCATAGAAATTTTGTAAGTGAAATTAATTGCAGTTTAAAATTAAGATGGGAAGTTCAAGAAGATTTTAGTACCTATAGGAAGAATTGATTAGGTAGCTGATTTGAAAGGTAATAAAGGAAGTAGGCAACTTTGACTAAATGCCCATTTGGTGACTAAATTGAAACATCTGTTATAAATTAAAAATCAATATATTACTAAAAAAAAAATTGTAATCAATGCAACTTGTAATGTAAATGAGAAGAAATATAGGGGGGGGAAAAAAGACAAAAAGAAACCTAAAAACATAAATTAAAAATAATGACCACAATTAGTAACAGAAAAAAAAAAATACTAGAATAGCTATAGATAAGTTATTCAGTAAAGATGGTAGAACTGAGAACTAACGTGGAATAAGCAGTACTGCTGCATAAATGTGTGTCATACAGAAAAGTTTTCCTGAGTCTATCAGTACACAGGAGAACATTAGATAATATAGTTAAAATCAGGTAGATATTCCAGAAAGTCCAAATTGTATTGGTATTGCTCCAAGGCTGAAAGTATTCATTTATACTCTACCACGAATACAGTTTAGGCAGCTAATCCCAATCTTTGTGTCCTAGACATCTTTGGTCTAACTTGAACCACTGTAATTTTCTTCAGGTTTCAAATTAAATTATGATTCTCAAAAAATAAAAACCAAAACAACTATCTTAAAGTATGTATTGAGTTTTGTCTTATTTTTCTAATCATACAATTTTACTAAGTGCTATCTTCTTATGAATTACTTGATCAAAATTGTTAAGGATCACGAATTTTTCAAAATGTCAAAAATTATTTCAAAAACAGTAATCTTAATGATTTTGAGTTTTGTCTTTTGATGCTTTGGACAGTATGAATTACACATAAATACAAACTACATCTCAAACAGATTCAGACTATGTACTCTTCAGAAATGTCTAAACACTTAAGATATTGAACAGTTCAGTACATACCTCAAAAGTTCCTTGACCATTTACATGGTTAAAGCACTTGTGTGTTCAGTGGTGCCTTTCCTATGGAGATAATTACCTACTTTCCTTCCAGGATTCCTTCACAGCCTTTCTTCCTTACATCAAAGTACAGAGTAGTTGAACATTGGCAAAACCACAGCAATGTTAGGTGGTAATTTTCCTTATTTTTTCCATAGTTGGTTTCTTGGTTGGCTAAGAAGTCAAATATCTACTTTCTGTAACTTGGTCTAAGGCATGTGAAAAGTTTATCAGGTAGATTATGGTTGTTCCAGGTGACTTCCCATTCCACCACTTCTGCTCTGTGTGAAGTGTTAATGGGGAAGAAAATAGGCATACAGAGAGCCTGGCACAAGGACCTAGGGTGGCAACAGAATTTCAGAATAATCCAATGTCTGTGTATATTACATTAGACTATTATCTGAATTGTTAAAAGTTATTTTGTGTTCTGGGACAAAATCAGGATATAGTCTCCCAGTCCAGTGCTATAGCCACTATGGCTCCCTGAACTTTTGAGTCACTCATTCCTGGTGACCAGTTAGCCTGATGGAGAACACAGGTGCCTAGGTCACCTAATGATCTTTCCAGGGATAAGGGAATTACAGGTTTGATCTCTTTTGTTCTCATGCTGAGAAGTGTTTGGAATCCATTTCCTGGTCTTTTGGGGTGAATTCTCCAATAATTGACCTGCTAGGCAGAACCTGTGTATCTTCAAAGAGAGCCAGGTGAACTGGAGCTTAGCATAATAGGTTATCCATTATTTCCTATTAATTCTTTATAAATTCAGTGGTAGATAAGATTCATCATCTTTACCCTCTATAGTTAATGAGGCAAGAGAGAAGTACTTCCAGATAGTGATCCATCTCATTTTATGATTGTCTCACTCTCCAGAAATACTTATTACACATATAATATATTGTATAATAAGTCGGCAGATATCTAGAGAAATGAACATTATATGCATAGTTTTTGACAACTAAAGTTAGCGGTGACAAATTCACATCCTAACTAAAACAGAGTGAGGAACTCTGGAGATACCTTTGTAACCTACCTGCTCCGTTGAGAAAGAATTGCCCATATTAGGAGATCACAACTTACTTCTACAAAACCTGGCAAAGATGGAGTTTCTGCAGTTATCCTAGATAGACGGGATTACTCCTTTTCTTCTTTGCCACACTTGTTCTCCCCCTCCCCCAAACAGAGGCTTGGGCTAGTGCCTAAGTGGATTGGAGAGGTACTAAATCTGCACAACTAAAGGACAGAAAATTGATTCTTAGTAACAAAGGATCCGTTGCCTGCTCTGCTTTTGTTGTTCACATGTAAGGATCAAATATAACTGCCAAGAGTTACACCACAGTAAAATTTATGAAGAAACCAACAGCATCACCTTAAACAGGTTAGTGAACAATGTAATCAGTTTCCTGCATTCATACTGCTGAAAGATTTTATGGTGGCATGTGAGTCTGCATGCCAGGGGTGAGGAGCCTGACCATCTTCTTCCTCAGGGGGGAGTTTAGTCAAGAGCAATTCTGCAGAAGGCAGCAAGGGAAAATTGGTATAGCTGGCATGAATGAGGAATGGGCCTTAATATTTTTGTTCTGAAATATCCTACTTATGTGATGAGCAAGTAACATCATAAATAACTGCATTCATTTTTTGGCAAAAGTTCTAAAAATAAACTGTATTGGCTGTCCATAGCAAGGTGTTGGCAGCGGTGGGGCTGCAGGGGTGGTTCTGGGAGAGGAGGCCAGGGCTGGCCTGTGCCAGACACAGGTGGCTCCATTGGACACACCCGAGTCCCTCAGCCAAGGTAGTGATGCCTCTGGGAAAAGATGTTCAAGAACAGACAGAAAATGTGGGGACGTGGAGAGGAAAGAATGAGAAACAGTAGAGGGAACCCCAAGTTCAGAGCAGAGGAGGGGAAAGAGGTGCTCCAGACTCTGGAGCAGAGATTCCTCTGCAGCCTGTGGAGGGAAGCAGTCAGATGTTTCAGAAGGAACTGCAGCTCATGCAGAGACCACACAGGAGTAGGGGAAAAGTGTGAGGAAGAGGAAGAAGCTGCAGGGAGGAACTCTTCTGGACTGACTGACTGTAACACACATTCCCCATCCCTCCCATGCTGCTTGGTGGGAGAAAAAGGTAGAGTAGTTGGAAGTGAAGGACTGAAATTGAGGCTGGGAAAAGACAGCAGAAAGGTGTTCCTTACTACCCAAATCTGTTTTAACTGACAATAAATCAAACTAGTTTTCACTAAGTGGAGTCTCTTTCACCCATGACCATAAATAATAAGAAATATGCCTTTCTTTTTCTCAGTCCAAGAGCTTTTCCATTGCATTTTCTACCACATCCTGTAGATAGGTCAACCCACCACTGCAATAAAGACATTCTTTCACGTCACCTATGTGTCAAGTAGTGTTGACAGCAATGAAAATGCTACAGCTTACTTTCCAGATTTGGTTAAAGGAATCCTTCTGAAACCCTTTTCACATTAGTTTAAACCATTGTCCTAAATGAGTTTCCAAGAGAACGCAATAGGTATTAGGGTGAGCAGAAAAAGGGAGATCTATAAAAAGTCTTCTAAAAAAAGCATTAGAAAAATCAAGTTATCTTCACTGTCGTGTTCTTGAAATAAAATTCCATCAGTCTAAGTTAATGGTTCTTAACAAATGTGGTTAACAGCTAAAAATGGAGTAGAGTGTTCATTTCTTCAACATTATAAGCAGTCATTGCACACAGTAATAAAAATAATAAGAATGACTTCAGGATTTTTTTCCCTTTGAATAGAGTTGTCACCCATTAACTTAATGTTTAAAGCACAGCTCATTAATACACTGTCACTAATGTGTGACTCCGTTATCAAAAATCTTTGAGATGTAAAGTTTCCATTGTAAACTACCCATCTTTCTAAAACGTGGGGAACGTAATTTGGGTGCAGTGAGTATTCAATTTCATAATGCTGTGATGTTAGATGTTATTTTGTTTATTTGTGTCTCTACCATTTAACTTTCAGGTTGTCAAAATGTATATAGATGCCTCTAGACCACAAATATTTGAATTAGAAAAACAGCAACAGCCAGGGGTCAAATTACATAAACTTAGTGTTTTCTTAGCTGTGGTACCTCTTGTAACTCTCATCACACTTAATTTGTTGAAGTAGAAAGAGAACGGCAAGAAAGAGAGAAATACAACTCAGAAAAATATAACGAGCAACTAGTAACTTCCATGCATTGCCATCCTCTATAAACAAGTAACTCAAATGGCAAGAGCTGTAAGGCACAAGCGGTTATCCTGTTACAGCAAATATATGTTTCCTCATGCTGAACTGAAGTAGTCCTGCCATTAGGTACAGCTGCAACATAGACTGAAGTACATCAGAGGGAGCTGCATAGTGAGTTTAAATAAGGAACTTCTGGTAACTGCAGTAGCCCACAGCTGCATATAAGCTGATTTTCTCTCTCTGGAAGATAAATTAGTCAATGAATTACCTTGTATTACCATAGCTATACTATTTCTAATATTTGGACTAGCTTTGGCCTTTGGATGATGCAATGTAGAGTTCTGAGAAGAACAAGTGTTGTGATGTGAGTTTTGAAAAGCAAGATGCTCTTTCAAAACACCTGAAATGCATGGCACTTCAGGAAATAATCACTCAATAAATTGCTACACAATAATGGTGGTATCTCAGGCTCTCTTTTGGTCCATGTTAAGTGCAATAAAGATGGGAGCTGAATCACCAGCTGACTCTAAAAAAGCTAAGGTTTATAAATGTTTGTGGATGGAAATATTGACAGTTTATAATTAGTAGGATTTTTCTCTGGATAACACCTTTCTTGAATTAAATCAATTACACATCAGAGTATTAGTCATACTCTAGTTTCCAGTTGCACAGGTTTGTGCTACATTAAATTTTGTGCTGTGCTCATGTGTTGAAAAGCTACTATTATTAATTAAAGAACAGCATCATATTTTTATTATTCACAGCCCCACTTACATGAAGCAAGATTTACCAGCATTTTATTTTCCTATTTGTTAGCTAATCATTATTACCTGCTACACATAAGAGCTTTGACAGTTATACAGAACAGAAATCTCATTAAATATTTTGTATATGGGCAGGAAAAATAATTGAAGTGGGATTTTTCCATCTCTTACATTTTGATAGGGAAGAGAATGATCTCACAGTGACTTTTGCATTTTACACCAGTTTCACAGGGATACATCTGGCCACCCAGAACAGTAATGAGGCCCTGTATCCTGATATTGAAGAGAGCGTTGCTCTCACAGGCCTGATAGTAAGAGCAGCAAGTACTGGCCAGGACTCAAATGTGTGGTCAGCATGTTCCATTTTATCAGTATTTATATATATTTTTATTATTATTATTATTTATTATATACTATACATATAATACATAGAATATAGATAATGTATTTTATATTTTATATATTATAATTTTATCTATTATCTGATACGTATTATATTATAACAATGAATCCATTATGTCAAATTGGAAAAGAGTCTTTAAAAGGCCCTAAATTGTTGCTAGATATTTTGTCTTGGACAGATATTTTTTTTTTTTCCCACAGAAGAACTTGCAGTCTTGAAAATAAATGGCATATTATGGAAGTCACAATATGTGAAGATCCAACTACTTTTTAATTCCATTCACATGTCTAAGGGACTTCAATACAGGTTAAGAATTTAATGTAGTTCAAATTCAAAGATTAGAAGATGACTGGGATGAGGAATAGAGTTAGGGAAAGTTCTGAGCAAGAGTATTTCAACCAACGAACCAACCATTTAACTAAAATGAAAGTTTTGGGGTAGAAATTTATCATTTTCAAGGAAAGTGAGATGAGGAAGGTTGCTTGAGTTCAGGATGGAGAGTCTATGCAAGGTAACAAAACTTTTTTACAAAATAAAAAGAAAACACAGTCAAAAATAGCCAGAAGAATTAGATAGTCAGCTAGGCTATGGGTGACAGATGGGATGGGATACTGGATCTCCCATAACAGATTTTCCCATGCATGCATAAGGGGAGATAATATAATGCAAATATATTATATTACATTACATTATATTGTATTAATAATATTAGTAAAAGGAATAAATCCACATTTTTCACAATGGTATGAAAAATAAGGCTATACATCAAGTAAATCTATTCCTTCCTTGAAATAGAAAAAATCACTTCCCCTGTTTTTTATTTGAAAGTAAATAGAAAAAGGCAATCTATATGAAGGTCAAGAAGATCCAGCAGCAAGTAGAGGTGTCTCCTTACAATATCCAAAGAAACAAAGAGATAAAACCAAAAACATACAGTAGGTGTTTAACAATTGTATGTATTAAAATGTCATCCAGCTCTTCTCTTTATCTGTCTCTTCACATTCTGCTTTTGAATTTAACCTGATACTCACAGTGGCATTCCCTACTACCATGCATAAGCAGGCGTTTGCTCCTTTGGTGACCTGAATACACAGGAGAAAGCAAGTTTGTCTGAAACAGTTATCATTGTAAGACAATATTCTAAGTTTTGGAGCATATAAAATATAAATGAAATCAGATGGTTCTTCTTTTGTCCTTTCAATGAACCAACCCATTTAAAATTTTCAACTTCAAAGCAAACAGAAAGACAAAAGAACCCTAACAGCCTACACATGTCTATATCCCAGGAAGTTTTCTGAATAAGTTTCTGAATATGGATCAACTTAAGATCCACAGTGAAGAAAATTATGTATACTATAAAACCCAGGAATTTTGCACTGAATGAGAATATATGACCATATATAACAGTTTTATAGATATTCTGAATAGGCTTCAGAGTTAGAATTTGTCAACAAGAGGTCTAACCTAGTTCTCTTTTTATGTAAGCTCATTTCAGAAGTGAGGGACCCACGTTCAGCTAAGTGGAAAGAATTAGTGTGAACTATAGCTAAGACTGCAGGATGTTGGCTACCCTGGAGGCTTAGGGTTAGACTAGGAGACAGAGTTAAGAAAAGATTTACTGTACTGTCTGCTTCAGGTTGGGGTAAGGAACTTTAAGTGAAATTAGTCTTGGTTAGGCAGAATTCCTCTGCCTTGCCTGCTTGCTGAGTTGTCAGTCCTTACAACATGAGGAATAATCACTGATATTGCCTGAGCTATAGCTCTTAATGATAAATATTAATAAAATGAAGTTGTTGAATGGCTTAAAGGGTTCCTGCTCCCAATCCTATTCCTGCTCCTGATAGACTCTCCAGTCTCTATTTTTAGTGGATTCATAGTGCTCACAGCATCCATCCTCTGGCATTCATTGCTGTGAGTGCATGTTTCAGAAGTACTGCTTTGTATAACTCTACTTTTATTATTGTTCTATTCTATCTGTTTCTATTTCAATCCATGAGTCTTTCCTCCTTTTCCCTTCCTTCCCCCTAGGGAAAGAAAGGCAAGAGAAAGTAGCTGTTTACTGTTACAACTGCCACTCAGAGTTTAATGTAAGAAATGTTTACTTCAAATATTACTTAGATTTCTCCTACTTTGCAGGTTTTATCTAGTGGTTCCTTCAGACTGATCAACCACATGCTACAGATCGCAGCATTTGGAGAATGCAACTTTAGTGCGAACAGCACAGTTTTGCTTTTAACTGGAATACAGGTGTCACTGTGTTCTGATTGTTGAGAGCGATTCACTGCACATGTACTGAGCATATCTTCATTGAATTCTGTGACTTATGTATTCCCTAACTCAACTATCACTGCACATTCAGGACCTTCTAAGATGTTAAAGTATTTCTGAGGAACAGAAGTAGACCAGACAGGTGAAATCTTTACTCTTCAGATGAGGAAAAATTAGATTCAGTTTTCAGTTTTGCTACAGATATCCTATATGACCTTGGACACAGTGCCAGAGGCACGTAGTCAATTGGAAACACAAGACTTTGAGATTTAACTGGCCTTCAGATTGTCTGAATGTGGGCTTCGGCCTCTTTGTGCCTCAGGTCCCTGTCTGTGAAAAGAAGATAAATTTACTTCCTTGCTTCACAGGGGTATTGGACAGACAAATTAATTGAGGACGGTGAGGTATTACTGTGAGGTTTGTGTAAGTATCTTTATAAAAATGTATTTTTCTTCTGTCTCCAGCATACGGTACAGAACACAAGAACTAGAGTTACAAGATAATTTTGTCACTTGATATAGCAAAAACTACCACCCTTAAAATCCTGGTTTCTGTTTTCTCTTATTCTTGGCCAACAGCAAATAGATATTGAATATATGTGTGTGACTTACACTGGATACACATGTGTATTTTATCGTATAGGGGCACATAGATTTTTATTTCAGCTAAGTTATATGAACATGCTGTTTATGCATAAACATTTATGCTGTTTTTCTAATTAAAAATATTTTTGAAAGTTGTGCTAACACACAGTCTATAAACTACACTCAAATTCACAAATGTGTTTATATGCACGTTTCTATTCAGTAGGGCCTGAACGTACAGGGTTCATTCCTCCTGGTGATGAGACCAAAGAATGAAAGACTGAGACCAGAATGAAAATGGCATCAGCTAATTGTAAGTCAAGCCTACCAAACTATGGATTTCGTATATCAGATACAAGGCAAAGCAGTCATCTTACACAACTTCCTAGTAGTGGAGAAAATTCTTGAATTTCAGAAATTAAGTAATTGTTTCCAGCAGGCAACCCGCTCAGCTTTCTTCGGAATTCGATATGGAAAATGGTAAAATCGTAGAAATGTGCTTTTCAGCTTGTCATCTACTCTCTCTCTAAAACAACAAAAACAAAACCACAAACAACCCCCCCCCCCCACTCCCCTCCACACACACATAGAAACACACACACAAAAGAAACAGCAGTTGTTCAAAGTTATATCAAACCACATTAAAATGTAAGTCAGAGACAATTTCCATACAGGTATTAACATTAACCCAAGACCATTCTTGTTAGTATACATTTCTGTGCATAATTATCCACATACACCTTTTTTTCACATATAACTTACATATCAGCTCCTGAAAATCTGTTTCTTGATGTCATGTTGTGTATATTTTAGATATGTATATTTTGATTAAGGTAACCCTAACTAATTGTGGTTCATGTAAAATAAGCAAGACCTGAAGCAGGTAAAGTAGCATTCAAAGTCTGCTTATTACAGCCTTACACTCTTTTTCAGACAACTGTGGTGATTATTAAACACTGTTAAGATAGTATTTGTTGGCATATTTTTCTAAGCGTTCAGCAGGGAAAAACAGAACTATTTTATTTTCTTTTCTGTTTTCTGCTCTAAGCTCTTCAATCAGTTACCATCTTCTGTATGGGCATTTCGTGATGATTTTTAAATGTCTCTTCTCCTACACACACAGTTCTATGAGAAAAAAAAATCTGTATTGAGTGCAATTTTCCATCCACAGTTATCTTAGGTCCTCCAAGACCCAATTAGCTACCTGCCTGGAAATCATGTAGGCACAGGTTTATATTCATTGCTATCATAGACATGGTGTAAAAACAGACAATTTAAAAAAATATAATTAAATGATTGCTAAATGACAGGCACCTACAGAGGACTGCAGTACCTTCAGTGAGGGAATATATCATATCATATCATATCAATCACCAGCCACTGAACTCTCTAGTGGTTTTGGGCAGGGATAGAGTTAATTTTCTTCATAATAGCTGGTATGGAGCTAAGTTTTGGTTTTTGTGACCAAACCAGTGTTGATTACACACCAATGTTTTACCTGTTGCTGAACAGTACTTTCACAGCATCAAAGTAATTTCATTTTTTCATGCTTACCTCCCAGTAAATGGACTGGAGGTGCACAAGAATTTGGGAGGGACACAGCCAGGACAGCTGACACCAAATGCCCGAAGGGATACTCCATACCATATAACATCATGCTCAACAATAAAAACTGAGCAGAGGAAGAAGGAAGTGGGGACATTTGGAGTTATGGCATTTGTCTTCCCAACAACCATTACACCTGAAGCAGCTCTGCTTTCCTGGAAATGTCTAAGCATCTGCCTGCTGATAGGAAGTAGTGAATGAATTCATTATTTTTTCTTTGCTTGCATGTGTGGCTTTTGCTTTACCTACCAAACTGCCTTTATCTCAGCCCATGGCTTTTCTCACATTTACACTTCTCATTCTCTCCCCCATTGCGTTGGCACGGACTGAGTGAGGAGCTGTGTGGGGCTGAGCTGCCTTACAGGGTTAAATCATGACAATTCTAAACAGAATTCCATAAATTAACATTGATTTGAAATCAGTACTCTTGCAGAGTCCTGAAACAAGATGCTTACTTCCCTTCACATCAAATTCTATACAAAAACTGTTACTGTTTGAGGATATCAGAATTCAATTCATTTTAACAAGCTGCAATTCAGAATGCAGCATGGCTAGACAACACATTTTCTCTAAGAAATGGAAGTTGTGATAATTTCTAACTTTAAAGACAATGCTAATTCATAATTAGCTTTTTGCTCAGCTGATGAAATGCTAGATATTGTTCTCTATACTGACTGCTAAGCTTAATGAGTAATTCTTAAGTTTAATTAGACTTCTTGAACTGTTTCCTGGAATTTCTGATTTTGTTTCAGACTTACTTTATTTCATAGGTTATAGTTAGCACTTCCTCCAAGTGTAAAACACCATAATGAGGATGAGGTTCATAAATGGGAATTCTTTACTAAATCCTACAGTGCACATACAGGGAAAATTCTCTCTGAAGTCACCATTTGGTCTTTCATCACCACTGCTCTGACTCTGGAAAATCCATGAATAATTCCACTATTTTTTAGAATTATTAGTCCAGTAATGATGAAGGAAAAAAAAAAAATCAAAAAAATCAAAATGCCAATGGGATTCAATGGTAAGTGTACACGTAAGTATGTTCCACAAAAACAAGAAAGCCCTTGCATATTTTCAGAGTTGGGTCTCATTTCCTTACCTTAGACATAAACAGCATTCAAAAAATATTATGTTAAATGGGTAAGGTATAGCACAGAATGTCAGATTAATCTAGGTACAAACTGATTCATCTGGCTGACACTAAAGCATTCAGTCTTCTAGCGGCGAATAATCCAGCTCCATATAGGAGCTCTTGGAATTACAGAATCATATAGAATTTCACTCTACTGATTACTAGATTACCCATTTAAAGCAAGTACCAGATTTCAGTATCTCTGAATTAAAATTAACCCCTTAAACCAAATATTTTTGTATCACTATGCATAACAGACTGATAATTTTCTACAACCGCTACAAAAATAATGGTATGAAAACCAAAACCTACTGTCTATACTTACCTGGAAAATACACTTCTTTCTGCTTGTTTTGTTTGGCTTCAAAGCCCCAGGATATCCAGTATAATATCATTTCACTTCAAACTACATTTAATACTCATAGATAACATTTTATACATGGATAAAAAAGGGTAGATGTCACAAAGGTAGTATTTCAATTTGCTAAACCATATAGCTGGAATCAATTGTTAGGTGTACTTAGAATATGTCATTGATAATGAGATAATTGTAACTTCCATTCTGTTCAAATAAATAAATAAATACATAACTTTTAATTTCACACTAGTAAGGAACATTAATTTTGGCACTAAACTTAGATTTAGAGACACTATAAAAAGACAAGAATTTTAAACGTATTCATACCCCTACTTTGCCTGCTTTGGGAAAAGAATACCAGCTACATTGTTGCCAAAAATATTTCTGCCTATTCATATACTGTGTAGTGCAAGCTCTTTGATGTCTTCCTTCTAAGTCTACACACAGAGACATTTATTAATATCACAGCAAAAGTTAGAAAAGAATGCATGAAAATGAGTTTGTCTGAACCAAATGAGACTATTCACAAGTTCAAAGTTGAATATGTGTGCCTTCATAGAACTGAGATCTAAACCAAATTTTCACTGTTCACACAGATTGAAAAACACTTTTATGGTGACTTTGACACAAAAATTATTTCTTTTGTAACTTTGGTGCTTTGAAACAAAGAAAAATTATAATTATGGAATATTTCTTAACTTTCCTGAAAGAACAATCCCAGAATCCTGGCAGTGCCTGATGCTTTGGTGAGCAAAGGAAGTTAACGCAGATAGTCACGCTCAACCAGAAGAGAGAGAGTTTCATTTCACTTTTCAATGTAATCTAAATTTCTGGGGGTTTTGTTTGTTTATTTGCTTGTTGGTTGTTTTGTTTTGTTTGTTAAAATGTGAAATTGAGAGTCCTGCAGTAAAACCAGAGATGTTTTTGTGGACTAGCACAAATGACTGAGATACCATGTTATTAAAGGCACAAAAGAGTTTATATCTGTGTAGTATATTAGATGTGTTTACCAAGCTTTTTAAAGTTCTGTGAATATAATTCTATTACTTGCAGCAATAGTTTTTCAAATATTGTATAAAAGTATATTTGTAACACTCTCCAGATAAATCAGCAGGGATCTATTCAAAAACATGAGAGAAAGAGCCCACACAAGAGACTCAAAAAATATTCACATCCAACAAGCTCTCAAATGCAGCAGCCAGGCTCTCAGATGCGAAGAGGAACTTTCTCACACCTGATGAGAGCAATAAAGTCATTCAGAAGGTCTGCCATGTAGAAGAATAGTGCTGATTTTTTTTTTGTTTGTTTTCTGCAAATAGGTGATACTCTGATGGCTAAGAAATCACTGAGATCAACTTAACTTCATATATAATAATAATTGACTTGGGGGGGATGGCAAGCCTAAGAAATACAATATATCACTAAGTTTTCATTATTTGTCCAGCATCACATGTATTTTCTTTGAAATGACCTCAAAAGGTGTTAAATTCTGTGGACAGAAGCCAGTTCAGTATTACTGCATCTTATTATTCTTCATGTCTGCCACAAGGAAACCCATTATCAATGCAGCTAATGGATTGGGTTGGCAAAATTGATGGAGACAACCATGAAGTGAATGGATCACAAATTGTCATATCAAATGGAAGAAGAGGCATTGGCTTGCCACTCAAAATGCAGTGTTCTTAGAAAGCTGTGAAAAGCCTTTTAAATAGGATAACACTTATAATAAAGGGAAGAACATTAATATTTTTAAACACCATTTTAAGAAAGGATTTCTTAAAATCCATGCTACCTGTTCAGGTGGTAGCTCTGTGCACTCCTGGTCAGTGTTGGAAAATGTAATTCCTGAGAGGTAGTAACTTTATGCCTAAATGGTGTAGCATGTACATTGGATACCTCAAACTGCAAGCCTCAGAATAAAAGCTGTGGCTTGTCCATGTTCCACCTCCAATAGAATGGGATCGAATTGGCAAAATTCTTGTCACTTCTGTTCCTCATCATGCCACTGTTTGCTCTTCAGTCTTCTTTTCCTCTGTGGTTGTAGTTAACTCAGTAACTGCCTATATGTAAAGTTTTAACAGAAATGTTCTCATTATGTATCAGAAATATTTAAGCAATTGATAAGAAATAAGCAGGAAATAGCAAGTACAAAGTTTTCCTTGAGTGTGCTCTCCCTGGAAGCTTTATTCAAAGCATCACATTTCATAGCTGTTTAATGCCTGAGGGACCCTGCCCGTAGATGTGTTTAATCCTTTTTTGAAGTCATATTTTTTGAACTTCACAACATTCTTTGGCAAAAAGATCCATAATTTAAATGACACATCAGGTGAAAAGTACTTCATCTTATTACTGTTTTAAACCTGATACATAATAATTTGATTTTGAACTCCCTGGTTCTTGTACTATCGAAGTTATTAATCACTTTCTTGCTACATTCTCCTTGCCACTCATGACTCACGTATTTTCCATGCTCTCACTTGCTCATTTTTTTTTCTTTCCCAGATTCAGGCACCTCAGCCTATCTGGCTTTTTTCAGTTGTCCATATGTTTAAACCATTCGGTACTTCTGATTTTTTTTTTTCTGATAATTTCAGTCTTCCGATAACTTTAGATCAATCATTGTCTATTTTTATTTAAAAAAAAAAAAAACAACGAACCACCAGCCACAGAGCATTAAATTAACATTTAAAAAACTACACGTGGTGATTTGTGCATAATGGCTGATACAGAGCTCATCATCATTCATGTATAGTTTCAATTGGATTACATCCATAGTCTGAGTACTTTCAGATTACATTTTAGAGGACTGTCACCTGTAAAAATGCAAAACTGATTTTCACATTTTAAACAGCTAATTTCAATTTACACCTGAAGATATTTTAAAGAAATATTTGCACAAGCACCATCTGATAAGATAATGTACCTTGTATTGTTGAACAGTATTAACTATTACAGGTTATTCAGTTGTGAGAACCCTTGCAGAGGCCTTTGATTAACAAATTTTTTTAATTGTATATGGCATTTTCCTGGAATGTTTTTGTCAGATCTTTTATTGGAAAAAAAAAAACTATCCTAATCTGATGTCCTTATACTGCGCTATTTTTGCAGTATCCCAACACTTTCAGGTAGCACTAAGCAATGCAACTAACATTCATTACATTTTTTGTTCCCCACAGATTTTCTCAAAGAAAGACAGGAACAAAATGTGTGTAAATTAGCATTATACTGGACTCTCCAATCATAAAAGATAAAAAGGAAGCCATTTCTTTGAATTAACACTTCACCGTATCTGACATTTCAGGAGCATGCACTGTCTCCTTTTTTTCTGCTTTGGCCAGTGACTAAATGTTTTGACCAAGTGTGGAATTAAAATAGAAATGGTCCAGAACTATTAGAAAAGACAAAGTTCATAAAGGCTGAATATTTCCTAAATTGGTGTTCAAAGAAAAAGATTAGCTGAGGGGATGCGTAACATATCTCTCCACTCACTGGCATTGTGATATGTAAGCAGCTATTCTTGAGTCACATAAGAAGAGATAGCAATAAGGGAGCATCTTCTAAAACAATCTTAATATCTAAGCATGCATTTCACTATTATATTCTGGAAGGCAGGGTAGATCACATGATAAAGGAAAAGATATGGCATCTATCTGCCTTCAAGGAAAAGTGCCCTCAGCAAGAACTAAGTTGAAAAGGGATCTACACTGTACACCACACAGCATGAGGGCATCTTTCTAATTTTGTTCAGTAGGTACATCCCAGATCAGAAGATGAGCTGCTGGCTTTTTCTAGAAAAGTGTGAATAGCCAGGACTGTTGTTGCAGAGCAGAAACCAAAAGCAAAGTTTTACTCATTTGTTGTACAGGACTTGATGGGCCCCAAACTATATTAAACATACAGACACTGAGCAGAAATCATAGAAACATTTAGCTAACTTAGAACTCTGAATCCACATTACTTCAAAATAATGTTAAATTGCTATAATTGCTATATTTAAATAAAAGAACAAAAATGATATGACTAATCACACTGGTACAAAACATAGGCTGCAAGACCTCTTTTTACTTTTCCATATCTGATTTAGAACAACGAGCTCATATAAAATCAAGAAGTCATGTCAAAAGTCTGTAACTTTCAAAAAGAAATAAACTCTACAAAAGAGACTATGGTAGATTTCAGAAAACAATGCAAATCATTTGTGAAATTGTCACAGTATGCACAGACAGGCAGAAGGAAAATAAGTCATACCCGAGATAGAGCAAAGCTAATTGAAGTATTATGAATCTAATGTCAGAAAAATTAATTCTTGACATTTTCTTGAGTATTAGTAAGGAAGAACTTAAGTAAATTGCTTCAAAGACAGTAATGTTAACAAAACATCTTGCAGTCAATGAACCTTTTCACCGTGTAACTAAAAATGCCCTAGAAATAAACTGAAGGTGCATTAATAAGCTTACATCCTCATCAAAAACACTCCATGATGTCCCACATCACATACTAAAGAGAAACAAAATTTAAATTTCAGTCCAATTTTCCTCAAAAACCAAAAAGAGAGCCCTTTCCAACAGTGAAGATAAAGATGATGAAAAACAATGAAGATAAAATGACTCTTGCATTAGTTCTAAGTCATCATTAAAAGTACTATTTTAATTAAAGGTATAAAGAATCACAAGTACAAGGTGAGACTTCTGGGATTAATCAGATACATGAAAACCTATATTTCTGTGATAATTATTATCTGAAACACCTCCATCTGAAAAATTTAAGTTTTATGTTGAGAAAAATTAATGTGTGAAACTGATAAAGGATAGCTGGAGCCCACGTGAGCAGATCACTTTATATCTTTATGGAATATCAGGGTATCAAGAGGTATTGTGTGAGCCCTATCATGACTGGAAAAGAGAAATTTGGAACCAAGGGCTTCCGACTTTCACTGTCTACCCGTGTGACCATCATACAGTTCAAACAGCTTTTTTTTTCCTAGCTAAAATCAAACCCCAGCATTTTGAAAGAAAATGAACTTTTGCAAAACTTTGCCAGCCAGTTCTGTGTATCTTAACACAAATAGGGCAATTTTTCTGTCTTTCTACATAGCAATTCAGTAAAGAGTGTTAAAACAAAAGTGAGAATATCAGAATATGTTTTCATGCCACCCTCCGCTTTAAGCACAACTTTGATGTACAACATGCTACCAGTTACATAATTTCTTGTATGTTGTCAAATACCTCTTCAACTCAATTTAAGTTGTCCAGATTTTGAGCAATGTAAATTGTTTATTTTTGTTTTTCTCACACAGAATACAACCTGAATGTTATTTTCGTTTGTTTTCTGCATTTTTTTTTTTGTGAAGGAAAATAATTTTAACTTATCCTGCTACAATTTGAGCTTTGTTGTACCTGATGGACAATGCAAATGGCAGTTCATTTTGCTTTCCTGTAAAATGTCTCTGAATGTTGCAGCAGTGCTTATCTGCAATAGAAACTTTGTGATAGTCGTACAATTTGATTAACATCTGATGCAAAGACATAGGATCTGAGAAAATGGTCTTCAGTTACAATAAGAACTTTAATCTCACAAAAAATAAAAGCACCTTATGAGTGTTTTCAAGGATGAAAAACCTCTAGCAATACTCTTAACCTTCGTTTTCCCTCAGTTCTTTATACAGATACTGTGTTACTTGAAGAAATGAGACCACTGAAAATAACTGCTGTTAGATCAGTACGCTGTTAAAATCTTAAAAGATCTTAAAGATCTTAAAAAAAAGTCTTCAGCTGCTCTCAAACACAAGCAGTGACTGTGGTCTGTGAGTGCCTGGGCTTTTGTCCTGGAAAGGATTCTAGACCTGAAAAATCTGTTTCTGCTCAGTCCTGACTTCTGAGAAGCTTCTACTGAACACATTGACTACATTGGCAACAGGTTATCTGCAATGTCCTGGTGACATTGCCTGGAAGTCTAATAAGTGGTTTGAAAGCAAATCTGAAAGACCAGATTCTACATAACCGAGCTACAAATACCTTATATTTACAAAAAAAAAAAAAAAATGGCCAGAAGTCCTTATTGCTTCCTATATGCTATCGAAAATACAGAACTATATGGGATACTATGAAGTGAATTCCATTACAGACAGGTCCAGTAAAGCAATCAACATGCTCGTCTATTTTGTGGTCTTGATATACTTGATTGATTCCGTTTCTTCTTAAATTGCTGTGGCAGATAATATTAGACTTAAATTTGTATCCTGTGCTGCTAGACAAAACAGAGCTCCCCTGCACACTAAAAGAAAGGATAACTCTTTGAAATTGGGTCTTCACTTCTTTTGCTCTCCAAAACATTTATGAGGACAGACAAGTTCAGTTCTTGAAAACAAAATTATGCTGTATCTCAGTCATTTTCAGAAAAATCTATGCTATAACCTGTGCTTTCTGTGGACTATAACCTACATAGATTTACTTAAAAATCACAGAATAGAGGAGAATTATTTATTTAAATGGTGCCTCACATTTGTTTGCAACCCATTTATATTTATAAATATTATTAAAGTTTCTACTGGTGCTTTTAGACATGAAAATTGCAGCACCAAAGTTAGGATCTTCATTTGAGTAACAGTACACTTCACAGTGATTGCAACATGGTTAATAATACATGATTCTGAACTATAAAAAATTTAACAGCATAGAATCAACACATCATACAAACTAAATACCATTCCAACACAATTAATTAGACCATTTTTTTTTCAACAGAACTCAATTCAATTTACTTAATTTAGTCATATAAAATTTCCAATCATAATAAATTTTGACATTTTAAAAATTAACTTACAACTGAATGTAAGTGTATGAGAATGGAGTAACTGAATGGAGTGTGCAAGAAACAAAATCACTTACTGAATCTCAGGAAAACAATGCAAATGTTTGGATTTACTCATTTATTTGCTTCTTTTTGTAATTATATGGTCAAAGTTGGAGTCTATAAAACTGACTGCAGAAATAACATTCTGAAGTTTGATTTTACATAGACTCAGTGACTTAAATATCAAATTCATAACATTTTCCTTCAATTAATTCTCTCTTAGGTCTTTCCTTCTCCATTCAGGAATTCAGTCAGGAATTCACTCCTGCCAATCTAGGCAAACACTTAGCACATTCTTTGTTTGAAGCATATGTTTTTAAAAGTCAGTCTCAGCATTACTTCATCATACACATTCACAAATGCCTGCAGGATCAAATGTTTGCCTTCACTCTGCACTCTGTTGTCTGTTATACCAGCACAGCTTCAAGAGAGAAGGTGAACTATCTCAGAACTTGTAGAGATGTAAGAGGGATCTGAAATGAAAATGAAAGAGAATGGAGGAAAACTTTTAGAATATGGAGGTTTAACCGAGAGTGGGTTTAATAAAGCATCTGGAAGATTTTTGGTGATTATGCTAAAACACAATGTCAGTTTTCAGTCACCAGCTCCTCAGACCCCATCTGTAAAGCAGAGACAAAGGTTCCCTCCTAAGAAATGAGGCAGTAAACACTCATTCAACTATCTGTGAGGAGTCAGGGACCCAAGACAGACAGCCCTCTAAGGAGAGAGCTACCAAACAAGGCTATAAGTAAATATCTAGAGCCCAAGCAATAACAGGGTTAAGCAGAATCGAAGCAAATTTAGGTGGAACAAGAGGACAGAAAGGTTAGTAAATGTTTAGAAGTATAGATACCAGACTACTGTACTGCTAACTAATTTTACTACCTAAATGTTCCTAATACATAATTAGTCTAAGAAAATGAGCAGAAATCAACTACATTGGGAATCATAAGCAACTTTTCCTTACATTAGAGATGAACCGAAAGACAGACTGGAATTGTTCAATTAAAAAACAATTTAATGCAGATAATCAGTTACAGAGTGAATAATGTGGCCAGAGAGCTCTCACAGTAATAACATAACAAATAGCAAGAGATATGAGGTGCAGCAGAGGTAGTTAGGGAGTAAGTTACAAGTATTTAAGCAATCCTCTATGGCAAGGCCGAAAAAGAGGAAGATCCTGGCAGCTCTATCAAGGCTTCTTAGGTAAAATGCAGAGCTATTCAAAGCAACACCATTATTTTTGAGTCTTATCTATGGAGTCAAAAGGTGGTTCACACACTCAGAGATGTTTCAGAAAACTTAGAATCTCACTTAATACAGATCACTAAGTAACACGTAGATATTCAGCGGACAATTTACAGCAACTTGGTGGGTAGAGAATCCTCCAGTGAAGACATGTGATTTTCACCTTTTTAAACCTGAAAGGACAAAGACCCCCCCATCCACTTCCAAAGCAAGATCTCTAACCACTCATATTTAAACTACAGTTTCATAGAGGCATCCTTCCTATGGACACAATACAAAAAAATCAACACACGCACACAAAACTCAGGGTATCAGAAAGATGTCAGGCAAAAGGAAGTACAAAAGCTGGATAGAGGCAAGCATGAAGTTTTGACTCCAGGGCTTCATTAATCAGATATTAGACAGGAAACAAGAAATTCTGAGCAGCTGGAAGGTCACCCCGCTCCGCATGACATTTGTGAGGGACCACCTGCCTGCCAGTTCAACCCTGAATACTACACAATGCTGAATTCTAGATGCACAATGTGCCTGGAAAAATAGTGTTTAGTGAATGTGGACACTTCCACAGTCATACTTGGTTGTAGATGTTACTGGTTGGATTGTATCCCAGAAACCTAAGTTGCCTTTTAAGAACATGGTCTAGTGTATCTGTGAGTAATTTTCCATGTACAGCCCATCTCAGCAACATTAAAAAATGCACTATTTTCTTCTCTATTGCCAAGTAACAAGTAAAACTTAGAATTAGAGTATTCAGGGATCTTTTATATGCCTCTGAATACTGCATCCAAGTTCTACTGACCTATATTTTCTCCCTTTTCTCCCAATATTTTCTCTTGCACCATGTCTGGAATGGCTTGTAATCCATTTCTTTTTTTGTCTCTCTGAAGCTGCTGTATTCTGTTCTTCATCTGCAGATTATTCAGTAGTGGCTCCCCCTGCCCTGTGCTTCTGTTTATTTGTACTGCTCTGAAGGGTTTCATCCTTAGATACCCATTGCTACTTCTTTCTTGCTTTTCCTTAGTCTTTGCAGACAACTGCTGCTACAGACTGCAGACCTCACATAGAAAAAAAAGCCTATCTGTTTTCCTAAGAACTGGAACTCAGAAATTATGATCTGCATTCTGTATGTACTACAGTAACCAGCAAAAGAATATATCTTTTCAAAGCTGTGACAGAGGTCTTTTCAAAGCTGTGACAGAGGTCTGGGTTTTGGCTCTCCCCACCCAGTCTCTCCCACTTTGCCTTTTTTTTTTTTTTTCCCAGTAGTGTGCAGAACCAAAATCAAGAAAGGTTAATTCCTACAAAAAAGTTAAGTGCTACCAATCTACTTTTAGCTGGAAATCTGTTGTAAGCATTCATACACTGCAGCAGCTTTCTTGGCAGATATAATGAGAATTTCTGGCACTTACTAAATGTTAAGAATAGGTCAGCTTCCCTCTTGAAATGAAAAGCATTGACCCTAAAATCATTGCAAGTACCTTGAGCTGATGGACAGACTGGAAACATTTACGTTCTTTTTATTTCATGTCGCGCTCTCTCAGCAGATAAAGTACATTACACTCATACACTTTATATAGTATTTAGATCACAAGACTTGCAGGTGTTTTGGGCCAGAGATCGCTTTTGGAGAGCATGACAGAACTCTTGACTACCCACTCTGACTTACTCCTGCTCACTTGTTAAACATTACCTTGTGAGAATGATAACTAAGATCTTAACGGTAGCCATTATAAAGATATGTTTAAAGGTATTTATAGCAGGCACACACACCAATTACCCACATTACCAGTAGCAGCTCATTTTAGTAGCACAAAAGAGCTTTAAAAATGGGAACAAAAAAGTAATAATTTAAATGAAAATGTTCTAGTTTCTTTTTTTTAAATCCCATTTTCAAATAATAAAATAAAGCTTCCATGTTCAGAATTAGAGGTCTGTATGCTTTTTGAAAGGGCAGATTTTTGTTCCACTGAAGTCAGCTGGAATTTTTGTATTAACTTGAATTTAATCAGAAGCAGAACAGCTCCCCCCCCTTCCCTCTCCCACCTTCAGTTCCACTTATCCTGCAAGGAAGTTTCTGCTTAATACATAGCATTCTGAATGCATGCATCTTAATTCTTTTAACAAAACAAAAGCACATTTCTGAGATAAGAATAAGGCAATTTTAATTCACGTGCTATCAGGTCAAGTAGGAATTGGAAAAAAAAAATAATCAACTCCTATGTAATGATTAAATAATTAGATTAAATCAAACTAATATCATATTGTCTGTGGTCTAAAATGATGCTCATATGATCAATATATTCACACAGAAAATTACTACCAAGTATCTAACTTGAACATACCTCAGGAGACTTATCAGGAAGAAAGACGTCAAGAAAGGCTTGTTCTTTTTAGTGTCTGGGTTTGATTTATATAGATTTCTTCACAAGTCTTAGGGCTTCCCTGGCTGGCTGAGAAACATTTTTGTCAATGTTGAAAACTGCCCAAAATAGTCTTTCTCTGGTAGTCTTGGTGAGGAGGAGATGACCTGATTTTTCTATAGTAAACTTACTAATGCTAACTTTTGGCATCATTCATACCCCCTTTTTGTAAACCTTCTTATGCCTGGCTACTGGTCAATACACCATAATGTTCTTGCCAGTGTTACTAGTTACTCAGAATATAGATGCTTCACGTTCCCTTAGTCTCCAAGGTCTAGTACTTCAAATACTTCAGTGGTCTCCTCTCATCCTCTTCTGCAGATGTCAATGCAGTGTCTGAGCTGATGTGCACAATGGGTCCACACCCCAACTCACATAACAGAGGTTACCAGTGGCTCCCTCCCAGCACTATTCTCTTCTACCCTTTCACACTCCCTCCTCCTCCTTCTCTTTGAAGTCTTTGAATTTACTTCCTTTCCTATTTCAATGCTTTGCCTCTTTGTCATTTTGTTTATCAAGAATTTTGCCACCTCTAGAGTATGGACTTTATAATCACACATGAATGAACACACAAGCACAAAATGCTTCAGGCTGCCAGGGACACAGGTCCCACCTGTGGTTTTAAACTCTCCATTTATGTGTTTGAATCACCCTACTGACTTTAGCCTGAGTATTTGCCCTTACAAGGACTGGAGCAACACATGGAATTTTCAGCTTTAGTTTCTCTGCTGTTTGGCTGGTTTTTGCTGTTTCTGATTTTGCTTATTATTTCAGGCATCCTCAATGATTTTTACAGGCCTCACATTTCAGATATGTAGTATAGCATCATTCTGTAGCCTGGTTTTGTAGTCTTGGCCTGAAATGCAACAGTACAGTCATAGGAGACAGAACTTGATTGACAGGTGTGAAGCTCTGCACTAATTCAGCTGTCCTTTCATTTGGTTGTACGCTGTAGGATTAGGAACTTCTGATCACAATTCAGTGTCTTCTGTTACTAATCACGCTGATAAAATCAATGTGTCAGCTCATGTGTTCTGACAGGATCTGATGATAACCTAGCAGCAATACAAAAACACAGATAGCTTAATCCTGTTCATGAAGTAAGGGGTGGTTACAAAGACACTGTTTCTAATAAGAAAGGCATCTTTTATATGAAAATTTGTATTTATACAGCTATGCTTAATAAAATTTTAAAAATCATCCTATTAATTGATTTTTATCCTAATAGAACTGTTCTAGCATAGATCTGAATTTGATCACAATGCATTAGTTTGGTAGAGTTTTAACCACCCTGCTAAATTTTAGATTACATAATTTTTCCTTATTTAACACGAATATTAAATGTATGTTATTCTTCTTTTTCTGAGGTATTATCTTTTTCATCTCCTACTGCCACCTGAAACTAGCATTCCTACACTCTTTTTATATTGCACAACTTCTAGACGGCTGTTTTTCACAACACAAGAATCAAATGTAGCATGCAGATGCACTTTTGTAAAATGGTAACATCAACATTTCTTGGAGATATTACATTATATTTCTGTATATTTTGTTCTGCTCTCTTTCTTTGTTCAGCTTTCCCCTATGTGCGTATGCCTGACTGTGTCTTTCTTTTTTGTGGGTAGTGAACTCCAGCAACATCCCTGAAAGAATATTCAGAATCCTAAATGCTACTTCAAGTTAGCTTTTATTGGAGTTGTCTTCTGTACTGTCCTTCAAACTGACAGCTGAAAATGTATTATGAAACCACCAATTACCTTTTCCCTTTCTTATTATAGACTTAAAACTGCTTATGGCAGCATCAGGGTTGTACAAAGACAGTGGGATACTCTTTGTGGAATCAAAGCTAAGATAAGCAGTTGACTAAGCTTTACAAACAAACACCATATAGTGCTGATCTTCTTGAAGACAACAGGTTTGTCACAATTTGTATTCCCTCACCATTTGATACATCAATGAGAGTACATAGAACATTCCTGTCAGTAATATAAACACTCTAAAGTCAAGAAAAACACTAATTGGGCCACTTTAAACTAAAAAACTAAACTTCAGGTTTAGGTTTGTCAACATAAGCAGGATTGTTATTTTCTATTTGTATTCAGGGTGTCCTTAAAATGTCAGGATTTCCAGGCAGAGAGTCTTCTTGTACTGCAAGACTTTTACCAGGATTCAGCATATTAGTCCTACCTAGGAAGACTATAATTTGATAAGACTCACAGACAGTAATAGCGAGGAAAATACGAATAATGATCTGATCTCATATTTTTTCATTCCTTCACCCTATATTTTGTCAGATTTCTTACCCACAAAAAATTATGTTTTACTTGCATTCATATAAATTTCTTGTTGACACCTCCCCCCGCGCCGCCCCCAGCCAAACCATCTAAAGACCAATGAAGAAGATACTAGAAATTAACCACAAAGAACCAAAGTAGTAGAGAAGATTATAGACAATCTCATCTAAAGTTTGTCATGTAGCCACGTGTTACAGATAGCAGACAAGAACAATACATGAAGAAATCGCATATTGCAATATAAAGTTTCTGCTTTCTTTTTTTTGGCGGAGGGAAACATAATGCATGAGCAGCCAAAGTTAGTTTGCTGGTGGCAGAAGTTATTAATGTTAAAATATATACAGTTATATTAGTGTTATTATAACAACATAAAAGTTATAGTCGAGGCAGGAACTGACTCTAGAATTTCAGAAGGCCCTTATGAGACAAAGTGTGGGCAAAAAGCTGGCAGATGAAATATAAACCAAGAAAAGTGGTGCACAGGAGGAACAACACTAACGTCACACATCATCGTGGCATTTGAAGTCACCCTTCAGGAGTAATCTTGAAGTTGTGACAGTAGCACGGTCGCACAGTAGTTCAGTGCTTGGCGGCAGTCACAAAGCAAGCAAAATGTTAGGAATTAGGATGAGATTGAAAAACACTTTGAAAACAGAAACACTAAGAGCTACTAATTGCACAAACCACCTTTGGGTATTTCTGTGTTCTCACATACAGTTTTCTGTTTGGCAGTTTAGAAAAGTGGCCAAAGAAAATACGGTAACTATCCAATGCCATTAACCAAATATTTCAAGATAATTCACATCATCTTCAGTGGACACTTTTCCCCTCTACCAAGCAATAACTGAAGCTGTATTTTTTTCTGGAAGAACTTGCAGAGAAAATCTGTGACAGGAGTTTGTGTATTATGTGTTAAGACCACTTTTTTTTTTTTCTTATTTGCTCTTCTCTTCAATTTAGATGTTCCAGCCAATACTGAAAAACAGATCAAATAGCATGTAGGAAAGCCCATTGCCTTTTTCTCACCAAGATCAGTAGAAGGCTAGCACCTGAGCATTCCCAAGGAACTCTGACACCAGAATTAACCTTAATCAAAGACAAGAGCAAGCTTTCCCATTATCTATATGGCTGTCTCTCTGCAGAGTCCAAAATTACCAGTGACATGTATTTTCCTAAAATATGAATATGTGCTTGCATCATCAGAAAAAATAACCTGAATGATTATGTGTCCTCCTCCTACTTGCAACATTAGCCATACAAATCCTCATGGTGGTGTACCATTTTTAAATTCTGTTTGGCATGCTCTGAAGAAATAGATGTAATGGGGACAAACCCACAAAACAGTAATTTATTTGCCTTTGCAAGAAGGGTCAAGAAGATGTAAGCATCTCTGACGTGTCAGAAAACAAAACAGTTAAGACAGTCTTGTACTTTCTTGTGCCTTCTGTTGTTATCTTGGTGGGATTTTTTACCACAGTCTATCCTTTAAAAAGTAGATGCCAGCTTTAAAATACATCTTACAGATACATTTCAGCAACTCCATTTAATTGATTAAAACTATCAAGAAAACAAGGAAATGCCAAAGTGGGCAAAACACTTATGTCCTAAGCTACACGATAAATTCTAGTATGAACAAACATACCATTCGTACTGCCTCCTACATTATTTAGCTAGTTTAACAAATGTAAATTAAGTACTTGAAGTCAGCAAAATTAACTATAATAGATGAGGCTTAGAAATGAGTAATTCTGTACAGCTGCCATTTGCTCAATATTATAAAAGTGCTCTTAATTTGATTTAACACATCTGTGAAGTGACTTCATTCTATAGATTTATTATCTAAATTTGCATTTTTTTCTGCTTATGGGAGGGGAAAAAAGAGCCAATTTCACTTGGAAATTCTCATTTATTAGGCTGTTATATAAATCTCTTCTACAGTGTTTTGTGGTGCAATCATCAGCAACACCAGTGAACAGGGTTCTATCATAATTAGGGATAAATTAACAGATCTGAGCAGCAAACCACTAAGGTTTTTGTTTTGTTTTGTCACTTCTCCTCCCTTCCCCAGTATATCCCTGGTTACTCTTCTGCTGTTGATTTTGAAAAGCTAGGCAGATACACATGCTTGGATGATTTATTAATCAGATTGAAGCAGACAGAGATCCTCAAGAAATGCTACTTTGTTTTAGTGATTTAGCACTCTTCTGTTATTTTGGGTGTAAGTCTTCCTTCCATTTAACAAATAATGCATTCATGCATGATCATCTTTCCTGATGGAATTCCTTACTTGATGTAAGTAGAAGTAATTTCACTGCCTTTAATTAGGTTAATGCAGAGCATTCTCAGGTCTACCATGCTATAGTCAATATTATTCTGGCCACAGAGCATCTTTACAATTTTAAAAACAGCATAATTCTAGATAAAGAGATCATAAAAATAATAAACAGACAAAAAGTTACCTTTTATATCATCCGTGAAATTGCAAGCTGCTTCTCAGTAACAGTGACAGAACACCGGAACAGGCTGTCCAGGGAGGTTGTGGAGTCTCCTACTCTGGAGAAATTCAAAACCCGCCTGGACGCCTTCCTGTGTAACCTCATCCAAGTGTTCCTGCTCTGGTGGGGGGATTGGACTAGATGATCTTTTGAGGTCCCTTCCAATCTCTAACATTCTGTGATTCTGTGATTTATAGGTGCTAACAACACAGTCACATATTCTGGTCTTCTATGGTGGTTACACAGCTTTTATTTCAGAGATTAGCACTAGCAAGTGGAGAGAATCTCTCTTAAAGACCGAGACTAATCTAAATGAAAAAAAAAAAAAAAAAAAAAGAAAAACACAAACAAACAAACAAAATGAACCAACAAAACAAACAAAAAAACCCTAAAGCTGAATATACAAAACCAAACTGAATTGAAGGTAATTCTACACAGTTAAAAGTCTTTTTGTTCTAGTCCTTCTGAAAAGCTGCTGGTCACGTTTGAATGTGTGGAAATTTGTGTCACACTCACTGTAAGATAGGTGCATGTTTCAAATGAAAATACTTTTTCCAAAATACTATTGTAACTTCTGTAGGATTTTTCTGTCTTTTGCTTATATCACTTTACTATTAAAATACATGAAGATAGTTAAGACCTCTAGATTTTTTCTGAAAGTCTATGATAAGGCCATAATGCTAACTATAATTCTAGAATGTGGTGATTATCTTTTATTCTCATCTGAGAAGCAGCCACGTTGTATGGCACATAGATATGTACAGTCATATTTCTGAACAAATATGTTATTATGGAAGAAAAGACAGGTCTAAAAAGCAACATCTCCACTTAAACAGTGGATGAGATATTACGTAATTTTTTCTAGTATTCTGCAGCCTATATACATTTAGCATATATTTAGTATTCTTTTTCTGTGCTATTGATTAAATGGAAAACAAGGCTATATCTGTCATCATAAATTTTACATGTCTATACATAGAAAAAGACAGAGGAAAGCAGAAGATATTTGTCTTTGGACACAAGGCTCTGCCATGCAGATCATCACCTTCATTCATGCTCAAACAAACGTTTCACGTTTCCCACTACTGAAGTGGGAAGATTTATGGATGCTTCCCTAATACTATGTACTTTTCTACACAGTCAGTTTCAGTGCAGTAAGTAAGAATGAAGTTTCTTAACGTTGCTTGAATATTTTTGCACATGATGAATAAGACCCTTTTATAGTCTGGAAACAGTGATAATTATATTTTGTACACTCTGCACTGAATCTATAATTCTCATTAGACATACAAGCTCTTCCACAGTATTTCAGGTAATGAAGAATAACCAGCGCCATGGTGCATTAAGAGGCTCATTTTTCCATGAAGCAATAAACCATACAACATTTATATTAGCGACTCTTTGAAACTGCAAGCAGTATACATAATAGCAGCAACAACCATCCATCTTGCGAATTACAGTGATGGGTGTTGCCCGGAGCTCTAAGTCAGATGAACATCAAAAAGCACTCAGTCTCTTAAAAACTGGTCAGAAATCATGCAGTGCGATCTTGAAATAATCAATCATTCACATGTATTTCTCCTACATGCTGAAGAAAGTTATTGAGAGAGCATAAAGTATATTTGCTTTGAAGCAGAAATTTGATACAGCTGAATAGATAATAAAAGGCAGCCAAAAAAGTCTAACAATAACAAAATGTTTGCACAAGCTGAAGTCTTATTAGGAATGGGAGTACATGTACTTATATAATTGAAATTAATATGTCGTGCTTGAATGTAATGAAATGTGCGAAATCTCTGAAGGACTAGGAGAAAAACGTGTGGTGGTTTTTTGTTAGTTTTCATTTGGTTTTGGTTGCAAGCTTTTTGGGTTTTGTTTGTTTTCTGTTTAGGATATTTTCTTTTTGTGACTGAGGCAGGCATCCAAGTTTGTTTAAATACTTAATGGGATGATATAAAATTCTTCTTTTTCTACGCCCTAAAAATATGTTTTACTGAATTGAACTGTTATAGGGATTAGATTCCTTGCATCCATATCTGCTTACTGATGTGCAATTTATAACTACTGTGTAAGTTCAGTGTCCTGCAAAGTCTTACAAAGAGATGGTAGAAAAAGTTATGCTCTCAACATCTAAAATAAAATAAAAAAACAACCCAGCTTGTACCATATTTTTGTGTTTTCTAAGAAAGCCTTCTGTTCCTAACCTGTAATGTGGATTGTCTTTCAACTTAAGGAACTTGAAACATGTTTTACAATGTTCCTAATTGTCTGCAGTTATTCAGACAAACTCATCCTAGCTGTTTATGCCATTAGAGCTATGTATGTTTATGTGGTTTAATCATGTGTCTGAGCTGTACTGTTCTATGCAATGTATTGGAATTCATTTTTAATGAAGATAAACTGCCAAGGGATGTTTTCTTCTTCTAGAAAATAGTTAGTATAATATTTTTAAAAGACCAAACTGATACAGCCATATCTTTCTATACAGTATATGCAGTGTTAGAAGTGTGCCCTGCCTGCATAGTTCAATGTTTACCAATTTTTCTTCAGTATTTTTTTTAGGTATTATAAAGAGAACAGAACTTCAAAATTAAAACAAGAACCTCAAGACTATATTGTACAACACCTACGCAAACTTGCTATCACACTATACATGCTTCTTCTTTCAAGAATGGCGGTTCATAAGGAAACCCGCTTAGACGCAATGTTAAAGGATGCTATCTGCACTACTACTGATTGCCATTTAGTGCTTTATATGTCTGCCTGAACTTCTGAGTGCAGTTCAAAACTAAGGCAAATTTACAACAGCCTGGCAGTGACAAAAAGCCTAGAAATGAATCAAAATATGATGTGTCCACTTTATGTTGTCATAGAGCTATGAAGTGGTCTCATCATAAATAAGAAACCCTACAGAGTGTTAGCATTTCAGTAGATAGTAGCTCAAATGCCAGTAGTTAAGTATTTCTCTGCATATCAAAGCACTCATAAAAGAAGTACCATTATAATACAAAAAAACCTGTAGTGTTTGAGTGAAAGCTTGTGATTAATAGGGCTTTAAGAATTCACAGTGAATACGATGAGTACTAATTTTTTTTCTTTTAGTGACTGCTAGATAAAGATGGAACACTTTAACATGTTTTGTAATAGGTTTTGTCACTCCAAACACTAAAAAAAAAAAATATTGTGAAGTGAGTAGACAAAATACTATATGATATAAACTAGAAGACATATGTTAAGCAGTTTTTATTACATAAATCTATTAGTTTCTTATGAACTAGAACTTGAGTATTTATGATGTATGCAACAAATCTGTTTTGGCAGCAACAAAATTCCTCAGAGATCTCATTCACAAAAAAAAAAAAAACCACTCTAACTCCCCAACAAGCTATTTATAATCATCTCAGTCACTATTTCATTATAATCTATTTGAATGATCACATTTTACTTGTAGGTATTGTATTCTCATTACAGTAAACTCACACAGTATCATAGAAATTGTTTTGACATAGTATTGTCACAGAATCACAGAGTGGCTGACATTGAAAGACATCTTTGGTGGTCATCTGGTCCAACACTTTTGCTCAAGCTGGGCCACCTAGAGGTGGTTGCTGAGGACCGTGTCCATATGGCTTTTGAGGATCTCCAAGGATGGAGATTCCACAACCTCCTGGGCAAATTGTGCCAGTGCTCGGTCACCTTCACAGGAAAAAAGTGTTTCTTGATGTTCAGATGGAGGCTCCTGTGTTTCAGTTTGTTCACATTCACACTTGTACTGTCACTGGACACCACTAAAAAGAGCCTGGCTCTGTCCTCTTTGCACCCTCCCTTCAGGTATTTGTGTATATTAATAAGGTCTCCCCTAAACCTTCTCCAGACTGAAGTCCCAGCTCTCTCAGCCTTTACTCATAGGAGAGATGCTCCAGTCCCTCTATAATCTTTGTGGCCCTTCATTCATCCTCCAGTGTGTTCAGGTCTCTCTTGTACTGAGGAGTTCAGAAGCGGTCATAGTATTCCAGATGTGGCCTAACCAGTGCTGAGTAGAGGAAAAGGATACTTTTTCTATCAGGACCCAAGATACCCTTAGCCTTCTTTAAGGCAAGGACACATTGCTGACTCATGGTTGACTTGGTGTCCACCAGGAATCCCAGGTCTTTTTGTGCCAAACTGTTTTCCAGCTGGGTGGCCCCCAGTGTATACTGGTGCCTGGGGTTGTTCCTCCCCACATGGAGGACTTTGTACTTCTGCTTGTTGAACTTCATGGGCTTCCTGACAGCCCATATCTGTAGCCTGTGAAGATTGTTCTGGATGGCAGCATGACCCTCTGGTCTATCAGCCACTCCTCCCAGTTTGGCATCATCAGAAAACCTGTTGAGGGTACACTCTACCCCATCATCCAGGTCATTAATGAATATTTTAAACAGGATTGGACCCATCCCTGACCACTGAGGTACTAGCCTCCAGCTAGTTTTTGTGCCACTGATCACCACTCTCTGGGCCCAGCCATTCAGACAGTTTTCAATTCATCTCATGGTCTCCCCATCCAGTTCATACTTTAACAGCTTGTCTGTGACAATGTTATAGAGGACAGTGTCAAAGGCCTTACAAAGTCCAGGTATACAATATCCATTGCTCTCCCCTCATCTACCAGACCAGTCAATTCATTGTAGAATTCTATCAAGTTGCAACACTCCAGTCATGAGTGGCATCCTGCCATACCTTCAAGATATGAACAAAACTGTAGCTCTACAGTTGCACACAGATCTCTAACCCAGCATGTTTATTCTCCATACTGTCTGCATTGGTGTACAGGCACTTTAGAGAGGTACCCCAGCATGCTGATTTCCTGGGGAGGTTTTGGGGGATTTCTCCATAATGGGGCATTATAGGCACTTTCTTGCTCACGTGCATGTGCTGGAGGTGACGCCTCCTCTCAGATATTAACATTTCACATTTCCCAAATTGTTTGGTCTCAATGCAGCCTCATCTCACAATGTTTCATAAAATACTAAAACATGCTTAATATTTAATCTACATGTATGCCATATTAATAAATACACTGCAAAATTATTTTTGTTACATTAATGTAATTATATATATCCTTCATTAAGCCAAAGATTTATCATTATAGTTTCATTGTTTAGAATTTACTCATTATTCTAAATGTTTTTAAATCTGTCATAGATGCTACAAAAGTTAGGCAAGCTTCTCAAGACACTCAACCATTTCTAAACCTCCTTTCGTTCACAATGCTAGTGTGAAGAAAAAAAGCCTCAAGATAAACAGAAGTCTGTTTGTAAAGTTTAGGTACCACAAACTTAGGAAGCATTAAGTTAAATCATTGCTAAATCAAAGCAGATCCCCAGAACTGCTGTTGTGCCACAGATGAAGGCTAAACATTTTCCTACTATCATTTTTCTTTTTGCAAATTACAGGTGTCTCCTTGCTTAGTGAGAGATTAACAGTATTGCAGTCTGTGAAGTCTTTGTGCCATATATGCTGTGGCAGTTGGCAGGTTTTCTAACTGACTCGGACAAGACAAGACCTATTTAGCAAACATGTCAAATTTTCACAGTTTTCACTCTTTGGATATTCCAGTACAGCTTTGCCAAATATCTCTGCTGTTTCTGTGGTGTTCCTTGCTTCAATAGAGCACAAAGTTATTCTCCTACACGCACTGCTGGATAGCAGCCCAAGGTGATGACATCTTTAGGAGAGCATGAATGCATATGAAGGCTGGTAAGAACTCCCGGAGACCAGCTGGCAACACCTCCACAGCCCCATTGCCCTTGGTGTAACTCTCTCAGTGAATTATCTTATATCCTCTGTGGTCTACATTCCCAGGTCTAGTGACCATTGTCTCAGCCTTCATTTTTATCTGATTTTGACTAGTGACTTATTTTCAGGGGATATTGCAGTGGTTATTTGTTACCAGCTCAGCTCCTTGCGTTGTTGCATGCTACTCTAGAGGAAGTTTTCTATTTGATTTATTAAAATCAATGGGTAACAATGAAATTAAAACTAATGTACCATTTCTGGACAGTTGTGATATGACAGCAAAGAATAAAGTGTGTCACGAAGGGATTGAGTGACCTAAATTATTTCACAGGCTTCTCATAAAAGGAAATCACAGAATTGAACATGCTAGCCACAAAAATGTATTGACTTTACAAAGTCTTGCAGTAGGAATCTTCTCTGCACCAAAGCCTGTCACAGAATCTGTCAGTCTACCAGTCACAATATTAAAGATATGAAAATTATTTAAGAGAATGTCATTCTGTATGAGTACATAGCAGTTGTTACAAGATCAGTTGTGTTTTTAAAAAAGGTTACTATGGGTCTTTTGTTCTGTTTTCAAGGTTATAGATCTATATGTTTGAAAATGGCAGGTCTAGCAGAAATTGAAAGACTACCACAAATCAAAATAACTGGTTTTACTTCAAAATGTGTACTCTGATTCTAGCCTTTCTCTATGGAATGGGAAAAAAAAAAAAAAAAAAAAGCAAACAAACAAAAAACAACACAACACCAACAGACACAATATGGTTTCCAGATTAAGACTGCTCTGTTGAACAGATGATTGCCAATTATGTCCAAGTGCTAAACTACATGAAGTGGTAGTTTCCCAGAGGATGTTCATTAATGTCCATTGAAAATAAAACTGAAAACATTCAGCAGGTTCCACTGAAGAAACTAGTTAAAACTTGAACTCTCATGATAGAATTACTCTGCTGCTTGTAAAGAGTCTGTGGTGAAAGAAGGAGAAGTAACATTTGAAAGTTCAGCTGCCATACTTTCCCATGATTCCTTGAATCCAGCACTATTTACTGCTGCTTCAGTTAATTTGAAATGGATTGTCTGCCTGCCTCACATTCCAACAAAGTCTTCATTACACGAAAATAGCAATAAAAAGAATTAATATCTTGATGGATTAGGATCAGTCTAGTCATAATTCCCATGCTGTTCATTCCTTTTAGCCTTAACAGGTAGTGAAGTGACACAATAAACTTTGCCGTAACAAATACTGCAGTTCCTGCTTTCGGCCAGCTGCATACTTTTAAGAAAACTACTCATATAGTCCGTCCTTTTTTTCCTTTCTCATAAAGTGCTGTTTCCTTTCTTTAAATAATCAGGAAGAAAGAATCAGTGATTTTTTTTTTTTAATATTAATAATAATTCACTAGTTCGACCAGTTTTGCATTCAACTTTATCTAAAAGAAAATCTAACATTTCCAATTAATTTACCTTGCAGTCCACCATATCAGTTTCTGAGATATGGCCATTCCTGTTTCTTGAGTAAGGACTAGGACACTGTACCATGATTTTTCTTTTTTAATCTATACTCCCAGCAGTATAGCAGATGTCAGAAAAACAGATACAGGTCCTTTGTCTAATTCATATAACCAAGCGTACTTAATGGTGCTATAAGAGGAAGACAACATTTTTCCTGCAACAGACAAGTAAAATTTGCTGTAACTAAACTACAGAGAAAGTAAACTCTCTACATATATCTTGATTTAGCATAAATATGCTGGTTAGTATAATCTACAGATTATTCACTAGAGAAATTTGTGCATTACAGTGATTTCCTTTCCTACCACAATTCAGTATATGGCTCCAAAAGATTCACAGCTGTACACTCAGTGCTACATGATTGATTTCCACACTGTAAAATATCTTACGTCCCATCATCCATTCCTTTACCACATTCTGTAGTAAGTCTTTCCTTACACTAAAGAAACAATAAATTAATTATTCTCAAAGAAAATAGCCCCATTTTATCCTCCAGCTAAATTTGTAAGAGTTATCCCCACTATCATATTTGATCTCTATTCAGTGTGATGTTTCTCTTCATGCAGGTACTTCACACTGACAACATCCAACCTAGAGGCAATATCTGGAAAATCTCATTACTTGAAGCTGCTATATCAGAACAAGCTAACTCAGTACTCAGACAGGATTGAGACAGAACGTGTAAGCTGTTTCTCATTAAATCTTTCATAAAGAGTAATATGTATAATGATTTCTTTTTCTTCAAATTTTGGAGATCCTAATGCTCACTAGAACTTAAACGGGGATTTGTAGTGCTCATGCCATTCGAAAAAGCTGTAAACTGAGATTCTTACTATCCTGATCATTAAAGAATATTCTTCTTCCCCACTCCTCCAAAAATAAGTGCATTTGCCCTAGTGGCAAAATACTTTTCACCATTGCTATCCATGAAGGTACCAATTTTCATGCCTTATATGAGGAGTACTTAAAGTTAGAAGCATCAGACCAACTCTGGCATGTTCTGTTTCAATTCCAGTCAAAACCTCAGTTGTTTTTAATTTTTTAAGTAAACATATTGGTGAAAAATAAACACACTCTCAACTCTGCTGGAAATTTCTGAGATATTGCACTATATAAAAAGAGCTTTGTAGATACCAGACTGTAATGTCTAAATCATTCTGTGTATTATTTTCTTAATTTCTCCTAACCTTCTCTCTCAGACATGACAGTTGCCCTTGAGCAATTATGTCTCTATTGTTTACTTCAAACTGTTCTTCACTGCAAAGAGGAGCCATATGGAACCATTTTTTTATTATTATTTTATATAACTTCACCAATTGTTCCACTCCTATACTGCAGAAGCCATTCAAACTATACAAAGAATCTCGAGCACTCAATTTGGAAAGCTTAAACACAACATTTTTTCTTACAAAGACATGAAATATTTTTGACAATAAGCTTCCTGGTTTGGGTTTGGCTTTTTTTAAAACATTGTTCAAGACGCAGCAATTGCAATTAAAAATTAGGTAAGGTGTCTCAAGGATGACCTTAATAAAACAGAGGATAGTTCTTCAGTTAACAACAGCTACAAGTTTAAAGGAACAATTCAGTTGCTCCCTAAGAATTTGATCTAAAAATAATTTGGACCACATTTTCCTGCTTGATAATACTAAAAATATGCTGTTGGAAACTGGACGAGTATTTAAATCTGTCTTCTGAATAGAAAGTAGTTGTGAAAACAGTGTTAAGAAATCTAGATCAAGAATTAAGCTTCAGTTTGGACACTGTGCTGAGATTTATCTAGTCCTAACCTTTCTGGTATTACATCTAGTGATTGAACTCACTCTGTTTTTCACTCTTAAAGACTATGCTACTCAAACACTGTGTTAACAGCCCCTGCACAGGCAGAAATAGCACAAACAGCCCACAAGTTCCATAACTGATTTGTGTCCCTGGTGTTTCCACAAGTCACAGAAGAACGATACCCTGATGGCTTCCAATAGCCTTCCTCTTACTGCTCCAGCCTCACTCACCCTCCACTTTGGTTGCCCCCAGCTGCCTCTCTCTGGGTCCTCTGCAGGCTCTGGGGAAACTCACCTCCCACACAGGTTATTGGCTCATGGCAAAGTTTCTGAGGGAGGTCATACAGCCTGCACAATTTCCATGGTCAGGCTTAACAGCCAGCCCACTTTCTGCTACCTTCTGGGTATACCTATACATACAATCATATGCATAGTGGAAAAGTAAATTTAAAGGTGTCTTTGCCACTGTTACCTTCTATACTAGTAGTCGCTGTTTTAAAGACATAAAAACAACATAACATAATTAGATTAGAAAACTAACTTTCGTTATTTAAAAAAAAAAAAAAAAGGCAGTCATTTATTGGCTGAAATATAAGCTAAGATTAATACCATATACTGAGTAGGAAAAGTGAGTGTGAAATATTTTAAGTTATCAGATTTTTTAATACAGAGGTACTGTGTTGTCTGTGTATCTTTGATAGAAAAAGAACAGTGGAAAAAAAGACTGTTCTCAAGCAGATACAGATTTTCTGACTATGTATGAAAAACAACCTTCCAGGTTGTTTTTTGGTGGTGGTGTTGGGTTTTTTGTGTGCTTGTTTGTTTGGTTACTTTTTACAGTTGTATTGTACAGCTGTTTCCTGGTGGTTTGAGAAATTATTGATATTACCTCTCAACTGCAAATTCTATGATAAGTGAATTTGATTCCCCAGTTGAGAACACACCACTTGAAATGATGCATCATTAGTGGGGGAAAAAAATTCAAATAATACAGTGTGACTGCCATCACTAGAAAAGAAATATTTTCAGCTTTTGCTGAACATATTGTCTCTGGTGGATCTTATAAGATCAAAGAAGCAACAGCAACATCAACATCAAACACACTTATTTAAAAAATGGTACAGGCACAAGATATACATGGCACGTGTGTTAGTGCTTCAGAAGCTTATTATGAATTAGCTGGTTCTGTACTTTGTTGGATGGAATATGTTTTTCATATTGCATGTGATACACTTCAGAAATTCAATGCTTGTTTTCCCAGGAATTTTATACTTTAAATTTTTAGCAATATTTTAGGCAGAGTTATTTTAAATGGCCCATAGAATTCAGTGAATAATATCCATTCATAGTGATTTTATCTATGCTGATCCATTTTAAGGTTTTATATCGTGTATTAAAACCAAACCAAAATAACAACAAAAACTCAAACCAAACAAGTAAAAGAAAAAAAAGAAGAACTTTCTACTGAGAATAAAAAAGTAAAGTTCTAATACAAACACTAGCCTTCATCTTCAAGGGTCATGAACCCTATTTATTTATTAGACCTCTTTAGAGAAGGATAGGATCATGTACGTTTCAATTTGCAGTTAAGTATTTTCCTAGGAAAGGCACACAGAGATCACTGAAGTGGGAAGGCAGAGAAAGCAGAGTGGTGACTGATATGGCTTGGGGGGAGGAAAGCATGTAGAAACACATGAAAGGAAAGAACCTTTCTTGCTAGAGAAATAGCCTTGAAGGATGCTGGTGTGGTGCTATCCCCTTCTAGATTTGGAAGGCAGGATGGTAACATAAACAAAGACTGTAAAAAACAAACAAAAGAAAAAAGTATCCCAACACTCATAGAGGACTGAAAATATAGCAGCTGCAGAGAAGGGTATTTAGTTGTCAACTACAAAATGTTTCATTTTATTCTACTGGGAGAAGAGGAGCAAGATTCAAAAAATAACATTGAAGAGTACTGAAGAGAACATGAGAGAAAAAGGCATTGCTTGTCCTAAGAAGTTTTGCAGGCAGCGTAACAGTTTGTTAGTTATCATCATAATGCAACAAAAGTTATGAAACAACCTTGTCAACCTTGTCCGTTCAATTTTTTGTGCATCGGCTTTTTTTTTCCTGGATATGTCATTGAATTCTTCTCTCCATAACATATTGCCATAGGCTAAAAGTGCATAAAAGAGCTCTGTTACAGAAGTGTCACATGTAATAATATTATACCATAAACAACACTGGCCTTAATTACTTCTGGAAGTCTACATTTCAAAAGCATTTTAGCACCTGAGATACTTCAGCTCAACCTCACCTGGAAATACATGGTGTTCCCACATTTAGTCTTCTAGTGAAAACAGCGTATAGAAAATATTCTCCAAAGGTCTTGCTAACTGATCCAAATTAGAATAGAAGAAAGGTAGCAGAAAAGAAAAAAAGAGACCTGCTGGTCATCCCTGTCCACTCAAGGATATGTTCTTGGCCTCCAGGTTTTAGAGGGGCCACTGCTCCTTGACAAATACAAGTAGTCAATGTTGAGACCAGCCCAACACTGCAGCTGAAAGAACTACAAGCAGATAAAGCAGAACCCAAAATATCTTTTGGAAACGTTCAGGACTTCCAGTGGTTTGGCTGGAATTGCCCCTGCCTCAGTGTGACTGGTTGCTCTTTATAGTGTTGCCTTACAACTGCCTTCCTTCAGGTTCATTGCATATCTGACCATTTTACCTCCTCCTCCTCTGTCCTGTTCAACCTTTCAGTTTGTCTTCTGTTAAAAAATCTCACCAAAAATTAGACTGGTATTTGCTGAAGGACTATGTTCATTCTGCTTTCGTATGACACACCTTTCTTAACTTTAAGAAGGAAATTTCTATTTAGCTTTAAATGTTAGGAGCCAGCTAAAACTGTGTGTTTCAAAAGGTCTCACACGAAGTATACAAACAGCTTGCTTGAATGTTAATTTCAGTATGTCATTTTCAATGTTATTAAAGCTTTAGTTCTAAGAACTTATAATAAGGTAAGGAGGAAGGATTTCTAGCCAGTAAAACAACTAAGAGAAGATAATCTCAAAATAACTTTAAAAGCCTAACTAAAATTGCTGAAGAAAGAAAAAAAAGGAGGGGGGAAGTGACAGAGAAATAAAAGATAAGAAAAGAAATCAACATTTCATAGCATCAGAGGAATGAGGAAGTTCCAGTTCATTGGAACTCCATGTTCTTCATGCTTCAAGGGCTTCTGGAATAACAAAAAATTGTGCATGCTTTCTTTGCCAAAGCAAGTTGAAAAGACAGATGTTATCCTACTTACAACCAGGGAGTCTGGCTGCCCATTTCAGTAGCATATTCTGGCCAATTAAAAGCTGATATCTTTAGAAATTAGTAGCAATAATTCAAGCATGAGTCCAATGCTGCCACTGACCGTGGATTCTGTACTTTCTCACTGAAAAGACACAGTACTTTGAGAAAAAAGGAATATTCCATTGGTGACACTCTGCAGGCTGCATTTAGAATAAATCACATTTTTAAAGATTGACTGGTATCTTTGCGTAGCCTAAAGAGTAGGACATATATATCCAATTCCCATTGAAACTAATGGAACGTTTCTTACTGAGGCCATTGTGTTAGGGACAGTATTAGCTCTGGGATTTTTATTTTCTTTGTAATAGACAACCAAATCTAACTTCCTTCCTTAGCACATTTCTACTGAGCCATCATATGGGTATATTTTACCTTTTTAAAATGCTTGACCTTGATATTAAATGCTAAATAGTTCTTATCATTTTTACCTTACAGTTCACAGAGACTTTGAATATGTTTCTTCACTTCACACAGTAAAAACAATACACTTCTAACTTTGCTAGTGAGATGGAAGGAGGTATTCTGCTTCTTCCTCCCACTGGTGCACTACTTTGTTTATAGGTAACATTTAATATTTGTCTGACACTTTTAAAGAATAAAAGGAAAAATCCTTGAGAATGCTGTTAATGGTAACCTTTCTAGTAAAGAAAATGGGATCTCCTAGGGAAAGTCTATACTGAAATTGTTTTCTGTGACAACAGTTCAGCAGTCATACTTAAATCTAGCTTGAATATTGTTAGGAGCACATTTATTTCAACCCAGAACTTAAAAAAGTAGATAAAAAAATCAAGACATCACTGAAGAAAAAGATTAGACTACTGCTAAATATTGCTGTCTGAAGTGCTTAATCCAAAGGTGCACATGTAAATTGCAGTCCCATCTGCCCAGAGAACACAGAAGAGCTCCTGAATGACTCATAGATGTGAAGATTTAACTTCTGCATTTTTGCTTCAAAACTTGATCAAGGTTCTTCCACCTCCCTTGTTACCCCCATCCCAATTGTTTTTATTTGTCATGGACTGTGCAGGTTAACAAGTTTGTCACTGGTGCTAGCCTTTAAGTTGCTCTTTTCATCTCCTTCTTCCTGTTTAATAATCTTCTCCGTTTTTTTTAAAGGATCTGACATTTTTTCTGACTTCTCTTACCTACCCTTTACAGAGACGCTTCCAGAATAAGAATAAATAAATCAAAATTAATGACGACATGAATGTGACAGCTTCCAAAAGTTGCAACTATTGTTTTCGATTTCCTCCTATTACTCTAATAACAGACAACAGTTTGACGTGAACATGGAAACAATGTGCTTCAGCAACAGACTTAGACAGGGAGTCAGCAAATTTGTTTAAAATCTGTTAGGCAGCAGGAGTAACCATTTCAAAGCAGTAAGACAATGTCTGAACCTGAACAGGAACTAAAAATTGTACCTTTAGGCCTCTCCAAAGATCTATAAGCCAGTCACAACTCACTTGTCTTCTTGCTAGAAACATGAGAATTGATGAGCAATAAGATTAGAGGAAACAAACTGCCACCACACTGCCTACCAGGACAAAAGCCCAGGAAGTGCACTTGCACAGTCTTTAGTTTAATTCACCTTCTACCATGACTATGCTGTTGAATCTGTATTTCAGTCATTTGCTTTTCCATTAATTGCAGCAATTTAAATCACAAAACTAGACCTCCTGACTGTGGGAGACAAAAAAAGAACAAACCAAGAGTACTACTTCCCACAACACAAAAATGATCAAAGGTGACTACAGCTAGTCATAGATTTTACTGCTAGTGCTTATTAGCATCCATTTGCTCTGTAGGCATATCAGTAATGCTCGGAAACAAACCCTTAAGAACATACTAAGAACCAAGACTATAATGTGTTGAGAAAAAGACCACAGAGATACAAGTAGTATGTTCCTCCGCTGCTCAATGTTAATTTTCCCCTGACTTTTCACCATGATTTTTATACTGTGCGGGGTTTTTTTTCAGCCAGTTTGTCCCCACCCAACTGTAACCTAGGACCTGAGCATGATTTACTTGGAAAACTGTTGTAGACACTCATTTCACCAACATAATTTTATCATCTTGTACTATCATCTGCCCAGTATTTCTCACAATGTGTTTTTTGAAGGATTTCTCAATATCAAATACCAAAACTATCTAATGAATCACTAAAACCTTCTCAGTGATCTTATTAAAGGCAAAGTATCCTGTAAAATTTTGAGAGTTTTAGAGGTGAGGTCTCAACCTCATGACACATGTACTCTTAACTTATTTCATACACACTTCACGAGTAGCCTTGTGGATATTATGGTAGAAAGAGAGCAATTTATAAATATCACACTTGTTGCAGTTCACAGAAATGTTTTAAGTCTGGAATAAGATTTAGCTATGGCACTAAGGAAAATAGCTCAACATTTGTAGAAGCCAAAGATAATCAGAAGTTAAACAAAAATCACAGTTCTAAAGTCAAATCAAGTAAACAAAATAGCCAACTCAAGGTGAGTCCAGGCCTATGCATCAGAGGAGACAATCCTGTACTAAGTAAAGGGATACATGAATTAGAAGATGAACCAATGTTAGTCCTTTAATTAAAAGTATATAAATTTAACCCAAATCCCAAACAATGTAATCATTATTTAAATAAAACTAAAGCATTACTTACAATTCTGAAAGGCTTCAAAACAAACCATGATTTATGAGAAGCACATATTGAGGTTAACATTTCTTGTAAAACCTCTAAGCTGTAATTCAACAGTCTTATTCTGGTTTGCAGTTGAGCCAGGATTGTCCCACCAAATAATCAAGCTATGCTTTAAGACAAGCCAGCGCTGAAGCAGTACCTCCTTGCAGCATGAGCTGCAATGGCTTTAGTTTGTTCTGTTGATTTTGGTGGGGTTTTCTTGTGTTAAATCAGGTGCATCACTGTGCTACAGCTCCTCGGAGAGCAGCAAGAGACAAGCTGCTTTCTCTAGGCAGGGAGGTTGGACCCAAGGTCAGTCTGTGTCAGGACACAGTCATGCAAGCCCTAAACACAGCGGGCAGAGCTGGCTGTGGGTGAAGTTTCCCTACAGCCCCAGATGTGGCAAAGCAATGGTCTAGCATCCAACCAGGGAACCCAATCAGGAGAAAAAGGAGACAGGACCAGAAAAAGGATGGGAGACACAGATATTCTAAAACGAAGCTCAAGCAAGGACTGATAGCCTGAGCCTGGAGCTGATGTGGCCCATGGGCAAGGTGTGGCAAGGATCCAGGTGAGGCTGATCAGGGCCATTACAACCTTTAGCTCCTTCAGGGCCCTGGTGTAACTCTTGGGTTGCTGGAGCTTGAAATGAGTCACTGTTCAAATCATTGATCTTTCTGTTGGCTGGGTAATGGGCTGCAATGCTGGAAATTGGGAATATGTTCCTCAAGTTCATCTTGAATCTTCTATCACAATTAGAGTTGTTATGAGGCTATTAAGATGACTTCAAATCCTGGTTGAATGCTGACTTTTGTAAAATAATTTACACTGAAAGAAAGCTTTCATTACCACCAAGCTTGACTAGAGGTTTATCTATTTTTGTTATTTGGTTAACTTTTTCTGAATTATCTAAGCATTCTCAATAGCTCAATTACTTACCTTTAGAGGTAAGTTTGACTAAATTTGTTGGGTTTTTTCTGTTTAGCTAGATGAAGGTGAATTGTGTGTGATTTTAATAAAAGACTGACCTTCGTTGTTGAAACATTGAATCTTTCAAGCAGATTCAGGATTTTTGCCGTAATTGAACTACCATGGAGATAGCTAAAATCAGCTGCTGTTACAGAGGCTCAGTTCCTCATTTCTCCATTGTTTGTTGCATCCTATGCAACCTTACAAGTCTCATAAGTCTAAACTTACTTCTCACTGAATGTATCCGTTTTTTTTCTGTAGAAATCTGTTGTTTCATATATTACGGAGGAAATACACCATGTCTTGGGAATGGTTTCAAAAATGATTGTTGCAGTTTGGTCACAAGGCTTCCATGATCTCATTTTGAATAACAAGACATGAATTGTCTTTGATTCATCCTCAGGTACCTTAAAATTTTAGTATTGTGTTCTGAGCACAGTGCACATAGTGCTGAATAAAGATGTAGTTATCTTTTATATATAAGGATATATTTCCTAATTTCCTCAAAATATAAATGTGTGACTGGAAGGGATCTTGTTAATCCTTGGATCTAGCAATTTGTTATTCCAGAATGCTGGTCTATACATTCTCTAGTTTACGCAGCTTAGCCTTACAGTAAGTCTTCTTTGTGGTTTTTATTTATTTGTTGTTTGTTTGGGGTTTTTGTTGTGGGGGGTGGTTTTTGTTGTTTTGTTTTTCCTTATTGTTTTCTACTGTTCCTATGAGGAAACCATCTAATATTTTTAAGAACTTTCTGGGCATTTTATTTCTGACTAGTTTATATCCATTTATTTATCATTTATATTTATCTGTTTATACTAGAAATATCTCACTGGATTGCTATGATTTCATTTGTCCTTTTCTAGTCTGAACTTCACCAGTAGCTTTAGGTTATCCTTTGCCACTAATCACATGTCAAGGTTCAAGGCAGCATTAAACCGTGGCAGACGCTCCCTGTTATCCCCTTTACCTCCTGCCACCCCTTCCTTTAGATCAGAAAGATGATAAGAAAGATAAGGGGAAAGGAAGAGAGACTTAGACTTCAAGTTGGAGAGTTTTAAAGGGTTTTATTAATGCTACTAATAAATAGAGACTATATATACAAAATATACAAAACCAATCTCAAGTGCTCAATGTGGAGTTGGCGTCACTCCAGCAGCAGAGCTGGGTGTGCGGAGCTGGCGGCTCCAGCAGGTGCAGCTCAGGCCCCCGGAAGTCACGGGCGGGACTTCACAGCAAACCAGAAACTGGTTGCAGGGATGCAGGGCCTGAGGCCTGTAGGTCACAGGCAGACAGACAGGGTCCTCTCTAGATGCCGGCCATGGTCAAAGAGAGCTTGACCCTTGTGATCACCCTCTTATATAGGGGGTATGACGATTATGGGATGGAATACTTCCGTTGGTCAGTTCTAGTCACTTGTTCCATCCACCCCTCCTCAAACCTGCCCCTCTCACAACGGAACTTGGGAAAACTTATCAGTTTTTCTTGGCTACCATAGTAATAAATCTAAACACGAGCTTCTTCAGCATTCCGTTGGTCTCCTTGTCATCACTGAGCACAACATCCTAGGAAAAAATATGCAGACTAAAACTCAGAAAAGTACGGCCACCTACAAGAACTTAGCTAAAAGAAAAATCACTAAAAGAGAACCGGTCTTGTTTTTTAACAAAACCAGGACATCACATTAAATTTCCTCATTTATGTTATTTCCATATGAAGAGGTTTCCATGTGGTGAAGTTTATATCAGAAATTCCTGATGGAAGAAAAATCCTTCATACAAAGGGCCCTACTTTTTCATTACTCCTCTATTCAAAGTTACTAGTACTACTACTGCTTCATTAAAATTCATCCTCTTTCTGTTACTTCATTCCTCTGTGTCATCTGATTCTTTGTGCGTGACATTCTGTACACTAGTCTTTCAGTACAAGATTTGTCTGGTTAGATTTTTTTTTTTACTCAAAATGCTGGCATTGCACCCTGCTGGTGTGTTACTGAGATTCTCCACTTTGTCTTTTTTCCAGCTAGAAAAATCTGGATTTTGAACACCTTATCTGTTGAAAGCATTTTGTAGCCCAACAACACGAGAAACGAAGTACACTACCAGATAGAGAATAATGGAGCCATTAAATCTGCAAATCCCTCAGCACCTACCATTGTTTTCTGAAGTTAAATTGTTAAATTGCACAGACTTAAGTGTTGGTAGTTGAAAATATTAGTGATTTCTGGAATTTCATTGCTGCTGCAGGTGTAGCAGAGCTGAGAGTGAATAACAACTAACAGAAGATGATCCACTGACTTTTACATTACAGTTTGCTGCTCTAAAATGAGGTAGGTTTACACTGTTGTTGTTGTTGTTGTTGTTGTTTTTAACACTTGGAACACTATGATCCATTTTGGCACTAATTGATTGCTGAGATCTGCAGTTTGGAACACAAACCTAGGAAGCAACAGCAAGCATTGCTTCACTTAAGTGACGTCATGTTTTTATTTCTTCTCTATAATCCTGTATAGAGCAGCCTAGAATATGAATTTAGAAAGCAAATATCTTAAATTCCATTTTCTTCATTACAGTGGAAAGCATTTATTCTTACATATTGCCACTGAGGAGTGACAGGAGCCTGTAGTTTCTCCTTAGAAAGAGACTTTGAGCCTTTTCCTCTCCAGAAATGGGAAAAGAGGATCAGTAGCTTGCATGTGAGAAGCCATAAAACAGGCTGTCCAAGGAAAAGAGAACCTCCAAATGGTCTACAACTCTCCTGTGTAGTGTCCACAAACTCCAGGTTGAAAACTACCAGTAAGAGCTTCAGGGAGGGTGTTATAAACAGTGGCTGAAGTGCTCTTGGCAGTGGTAGCTGCTGGGAGTGGTAGCTGCTGGGAGACCTGATGTCAAAAAAAGGATCTTAGGAACTCCAATGTGTTTGAACTTCCCCTGTCCAAACCTTTTATAGGAGGAGAAACAGCCAAGATGTGTGAAAAACAGACAATTGTGGCAGCCATATACTAAAGAGGAATTTCAGTATGGTAAGATAATCTGCCCCTAACTAGCAAAAGTTTTATAATTTATTTACAAACTGGCACAAAGCAGCTAAAACAAAGGACGGGATGTGTCACAGGCTCCCTGCTTAAAATTAACAACACTGCAGTGCAAAGCAAGAAACACTGAGGAACACAAGTTGGGGCTCAATTTGAGAGCTGGTTTACCTACACACAATCATAGCATGGCTATACATGTAGGTACATAGAAATCAGAATATCTTGTATCTTTAAATTTCATTTCAGAGCACAACTGCAAAAGGGTCTGACTGATACATGTTTCATCATCTTTGCCTATACTCACTGCAAGCTGACCACTGTCTGTAATATACATTTAACAAAAAGTACTGTCTGGTGACTGACAGATGTTATGACTGGAATTCCTCTGCAAACAAGCCATGTCAAGTGTTATCTTCCCTTTATTATCATCAACACTCCCAATATAGAATACACAGACTGTATTAGTCCATCAAGGGCAAAATGCCTTTATACGTGGTTGTGAACTACCTCATAGCATAGCCTGGTGCACATCTGTCATCTCCAGCTGGTGGCATTTTTATTGTCAGAACAGAAGCAGAGCTATAAGAATTGAACCTAGCACTGTGCCCTCCTTCCCCCAGAATTAGAGGAAAATGTAGACTTTGGATATGTGGCTCACATCTAGTTGACACTCCTATAAGAGCAAGCTCTTCCAACCACTCCTCATTAGCACAGATGTACATGATACTCTTCATGTTACAAGAGACTGCTTATTAGAGTAGGTGGTCAACTGTCTGCTGATTTGTGGGAAGCTATTTGGTGGGAAGCTATGCTGGGTTGCATCTCTATTAGCAGAAAGTTTTCAGCTGATCTGGATGCATCCAACATGCTGCATGCACCAGGTAGTATGGAGTTGTGAGTGGGTCCCTTCACTATCCAACACAGCCAAAATCTTTAATTTATTGCAGAGCTTTCTTGACTGTCATTTGTGGTGCTTCACTGTGGATATTAACTAAACACTTAGATGAGTAACCTTTACTAAAAATAAACTACTGCCACTACTGCCACTAAATGTTGTGTGGGATTTTCAAAATGTCTTTTAACAGTTTCCAAAGAAAAATTACTAATTTATGACACTAAATAAAATTACTTGTTTAATTTAAGCCAGCCAGCTATGGCAGTGGTTGTAAAGTGCCCTAAAATAGGTGTGTAATGCAGGTGAGACAAACAAGCTGCTAGGGCTGTCTGCACAGAGCCCAGAGGGAGCCAAAACAGCCTAAACACCTAATTTTTAAAAAACTATAACTGGGGTAAGTTTCAGCCAATATTTATGTATTTAAAATTCAGTACATATTAATATCATGGTGTTTATGTGCATTTACAAGATGGAATTGCATACAGCTCAGTGTATATCTGATGTGCAGGCAGCAGGTACTGCAGACTTCTTGTGTGTGCACACATTTATAAAGCCTGTATTTCTTATATGATTGTTATTCATCACTTATTGATTTTCTGGCACACTTTCCAATCAGATTCTTACATTAAATAGGAATAAAAAGCTGAAAGTGATTTCAAAGATAAAGAACATTCTTTGCATTTGTACACAATTCAGTTAAGAAACTTACCAAGATACACTATGGAATTCATCAGCTATTTATTTACTTCCATTATGCCTGTAGAAAGGCTATCTTCAAACTTTTTTCTTTTGATATTTGGAATATTCTTTTAATATACAGCCTAAGACTTTTTTAAATCAACAATGCCTTCCTGATTTTATGTCATTATTGCTGTAGAGATTATATATTTCTTCTCCATCTTTGTTGTCTATCTCTCCTAATTTTTCTGTAAAGAACAAATATATGCCTTTGGAGCATGGTTTTTATTAGCTAACCAAACTGAGATCTTCCAACGTGTTTTAACGCAGGCTTCCTTCACCCCTGGAGCTGAAGTGATCATGTTAACAGTGTTTAAAATGCTACTTTAAATGTACAAAGTAGAGTGGCAGCAGAATTTTCCTTTGTCTCATAGAAATACTTCATATGTGTGTAGTTGTATGTGGCTAAAATGAAATTTATAGATCTGTGGTGTAGAGTCATGGCTTTGTTGCTTATATACAATATTGTTGTTCTAGACAATAATGGCTATTGTAACTGACAAAAAGAAATCAGAAAGTAACAAGTCATTTACTTGGATTTGACAGGAGGGCATTGCAAATGTAAAAGTATAAAGAAAAGATATACATATGTAATGATTTATCTTTAACATAAGAGGGCATATGATTAACATTCCAGTGCTTATGGAGTATGTGCAAATGAGGCAGTAAGTATTTTAATAGTAAGTGGACTCATATAGTTAAGGAAGTTAGTAGTATTAATACTAACATTAAGATATCTGTAAGGTCAGACTGTAATAACAGTTACCCTAATACTGCTGATGATATGCAAGAGATATAAATGTATTACTTGATCAAAAGCATACAGTATCCGAATTATAAGTTACACAAACATACTCAGGTATTCAGGAGCTGATCTAGCGGAAGCTACTTAACAAAGAAGTAAGTGTTTAACTGTCCTAGCTTTACATTGCATTCCACAAAATGAACAATGAGGCTGCAAATTGAGTGAGCAGGTGACAACAGACAAAAGAAAACATATACAATCAGCCATACCCTTGGTAAAAAGGGCATTCCACTGCCATCTGTTCTTGGTGTCTTCTATTTACTTTACCTCTAATATCGCTTTGTTCTTATTTGTGTCTCATCTGTGGATGCATCCCCTGTCTCCTGCCTTTCTACAGCTGATGGTTTCAGGCTGTCTTCTAAGGCCTCATCTGTCTTCATTGCTTCCACTGCTGTTCCTTGCAACTTGGTTCCATTTTATTTCTCTCACTTTTCTTTTTCCTCACTTCCCCATTCCATGAAAGTACTTTTCAACTTTGTTACTCTCTTCCCCCTCATCATGAATCCAGCTGTTTCTGTTTAGGCCAGCATAGTCAAGTAGAAAGATTCTGGGGCTTGATGAGATGTCAGAGTGATGCTAGTTTTTCAAACACTTTACTTAATTTCTACAGTCCATATTTCCAATGAAAAAACGTTGCCTTAACATTGGTTCCCCTTTATTTTACTGAAGCCAGAGAATTATTTTTAGAAGCACTAAACAGCTAGCTGCCTTAGTCTAGGATTTTATTTTTATTGTATTGGACTCCTGTAGGAAAGATAAACAGAAGTTGACCTTCCATATTCACAGCAACATGGCTTTATATTTCAAATGAGATTTTTTTTTCCTTGTAGATCTTTTCTACTATTTTTGTAATTTACTCAATCATTTCATTCCCTAAGCACAAATGCCTGTGAGGCCATTTTGTACAAAGGGATTTAGCTTGTTGTCCAGATTCACAGAGTATCCCTAAAGAGCAGTAGTTATTAGTTTGGGTTCAACCACCCCGTCCTTAGAAGAGTTTCAAAAATAAACATATTTTATCCCCTTCAGCAATTTACAGTATACATCTGAACTGAATAATATACAGGTTTTAACTTGTTATACATATGCCATTTTAAATTTTCAGGAATATGTAGGGTTAGATACACATGTATTTTTCAAGAAGTGTAATCTGATCTATTTTTGGTCCTGAATCATTGTGAGAAAGAGATGTGTGGTTACTAGTGAGCATGCTTGCTTCAAGAATACTGCATTTCTACATGCTCAGAATAATTTTATATTCATTTTGATTAGAGCAAACCGCTTACTCTCAAGAGGTTGACAAACGTTAAAGATTTCCACTTTAGTAGTTTACAATGACATCAAAGTGCCCTTACATCTTTGCAAAGATCTGTTTCCTTGGTAACATGAAGCAAACTGTTCATTTCAGAGGTGCCTATAGAAAGCAACTGAGATTGTATTTTCATGTTAAATATCAAAACTTAATGTGGATAATCACATTGTACAAAATAAGCTACTGAGTTTAGAAGATGATGTTCAGTCTTCAAGTAAATCATACAAATGGTCACTTTGAAATATCAATAATTTCTAATTATATTTATATAATATTATTTGTTGGCAGTCAAAGTATGGTATTTTTCCATCTTTACGAAATGAGTCTCAATGTCATTAAATAAATATAATGCTAAAATCCCATTGAAAAAGCATCCATATTAAGAAATATTTCATGGAAATGAAATTTCCCCAATGAGTAAATTTTAAGGAGTATGCAAGTACTGTTTAGCTAACAATGAATGATTTCTCTGTCAGGAGTATCTTTCTCTGCTAACCACAAGCCTTGTGCACACAGAATTGCAATGAAAAATAGCTCAAGTTTTGTACAATCAATAAATGATTAAAATCATCACCCTTGCTCCATTTATTTAGTACACTCTTTTGCTGTATCTTAACTAAAGCCCTGAACTGGAAATATATCTAAGCATGAGCTTAGCTTTGAAGCAGCAAACATCTGTACTGAAGTCATTTGAGTCTAAGGAAGGTTTAAGGAAAATAATTGAAACTTATGAATTCTCATGAAAATGGTGAGGTTGTTACAGCTGAAATTATCACACGTCTCCATGTAAGTACTCTTTTTCTGACAAAGCATCTAAACATCAGAACATCTCCACAAAGGAGAGAAATCAAATTTAACACTCTAGTTTTGATCAATAATTTTGTGCTAAGGGGTTCATTAGAGATGGAAAAATAACTATGCCCTTTTTTTCTTGATGGAAAGGGGAGAAATGTGAGGTGGAGAAAGAGCTTTAGACACCACAAGAAGAGAGAGTGGTGAAAGGGAAATTCGGCAGGACCCAGACAGAGAAACTTTATGGAGAAACACAGGGACCTTTCATGAGGGAAGGTAGAGATGCGCTTTTATAATCAGAGAGGTAGTGTATATGGCAAAGGCAAAGTGCAATTTATGGGTGCTGAATAAAAATCCTGCAAATTCAGCCCCTACCATCTTCCCATACACTACTCCTCTAAATTACTGTAAGTAATGGAGATGTAGATCTTTTATGGTAGCTGTGATTATCTGAATGAGCCCTTTTCATAAAGGCCACATAATGTCAGCTTTTGTTTACCATTCCCTTGCAAGTCAAGCTGTAAGTGCATACAATAGCCTCCTACTTCAAATTTTGTAAAGGTTCATTTAGTCTGCAGAAAATATCCAGTGCACTTCCTACAAAGAGTGGATTAGAGGATGCAGCCCAACAATCTGCCTCATAACTAGAGGTATTTTACCAGATCTCTGACAGTACATCATGCTCAACACCAAAATGTTCAATATGGTACTTCTTGTTCTAGACTGTAAACACTTTTTTTAACAGGAACTATGCATTATTATAGGGGTTAGCACAATGCTATTCTGCAAGTTAATAACCAGAATGGGGATACAAAATATTATTTCCAGGGAGATATTAGAGAACATTTTTTTTTTTTTTTTTTTTTCCTAATGCCACTCATTTCCATGACAGTATTTTAGATAAAGTTAAGGACTCCTGTGAAAACTGAAGTTCTTTTCTGTGGAGCATTGTGTTGAAAATAAATGTTTGAAGACTCATAGAAAACTGTCTTTTTTTAATTTCCCACAGAACAGAAGTTCCCGTGTTATTTACTAAAAGGCAAATAATCTTGTTTTGATTCTTCTGAAATATTTCCAAAGATCTCTCACACAATCATGTAAGCTTTAGGACAAAACCGTCTGAATGAGTCCTTAACTTTTTAGAAGAAAACTTGCATTAGTTTTCAGTCTTTGGTGGACAATGTTTGCTTGGATTAAATATGTATAAACAGATTTCTGTTCCTTGATGATTCATGTTAATACAGGCATATGTAACAATAGAAGGATAGGCTCAATATGGATGTATAGTATTTTCACTCATGTTATTGTGTATTTCTGGTCTGGAAGCTTCTTCTGAGTCAGAGTAACTCAGGGTTGTAGTATTTGCCTTCCTGTACTTCAGATGAAAGATTTATAAATGAGTAATGAATGTGGTCCAGGTCATAATATAGAAGCTAATTAAGCTGACTACATTTCCCATTGTAAGATCATGATTACTGTTGAAGGTTTTGTCAGACTATTTGTTCACTTATTTGGTTTTGTTGGAGTAAATTATTTCACCAACACATTCATCACCTGGCCAAAAGAGCTGCCAGGTAATCTAGTCTCTGCTTTTCTCAGCTTTTAAGACATAGCAGCACAGATTGCATTTAAACACTATAGCTGTAAACAACAATTAACTCTAAAAAGTGAGGAGGTATTTAAAACCCTAACAAGTATGGAGCATGAGCAACATAGTGCACCCGTAAAAGTCATCCAGCAGGAAAAGCCTAACATTTCACAGAAGAATTACATCACCAAAGAAGTGATGCATGTTGCCAAGAGGAATCATCAAGATGTAACTTGAGGTGCTATAGATAGCATGGATGTGAAGAGGAGTGACCTTACCTCACAGCTCTGAAATACATTAAATGTAACATAATACTAGTCTCAAGACTAAACTAAGTGGAAAAACTACAGTAACCAGTCTTCATGTTTCTTCACAGCTCATCTCCTAGCAGACAGCCCTTGAGGCATTGATTTAAAGGAGGGTTACTTCTAAAAAATATTTTTATTTTTACCATCCTCTGGTTCCTGCATTCAGAAGAAAACTGCACAACACATTGCAAATTACAAAACCAAGACTTCGGTAAATTTTGTCTGTTCCACACGCTTCAGCAAGGGACAAAGTTATTTGCACGTGGACTAGTGTAAAGGGACAGAGATAACAGAAACATCTATGATATGAACCTGAGAGCTCAGCACATGGGCTCCACACAGTTCTTCATGCTTTACAGTTCAAACAACTTCCTCTGTGTGTTTTTTATCTAGCAATTTACACATGAATGTTATTTTTTACTAGTTTCATACCGAAGTCAGGAACAAGAACTGTAATAATATTTGTTTAATGCTTCCAACTTTATATGGAAAGAGGAGACTTCTACTCCTTGTGTGAATGCAGTGAGGAGAGGGACCTTCCTGACAAGCTGAACAAAGATAGCATGGACCCTGTACAGTGATACGGAGTAGTTTACTGACAGCATCTGGGAAAAAGAAAAAATTTGGCAACAAACCTATACCACCACATATTGAATTGGCTCCAGCGAAGTTGTTGTTTACCAGCCACAGTTATAAAAATATAGTGGCTATCTTCTGAACCGATAATTATGTGTAGCCAGCAGAAAAGTGCTATGTTATATGGCATGACCGTAGCAAGGGTGATGGCAGGGAAAACAACACCCATGCAAGTAGAAAGATAAATTTCTAGAGTAGTCTTTGAGAAGTGTTTTCCTTCCAAGTTAACCAAATAACAACAGGAAGCTGCAATATTTTTTCCTCTCCACAAGTAAACACAGCTTTGGGTGAATGGTACATTTTCTGGTCTGAGAATAAAAGGAAAATAACTGTAAGATGAAGAAATATTAACAAATTACTTTGGAGGGCAACTAGATTTTGCAAACCTTTAACAGATTAGATTTGATAAACCCACATCTTTACATAACTAGGATTTAAAGTTCACTGCTGTAGCCCAGACAAAAGCTTTAGGATTTTTGTGTGCAAATAAGAGTTCAATACAGAAAAGGTTTTTGTTTTCTTTTGTTTTTTAAATAATAAAATCCATGAATAATGTAGATATATTTTTACAGGTCACTGGAGGAAAAATAATTTAGTCCAAAAGAGGAAAATGAAATTTATAATGAAATGTAATAGAGCATTAAAAGCACAGAACTTTATAATTACAGAATAACAGGATGATATTCACAAATTCTCCATAAACAGAATAATGTGTGTAAGAACCTTGACTCACATTAATACTTCTATTTGGTTTTTTTGCTTTCTCTTTTTTTTAACTGGTAAGCATAGCTGAACAGAATTTGAGGCAAAGACTTAATTGAATATTTTTTGTGAATTCTTTCATTTTATTAAACCAGCTTATAATCACTTTTAGTACTTTAATTTTATTAGTTAATGAATAAATTCTATTTGGTTTTAATGTTTCATTTTTCTTCCATTTACTCCTGAATTATCTGTTCCTTCTTTGTATACAATTGGGATTTTTTCCAATTTGTTTTTCTTTAATAAAATTGTCTCTATATAAACTAAATGTTTTGTGTAGTTATTTTCACTCCTGAAACACCACGAAGAAACCTACTACCTGGCAGCAGAAAAAGCCACAGCAGTAAGGAGAGTGATTTATTAGAAGTGAAATCCATAAAATGTGACTCTCAGACCTTTGAGCCTAAATCTTTAGTGTCGTGAGGCCAATTTTATTTTATACTACTTTGGCTGTTAGTGCATTAGCAATATAGTTCATTCTGTTATTGAGAAATGGAATAATACAATTCTATATTAATCTTGAGACACATATGTGAATCTTTTAGAAGTATACAACACACATATCTTTGGACAATATTGTCAACAGGATGTTTTGGAGATTTCACTGTAACCCCAGGTTAGTTCTTTGTCATTCGACCATCTGCCAAGAAGACTATTGTCTAACTTAATTTCTTTCCCTCAGGAAAATATTAGCTCCCTTGTAGAGATCTGATGAAAATAAAATGCTTTGATAACCGTATGAGTGTTGTTACAAATGTATCCTTGCTATCGGCCATTTTTCGCTTTCTCTTTCAGCGTATTAGACAAGTAGTCATTTGAACTTGTGCATCATTTTTCGAAGATGTAACATAAAGAATACAGTATGTCTTCACAAGCATACAGTTTAGTAGTAGAAAAAAAAGTCCCACCAACCCAAATCCTTTCTCTTTTCTAGATGTTGCCCTATGGTTTATCTTTGCTGTGTTTTTGAGCTTTCAACTTTTTTTTTTTTTAATTCCCGCTTCTCATATAAAATAATCAGCAGGGTGTGTTCTCATTACGGATTTGGTGCCATCTTTGCTGAGATCTTCAATATACAATGACATTTCCTCTCACCTGAAACTAACTACATCTTCAATACCTCTTTTCCTGCCAAATCCCAGAACACTTGAGAAAGTTTACCATGTCATTGCCTCTCAAACAATAATTTCCTGCCTCTATTCCAAGTGAATTCGAGTTCTACCAGAAAACTCAGAATCCAGAATCCTCCTTTTATTCTCCTTCTTGCTTCTTTTGTTCTGACTCTACATATTCTTGCTACAATGTAATAACCATCTCTATTGTCAGTTCCTGGCTCAAATATCTCCAAGGGTGGTTTTGTGTTCGTGGTGCAAAAGGTCTGTTGAATAAGTCACAGTTTCACTGTTCTCCAGGTGTCATCTACAAATTCAGGAAAATCCTTTCTCCTAATCTTTCAGCTTCCTGGGCTTTAAGACTTTAAAATAATAAAGGCAAAAACTGTGATCTTAATTTGTAGTAGTGGGATGGACAGGGGGATGTGAATGTGTGTTTGTGTGTGTCTACACTTTCCTGTATACACACAAACACACAGAGATACAAATGGAAACTAGTAGAAGGATCCCAATTTCAGTTTCAAAGTATAAAGCAAGTTAAATATAAATGTTTAGACAAAGTATATATTTACGTTCCTCAGAGTTTCAGTTTATCTAGGCATGTAATGTTTAACATTATAATGGCATAACTCAGCAATATAGAATATTGCTAGAGTGATTTATATAGAAGGTGCTCTATGTGTTAAATGCATACTTTGCTGCTGATAAAGTGACATGCTAAAGTTGCTAATGAAAACCTAATTAGTTCTTAGATAAACAGATTATGGTTATGATGCGTGACAGAAAGAGCAGTGATGAAGAAAATTAAGCAGTCTCCTAGCTCCAGAAACTGTATCAAAACTTGTTATTTTCAAGTGGAAAGAATAATCCTGGCTCCATGCTTTTTATGGTTGCATACAGAATTAGTCTTCTACTAAAAAATCAAGACAGCAAAGAGTTGCAAACTTGAAAGTATCTGTACATATCAGCTAAGGAATGATATTTTACTAGTTTTTTTACTAAATTATTTATAACAGGGTACAAATGAATTATGTGAATTTAGGAAAAGATCAGTATGATGTAAAATAATTAAAAGGCTTCAATAGACATTTTTGAAGAACAAAATCATTATGCCAGTATGTAAATAAGACACAGTATAATACAATGATGTACTTCAGAGCTAGAAAAATCCCTTCCCTCTAAGGCTGAAAGTTAAAAAGTTTCAGGATTTAGAAACACTGCTTTCAACCAGAGGTGATGTCTCTCTGAAAGCAACATGGCCATGTGAGGACTATGAGGCCTAAGCGTGACAGCGGGAAGGTGGACAGCCTTGTCCATGAGTGGAACTAGGGAAGAGTTTATCTGCCCTGGGAAGAGAACAGATGTCAAAGCCTTATTCATTTGTTTTTCAGGAGGCTACACTGTAATGTTTGAGTAACTCAAATTATTATAGCTGAACAGCCCCAACAGACTGTGTCTCCATCAGTAAGAGAAAGAGCTTCTTCCATTGAACACAATTTCCCCTTACTTAGGCTACTATCCCAGCATAAATCATAGTCTAGCTTAAATCTTTCCAGGCTGCCGTCTTCTCACAGATTAAAGTGGAAAATAAAATACTACAATGAAATACACAGTATTTAATAACAAGTAAATGAATACCAGAAAAAAAAAAAAATCAGACAGGTGTACCAAGTTAACACACATAGCAAGGTAGGTTAGGGAAAAGGACAGAACACATCTAAGCTGATTAAAGAAATCTGATGTTTGTTTGTTTGTTTTTTTCCTATATAAAAATAAGTCACTAAAGAAACATAAGCAGAGGGGCTGACTGTACAGAAAGGTAGAGGTACAAAATCTCAAGATGTTTCTCTCTGCCCGAAGAAATAAAACCAATAAAATACAAAATAAGCTTTTATAGAAACATCAAACATAGAGACAGATAGGGATATTGATTTAAAAACATACTTAAATTACACCATTTCATATTAATTGTTAAACTATTTTAAAATCTAGCCTCTCCATGTGTCAAGAACTGCCAAACTGATATTTGACCCATAGTATGGACTTAAATATATTTTGAAAACCAGAATCTATTCTGTTGTCATAGAAAAGAGCAAATTGGAGTCTGGGCACAGACTTCTTCAGGAAACAGATGACTTCTGAACATCAGCACACTGATGTCTGTACCAGTCTAACCAGTGCACATCTTCTCCCCGATGTTCTCATCTCTGACTCTAGTAAGTTAAATTAAACCCTTTGTAGGAGGCTTATTTTTCAAGCACCTGGCATCAGGAGACACCTTATCACTGTCTACAACTACCTGAAAGGAGGTTGTAGCATGGAGGGTGTTGGTCTCTTCTCCTAAGTAGCAAGTGATAGGAAAAGAGGAAATGGCTTTAAGTTGTGCCAGGGGAGGTTTAGATTAGATATTAGCAAAAAAATCTTCATGGAAAAGGTTGCCAGGCATTGGAACAGGCTGCCCAGGGAAGTGGTGGAGTCACCATCCCTGAAGGTGTTTAAAAGGCATTTAGATGAGGTTCTTAGGGACATGTTTTAGTGCTAGAGTTATATTATGGTTGGACTCGATGATCCTGAGAGTCTTCTCCAAATGAAATGATTCTATGATTCTATCATTTGGGAATCTTGAACCAAAAGCAATCTAATTACAACAATCTTTGAAGTCAGTGGTCTAAAGAACATCACAACAAAGAAAAAAAAAAAAAAAAAAAGGGCAACAAAAAACCCTACCAAACCAAACCCAAAACAAACAAGCAAAAACTAACAACATGTGAGGTCAAGTTTTACGGCTAGTCACGCATAAGAAATAAGGAAAAGATAAAAGATAAAATACCAATCAAGACATCAAACACCAGTTCAAGTAAATATCCACCCTTGAATTAAGTTAATCCAAGTTAGAGAGTATGAGAGCCTTACCCTGGCAAATGTTGTACCGACCCATAAATTTTCTGAGTTATGAACCAAGAGAGGCTTGGAGTGGCTCTTTTGGGTGGTTACCTCCAAACCAGAAGAATCAGAGCGGTAGCTGGCACAGCAAACATTTGATCAAAAATAAGGTATCAATTCCCAAATAATAACTTCAGGGCAAGTTTCTGTGATTTTGGATGTCTCCACAGCTGCAGGATAGGACAGTGAAAATTCACCTTTAATCTAAATTGACACCTGTACTGATTGAATCTTCAATGTGGTTTCAGTTCTCCTTCCATTATGATTTAGATTTTCACACTTGTTGTGGTTTAACCACAGCCAGCAACCAGAACCGCAAAGCTGCTCACTTGTACCCTGCCACCAAGTGGGATGGCAGAAAGAATTCAAAGGGGAGAAACTCATGGGCTGAGATTAGAACAGTTTAATAGGACAGCAAAGGAAGAGAAAATAATAATAATATCAACAACAATACATGTACAAAATAAGTGAAGAAGTGAAGTGCAACGCAATTGCTTACAAACACCAGTCCTGTACAGCTGACTCTGGAAGAACAGAGACACAGACAGCAGTTCATGCTCAAACACAATTGTGCCAAACAGCTGGTGCCAGAAAAGACAGCGCCCTGGTCTCAAACAGCCAATCCTGGAAGAAAAGAGCAAAAAATGCAAAGCAAGAAAAGCTAGCTCCAGCTATATATGGTGCAGGATGCTTATGGTAAAGAATATCTTATTGGCCAGTCTGGATGCCAATCTAGGTGCTGTCCTGTTATGCCCCCTTCCAGTTTCTATGAGTACCTGCAGTTGGAAAGTGGAAAAAGTCTTTGGTCTCCTTGGCAATAGCCAAAACACCAGTGAGTCCTCACATTCTTTTCATACCAACTTCAAAACACAGCCTAGCTACTGGAAAGAAACAATTACCTCTGTCTCAGAGAAAAGCATGGGAATTTCACTGTTTTATCATTTTATTCTCATACTAATTCCAAAACAAAAGACTGTGCTAGCTACTGAAAAGAAAATATTCCAATTCTATAAAGAAAATTAACTTGATCCCAGCAACACCAGCAAAAGACTACTAAAGCTCAGTGCAGAATCCTCACAAAGAGGAGTACAAAGCAATAGAAAATTCTTTGACAAAACTCTTGCTCATGAGAAGAGACCTTTTTTACCTAAGATTCCTTACCCAAAGGAAGTCCCTTCCTCCCAAACTCCAGGTATCCCTCATTTAAGACCCTTTCCATAGAATTCCTGATGTTCTTTTCAGAAGCACAGTACTGGTAAGTGTAAGTGGAAAAAGGGAATGGCACAAAGGCCTTTTGCAGTAGCCTTAGAAGAAAATTATCCAGATTATTCACTTCAAGCCCCTTGTCATTCTGAAGAGATTACCTATGATGATGCCTGGTTTTAATTAAAATCCATTAATGAGCTACATCCAATCACCCATTTAGACTTCCATGTCAAATATTTTCAATAAAGTACAGGTTACTATAAAATATAAGATTCAGCTGAAAAGACACTTTGCACTGAAAAATGTATCTTGAGTTATAAAATAAGGGGACTGATTCCTCCTGAGACAAAATCTTTTAATTGATTAGTCACACACAGGAAATTACATCTGTTCTTAGAAAAATATTAGGGTCTGTAAGTATATGAACTGACACTTCTTTAATTTAGAGGAATGGTAAGACTGTCTTGTGAATAAGAAAGAAATAAAAAAGTTTCATGGAGAAAGATTAAACTCCTCTGAATGGATTTCAATAATGAGATTTTATTGTTGGGTGGGTTTTTTAAGTAAGAGCTGGCATGCTTTGGAGAAGTTCTTCATTGGATGCAATCTGAGATCTAAGACTTGGAGAAAGAAAGAATTCTTGATGAAGTGAATGTCAGAAAAGTCTTTACGAAATCACATGGATAAAAGAATAAGAATTTTCATTTCATCACCCCTGACTTTTATAAATACTTGTAGCAAGTGTGTCTATTCAGCTATTGTGAATTTAATACTTTTAATGTGCTTTTTACATAGAGTTAGCTTTAATTAAGAGAGATCTCAATGTAACTGAATAACAGAGAAGCACTTCTCCCCTGGGGAGTATGGCAGGTTGATGTCAGACTACTAGAAACTTCTTAAAAAAAATCCCAAGCATAATTTGCAAAGTGTCCAAAGATAAATAGAATGCACACCCTAGGCACTGGATGGGTAGCTAACATCCCTCAGTAAAGGAAGAATTCTTTTACACATCTCTTGATAGTTGGTAAAGCATTATCTATTCCAGAGAGATAACGGGAAAAGCACCACAAAACTCCAGCAGTCCCTCAGAGGTATTGAGAAGATCCCACGCTGAAGTATTAAGGCCACTAAAGGGGAGAGGGTTATGAAGCACTGGCATCCCTCTCATCCTTCCTTTTGTGTGTTGAGGGAGTAATTAAAAGTTACGGATCCCCCACCTGGCTTTTGGGCACCAGTCCAAAAGCTCATGAGAATCTTCCTAGTCCTGTATTATAACCTGTCAGCCCCACCAAACAGATGATATTCCAATTTAGTTCAGGTAGCCTTAGAGATGTACTTCAGAGGATGGTGGTCTGCTCAGGTAAATGTTTTTTCTTCGAAATAAGGCAGATGTAGAAGACAACTTCAAATCCTTTTGTGTTTAATTCAAGCAGAACCAATCCAATAACAAAGTAGTCAGTTAATTCACTAATCCTGACAAAGGAAAATTCTGCATCATGTTACTACTGTCTACTTCCAATCCTGTGCTTTGTTGAAACTTTTGTATCTTATTTTCACCACAGACTAAGAAATTTTTTGAAATATGAAGCATTTTCTGAAATCCAGAAAAAATCCTTCCCTCTCTGGAATTAAAAGTCCAAAGCAAAAGCAGCTGATATATCTGTAAGTGTTTCCTGGACAAAAAGTCAGAGGAGCACCCTAACTAGTCCTACACATATATATATAAACACACTAAACCAAATAAATATATACCGCCAACCTAAAACAGCTGAAGTATGAACAACATTAAGCTTTTTCATATATACATTGATGAAAGGGTAACAAGAGATAATTCTGTTTTCCCAGTTAATGGATTATGTTACATTTGTGTTATTAAGAGTATATTTGAAGAGGAAGGGAGAAGATAACAGACTATTTAATGTTGCACATAAGAGAATAATATTCACCCTGGAGTATTTTGGCTGAGGGGAAAGGTCTTGCCTCTAACTTCACTCACTTCCAGGAGTGTCTGGACTAATTCCAGCCTGCTTTTGTTCAGATCCTGTTAGCAAAGAAAATGTGGATGGATAATTTACTGCTGTACTAATCAAATAATTTAATGTGAACGCAAACAAACCTTGTCATATGTTCCAATAATTAGCTAATGGAATGTCAAAGAGAGAATGAAAAAGACATAGTTGCAGCACCCTTAACTGCAGATTAGCTCACTAGTTATGACTCAGACAACATTTCTCTTTCCTCTCCATTGTTTAGAGACGGTAATCACAAGTGCTAGATTAAAAAAACAAACAAGCAATCAAACAAATGAAAAGCAAAACCTAAAAGAAAGACAGAGAAGACAGAAGCAAAAGCTACCTAAGTCCTACACTGTTCATCACCATCCAACTGTTGCTTAATCCTGGAAGTATCTACAGTCGTCAGATACATCCCCAGTTGAACTTAAAAGCTCCCAAAATACTTGGCTTCTGCTAGTGCCCCAAACTGCTGAAGTCTGTGGAAAGAGGGACTTAGCTCCTATGAGGCAGATCTTCCAGCATTCCCGCCTCCAAGCTCTCTATGCTCTACTGTGTTGGGGAATAATGAAGTTATCCCTGTAAAGAATGCAGTCTTACAAATTGCCTTTAAAGCAGCCCAGGTATCAGGGTGTCACAGGGGCCAGAAATTCACTCACCCCAGCTGTGGGTTGGCAGGACATGCCCTTGCTGCCTGGACCTCTCCCACTACATCTGTCAGGGAGATTGTGGCTGGGAGCACCAGGGAAGCTTAGTGCTGAGAGTATAGACAAACAAGACAGGACATCTTGGTTCAGCATCCTTTTCATCCAAGCGAGTTCAAATCCATAACATCAAAACCATAACGCTCAAATGTTGCTGAACTAGAGCTGGCAGCAGGGATCTCCCACCTCTCTGCAGAAACCATGAAACTATGTAACAAACAGCATGCAGCTCACAATGCCCTCCCTGCTGTGAGCTGGGTGGTTCAACCTCCAGACCCTGTGGTCTGGAAGACCTCTTTCGTCTCTTCACTCCCTCTTTAGCCACTCACTCCACACACAAAGCATCTAGCAATTAACTTTCTTTGTCCTCAACACAGCTGTTATCACAATCAATGGCTTGTCAGCACAGTGGACTGTGTCCTGTGCCATGATATGAAGTAACTATCTGTTTGTTACTCTGAACCAAGTGGGTGCTCCTGGTACATTTGGTGTGTTCCTGGTGCTTCAGTTCCATTTACTCTTGATTATTTCTTTTTGACAACTTTAAATATAATCTTGGAGATGAATCATTTAGCATATGATTTAGCATGGCAACAAATTTCTTGAGCAATTTAAATCCCCAGTGGCACTCCTGACTATCGCAGACTTGCAGAGAGACCTGCACAGGTATGTAACTTTGAAGCACTGATTCTAATGAAAGTTTGCCAGTGCAAGGACACAGAGTGCTTGGACCTGAATCTTGAGAAAGGTTTGGTTAATTAAGCTAACTGAAACATTGTGTTGTAAATCCACTGAGAACACAGTTCATTCTGACATTTGCAGTCAAGTAGAGTGTTAAAGTACTTTCTTAAAGTTCTCACACGTTCTCAACTGAAATAAAGAGCAGAAACTCAGAAAGATCAATACTTGAAAAGCTAAAATTTGTCCGTAAGTTTTGATTGAATTTTGTGGTGAAAATTGAAGTGAGAGTCAATAGACAGGAAGGGTATGGACAGTAATCTTCATCTTTTTTTTTCTTTTTTTTTTTTTTTTTTATGCTTACTTGAACTTTGATTCGCCATTTGGGTCTCTCAAAAAATGTTAATGATTGAATGGCACTTAAGGCAAGTCATACGTAACTTAGTGGTGGCAGGAGCTGAACAATAAGAAAAACCAGCAAACTAGACATTTGTAAATGTTCTTTTTTGTTTTCCCAGAAGGCTATTAACACTGCACTAATTCTGCTCCCACTGAAGTCAATAGTACCTTGGAATTAATTGCACAGTTACAGGAATTAGGGAAAGTGCTGAATGTTCTTCAGCAGCCTAAAATGCAATTTAAATGAGAGCATAAACATTGGGTGAAATTTTTGCCCCTTTTTTCCCTAAAAATTTCAAACTTGTCATCCAGCTCACATAATTAACATGAAACAAATCAATTAGCCAACAAAAATTATTTTCAGGGTGTTTAATGGTCTGAGCTCATTAAATTCAAAGGATGAGTTACATCTATAAGATTGCCTAAAGCTCTGGCATACCTAAAGTCAGAAAAGTTGTTTGGTATATTGAAACAATACATCTGTATCTATGGAGACTCCTTCCTTGGGAGACTTTCCAAGACTGTAGAACAAACTGCCATATGAAATTAAAATGTACCACAACCTTTTCATCTTACTTTCAAAGATAGTTTTGACTTTGCTTCCAAAAATGTAGACACATGAAACAGAAAATAGATATCTTAGACCAACAATAAAAAAAAAAATCAGCCCCCCAAAACCAGTCCACTGCACACATTGTTTCCTTTCTTCTAGAGAAGATGTGGGAGATAAGGAAGAAATGTTATGAGACAGATTCTTGTTATGGAGACAAATATACCACTGGAACATTTTCAGATAGTTGAAGTCATTGATGTAAAGAACCTGTATAGAACAGGTTCTCAGTCTTCTGGGAAAAGCAAATGAGCTCTAGAAAATTGCTTTGACATTTTTTCAGGTTTTGCAGTGAATTATATGTAGTCTAGCTTCCATAGGACAGATGGCAACATTGTCCATGAATCTCATTGTGATATTATTGAGCCTGATTAAAAAAAAAAAAAAAGTCTTAGTTCTGCCCCAGGTACTAGAAGTGGAAACTACTGGAGAAGATTCTCTCTTGCACAACTAAAATTAGTTAACAATATATACTGCTACTGGGAGTCATGGTCTCATGCAGAGCAATTCCCCATGTAGCATACAAAGTATGATGATGGTCAAACCACCTTCTGTTTCAAGCAAAAGGTCAAATAGCACTAGTAAATGATGAGCTACAATAGAGTTTCTAATAAAAAAAAATACTGATGCTAATAGTGATTTGTGGAGAAGTCTCTTCCTCCCCCCTCCTTGTTAACAGAAGAGTTACATTAAGAACATGCCATCCTCCAGCAGAAACCACCAGTATGCTTAGTTGGAAGATTTTTATTAATAAAAAGCTTTTCAAAAATTTCTTTCCAATTAAGTTAGAGATCAGGAAATGCTAATTAAAATCCAAAAATAGGAAAATAGGAAAATTCTGCCTGACATTCTCCCACCTGAATGGAGGGTCTTAACCAATAAAAAATGCCATTGATTTATTAATCTTTAGTACCTCGTCTGAATAGTATTTGTACATGGCAAGTTACTATACAGCCTCATCTGAAATATAAATCTGTGTAGTTTAAATTAAGAATCAATAATCCTATAAATACCATGGTCTCTATATCCTTTGTATTCCAGTACAATTGTTTATTAAATCTGACATCTATAATGGGAAAGTGGTAATTCCAGTAAGACTTTCACCAGAAACTAGGCTTTTTGTGTGGATCTCAAGCCTTTTCTCATGCAACTTAGTGGGCCATCACAGACCCCAGAAAAGCCAAAGCTTGTGTGTTAATGGTAACTCTGTTCCTCTTTGGTATAGGACAGAAGATTAGAGGTTTTTTCCTTCACATTTGGAAATACCTACTTTTAACTTTTATTTTGAAGCTGCGCTTACCCTATCAGTGGAGAAAACAATTAAAATATATTAAGAAATTAATTTCCTATGATTGCTACTTTTTTAAGACATAAATTATTAAAATATTTCTAACATATGTTGTTTAAAATACAGCTGAAAGAATAATAATACTATCCCAAAACCCAGCAACATAGTAATCATATTAAGAAATGGTGTGTTGAAAATAAATAACCTGAAATCTGGCAAAATTTCATTGGTTGCAAATGAGGTGGACAGGTTGCTTTATCGCAAATCAATGCCAAAGGAGGATGATTTTGATTCTAGCTAGTTGTCCAACTAATGATCTGATTAAGACAGAAAAGTACATTGCACTTAAGTTATCATTTGCTCATAAAAACTGAATATTTTTTCACATAATCACTTTTTTCAGTCATAAGAAGACTTTCAAAATTCCAGAAAATATTTCATTTCTACCAGCATGGACAATCTGTCTGCCTGACACTTTGTAATTAGAGGACATATTTAAATGTTTTTCAGTTATTAGAAATAACTTTGAACATCAAGGGAATCTACATAGAATTTTGTAAATTTTTTTAAAGGAAGGATGAAAAGAAGGATAGAGACTTTCTGTTTCTGAAAGCAAGTGTTTTTTTATGCAGTCATCCTCTAATTATGACAATCTGATCTTGTTCAGTATGAAATTTGGGAAAATAATGCATTCAATAAAACGGCAAATTACAGCTCAGAAATGAAGACACATTTCCTGGTCGTAAGTATATCACCTTAAAACAAATTGTGACAAAGTGGAAAAAAATCAAGAGATTTCTTTTATTAGTATATAATAGGTCCCAGACTTCCTATCTTGATTTAAGAAAACAAAATTACTTTCATCAAATTGAGCCACAATCTTTGACAAAAAAAAATAACTTTCTAATATATTTTCAAATCAAGCCACAGTTTTTGACAAAAAAATTATCTTTCCAATATATTTTCAATCTTGAATCTAGACCAAAGGCTGAATATGGATTGTTTTTAAGTACTTCACATTGAGTGTTTTATTAAAATGCCAGTACATACTTGAATAATTTTATATTGGTAATATAATACTGACTTTAGATCTAGATTTCTTAAAAATGTCTGGAACATAGTATGTCTAATACTACCTCAAATGCGATATGAGAATATTTTCTTTGTTTAACACTGGTAGACAGTTTTCTAAATATTGATTCTGCTAAAGCAAAGTTTCAGATGAAGATTATTTTCTTTCATATCGTACATGTGTGTTTACTTTTTTAAATCTAGAGATACTAAAGCTAATCATAAATACTGCAGTTCATGATAATTAAATTCAGCATTTGAAGACAAATCTATACATCGTAGAAAACTAAACATATGCTCAAATTCTCTTGTTGTTTTTCCTTTTTTCAGCAGGAAAAAAAAAAAAGGTCATTTCTCAGAGAAATACTACTGGTCTTAGATTTGCGAGACATGAAAATGGTATTCTTGTTGAAATTGAAGACTTCTGGGAACGCATAGAAAATTCTCAGATATCAACATAAAACCCATGGAGGTAAAAGGCCTATCTAACCTAAGTATAAGCACCTAATATCTGTGGATGTGACTAGTGCTTTTAATTGTGCCGAACTGTACAAGATAACATTGGCTTTAATTTAATTTTTGCACATTTGCCCAAATGACTGTAATATAGGCAACTAGAGATCAGTTCAAATGCATTATACATCTAAATAAGCAAAACTACTCATGTTGCTCCCACTTGGCAATACAAATCTTTAGTTGCTTTACAAAGAGACCCTCTTTACAGATTAAAAAAAGAAGAGAAAAAAAGCAAACTTTTCCTTTTATTTCCACAACAGTACTTTAACTTATATGCTCATTAATTCAATTAAAGTTAACTGGGTTCATGGTATCCTGGGGTAAGGTCACAAAAAACTCACATGAAATTAAATGGCATCCTAGCAATCATATCACATCAAAGACACTAAGAAAAAATATTAAAATAATTATTCTGAAGCAACTGCAAGTTTTCTCAGAATTACAAAAATTAGGGGAAGGTCCTCAAGCAGGTTTTACAAAAATTTAGAGGAAGTTCCTCTGACCAGTTTAACAGAAAATCAGAAGTTTGGATGCACAGTATAAGCCTGATTCTAATGTCTGTTTCCCAAATCTTTCTCTAATTTAATACCATGAAGTGCAATTCTTGTTTACCTTAGTCTGAGCAAGATCAGAATCAAGTTCAGGCCTTTGGGAAGTCCTTGATTGCCTCAAGTGAAGGAAAGTTCAGAGGGAAATTGGGAGAAAAATGAGCAGACACAGAAAACACTTTCATGTGTTTTTGCATGTGTTGAACTTACCAAACACCCTTCTTAGAATTATAGAATAATTTCATTTGGAAGAGACCCTCAGGATCATCGAGTCCAACCATAACCTAACCTAACTCTAGCACTAAACCATTTCCTTAAGAACCTCGTCTAAGCACCTTTTAAACACCTCCAGGGATGGTGACTCCACCACTTCCCTGGGCAGCCTGTTCCAATGCCTGGCAACCCTTTCCGTGAAGAATTTTTTCCTAATATCCAATCTAAACCTCCCCTGGAGCAACTTGAGGCCATTTCCTCTTTTTCTATCACTTGCTACTTAGGAGAAGAGACCAACACCCTCCATGCTACAACCTACTTTCAGGTAGTTGTAGACAGTGATAAGGTCTCCCCTCAGCCTCCTTTTCTCCAGGGTAAACAGCCCCAATTCCCTCAACCACTCCCCATAAGATTTGTGCTCCAGGCCCCTCACCAGCTTCGTCACCTCCTCTGCACTCTCTCTAGTACCTCAATATACTTCTTACGATGAGGGACCCAAAACTGAACACAGGATTCAAGGTGGGGCCTCACCAGTGCCAAGTACAGTGGCACAATCACTTCCCTAGTCCTGCTGGCCACACTGTTTCTAATACAAGGCAGGATGCTGTTGGCCTTTTTGGCCACCTGGGCACACTGCTGGCTCAATTTAGCCGGCTGTCAGCCAACACCCCCAGATCCCTCTCTGCCAGGCAGCTTTCCAGCCACTCTTCCCTGGCCTGTAGCCACTCTTCCTCATTGCCTGGGGTTGTTATGACCCAAGTACAGGACCTGGCATACCGTGCTGTGGTATTCTTCCTATATCTTTACCCACTATGACTTTCCAAAGCTGAAAGAAGAGTTAGCTAAATAAAAGAGCAGCAAAGAAAGGAGAGAGAAGGAAGAAGACGTTAGAAACCAGCTTCTCTAGCAGCATGCAGACAGTGAAAACTGTATTTCCTCTACTGAAACCTTCCAAGATCACTACAGTAAGCTAACTGAACTCACATCAGTAAGCAAAAGCATTAAGAAGTGACTTGGAGCTTGGTAATAATAGTTTAATTCATCACTGGTTGCACTGATCACAGATTTCTCTCATCTGAAGGGCTTTCTCCCATCTCCTCAATCTCACCAAAAGGAAATTCTGATTTATTTGTAGAGATTGACAGGAGAAGAGCATTATTCATTGCAGGGTTTTTATTTTCCTAGATCACAGAATCACAGAATGCTAAGGATTGGAAGGGATCGCAAAAGATCATCTACTCCAATTTCCCTGCCAGAGCAGGAACACCTAGATAAGGCTACACAAGAATATGTCCAGGCGGGTTTTGAATGTCTCCAGAGTAGGAGACTCCACAACCCCCCTGGGCAGCCTGTGCCAGTGCTCTGGCACCCTCACCATGAAGAAGTTTCTTCTCAATTTTAAGTGGAACCTCTTCGCTTGTCCTACCATCGGTTGTCACTGAGAAGAGCCTGGCTCCATCCTCATGACATTCACCCTTTACATATTTATAAACGTTAATAAGGTCACCCCTCAGTCTCCTCTTCTCCAAACTAAAGAGACCCACCTCCCTCAGCCTTTCCTCATAAGGGAGATGCTCCACTCCCTTCAGCATCTTTGTTGCCCTGCACTGGACTCTCTCCAGCAGCTCCCTGTCCTTCTTGAACTGAGGAGTCCAGAACTGGACACAATATTCCAGGTGTGGTCTCACCAGGGCAGAGTAGAGGGGAAGGAGAACCTCTTTCGACATACTAACCACACCCCTTCTAATACACCCCAGGATGCTGTTGGCCTTCTTGGCCACAAGGGCACAGTGCTGGCTCATGGTCATCCTGCCTTCCACCAGGACCCCCAGGTCTCTTTCCCCTACACTGCTCTCTAGCAGGTCGTTCCCCAGTTTATACTGGAACCTGGGGCTGTTCCTGCCCAGATGCAATACTCTATGCTTGCCCTTATTATATTTCATTAATTTTTTCCCTGCCCAACTCTCCAGCCTGTCCAGGTCTTGCTGGATGGCAGCACAGCCTTCTGGCATGTCAGCCACTCCTCCCAGCTTGATGTCATCAGCAAACTTGCTGATAGTACACTCTATTCCCCCATCCAAGCCATTGATGAATATGTTGAATAGTACAGGTCCCAGTACTGACCCTTAAGGCACTCCACTAGATACAGGCCTCCAAATAGACTCTGTCCCATTGACCATGACTCTCTGGCTTCTTTCCTTCAGCCAGTTCACAGCATCTCACTACCCAATCATCCAGACTGCACTCCCTCAGTTTAGCTGTAAGGATGGTGTGGGAGACTGTGTCAAATGCTTTACTGACGTCAAGGTAGACCACATCCACGGCTCTGCCATCAGCTATTCACCTCGTTATGTCCTCATAAAAGGCTATGAGATTGGTTAAGCATGACTTCCCCTTGGTGAAGCCATGTTGACTGCCCCTAATGACCCTCTTATCCTTGATATGCCTTGAGATAGCAACAAGGATAAGTTGTTCCATCACTTTCCCAGAGATGCAGGTGAGGCTGACTGGTCTATAGTTACCCAGGTTCTCCTTCTTGCCCTTTTTGAAGACTGGAGTGACATTTGCTTTCCTCCAGTCCTCAGGCACCTCTCCAGTTTCCCAAGATTTGGCAAAGATGATGGAGAGTGGTCCAGCAAGGACCTCAGCCAGCTCCCTCAGCACCTGTGGGTGCATCCCATCCAGACTCATGGATTTATGGATGTCCAGATTGCCTAATTGCTCCCTAACCCATCATTGACCGAGGCAAACTCCTCCATTGTCCTGACTTCCTCTGGGGAAGCACATCAGGTGATTAGGAAAGGTGTACCTCACGGCTGTTGAGAAGTGTTCACTGAAAGTAAGGCATAAGAGCACAACCCAAAAGTATTATTCTACAGAGACTGATACTGTATTTGAAGTACATTCAACACTTTACTGAATTAAATGAAAAATTATGCCATATAAACTATGCAGGTAAAACAAAGGGTGGTAGCATCGTAAATGGTAGCAGGGACAGTGCAAAATAAAAGGGCAATATTCCTATAATGATAAACAGTGGTTAATGACACCAAGTGCATTGTTTTCAGTTGCAGACAAAACCACACATATGCAATATGAGATGCTGAATATTGAATATGTATTGTAAAAATGTCAAAAGCACATACTTTTAAATTATTTTTAATGGTCTTGAAAGAATATAACTGGGATTATTGAGCAACAACAGGGAAGTGATTTTTACTTCTCCTTATGGCATGATAAGACCAACATAAGCATAATGAGTAGCAACAGGGGTTCATGCTACACAAAAACATTACTGAGAAGTCACAAAGGGTCCAGAAAAGTATCCAAAGACTAGAGAAATGCCTTCCTATGGAAGACAAAAATAATTCAATCACTACAGTTTATGCAAAAGAAAGTTAATGACAGCGGCTTCACACTGTCCTAGAGAGAAAATTTCTGTTATTAAGGCACTTCATGAGCTTTAAGAGAAAAGAAAGGCAAAAAAACAATGTCTGGAAGCTAAAATCAGACAAATCCAGTATGAAAATGCACAGAGTTTTAATACTGATTAATATGTGGAAAAAAATTATCAGAGGAAGTGATACATTTTCTTTCTCTCTTGATTTCTTCCCATTAAGACTGGCTTTCCAGAAGTTAAACTATAGCCAAAACAGTTAATTGGCACAGGAAAGGGATAGCTGGAGATCAGCTGCATAACCATTTACTGATCCTCCTAGACTTCGACATTCTAAGTATGTGAATGCATCTCAAATTTGAGAGATTAGCAGAGTTCTTGTAGAGAGCATTCACTAGTCCTTGCTGCAGAGGTGTTTGGGGGAGACTGATGGGAGGGGGGTTAGTTTGTCCGAGCAATGGACAAGGAACCTTTCTTGGCAAATTGTGCCATTTGTATTTCAAAGAGCAGCAAGCTGAAATGCTCTTGTGTTTGACAAAAAGATTATGAGATCCACTTTGAAAATAATGACAGTTTGGGATAAGTTATTCTACTTTGTTAGGTGGCCACTGCTTTAGATGCAGAGGTCACCACATGACTTGACAGTGGAGGGAGAAGCCCATTTCTTACTGACCTGTACTATACATCTCTGCAACAGAAACAAAAGTTGTCCCTACGTATCTTTCTTCTAGAGTTAGCCCAGACCAGAATGTTCTTTAATTTGTACAAAAGTATGGAAGGTATGATTTATAGAAAGTATGTTTTCTTTCGAGTAATGTGCCTGTCTAACATGACCCATCTCCAAGTTCTTGTCCCTTGGGAAGTCTAACACACAGGCAGCTAGAGAATAACTAAGGACAGCACTTGCTTTAATTATGAATGCCTTGCTTTTATCCATCTTAGAAAGGCAGCTCTAATATGGTGTCGAGTATTTGTTAAGTGTCTCTCAATGTCAATTGTCCACATCTATTTGTTGTTATGACCTTTAATTACATAGCTGTAGCTTTTTCATACAGAAGATAGATAATGAAGTTATGAAAGGGATAATTGCTATCCAACTTGGGCTTACTAGGGATACAAGATACAAGCTTCCTTTGGAAAAAGATATATATGAATGGTCATTTTGCCACCATTTTTCTTCATATTATCTGTAAATGTAGCTGCAGCCTTTTATACTGTCAGAAGAGCAGCCCTGCAGAGAAGGACTTGCGAACATTGGTAGATGAGACCCTGGACATGAGCCCGCAATGTGCCCTTGCAGCCCAGAAGGCCAACTGTATCTTGGGTTGCATCACAAGGAGCATGGCCAGCAGATCAAGAGAGGTGATTCTGCCCCTCTACCCTACTCTGGTGAGATCCCACCTGGAGTACTGCATCCTGTACTGGAGCCCTCAGTATAGGAAAAACACGAACCTGTTGAACATGGTCCAGAGGAAGGCCACCAAGATGATTAGAGGGATGGAACACCTCTCCCATAAAGAAAAGCTGAGAGAGTTGGGATTGTTCAGGCTGCAGAAGGGAAGGCTTCAGGGAGATTTTATTGCAGTCTTTCAGTACATAAAAGGGGCTTATAAGAAAGATGGGAACAGACTTTTTAGCAGGGCCTGTTACAATAGGTCAAGGGGTAATGGTTTTAAACTAAAGGAGGGGATGTTCAGGCTAGACATGGGGAAGAAATTTTTTACAAGGAGGGTGGTAAACACTGGCCCAGGTTGCCCAGAGAGGTGATAGATGCCCCATCCCTGGAAACATTCAAGAGCCAGGCTGGACGAGGCTCTGAGGAACCTGATCTAGTTGAAGATGACCATGCTCAGTGCAGGGGGTTTGGACTAGATGACCTTTGAAGGTCCCTTCCAACCCAAACTATTCTATGACTCTATGAAAGAGCAGAATACATAAAGGTTTCAAAAATGTTTGCTAATCATGCTACTGATTGGGTACTATAGGATTATATGGATGGACATTTTCAAAGGAAGATAAAAGAAAGTCTCATTGCAGAACTAATGATAGAAGGCACCTGCCCCTATAATGGAGTTCCTTGGTTTGAAATGTTGATTTTTAACAATGTACTTAACCCAAAATAGTAAAAATGAAGTATTTTAGCAGCTGCTGCATATTTTATAACTGATTTAATTGACTATACTATTTGAGGCATGAGAGACATTTTAGCTGACAAAGTTCACGATAAATTCAGCTGCTGGCAATGTAATTATCCCTACTCATTTATTCATCTAGGTGTGTTTCCAGGCAGCTATATTCCTGTTTTTTTTGCAGATGTGATTGTTAACTCTCTTACAGGATGTTACCTATGTTTCATTTTGTCTTTTTGTTTTTGTTTTAGACAAAATAATGATTGAACTTGGTATAGTAGGAAGAGTTCATTCTTCCTAGACTAAGAGATACAGTACTGAAGAGTGGAAACTGGAGTATGTACCTTTTACAAATAATTCAGTAATATCCAAGGAGTAAAGCATAAAGTCAAGTATAATCTGTCAGCGTTTCTCAATAACACAACATATGAAATGTCTGGCATCATCAGTGAAAAATAGGTCAATTTGAATTTCAAAAGATAGTTTTGAATATTAATTTGCATTTTTGAATGAAAATAAAGCGTAGGCTTGTAAATACTTTTCTGCATGGAATAGTTAGTGCAGTGTAATTACACCACAGTGATTTCTTCACACAAACTACATGCCTGGAAAACCTCACTCCGTGCCGAGGGACTCTATGCTGAATCCCTCTCTAGTTAAAGTTACCTACTTTCTGTGAGCAAAGGGAAGCCTCAGGAGATTAACCTTACTAGGCTAAAGCTAACCTTTGTGACCTTAATCTACAAGTGTTTGTGTGCTGTAATTTAGTAGCTGCTCACAAAGAAAGTGGTGCTATAAATTATTTCCCTCATTTAATGTTTATTAACTGGTCTGTGAAGACAAACTAAGTCACTTTTGAAAGTCACCTTTGGGTACCTTTGAAATTTATACTCAAGTGTTTAGCTTCACAGAGCAACCACTTTCTTGTCATACTCAGACACAACAGCAAAAGTCTTGACCTTGATCAGGGTCTAGGAAGCAGCAGTTACTAAAAATCAGTCTTTAGAAATACCCAAAAGCAGAAAAGGTTTTGGAGCAGTTTACCTACTAAGAAAATCCTGTAGATTCCTGGTTGATTTCTAGTGCTAGCTACAGAGGCAGTAATCACAAAAAGACACCTAATAGTTCATAGCATGTAGGTAACAACACTAAACAATACTGCATTTTGTGAGGTACTTCGCTTCTGTTCTGATGCATATGAGTGAAGAGGACTTTCTGGGAATAGGGAAAGCAAGTATCTAATAGGCACTTGAAGCAACTGATGTTGATTTCCAATACATCCTTCAACTAGAAAAAAAAAATTATATACTTTTCTATTTTTGGTTTATGGCTTTCCCTGATATAGGTAGATAGCAGAACTCCCAACTGTAGATGTGATTTTGAATTTTTTTTTTCTCCGAAAGTGTACAGAATGTTTGGCAAATTCTATCAGAACTTTTCAAACATTTTGTGCAATGAGTTTTGCATCTTAGTCTAGAGATCCATATATTTTATTTTAATTTATATATATATATCAAGGAGTATAATCAGACGGGTTAGCAAAATCAGTAAACTCCAGCATTTCATTTGTAACATTGTTTTAACATTTCTTTCAGACTAAGAGAACGGTGAATATAATTCTAATTCAATATACATAAGGCCCCTAGTCTAAGTATATAATTTTCTTTGAGAAGAGCAGGGATACTTTGTTTGAATTATAATAGCCACTACTCAAGCTAATGTATACCTCACAGATTTGCTAAGGGAACTAGACTTACAAAAACTTTCCAAGAAATCTAATCATTTGTTAAAGGATGGAGGAGAGAGAAGGCAGAAGAAAATAAGATGACCCACCATCATGGTTATTATGTGGCAGGTGGTTTAATTCTGTCAAACTTCTAACTCCAAGTTTGATGTTTAGAAAACTTCATAAACCAAGGTATATCCCTACTGACTTCTGAATTAGCATGTGTAAGATAATAGCAAATGCAATTCTTAAACCATTACCATAGCAACATTATTAATGTTTTGTTACTTAAGACTGCAGCAATATTTCTATTTTAAAAAAAAAAAAAACATGCTTCCTCCTCTTTAGTAGTTCATATAAAATGGAAAGTATACAGAATTATTTGCTGCATGTCTGTCTCACAATGAGAGATTATAATCTCAAGTAATGTTCAATCACCACTGAAATTATATAAAATCTTTGGTGACTGACATATTTTATTAAGAATTTAGCATCCTAAAATAACAGATCTAAATATTTTAGTTACAAGTGATCCACAAGCCATACCAAAAATTCCAATAAATCTCATTTGGAGTGTAAAGTCAATATACTTTCAACGCATTCCAGCAACTGCTGCATAAGAATGCCTTCATGTACATATGCTCACTGAATCTGCTAGGCAAAATTTTCAGTATTATTTGCCACAAATTACTTCAGTCATAATTTATATACCTCAATATTTGCTGCCTTCACAGCATCAGGACTCACAGGACAGCATGTCTAATTACTGTTTGCAGTTACTCAAAGGTAACCAACATAATCCTGTTTCTGTATATGCTATATGTAGCAATGCATGACAGTTACATTTTCTCTTCTAGATTATCAGAACTTTTTTGCAATTTGCCTACATGTCTTTTACTGTTCATACCTCCTTATTTTCCTGGGAGATTAAACCCTAAAATATAAAAGTTTATTTTTTAATAATGAAAAGAGCAAGAGATGAAAAGTATTACTCAGGAGATTGTTGAGTGAAAACGAGACTTACATCGTCTTCTGAATCCTTCATCCTTTCAATATTAACATTTTAATGGGTGAAAAATTAATTTATATTAAAATAATATGCTAAAGGGAAGCTAGACAGCTACTTGGGAGTAGAACTGCACACAAAATTCACCATGGACATAAATCACTGTTGTCCCCAATGTTTTCATTTGCACAATACTTGGACAACTTTCCTTTCCATTTCCAGATACCTGCGATGGAAGCTGCAGTGGGAGACGTAAGTTCCCATAAAGCCGCTGTGTCAGTGTCATGGAGGCACCACACAACCAAACCAGACAGACAGACTCAAAGCAAATTTCATTCTAACTAAAATAACTAAAATAAAATTAACACAACAGAAAACTGAACTAGAAACAAGGTTTATCAAAATCACTCAGCACTCCGACAATGTTATAAACACAGGTTCAAGATACTGGTTGGGAACTAATGCCTGCACAAACAACACACACAGAACATAGGCAATTCCCAAGGCTCTGGAATGGTGATTCAAAGCACGCACTAACCCACACACAAAGAGAACTTTCAAGGATACTGAGAATCACATACCAATGGGACAAGGGCACTCAAGGATAGTCCAGAAGATGTAATTCCTCACCAAAATGCAAGGGCACTTAATCTTGAGGACCTTCCTTAGTTGGCACCCTGATTCTAAGGGCAGAAAGCCCCCAAACTGCAGACATGCTGCTCTGAGAAGACTAACTCAAAATGAAGATTTTGGCGGGTTCCGTTAATAACCTTAGGTGGAAATCTGGTCTGTGGTCAGTGGCCCAGGAGCTTCTCTTAACCAAAGCATTTCATTGGCCAAGGACCCCATTAGCCAACCAGGGGGTCTTGCCTCTCCCATGTCCCGATTGGGGCAAGTCACTGTGTGGAGTCCATCCATGGGAGAGGGGGCACGGGGGAAAAGGACTTGCCACAGTCCACTGGAATGATTAGCACATTATGTGCTCTGCCTTCCTCCTTGCATGTACCTGCTTCATTCTGGAAGGCATTCTGGGCTGCAAGAGAATGGCAAATAAGGTGTTACTTGTAATCACCCAAGAATCCTTGGGGGAAAAAACAAAATAGTCTTCAGCCAGCTTTAAACTTTTTTTTTTTCTTTTGATGCTGTGTGTCTTCAGGAAGGGATAACTATTTATCCAGGCCTTACATGGAATAAGTATAAAGTACTATCTATTCCCAAAAGTAATAAATGTCCATTTTGAACCAATTTATTGTAGTCAGCCTGAAATGAATAGCTTTCGCTGCCAAAATCTTCACTTCTGAAATCAACTCCATATTGTCAATAAGAGATCTTTTTGCTGTAGTGAGGTGTTGATCTGCATGCTTTCATTTGAAAATACATTACTTAGAAATGTGCCCAAATTTCCGAATCTAGAAAAACACGCCTGTGTTTTTGTGTCAGTGTCATGGTGAATTTTTGTTGTTGTGAGATAACCTAATATCATACTGACAGAAGGGTGCTAATCCAAAATAACTGGGTTTCTGTGAAAGCATGGCACCAGCAAGGATGAGTTATAGCAGGAAGGGTAAAACTCATCATTACATAGCAAGGGACTGTCTAATTGAAATTTGCCAAGTCACGAATGAATCATGCTCTGTGTCTTAGAATGCTGTGAAGCTTTCAAAGGAAAAACAAACAAACAAACAAACAAAAACAACCTACCACTTTCAGACTATTATCGAGGCTGTTTATGTGACCTAGCAGGCCATCTCTGAGCCAGGGCACATTCAGTACTCACTGACCTTCTGAAAACAAAATTTGTCTTTTAAGCTCTCAATGATTGTATGTGGAAGAGGTGGGAAAAATGTGTCTGGTTGTTAAATGAAATCAAGATTTGAGTTCCTTAATAATAATGAAAAGATAACTTCTCTCACGGAATCTTTTTCAAATTATGTTCCTAAGCTGTATTTTTAGCCTTATAGATTTCATTTAGATGTGGTCCTTATTGCCAATAAACCACAAATATTGTGTGACATTGACTCAGTTCAGAGTCCTATAATTTACCTGAAGTACTAAATCATTAATAATTGCTCCTCGGTTGTAATTAGGAACTTAAGAGAGCTGTTGGATAAGTGTGTCTATCTTGATGTCCTATTTTCTTCTTCCTTGCAGAAGGGTGAGTGTCTCTGTAGGTAGGTAGTGAAACATAACTTGGCATCCTTATAGGAATACTGAGGCAATGTTCCCATGGTTTCTATTATCCTAGTATTTTTCTATGGTTTTCTTATCTCAGAAAGCCTTCTTTACCTGTTTACCTGGGAATTACTGTCCTGGGTCAGAACAAATGTCCCTCTGCTGAACATGTCTCATCCCCAGTAGTGGTCAAGAGCAGATGCTGAGGGAAGCATACTAGAACAGGGCAACTGGGCAGCAATGCTCTCCCAGAACACTCTCCCAGCCTCCAATATTTTACAGCTCAAGGTCTTATTCTGCATGTACTTAATAGTCCTTGGTGATTCCACTGGTTTCATAATGGCTTTTTGAACTTCTATAGGCTTTCAACAGTCACAGTATGTCATGTCATGGAACTCCATAGCTCAAGTATCTATTATGGATAGATGCACTTCCTTTAGTTTCTTTTGCATAAGCCTATCATCTGGCCCCTTGCCCTTGTACTGGAAGAAATAGTGTAATGCATCTTTTCCAAGATGTTTATGTTTTCACAGATTGTTACCATGTTTGTTCCACTATTTCTTTTCCAAGTAAAGAGTCTTAGTTTTTTCCCAGCTGTTCCTTGTAGAAAATGATTCCATATATTTTGTCATCCTTGTTACCCACCTCTGAAGTTTTTCTAGCTTTACTACAGTCTTTTCAAGAAGGACAGCATGTGAGAGAGGCAGATGTTCAGAACCATGCAGATAGATAAGATACAGGACTACCTCAGACTTACACAGAAGGATAAAATATTATTATTAAAATCCCCATATTTTGTTTCAGGGTACTAATAGCCAGCTTACAGACCAGTAGGTTTTAGATTTCCAGCTCATTCCCTTGCCAACAACTAAATCTAAATTCTGCTTGCTTATTCCAGTCGAGCGCTATGGCAATCAAATCTTCCTACATCCTTCTGGAGTCCTGTATGGAGAGTATATAATCAATATTACTTGGTGAAATACCTCCCTGAGGCTTGTGCTACCGACTGCTCAGTCCAGAAGAAGGAATTAGTGTTCCATATGTTCACAACTCAATGTTATCAGTGGTGTAAATGCACTGAAACCAACAGTGATCCAGTAAGTTGAACTTAAAGGAAAGGCTGTCTTCTCATGGGGAAAATAAAGCTTCTGTTCAGAATCTAAAGGCTTTCAGATTATTTCAGCTTTATTTCATTTTTTGAAGTGTACATAGCCCCTGATTAAATTAAGCAGAAAATGCTGCTGATAATTTGTTTTTTATCGCACAGTGTTATTGGTTTAAAAATTCCAAGTTCTGAACTAACAATGAGCTGTTTGCTTACATTTATGTCATGTAAAAAAAAAAAAAAAAAAAAGATAAATTACGTTTTCTGGGAGGTGTACATTTCTGCCTCACATCTTAAGTGCCCAGAAGCTGGAGCTTACACACTGACTCACTGTCATTCCTAATGACATTCAATGTCTACAAATCATTATCTTCCTTGGATCAGCCAGCAGTCACACATGAGCTCAATGAGAGCTGCCAAGCTTAACAAAATAACCTTTCCTTTCTCTCCAAAATTTGTTCAAAAACAAACTGGGTGAGACAGTAGCCCCATAACAAATGGGGCACAACTCTTCTAGTATCCTACTGAACTGGCTGCTTCCAATTGTTTCCTATGGTGACCAATAGTGTCCACAGGCTATTTTATTATAGTTTGATGAGTATAGTTCCTGGTGATTTTGTTTTGGTTTGTTTCAGTGTATTTTTTAATGTGAATGCAGCAAAGTTCAGAACGGCTTTCAAAATTAAATTCTACTGTTCTGTATTCATTATATTCACAATGCTTTCCAGCTCAATATCCCCAGTTGCAATGTAAAGATAATTTCCCCCGACTGAAAGCACTGTAAACACATGCAAAGATATGTGAGTCACCACATAGCCTTGTACTTGGAAATGCACTCATGGTAGCACAGAGCAGGACAATTGGTGGCCCTTTTAGCTGCCTTTGTATCTTTAAGGAGCTTGGTGTTTATGATCACTTATCCCCATATTAAAATTAAATATAATTAATTACTTTGAATATTAATGCTATTTATAACAGTGTGACACACTGAAGGGAGAAATTTGAATAAAAATACCCCTCCTCACACTTCGAGTTATTATGTAAAATTACCATTGTAACAAACCATAGATCTAAACAGCGGTACCTTACCGCACAATTTATGTATTTCAGCTAAAGATTTGGGCTGTGTATAGAAACAATTAAAATTCTACAGAAGGAAAGGTGTTTTAAGAAGAAATACTGTAACTCTGGGTAATAAGTTTCCATTAGACTCAGCAAGTGAAAGAATCTTCTTTTCACCTTTCAGACTGTTATAAGTCATTGCCACACAAACCCTGAGGCAGACTCTGCTGTATAATTGAAAAAGAAAAGCCACTAGCCAAAAACATTTCCATGGGGAGAGCTGTTGTGTGTTTTTCATTGGATTTTTTTTTTCAAAACAAATAATAATTCCATTCAATAAATTTAAATACCAGTAGGAAAACTCTATTTACCTGACTTTCATGAAACCTGGATAATATGATTTTGTTAAAACTGGAAAAGTAGAAAGTTATATTACTTGTTTTTTGTCTAAAAATAATCTGATTCAATAAAAAATAGTCCATATATAATTAACAGTAAAAGTTCAGCCAAATTGCTGTGCAATTTACCAACATTAAAAATTCAGACCTTGGACTTTGTTATTTAGATTTCATAGTGAAATTGTAGCTTATAGCTCTGAATGGTTCTCATCAGAATGCACAAAATAATTGGAATAATCATGTTCTTTAAACCCTATGAGCAGTGCACTCAGTGCATAAGCAACTATGACACTGCCACCTGGGAACAGGACTCTGGTCAAAATGCCACTTTTGTTACACCCTAAAGTCTTGTTTCAAGGTAATTATTGATATCAACATTTTAGCAGGCAGTCTCTCTTAGGAGCATCAGAACAGCAAACATTTCTATGTGGTATCACTTTCCCATGGTGATATGTTTCAGATTTGTGATCAAAACAGTATGAGCAACGCATTGTTTGGTTTGTTGGGTTTTTTAACTGTTGCTGCATCAAGGCATTTCTGTTTCTCATGCTGCCCCACCATGTGAGTAGTCCGCTGTGAGCAAGTTGAGAGGGGACACAGCCAGGACAGGTGACCCCAACTGACCAAAGGGATATCCATCCCATACTGTGTGACATCGTGCTCAGCTTTAAAAGCTGGGAGAAAAAAGGAGGAAGGGGAGACATTCTTGAGCTATGCTTGCACATGCAGCATTTGCTTTAGTTGTTAAACTGCCTTTGTCTCAACCCACAGGTTTTCTCACTTTTATCTTTCTCATTCTCATCCCTGTTGACCTGGGGTGTAGTGAGCAAGCAACTGTGTGGGCCTGAGGTGCCCACTGCAGTTCATCCACAACACTTATTGTGGGAAATTATCACCTCTTTTCCTCAAGAATATATAAACCTCTTTATGCAGGCAGTTTTCTGACCCAACTCTGGCTTTGTGTGGAGTTGCAGTGACTTTCAAAGTCACCAATAAAGTCCTACATAGTCTACTCAGATGAAGCACCTTTCTAGTAGTCATCTCCCTATTCAGAAACAGATGAAAGAAGACAACTTCTGAAGTAGTCTCCCTCTGGCTCCCTATGGCTCCTTTGTAGCATAATATCCAAAGATTGTCGTTGCTGTAAACTTTTGGAATTGTAGACAGATAGTTAAATGTGACCCACCCTTAAAATTACTACCAGAGAAAAGAGATGTTGAAGACAAAACAGCTCAAGTGTTTCAGATTATATTTTTAGTCTTTAAATTACAGCAGAACACAGGATTGCTTCTTCCTAAATGTGAACTTAAAAATTGAAAAATTTGTGTTTTCAGATAATTTCTATGCAGTAAGCTGAAGTTTATCTAAGATGCAGCAGGAAAAGAAACTGAAAGACAGAAAGGTACTTGGGGTAGAAGATTAGTAGATCTACACAATTACCCTAGAACAAAGTGACCTAATAGAAAAAAAGCCATGAACTCACCTCAGCTAGTCCAGAAGAGCCATGATGGGAGAAAAGATTGGCTGGCTGAATGTTTCAGAGACGCGCTGAGCATTTACACCTGCTACCATCTTGCACTTTCAGATTCAAAGAGAAATGTAGAGAAATAGAATAATGATCATGAATAGGACAAAGAAAAGGTGATAACAGTAAAATCAGTCATGTTACTGCATTATAAAAATGTTCATTAACACCTTTAATATCCATTAAAGATTTACTAATGCCAGAGATTACACAATAAGATTATACATCTTTTTCAGCTCATTTTACAGGCAACACATCAATAAATGAACATTCAAGTCTAAAGATTTGTCCATCAAAGAGCAAAATTATGTGATATTTCATTAATTGTAAAAAATATAGATGTGTTATGAGAAAAAGCCCGTGAAATGACCCTCCTAAAATGCTTTAACTGCCCAGTTACTGTGCACTTTGCTGTAAGCTAAATTCACTGACTCATTCTTCAGCTGTCTAATAGAAGAGATAATGCACTGTACCAGGGGTTAATCTGGCTAACATGCATCTTTCTGTGGCATCTTTAAACCTTGAGAAGAAATGATACAGGTCGAAGTTTTAAAAGTTATCTGTTAAAAGATTTTTTTTTCCTAAGAAAACAAACTAAAAAAATGTCAATTGAAAGTAATAAAGATTAAAATTATTAAAATATTAAAACTATGTTGATAATAGAGATTAAAAAAATTCCACACCTTTGCTCCACTTTTTACTTTCTTTGAGAATTAGACAAAATATTCACCAGAGAAAGACAAGTTCTCTGTAAGAGTATGAGACACAGACCTTGCAGGTGAACCAAAGCTGACAAATCCTAACAGCTCTAATAGTGGCTTTGTCCTGCTGAAATTTGCCATCTGTGCTGGAAATAATCTTAGCCTTCCCTTTAGAGCTGCATGGATTGTCAGTATCCTGGCAAAGTATCAGCTGTCGAGCCTAAGGGCAGTGAGGAAGGGACAGTGGCAAAAGAGGGTAGTTTTATTTTGTATATAAGTGAGTCAAGTTAGAGCTAAGGCCTGTTATTCCATGACATCAGGAAAAGTCTAAGCCCCATATTCTGCAAAGTTGAAAACCTGTCTGAAAATCTTTTGATTCTAATTAAATACTAGATGGGATTAGGAAACTATTTCTGTGGATCAGATATAGTAAATGAGGATGTGCCTGTTCTGAGAAGGTGGTAAAGCAATAGCCACAGCTTTGCTGTCTTACTACGGGTTAGTTATTATTCAGTATTTGCTCATTCTTGTACTAGAGTGTTGGTCTTAGACCTTATGAGTTATTCTTCTGTTTCAATTATTCTTTCAGTAAACAACTTTTTTTTTTTTTTTTCCCTAAATTATCCTCCTCAATATTTTAATCTACTGTAACAACAAAAATGATCACTGAGATAGTCAGGAAAGAGGTGTAACTTTCATAAAATTATTGAAATGACCCACATCGGGGTCTTCTCAGATTTTTATGGAAGTTTTCTTTATGAGATACATTGTGGGTTCATTTCAACATGTGTTGAATGAATGAGAAGGAAAGCACAATAGAGCCTGAAGTCACTGAGGAAAATATTGACAATTATTCTACCAGAGCAAAGTAAGCTGCCCTAAGAAAGGGAGTAATCTTTGTTCTTGAAATAAGAAAAGTCATTAAGAATCATTTTCCCTGAGGTCATTTCCAAGTGTTGCTAACCACCAAAAATGATTATTTTTTTAAACACTACGTAACTGTACTAGTATTGTAGAAAAAGTAAGTTACTACTTTTTTTTCTACTAAGATCTTGTTATTCTATCTATTATTCATAGACAGTGAACAGTCCTGAGTAGCTATCTCTGCTTGCTGCATCCTGATGAATGAGCAGGATACCACCAAAAGAATTGAGGGTGATAGTACCATGAGAGATTTCTGACATGGAAATATGCTTGAAACACTTCAGTTCAATGCTATATTTTAATGCAATTCAACATACAACAGTTTAGGATGTTGTAAGAACACACTTTGTTTATATATTCTCAAAACAACAATGCTTTGGAGTGAAGAGTTAGTTATGGAAAATTAGGAAGAGATTTCAGACATAGCCCTGTACATCGGTTGTGGTCACCACAGTGCAATGGGAGCAACACATTTTCCACTGCTAGAAAAGCAGGACCATTAAACACCATATCTTCCCTGATGTTTTCTGGCAAAAAAAGGAATTGTAAAAGGAGGAAATATAAAAGAAAGTAAAGCTAATGAGATTCCAAGACACCTGACAGGAATGCAAAGGTTACTGGAAGAGACATGAATGATTGTGAGTGAGTAGTTTAGCACAGTGATGCTAAGACATGCAAAGCAGCCTTACTGCAGCTACAGAAAAATGAGGTGGTAAAGTGTTGATCGGGTAGTCACCACAGGTCTAAGAATGTTTGATAGGTTAGATTAACCCTAAATGTGAAAGGCTGCAATGTGAGATTGCTCATTTAATTTCTCCCTGATAGTGTACCAAATCATCAAAAAAAAATGGTCTGTACTGATCTTCAACAGTTTTAAGTACTTGTTTAAAGTTTTACATACACGCTCTACATTGAGTTCCAATATGCTCATGGAAGAGCAAAGTAATTCATCTTTGTATTAGAAAATATTTTAAAATTAAAAGAAAGCAAATGTGAATATAATTGCAGCACTAATTTAAATGCTAAGGAACTTAAATAATCCAGCAATCAATCTGAACTACCATTTTCCCAAACATTACAAAAAAAAAAAAAAAACCTGAAATAGCATCTTTCCCAGAAATCTGATAAAAACCTTAGTTTTAAAATGAGATTTTTATTTTTTTCTGGCACCCATTCTTCTTTTCACAAGAGTTGGAATTTGAGAACTCATACAAGAGTATTTTAATTGATGAACAAAGCCTTAAGTGACACTTAAAAGGCCAAAAAAAGACAAAGAAAATTTCTTTTTAAAAAAAAAGAAGAAACAAAAAGCAAAAAACAAATCAGCACCAACAACAAAACACTCCACAGCAAACAGCCTTCACATCCATCTTGGACCTCTATTTGTAACAAAAACCTGTGATCCTGCTACAGTGGGAATACCCCACAGATAAATTTATCTTACACGAGATCTTGATTAATTTTTAAAGGCAATATACATTTTCCTGTCAAGATACTTAGAGTAAAAAATCTGATGAAGGAACTCTCCTAAAAGAAAACTTGTATTTCCTTAAAAAAAAAAAAAAAAAAGGGTGCGATTTTATCAACAAACCATGTCATAACATGTAAGAATGGGGAAATGGGGAACAGCCCAAGCACACATTGTATGTGCAGGAAGTTCAAGGCCTCGGGCAGCAGCAAAGCTCCCAGCTGATGTTTCTGGATTTCTACATGCTGTTTTTTACATAGTGCAAATTCTGCTGTATGAAATATATGTCAGACTGTGGCAGTTCTTGACTATATTTCTGTGCAACAGGAATATCTCCTTTATTGTCTAGAACTGATATCTTTCTCAATTCCAGAATACGTATGTGGATTCTGAAGAGGGAATTACTCGAAAGGTACTTAGCAACTAAAATCCCAGCCAGGAAGAAGACAAACATTAAGTCTCATCTAACATCAGACTCCCTGCACTGAAAGGAATCCTCCTTGTAGCGAATGTTTGAATTAATGGAAGGCACTCTACATTTTCAAAAGCAGTCTTAAAGATACACAAATAGAAAAGTGTCATTTTACAGGCCGTAGACTATTCCTGAAATTCCCAAGGTACTACTGGAGTATTTCTAAATTGGAATTGCTTGGGTGGCAAAACTGTTACATCAAAAGCACACTGCTCTGAGCCTCACTGCAGAACCTTTATTTTTCATAGGATTCAAAGAAAGAAAATGGATTTTTATTTTTTTTTCAGGAAAATTCTTACTTTGAGGCAATGAAATGTGAATTATTCAAGCTTACCTGGAAAAATTTCAACTGCATGTATCTTAGGGAATTACTGACTCCTCCACATAAGTCTAGGTGAAATCAAAGCCTCTAATGTCAGCATAAATTTCTTGTTATCTTTCTCTAGTTCACCACAAACACTAAGCTTAGTAGGCTTCTCTATTCCAATTTCATTCTGCATACAACTGGTATGAAAAATATAGCAGAAGCTAAAATATGAAGTTAAAGGATAAAATATATACTTATTCATTTACTCAGACATTTAGAATTTCAAATTAGCACTCAGTCACTTAACAGGGGATTTGAAAGTCAATTTCATGTAGGTAAGTTCGAAAGTAGGACCATGAAAATTTTATTTCTTCTATGACTTTGTTTCAAGCTTTTATCTGTTTGTGTTTCTAAATACATTTTAACAGAGCTTCAGACAGTATGGACAAATGCATCTTCATTGAAGTTAGTGGACTGTGTCCATTTACCACCAGCTGCAGATCTGGCCCACAATTCACTGTTTTGTTGAAATGTTCTGTACAATGAAGTGAGTAAACAAAATTTATATCCTTGTGCTTAAAATCAGGCTTTGGACAACTAGCAACAATAACATCCCAAACCACCTGCAAATCACAGGAATGGAGTTGAGGGCCTGCATATCCCTCTTCCAGAATATAAACTGGAATATTTGACACCGTGTCTCCTAAGTTTTTCCATAGCTAACATAGCATACACAAAAATTAAGTTTCCCTCAGACACGGAAGTAATGTTCCAGTCGATACTAATAGGTGCATGCTATCTTAGTGTTAGAATAATAAATGTAGACTTAAAAAGAATTGTCAACTTTTTCACCAAGACACTTGCCACTTAATTCTCTCCATTTTGACAGGTGACAGTGGGAAAGTTTGTCCAGGCATCAATTAGCAGAAGGACCCTTAAATGTGTTAACACTAAAAAAAAAAACTTTTTTCATCAGTATTTCTCGTACTTTCCATAGGAAAGGTAAAACCAAAAGCATTTATTTCCCCATAGCTTCCTTTGCACTGCAGTTAAAACACTGAATTAGGGTATCATTTGTATTAACAATGTAAGTATATTACTTTTAAACATAAAGACCTGTTAAAAAAACAAAACAAAACAAAACAGAACAGAACAAACATCTTAGATGAATGTTAAACACAGTGAATGATTAACAAAGCAGTGAGAAACATACCAGCAAGTTTAGTCCCTGTGTTCTGCTTGGTTGACAATGGTCCATTGAGCTGAATGTTGTAGAAGGGAAAGATTCCAAGATGAGAAGGGGGTAGACTCACTCTTCTTGGCTTGGGCAGGCTTTTGCCTTCTCCTTGGTCTTCCTATTCTCATTGGTGTCAGTGGATCTGTGGCAGTTGCAGTCTTCCCCCGCTCTGAGAACTGCTGTGGCAGTTGTACATCCCCCTCTCCTTCTATGGGGCAGTTAATGGCTCTTTCGTGGGACCCAGAGTCAGTTGGACAGGGTTGTTAGCAGAGAATGAGGGGCCCAGAGAAGCCGAGAAGCTTCTGGAATGCCCACAGCCAGATCTGATCAGACTATGAAATGGGGTCCCCGTCACAGATTCCCTTTGTGTGGTCTTCTTGGAACGGGTCTGTGCCGGAGCTCTCCCCTTAGACTGGGACACCATCTAAAGAAACTTCCTGGGATTGGAAGTGCCTCACCTCCTTGTTTGGGTGACTGATAATCTGCTGTAGTCCTTGCCGACCAGGCAAGTGTAGTCCTTGCCGAATCAGGCGAGTGTAGTATCCTGGAGTCAGAGGGCTCTGGCTTTGTTCCCTGCGAGTACATGCATGCGTGCTGTGGATCTTCATTATTCTCATTTGCTGCACCCCAATAATCTCCTCAACTGATATCCAAACCTTTATCTTATGTTATCGGAGAGCTAACTAATTGTATAAACCCTGTTTTGGTCAGTTCGTGGGCTGTACTCTTCTGTCCAGAATAAAGTCTATTTTGGAACTTGTTTTGCACCCTAAAACTGACTTTGGGGTTCCTCCATGACAGAATGGCACAACATCTGCTTTCTGGGAAGTGCCAGAAAATGTCTCTAGGAGGATACATAGAACATTGCTCAGCTGCATGTTCTGGATAGTTGGTTCACTTTGTTTAGTGTATGTCATTGGGATGCAGCTGTCATTCAGCTGTTCACAAGTCAAAACATGACTTTGCTTACCTAAATTTATGTCTTCCAGTACATCATCCCTGATACGAACTTCAGCATTGGCACCCTACACATTGTTGCTAGGATCCATTTTCAGTGAGATGCCAGTCAAGATCTGGTTTTTTTTTTCTGAGAGATCTTCAGGTACACTATAAGTGAAAAAAAGTGAACTTAATATAGAACAGGTTGGTCTCAGTATTTTGGTAGTAATGACCCAGGAGAAGAGCACTTACCTATACTAGTGAAATTCAATATTCATTCTTACAACATAGGCATTTTTTCAGTTCCAATCAAAAGGAAATCCTCATAGCCTTTTATGAGGACATAATGAGGTGGATAGATGATGGCAGAATGGTGGATGTGGTCTACTTTGACTTCAGTAAAGCATTTGACACAGTCTCCCACACCATCTTCACAGCTAAACTGAGAGAGTGTGGCCTGGACAATTGGGTAGTGAGGCGGGTTGGGAACTGGCTGAAGGAAAGAAGCCAGAGAGTTGTGGTCAATGGGACAGAGCCTATTTGGAGGCCTGTATCTAGTGGAGTCCCCCAAGGGTTGGTACTGGGACCAGTACTATTCAACATATTCATCAATGGCTTGGATGAGGGAATAGAGTGCACTGTCAGCAAGTTTGCTGATGAAACCAAGCTGAGAGGAGTAGCTGACACGCCAGAAGGTTGTGCTGCCATCCAGTGAGACCTGGACAGGCTGGAGAGAAGGGCAGGGAAAAATTTAATTAAGTATAACAAAGGAAACTGTAGAGTCTTACATCTGGGCAGGAACAACCACAGATTCCAGTATAAGCTGGGGAACGACCTGCTAGAGAGCAGTGTAGGGGAAAGGGACCTGGGGGTCCTGGTGGACAGCAGGATGACCATGAGCAAGCATTGTGCCCTTGTGGCCAAGAAGGGAACCTGGGCTGTATTAGAAGGGGTTTGGTTAGTAGGTCGAGAGAGGTTCTCCTTCCCCTCTCCTCTGCCCTGGTGAGACCACAACTGGAATATTGTGTCCAGTTCTGGGCCCCTCAGTTCAAGAAGGACAGGGAGCTGCTGGAGAGAGTCCAGTGCAGGGCAACAAAGATGCTGAAGGGAGTGGAGCATCTCCCTTATGAGGAAAGACTGAGGGAGCTGAGTCTCTTCAGCTTGGAGGAGACTGAGAGGTGACATAATTAACGTTTATAAATATGTAAAGGGTGAGTGTCATGAGGATGGAGCCAGGCTCTTCTCAGTGACAACCAATGATAGGACAAGGGGCAATGCGTGCAAACTGAAACATAGGAGGTTCCACTTAAATATGAGAAGAAACTTCTTCATGGTGAGGTTGCCAGAGAACTGGAACAGGCTGCCCAGGGAGGTTGTGGAGTCTCCTTCTCTGGAGACATTCAAAACCCGCCTGGATGCGTTCCTGAGTAACCTGATCTGGGTGTTCCTGCTCTGGTGGGGGGATTGGACTAGATGATCTTTTGAAGTCCCTTCCAATCCCTAATATTCTGTGATTCTGTGAAATACTATCATCCATTTCTATAAGGGTGTCCAACTGCCTCATAAGTACTGGTAACTGTAGTTATATTGCCTACCTCAATTAATTTCACCTAAAATAAATCAGATTGATCACTAGCTTGTGGTTCTTCTACTTACTGTAATTAATACTGTGTTAGTACCTCAAAATCCAATCCACAACTGGATTTCTGTCATATCTGGTTTCACACATAAAAAACCCATAACAACCAGAACAAGTTTTGCAGGCTTTGCAGTTCTCAGCTTAAGCTTTAGATAGTGTGTACTGGTTAAACAAACAAAAATCTTCATGACCTATTTCCACTTCCATTATGCCAAGTCATTTTCACCTTCTTCCTCTTATTTGCACAGCTCTGTGCAACAGAAGCAACACCAAAAAGTCAGATTACTCTTCAAAGTTACCACCTACTGTTGCAGATTTATTTTCTCCTATTCAGTTTCATAATGTACTCAGCAGTTATAAATGGACCAGAAACAGGATTTCTATTATTTGTCTAAGGCATTTATATTACCACTAATGGTTCTAAAAGTGAAAAGATTTAACTTCATCTTTTACAACGCATTTTTATTGAAAACAACAGTACCTGCAAATGATAGTTATTCAAAGTTCACACACTGCAAGACCATTGAGATAAGTGAGCTTTGTTATGTGCATGGAATGCAACTACTGTCTCTGAAACCCAGTCTGAAATACTGGCTTCTGTGCGATAAACAATGTTCCATATTAGTACGTCCTGAATCAGTAGATACATCTATAGAGAAAACTAAATACAAATGGAAATACACAACTACATTAAGTAGTCAGAAGCTGCTTTTGCAGGTTTCCCAACAGAAGAAATAGCCTATTACTTTCTCCTTCTGGTAAGCAAGAATTGGGTTTATTGACTGTAATATTAGTTGTAATATTAGCTAGCTCTGTGACAAATATTTTGTGCTTGTATTTCCTTACTATATTTTTTTTTCAGTTAAATGTTTTGGCATCGTAGAATTAAAAACACTATCTGTTATCTCCTTCTTCAGTACTCAACCTTACTAAGGTTTTAAATAATTATTACATCGCATTGGACAAAATAATTTGTTTCATATTATGAGCACTAATGAAGAAATTGTACAAACTTGTTTGAAGTTTTCTGGAACTCTCCCAAGATGAGATTTTTCCCCTGCTACTGAGTTTTAGCAGCCAAAGTACACTGCTGGGAGAGGTTAAACCTAGAAGAAATAACTGTTCTTCATATATATGTATGTCTATATATGTACATATATATTTAAAGATTTGCATTCTTTTCCTGATCTGGAACCCTGAGCAAGGAGAAACCAGATCAACACATGGTATAGAATGACTTACGGAGCCAAATGAGTGAAATGTATTTTAACTTTTCAATAAACATCAACAATACAATTGTTTGTAATAGTTGTACTTCTGACAAAACAAATTTGGACAAAAGTATTGACAATACTAACATCACCATACATTTCTTCCCCCCCCCCAGAAACTAGTAACATACAGAAAACAAATTAAATAAAAGGAAGAAAAATACAACAGACTTATGGAAGGATGATTACAAGGAGCAGATAAACAGCTGTTTTGTAAAAACTAAAAAAAAAGAGTAAATTCTAGAGCTGAATTGAACACAATTGATTAGCCTGTCATCCAAAAAAAGCCCTGTTCCACTTGGTTTGCTGGCTAGGTTATAGATGTAATATTCAGTTGCCATCCCTGCTTTACTGAACTTGGCAACTATCTTGTTTTAACCTAGCCATACGCATCCCAGAAGGCCAACCACATCCTGGGCTACATCAAAAGGACTGTGGTCAGCAGGTCAAAGGAGGCGGTTCTCCCTTTCTACTCTACTCTGGTGAGACCTCACCTGGAGTCCTATGTCCAGCTCCGGAGCCTTCAGTACAGGAAAGACATGGACCTGTTGAACATGGTCCAGAGGAGGCCACCAAAATGATCAGAGGGATAAAATACCTCTTCTATAAGGAAAATCTGAGAGAGGTAGGGCTGTTCAGACTGGAGGAGGCTCCAGGGAGACCTTATTGCAGCCTTTCAGTACTTAAAAGGGACCTATAAGAAAGATGGAGACAGACTTTTTAGCAGGACCTGTTGTGATAGGACAAGGGGTAATGGTTTTAAACTGAAAGAGGGGAGATTCAGGCTATACATGAAGAATCATTTTTTTTACAAAGAGAGTGGTAAAACACTGGCCCAGATTGCCCAGAGAGGTGGTAAATGCCCCATCCCTGGAAACATTCAAGGCCAGGCTGAAAAAGGCTCTGAGCAACCCGATCACCTTGAAGATGTCCCTGGTCAGCACAGGGCGGGTTGGACTAGATGACCTTTGAGGGACCCTTCTGACCCAAACTATTCTATGATTCTGTGTTTCTGTGAAGAATAGGAGCAAGTCTGATGCTGAAAAGCAGGATGCAGAACACAATAACCAATCCAAAAATGAAGCCAACAGTTCAAATGGAAAAGATGGGGGAGTGTTTAGCATGCTCATGATTTTAAGTGCCGTGATGTAGTAAAAGCAGTATAATGTCATTCAGAGAGCTCTGCATATCAGTGCTGGCATTCTGGTCACCTGCCCTTAAGTTACAGGCTGCAGCTTCTGCTTGAGCATATGGGAAGTTCTGGTGGACAGTAGGATGACTATGAGCCAGCACTGTGCCCTTGTGGCCAAGAAGGCCAATGGCATCCTGGGGTGTATTAGAAGCGGGGTGGTTAGGAGGTCGAGAGAGGTTCTCCTTCCCCTCTCCTCTGCCCTGGTGAGACCACACCTGGAATATTGTGTCAATTTCTGGGCCCCTCAGTTCAAGAAGGACAGGGAACTGCTGGAGAGAGTCCAGCGTAGGGCAACAAAGATGCTGAAGGGAGTGGAGCATCTCCCTTATGAAGAAAGGCTGAGGGAGCTGGGTCTCTTTAGCTTGGAGGAGACTGAGGGGTGACCTCATTAATGTTTACAGATATATAAAGGGTGAGTGTCACGAGGATGGAGGCAGGCTCTTCTCGGTGACAACCAATGATAGGACAAGGGGTAATGGGTACAAACTGGAACACAAAAGGTTCCACTTAAATTTGAGAAGAAACTTCTTCTCAGTGAGAGTAACAGAGCACTGGAACAGGCTGCCCAGAGAGGTTGTGGAGTCTCCTACTCTGGAGGCATTCAAGATCTGCCTGAACGCCTTCCTGAGTAACCTGATCTGGGTCTTCCTGCTCTGGTGGGGGGATTGGACTAGATGATCTTTTAAGGTCCCTTCCAATCCCTAATATTCTGTGATTCTGTGATTCTGTGATTCTGTGATGTTCTACCACATCACAATAGGTTACATAGGGGCAGCATATAAACCTTGTGTCTGATGTGTCCTTGGGCAGTTCCCAGCTCTTGCATGTCATGACTTTCCAGTCTTCATATAGCCATATCATTATCATTCTAATTAACTTCTTCAGAAAATCTGAGTGCCTTCCAACAATAACCAGGGGAGATATTAAATTTAGCTAAACTCTAGGTCATTTTTATATTTGGTCCCTATCCATCACATACATAATCATGCACTGGAGATCAAAGATCACACAATCACAGGATCACTGAGGTGGACAGGGACCTCTGGAGATCTAGTACAACCTCCTGCACAAAGAGAGTAATCTACAGCAGCTTGCTCAGAGCCATGTTCAGTCATGTTTTGATGGATAGAGACTCCACAGCCTTTCTGGGCAAGCTTTTCTAGTGTTTGGCCAACCTCACAGTAAAAAAAAAAAAAGGTTTCTTCTGTTCAGATGTGTTTCAGGTTGTACTTATTTCCTCTTGGCTTTTCACTGGATACCACTGAGAAGAGCCTGGCTCCATCCTCTTTACATCCTCCCATAAAGTATTTATAATATATACATAGATAACACCTCCCTTGATTCTTGTCTTCTCTAGGCTAAACAGCTCCTCAGCTCTCTCAGCCTCTCCTCACAACAGAGAGATGCTGCAGTCCTTAATGATATCAGCCATACCATGAAGATATCATAAACCTTACAGTTTCCACATCACACAAAACAACTGAGTTGGATTAGCTAGCTTGCTGGAATTTAGTGTAAACTGGAAATACATCAAATTTATATTTCTTTTGAAGAAATGCCTAGTTCATCAAAATGATGTTAAGTCTTAATATATTTAGTAGTCTTGGTTTTAATATGGTCAATGGAAAACAATACAAAAAGCATGTACTAATATTGTTATTTAAATTGCAATACTGCACCAAGATTCCACATAAATATTTATGAAGCTCTTATTTGCTATATCTTGAGAATATTTTACTAACTTGTAAGTTAGCAATAAGAGAAACATGTCAGTTCTGTAGATACAACACCATATTAACATACCTTTTACTGAGTCTACTTGCCAAGACAACATATGGAAAAAATAAAGTTTAAACCAGTTTTCAGTTAAAGATTTAGGTCTATATATAACTTATTTCATACTCCGAATGTGAAATGTGTAGTCTTGGTTTGAGCTGTTATGTATGTTTGTTTTTAATAGCCAGCTGATCTTTCTGGTTATAGACAAGAACTCTGGAAGCACCATAGTAAATGGACTGGTACTGACTCAAGAATATTGAGCCCGAAGTTTGCATTTAATTTTGAAAGACCTAGCTCTTTCCAAAACATTGGAAGACTTTCATTTTGAGAACTTCTTTGCTCATAATCTCACATCTAAAAAGCAACTTCCAGCATTTGCCTGAGGCTTTAAGAAGGCATGTCACTTTGCTCAGAGTGTAGCAGAAAATTCAAACAAAAATTTCTGAGGTTTTCTGGTAGTAGTAGAAAAGAGCCAAAAGCAGACTTAGAAATGTGTTTCTTATCTGTAGAAGACCTTTAACAGTTTTATAATATCCTGAGGGTTCAGAGGCCTAAGCATACCTATGATTATATTTTTTTCAATTCAAAGCTAATGAAACTCGTGTGTCTGCTGTAGATTTTAATTTAAAGGCCACATCTGCATATAATAAAAATGCATATAGTAAAAAAACCCTTGTTCTGTCTGCCCCAGCAGGAGGAAATCTCTTTATGCACTGCTGGTTGGTGCACATACAGGTGACCATACCACATAGAATCTTTCAGTGTCCACATTAAACATGCTAGTGAACGGAGTGAAACAATGCAATATGAACCATGATATAGTCATATCTACAAGATGTATTGATTTCCTTATTTTGTTGTAGATACAGAGAATTGATCCCACAGACTTCATGAGACCCAGGTGAAATGCCATCCAGAAAAATCTGCTGAAATAAGTCAAACTCTCAAATACAGTCTTGTGCGTTAAATAGTCATAGCATGTACTTTGAAATATATCAGTATCAACCACAGAGTAAGACTCTTTCACATCCTTTTGTCTGGACCCATAGATCCTAATTAGATTCACAACTATAGGTAAAAGCCTGAATGATTACATACTGAAATAACATATGTAAACTGAAGGTAATCACAGTTCAAGCTTTTTTTCAATAGCAGAGTTAATTTCTTCAGTGCATTTTATGGTCTTGGCAGTTACCCAATAAAGTCACCTTTTCTAAAGAAAAATTGAACCTTTGATTTTATTGAGTTTTCTTTGCCTTCTCATAATATTATAAAAGGATTAGCAGCTTCTCCTGGTGAATTAACACCCACGTGTCCCAGTTTTACAGAGCATCGATAACCAGCACACTCAAAAAACTGAAACAGAGGGTGCATCCATACTAGCATTTTAGAGAAGCTGAGGACTGCACTTTGGAAGTAAACCTTGTGCTTACTACCACCTGCTGAACTTTGGTTGGCATTGTGGGGTGGCCTGAAAGTGTCTCCACCATATTCCTTTTGTCTAAAGCTGAACTGGGCGATAAAGTCCAGGAGCATACCAGATTAGAGCTATTTCATATCACCTCCACTATAATTATAAGACAGTTGACAGGTCCTCAGGGACAGCTGTTTCTCTGTACAGACCACTTCTATTGAGCTATACTAGATGCTAACAAAGACATATCCTAAAAGAACCTGTATTTTCCCCTATACACATTATTTTCTCGCAGGAGGAGATCTCTTACTCTCGTAACTCCCTTGAATAGAGCTGTCACCTGTTCCACCTGATATTAGGAACTACAGCTGCTATTAAAGCACCTGTCACAGCCAGATAAAGTTTTTCAATATTATGAGAGCTTGTAAGAATCTGCAGACAAAAATCTCACTGGTGTGGATCTTTGGCTATCTGGCTTTTGCAACTGTTAGTGTGATTTATTAATAATTACACATTTAGGCAAAGATGCCTTGAAAATTTTTGCAAGCTGAATTCTAATAATTTGATAGTCATATTCTGTTCCAGTGTAGTATTTAATCTCCAAGAGTATAGCATTTTTTCAACTTAATATAAAAAAAATAAATCAGGAATATCTGCCTTTGGCATGAAATATATTTTCAGTCTGAAAAAAATTAAAAATTATTATAGGAAAAAATAATAATGCATTTTCTTTGAACTCATGATGGAAAACAATTTTATAATTTTCTTTCCTGTATGACTTCTTGACATAAATAGATTTATAGATACATTTATTTAAAAAAATCACATTCCCTGCCCCTTTCAATTTTTACAGTATTCTGGACCATACATAATGCATAGTCTAATGAAATTCAAATACTGAATCTACCATGATTATATTAATTATTGCAATTAGCATGGGTGTTTTACTTTTCAAGGGAGACTTGCTTTCTGGGAAAGCAGGTAAGCAGTATTGTCATGCTTTGTTTTTCCCTTCATAATGAATAGAACAATGTAATATATGGTTTTACCTAGAGTAATTCCTGTCATGATTTTTTGTGGAAAAAAACATCGATTGTTTGAGAAAGACCTATGTTTCTAGAGTGGAGTAAGTAGAAATTATTAAGTGGGTGCTATATATATATATATCTTTTTTTTTTTTTTTTTTTTTTTTTTTTTTCCAGGGGAAAGTGTACAGCTGCTACCTCAGAAGTTAAAAGTAAATTCTGTGAAGATTAGCTTTAGCATGAAGAATCTGAAAGAACCATTTTTATCTTAGGTTTCAAATCCCTATTGTAGAGGTTCATAAAGAAAAGGTCATTTTGTATTCACAGGCCTCATATCTTTCAGCAAGAGAAAAACATTCTCAGGTATTATAAAGAAAAATTTGCATTTGCTTTCATAAAGAGGTTTTGCTTTATCTGTGATTTCTATTCTTTTCAAGACAACGTCTCTTAAAGATAACTTGTGAATGCACAATGTTTAAATATATATATATATTGAAGGGAGATAAGGATGAAAAAGTGCTTCTTATTTTGTACATAATGACAATGCCTGTTCTTGCTACAATAACCTGCACAATAGAGTTCAGTATCTCCGCAGGTACCAAACAGCAAGGATTCAGAAAGTTCGTGGTTTCTCCCTATGGAAGGATAAAAAGAGGTCTAATTTATTATTTGTGAGTGTCCCTTCCTTTAAAAGCCTTGAAGAGAGGACAGTAGGAAACAATGCCTCCATTTCCTGTTTTTGTGCTGGTTCTGTTTCCCTTTAAAAAGTTATCATCCTGCAAGCAATTATCACACTTTTACAAATCAAATAGGTCTGGACACAACAGTAACTCTAGAATATTTGATGCCTATTCCTTAGAAGCTCTGATCTCTTTACCCCAACTTCGGATTTTTATTGATTTTCAATGGCCAGACCTTCACTCCAGTTCCTTTCCTTACTTTGTTATCTAAACAATGTCATGTAAAAAACCTGAGAGAACTGCTGTTCCAGAGCTCACAATAGAAAGGCAATAAATGTCTGGCTCCATGTGTTGTTTTCAGCTACCTAATTCTTTCAGCTGTCTTCGTATTTACTCTTTGCACTTTCCTGCTATTGTAAAATTTTATTCAAAACATTATAAAAATTGCCAGTAATGTCTGCACATAATGAAAACAGGTGTGCTTTCTTGTTAGGATGGAGGTAAAGGGTAAAAAGAAGCCAAGTTATATTCCTTTCAGCTTCTCAATAGTCAGAATCATAGAAAAGCTTAGAACATCTCCATACCCACAGCTTCCCAGAAATGATGATAATCTGCTCACCGACGTATATTCAACTTATCTTAATGAGATGCCACCTTATTCCTGCCAAAGGCCATGGAAAAGGATGTTGAAATGTCATCCTTCATAAGCTCCAGGCAGTGAAACTGAACTAGAGTATGAGTTTTAGGAAAACCACTTTTGCTGACTATTATCAGATCTATCTCCATTTAAATGACTTGTGTGCTGGAAAATTATTATTACTACACTAAATGTGTCATGTTCTTTCCAAAAACCACATAATACAGTTCAATATAATGAAACACTTTAAAACTATCTAGTTTAATTGTCCCTGCTTGTACTACATAACTGTTGGTGTGTAAACAATGGGATATGCTCACTTAACAAAAGCAAACTGTTTCATTTGAGGTTCTTACTGCCTTACTCAACTAACCTTTAGATGGTGTCACGAGTTACATTTAAAAGCATAATAGCTTTTTAAAAAATGGTTCTCTATTAATAAAATATAATCTTATTTTCATAATTTATTAATAAAATATAGAAAAATAAAAAATTGTCTCAATTTATCACTTACAGTAACTTTAATGAAATGTTTAAACTCAAGAGAAAAGACCCATTGGCCTGGATGTGATGTGCATCAATGCTGGTTTCTCACACATATTTATTGAGATCAATATTGCCTCATGGACACTTCAAGGATCATAGATTGGACTAGTAAAATCAACTACCTTACATGCTAAGGCAATTTCCATTACTGGCTGTAGACAAGCATCCAAAAGTACCTGAATCTGCATCAGTCCTCTAAAGAGCTCTAAGTACTCATACAAATGTGATTGGAATGGGAAAAAAAAAAAGATAGATTTGGACAAACAAAAGTCATTATCTGAAAATCTACATAGGAAAACAATAGCAAAACAGACAATATTAAAAGGAAACATCACATTTTCAGACTTTATCCTATCTGCTGGACTATGCTTATGTGCTCAGAAATACAAAATAAAGTTTAAAAGGTGCACATTCTCATTTGATTTGAGATTGTGGTGAACAGATAGGATGTACCTTACAATGTAGTGCTTCCACCAGAAAGGACCTGTGTCCTAGAGAGTTGCAGAAGAGGTGATCCCCACTGTACAATCTGGATTAGCCCCTTCACAAATGCTGTCCACTTCTAGATACATTACAACAGAGATTCAGTTTCACTTGCACAAGGTCCCTCCCGACCTTTTCATAGCTACAAGACCAACCATATTTCCACTTATAGTTATCATAATTGTTAGTGTAACTGAACACAAATTTCCAATAGCTTTTCTATCAGCCGAGTCATAATATTAACAGCAATAAAACATGGAATTCCTAAATTATAGGGAAACTCAGGAGGAATAGTGACAAACTACAAAAAAGACAGAGATTGTGTTGCACTACCTACAAGTACTTTAAAATTCTACTTAGTACATATGAGGGATTTTAGACCTACCTTTTCTCTTTGAATTCATTACATACAGAATGGCTTAATGCAAACTGAGTTAAAGACAAATATGTTTCAGTAACCTCCCAGGACTTATATAGGTCTTGGCACAACTCTGACTATGTGTCTGCTTGCATGTTGACTCCAATCAGGCTAATATTTATAGAGAAAACTTTAATTAGGCATTTCATGCAATGGGCAGCATATAATTGGCATGAATATACCTTCTGCGGAGCAGCCTGATTAGTCATAAATAAGCATTGCAGTACTGCTGAGGGTAATAGATGAATACTGCATTTTACTGGTACCAAGGCTTATTGACTTGAACAGATCGTGATGATAACATAGTTTAAATGAACTGGAGCTGTTGAGGCAAAGTAGAGGACAGTTTGTGTCATAAAGCTGTAGCCCAAACATTTTAGATAAAGAGCACAGACTAATTTCAGATGACACCCTGATTGCAACAATTAATTTGAAATTGGGCAAACAGAAATATACGTATACAGTTGTGTAGGTGTCATTGGAGTTTGATAGTTAACCTTTTTGCAGAATAATCACAATTATACATGCAGACCCAATTTGCCACAGTGTCCCAAAAAGAGAATGTTACAGCTATCGCCAGATTGACTGAATGTTTATAATGCCATCTGACAGACAGAAACTGGAAGTCAAATGCTATTTCTCACTCCATAGGAGTACGTTTGCTGCATATGAAGATCTACATGGAATAGAATTTGGCTTTAATAAGCAATTTTGTTGTAATGGGTTAAAGACATAGATTTCTCTTTGGTTTGTAATTTTATATATATATATATATATATACACACACAAATATACACAGGTGTTTATGAAGCTGTCTATATATAATTATTTAAAATTATGTAATTACAGATGTGTGTGTATCATACACACATACATTCCCATATGCTTAAAAACAAGAGAAGAGAACAGTAGAGGCAAAAAACACAGTGCCTCTTTCTGGTGTACTGTCTTGTTAATAACATCTCTGCTGGATAATGAGATATTGGATATTTTGGATGTTCTTATGCCTTTCAGAGAACTTAATGAAAATCATTTTTTTCATTAATCTTTAACTATTAACAGGATTTTCTTACTGTTTTTCTTTCTAGCTTCTGAGAAAATTTCTATCATTTGCTTTTGACCGCTGGTTCATTTTTCTAAACTTCAAATAATTATTTCTTCTAATTTTATCAAGTTCCATGTTGCTTTTCAGTGACTTTTCAGAAAACAATATCATTGTAAAGATTATTCACAGCAAAATGCTAATTTTTAATTAATCCTAACAGACAGAAAAAAAAAAGAAAAAAAGAAAAAGATTTGCCTATTTGCAGTTTTGTTTTGATCACAAAACGCAGCCTGGATCCAAAATTATGTAAGGTCTCTGCAGCTCCCCTCAATTCTCCAAAGAGCCTTCTGCCTTCTTTACCATTTTGTTTCTTTTCCACCAGTTCTGAGAAGAGTCTATCTTCTTGAAAATATTCTAGATTTGATATTGGCCTTCATACCTCAGAAAATATTTTGTCAGTAGATGAGAAACATATGAAGTAGAGTGGAAAAATAGTCTAGATCTTGTGTTTCTGAGAATCTTCAGTGCTCTGAACTAGAATTTTGTAAGCACACCACTTCAGACATAGCTTATCGCTACAGTCCAACCAGCAGCAGTCAAAGGTATAAACAGTTGAAGATTGCTTTCCTACTAAGAACAAAAATAACTAAGCTGGTATTTGCTGTGGGAAATGTTAGTATTGATGAAGAATCCAAGCAGAAAACAAAACTAGGGCATGAATTCACAGCCGATCCAAATTCATCTGGGTTCAGCTTTAGCCAGCTGTCGTTCATCCATGAGCTGACCTTTTATGTGCTCTAGGCCATTTTGCTAGCAAATGTGGAGTCACGTGAGGCAGGCTAAGAATGACCATGTGTCACACAGCCTGCACAGTCTGCCTGTCTCAGCTAGTGGCTATATATAAATTCTGAAAAGAGATGGAGAGCACCACCACTGATTTCACAACTGGAAGGCTGCACAGAGTCACAGAATGTTAGATCTAGTCCAATCCCCCACCAGAGCAGGAACACCCAGATCAGGTTACTCAAGAACGCATACAGGCAGGTTTTGAATGCCTCCAGAGAAGGAGACTCCAGAACCTCCCTGGGCAGCCTGTTCCAGTGCTCTGTTACCCTCACTGAGAAGTTTCTTCTCAAATTTAAGTGGAATCTCTTGTGTTTCAGTTTGAACCCATTACCCCTTATCTTACCATTGGTTGTCACCGAGAACAGCCTGGCTCCATCCTCATGACACTCACCCTTTACATATTTGTAAACATTAATAAGGTCACCCCTCAGTCTCCTCTTCCCCAAGCTAGCAGGTCGTTCCCCAACTTATACTGGAACCTGGGGTTGTTCCTGCCCAGATGCAAGATTCTACACTTGCCCTTGTTATATTTCATTAAATTTTCCCCACCCAACTCTCCAGCCTGTCCAGATCTTGCTGGATGGCAGCACAGCCTTTGGGCATGTCAACTACTCCTCCCAGCTTGGTTTCATCAGCAAACTGCTGACAATGCACTCTATTCCCTTGTCCAAGTAACTGATGAATATGTTGAATAGTACAGGTTCCAGCACCAACCCTTGAGGGACCCCACTAGATACAGGCCTCCAAATAGACTCCGTCCCGTTGACCACAACTATCTGGCTTCTTTTCTTCAGCCAGTTCACAGTCCACCTCACAGTTGTCCAGACCACACTTTCTCAGTTTAGCAGCGAGGATGCACACTGGAGGTACAGTTCTTGATCACTGTTCTTCATTTGCAGAACCTGAACAATAGACCTTTTTCTCCCTGTGCCCCAATCCACAGCACTTTCTTCAAGTAATACATCAGTAATTTCATGAGCAATAGCACACTGGAATGATGCTGAAAATTAAATTTTAGTCGCTATAAGCCATCGATGCAGAAGTAAGCAATCAAAAGGAAAGGAACTGATTGTGTAGGAAGCAAGTAAAACTGTGTGACTTGAATGTTAAAAACTTTCCTTTTATTAGCTATATTAGCTATTTGATTTTTCCTATGATTATCTCCAAACATTAATGTGTGTTCTGTAAAAGATCATCATAATTATTTTGTAAAGAACATAATATTTTCTTCTCGAACATTCCTGCTGAATTCCAGCTGATGATTATTGTTGGTGATTACCTTTGCTCTGTCATGCTGATGAACCTGTCCTGCACACCCATGAAGGTAACCTCTCTCTCTGTTCCCAACATTTGCTTATTTACACCTATCACAATAGTTTGCTAGTGCAGCTGAGGATCTTCTTCCACCCAAAAGTCCACTTTATAAAATGCCGTAATAACATCTAAGGACAGCTTTCAGTTTCCCTTGTCTTGCAGTAACAAGGACAGAGGCATCCTACCCAGCCGTCTTTCTGAAGAAAATGGTTTTACTTTACTGTTCACTCAGCTGCCCAATAGACACTCTTTATGGAACACACACAGAGTGACAGACACTAGTCTGTGCTACTCTGTTTCTCCTGATCATCTTACTAAACATCTGAATTTGAAGCAAGATTATGCAGGAGAAGAGCTGTTTTAGGTTCACTGTGTAAGTACCGTAATATCATACTTGCCCACATACTAAATGCATTTTGTCTTTTTTGCTTTTTTTTTTTTTTTTCCCATCTGTTTCTTCAGGAGAATGTTGTTGAAAAGACTGAAAAGCTGTTTGTTTTTTTTTTTCTAACTATATTTCTTTTTTTTGCTATATTCCTTTTTACCATATTTATCTATATTTACTATATTTCTCTCTCTCTCATATTTCTCTGTGAATAATTATTAGAGCTTATTAGTAAGTCTACCACTTGCTCTTTGCAAATGTCATAGGGAAAAAATTAAGTCACTGAACTTAGAAGCATTTTCAGACAAAGCATTTGCCTTGCTGAAAAGCAAAAGCTCTATTCTTGTTTTAAAGTAAATTTAGAAGACACACTTGTATACCAACTAGTAGATAATAAAAATCAGAAATTCATCTTACATTTTATTTCTTTATTCTAAAGGTACCAATGAAGCATACACAATTTTACAGGACATTTTTTTTCACTTTTTTGCCTTTTTTTTCTTTCCATTGCCACTTTGTTACTCACTTTACACATATACAAAGCACAGAGAAGAAGTTCTAAATATAAAAGCACTTATTAGTAAGAAATCAAAGCTATGGTGTATGAAGTCCCATACCTCTCTGATGAAGACATTCCAAATGGAAGCACTGACAATCACATGGAGCAATGACAAATCACATTACTTACTGTAGGACAGAGTCAGCTGGTCAAATTCCTGGTCAGCTTTGAAAACAGTCTGGTCTTCCATCATCAGGTTCAGTAAAGAGGTAATAATTACTGCCTAGTTACTGATTTTAACCCTACCAAGAGACAATATCAACATGCTAACCATTTTACTAGGGGTCTGAAATGCTGGGTCTATTGATGAAAACATGTTTTCACCTACGGCACACAATTTGCACAAAGAATGAGTTTCTTTGCAGAGAGAAAAAAAAAAAATCTGTTAATCTGTTAATCTGTTTCTTTTTATCTGAACTTCATTAAAGGATTTACATTTTTTCCAATTTTTTAATTAATAGGGTGTTTTAAAAGTTTTCATCAGCACTTTACCATTGTCTATTCCTACAATGATCTGCTGGCAATAATTTGCCAGATAATTTGAAATCAAGGTCCAAGTTTTGATTGCAGTCTTTTCTTTAATGACAATGAATTATCTTCTACTGTCATCTGACAAATAAACATCCTTTTTCCTCTTTCAGTTAGGTTTTAGTCTGAGCTAACAATGTCTAAGAAGGCATTTTTTTAATTGGTATCACGCTGTTAAATATTATTGCTTTCCATTTTCCTAATGGACACAAGAGGAATTTTATTGCCATAAGATCACTGGGAGTATTATTTACCAATACCACTGTCATTCTAGCAGATATTATCTTTTAATCACCATTTTTAACCATCAGAAAACAAGCAGGCACACAGAAATATGCATTTAAATAGCATCTGTTCTATTTTTTCTATCAGTTGTCTTTATCTGTATGCTAGTACATAGACACTTATAAATGAGTCTGTGTGGAAGTAATTGGTCTTTGACTGATGCTCACATGCAGTAAAGCTGCTCCTGCATAATCAAAGAGAGAGAGAACAGTTCTGCCCTCCTAAACTTGCAACAAGCAAAGGAAATTCACAGCTGAGGGGAGCTAAATACAACACGTCTTATCTCAGTCGGAAACACTCTCTTCTAAACTGCCAGACTGAGCTTCCCCATACCAGAAAGTTTCAGGTAACTATATCCCAAAATAACAGCTCAGTTATTGCAACTGCAGTTTGAAGACTTGCTATGCAGTCCCTAGTCAGCAACAGAGTGGGCACAATGGGAAGTGGCGCAGATAAATGAAAACCAAAAAATATCAAGAACAAATAGACCAGATTTCAAGCCCAGGATGCTGACCTGGATCAAGGCATTTAAAAATGACCCAAAGAGAACACTTTCATTGCTATTTTTAAGACTCCTTCCCCTGTTCTTGCTCTCTTTAATCCCTAATACTCTCACATCAGCATAAATCAAACCTCCTGAAAAAGAAATGTAGTTTTAGGAGTCCGCAGTATCATCAAGTCTCCACTGCCACAACTTTTTAAAATAGAAGCAGCCGGTATTATCTGCTGGCATTTCATAAACAGGTCAGAGCAACAGAAACAGAGGTGAAAAACAGAAAAGGCACTTTGCTGCTGTGCTGAAATACTGTGATCCTCTGACATTCTGATTTTTGAAAATATATCTGGGAACAAGATTTGTGGAGCTACACATATTCATCATCAGTCTAAGAATTGAATTCCACACTGACAGAAATTAAGTCTTGGTGGTTTCAGACAGCTTCAAGATTAAGGAGATACAACCTGAGGTCACAGTTTCAGATTTCGGCACTAAATGCTCACATGAATCCTGCTACAGAAATCTTAATCCTTTACAATGTCTGGTCCCTGATCATATTAGCTTTGCCAAGACCTCACAAACTTGTGCCAGTATAAGGATATTTGAGGCAGTTCTTTTTGCCACCTTCCTAATCAGAAGAGTAAAGCATTTTTGTTAAAGAAAGTGTGCCAGCCAAATAGTCAGCTGAACGCAAACGGAGAAAGAGATAGAAAATAAATGTGGCTGGGGAAGGAAAAGGAAACACAGAAGAGGAAGAGAAAAGAAGGAATCCATATTACACATTCAAATTTAGTGTTGTTAAATTCAGCTGTAGAAATACTTCTCTGACTTATTTTAGTCAGGTCTTTCAGAATGTGGTTAATGAAGATCTACTGGTGTTGTGGTGATTAGAGATTGTGAGAGTAGTGGCTAAAAACTTGGGACTATCTTCAGCCATTGCTGTAGCATCATCATCAAGTGGAAGTCTACAAGAAGTAGAAAGCCTGTTATTTTGTTCCTTGGTTTGTTACAAGAGTTTTGGTACATGTATGTGTAGTTCTTCTTCTTGCTGATCTGACAAAATCCTAATACAGACATTTGAATGGGCAGATTTAGTCCATCTTTAAACTGTTGCTGAATACTAACATTTTTCTATTGAGCAAAACTAGGTCTTTATTTCATTGGACAACTCACCAAACTTCCACATATTTCTGAGCATCTAAGCATACTTCTACTGTTGAATAACATGAACTGCTACACAGCATTACATTAGAGTCCCTATAGCTCATGCCAGAGCCACTTAAATGTTTTTCTAAGAGTAAACACAGGGGCAAATAAAAAAAGAAGATGACTTGTCCATTATAAAGCCAGCTGCAAGACAGCAAGCTTCCCTAGAAAGAAAAGAACAAGACATTGGAGGAAAAACATTAGATTTTCACCTTCTACTAGATTGTTGAGACTAATGGAACTCAGAATACGCAAGTCTGGTTAGAGGTCAGTTGGGAAGTCAATGGGTAAAATTTTTGATTTAGATCAGTATTACTGATCTAAAGGCACAGTGAACTACAAAGAAAGGGTGCTGGTTCGTTTGAGACCTTTTTTAATCACTGCAGCTACACAGAGTTTTAGGAAATAACCATTTTGCATGCATGCAAAAAGCTCTCAGGCAGATGTAATCAACTTAAGCATCTCAGGAAGTAGCTCTGGGCCCTGGTTAAGATGATGAGATCACTTATCTTTCTGAAATGGTGTATTTCAGTATTTATAGACCAAATTCAATTCAAATCTCCTGCAGCAGCTGTGCTAAACCTCAAAGGCCTTTTCTTAGCCATATTTTTAATTTTGAGCTCCTGTTTCAAATTGTCTAGTCTACCTACCTAGCTTAGTATTTCTTCAGATCATAACACTGCTTAATGTAATGCAATGTGATGTAAATGTCAGCTTGAATCAGTGCTAAAAACAAATGACATTTTGGGGGGCAGCCTAGGAATTAAAAATGGTAAATAAATATTCTGCTGTCAGCATGTCTCTGCATCAGGCTGATCAACAGTCTGTCCTTTCCCTGATGGTGTACTCTGAACAGCAACAATTTTGCTTTTGTGTTTTAGTAACATTAGCAAACATTATGAAGGGGGTAGGACTTCGAAATGGTAAATATTCAGTCTCATGAAAGATGTTATCCTTAGGTAAAACGGGATCAAGTACCATGCATCTACAGGGACAAACAAAAACAATGTAAGCTGAAAAACTATTTAGGTAGTATAAATAGTATTCTTCTTGCCAAAGGAACACTTAGTTTGTTACTGGACTCCATTGCAATGTTTTGTTAGCAATAGCTTTACTTTAACTTGGCCATTCTTAACATCACTCAAGCAATTAGAATAATTTAATAGTATGAAAACCATACATAAATTGATCAGAAGAATGTAGCTTACTGACTGTCTGAAATGATCTCTAAACTTTGAGGTTTGCTTGCAGAATTTGTAATCCATCACTGATTTAAATCAATGGTAGTACATAGAGACCCAGTGAAGATGAGGTATTTTGTGATCAACACCTATGTTTTCAGACTGCATTCATTGAGATGAATGACTGAATTTTAACCTTCTGTGTTAAGGAACATCAAGTTTCTCCAACCGCCCTTGGGTCCTGGTGGACTTCAAGGTGGAGAGTGGTTTTCTCAGTATAGTCATCCCATATTATATTTGTCTTATGACTCATCATAGTACAAAATAAAATGTTTCAAGTTTCAAAGTGCTTTCACAAAATCTACTTCTCAAAGTAAATTTCAGACATAGCTAGGAATTTGTGCAAAATTGCCCATTGGGAAGAGACCAGGGTCCAACAGACCCACCACAGGACACGGCTGAGCCTATCAGACAAACTGGTGGCATCTCTGTGGAAAAGCATTTTTAAAAGGTCAGAAAATGCAGACACTGGAGAAGGGAACAAAAGAGTGAGAAATGGCAAAGGGAACTCCAAGGCCAGAAGAGAAGGAGGAGGTGCTGCATGGCACAGCAGATCCTCCTGGACAACTGCAGCCCTTGGAGAGCCCTAGTCAAAGTAGAGGAAAAATGTGAGGAGGAAGGAGTGGCAGAGAGGAACCACTGCTTCCTGATGGCAACCTCCCACTCCCCACCCTTCTGCACCTCTTGGTGGGGAAGCAGAGGATTCTGGAGTGTAGTAATATTGAGCTTGGAAAAGTGGAGGAAAAGTGTTGTTTCAATGTTCATCTTCTTGTTTCCCACTACCCAAATAAGTAATTAAATATGTATGTTATATTGCAGTAAATTAATTTTCCCCAAGTTGAGTTTGTTTTGCCTGTGATGGTAATTGGCAAGGAATCTCCTTATCTGTATTTTGGCGCATGAGCTTTATCACCTCATTTTTTTCCTATTTTGTCTCCCCTCAGCTGGCTAAGGAAGGGAGAGTGAACAAGCAGCTGGGTGGGAGTTCAGTTGCTGGCCAAGGCTAATCCACTACAGACACAATCATTTTTTTCAGAGACACTAGAAACAGAGGGGGGCATTTTACCTGCCATCCAAGAACAGCCAGATACTTCACCACAACAAAAGAAAAACATTTCAAAAGGGCTTACTAGCATTTCCACAACACAGATACCAGAAATATCGTGTCAGGAAGGCTGCTCTGCAGATCAATAACAAAGGCTGGCCATGCTGCAATGACAAGAGCCAGTTCTTTCCAAAGCAATATCTTCACAGCTTGATTCACTTGTGTAAATGTCAAAAGGCCTAAATTTCTGTGTTTTGTTTTGTTTCCTTGCTTCAGTCTTATAAAAACTACTGACAGAGATATGAGAACAATCTGCTAATGTCATATGTCTCCATAATGGGATTGTAGCAATTCTCTGAAGTTCCGGTTTCCAGATTTACAGAATGTTCTTCTTTTACCTCAGAAAGAACAAGACTGTTATTCTAGCACAGTCCAAAAAACAGGACAGTATACATATCAAATCCCCTCCGGATGGTACTCTTAGAAACATCTTTTGCTGACCAGAGGGTAATTCAGTAAAAGTATAACTCAGTCATCCTGGCCACTATGTAAAAGTAGTCCCAAGCACCTGCAATCTGCTTTGTCTCTGACAAACAGATCTTCCACTATTGGGATTAAAAAAATATTTGTTAAGAAGGCATTTCGGTAGACTTTCTTGATATGCCTTGCCAAAGAGAAGTCTCAACAACAGTTGAGATACTTTCCCTTCAGGTATGTTTTTAATGAACTTCTTTACTTTCCCAAAGATTTACCAATTAAATCAGAAAAAAAAAAAATCTATAATGTGATCAAGACTCAGTTTAAAACACTTTGTAATATCCAGCAGGACTCTACACAAGATTATACAAACCCTATAGTTTCAATTGCAGAGGAAGACTTGCTTAATATTTCTATTAAATTTACATATTTTCATTTGTCAGTTGACTCTGTGAGCCGCTTAAGTAAGTAAGTAAGTAAGTAAGTAAATAAATAAATAAATAAGAAATCTAGAGCCTAAAAAGAGACTGCAATTCAATTTAAATTCAAAACAAACTCTATAACATCCATACAGTTCTCCTTGTCTCCATTATTTTCATCTCCTGTCCAAGCCAAAGGTGTAACCCAATTGATTCTTTCTTTCAGGTCCCACACAATGGATTGCCACTTTCTAATTAGTTCTACAGGTGTTCCTGCACTGGGCTTAGGCTAAATTAGTGTCTAGAAACACAGCTCCAAACAAGAGCTGGTGATTTTGGATGAGCTTAGCTCATGAGAGGCACAAGGCATTTCTGAACAGTCAGAAGTACACATCCTCAAGGCTCTGCTGTTTGGACGTGAGATGTGTGGGAGAATAAGTTGGCATTTTAAAGCTGATTCAACAAATCACTTATCCTTGTTAAAACTTCTACAACATGATCCATGAAAACAGATCCCTGGGCTCTCAAGTTTCAAAAACACTTGTGAAAATCTCTGCAAGTCTACATTTCACATAGAAGTGTCATTTAAAGATGTTAACACAACTGTTACCAGCTACCAGTTGTCAGGATTCAATAACTTCCTACTTTGGAGAAGCTGCTGATAAATCTGTGATTTGTCCGTTTCACATCTACCTCAGCCATAGAAGGGGTATAAGAACACCCCTTCACAGAGCAATGCAGGAAGAGGCCAGGCTGGATGGGGCTCTGAGCAACCTGATCTAGTTGAATATGTCCCTGTTCATTGCAGGGGGGTTGGACTAGAGGGCCTTTGAAGGTCACTTTCAACCCAAACTATTATGTGATTCTATGATTCTAAGAGTTATATTCCAGGGCCAAACATCATTACTTATCTCCAGCAAGCAGTTCTGCCTCAGGAACAAATTATTAGCAAAGACAAATCACTGGGAACCTTGTGCAGTCACTCATGAAAGAAGCTCCTAAAAACTGAAACAAGTAATGCAGAATGCCATGTCAAAGATATGTTCAGAAGAAGAGTGTTTTGGACTATGTCAGAATGATCTGATGACCTCTTCCGTAAATAAAGTGAGTTTACAGGTTACTGCAAGTCACCAAAGACTGAAGTGTGTTCAATCTATTTTAAGTGGTCAATTTCCCATTCATAGCAAGGAGGTATTGATCATTGAGACAACAATTTAAAATATATGGAAATTATGTATCAGAGCAAGAAAATTGTTCATACAGAACAGTATGAAAAATGGTTTAAAGAAAGACAGCTGTAAGACACATAAAATGGTAGCGGGAACTCCAGGTAGCCACCTGCCAATTTCTTTATATCTCAATAGCATTCAAAACTAAAAATTAAAAAACAAATGTTTAATAGTTGATGGGTTACTAATGAGCTTTGGACATTCGGTAAGGAAACCTACTAGAGTCAAAGTGTTACCTTTCTTCCTTGAGGTCAACCACAGATATGGATATAGTATTCCATTCACAGTTAAATACATGCCACAGTACTTCCACTAGATTTTAAGAACAGGAAAATAAAAAATAAAATTTAAAACCACAATGGAAACAACAACGAAAACAGAGTCAAACTCTGCATTGTATGTGTATTTTAGTACCTTTTCCACATTTGCCATTTATATTTGACTCTAATTCAGTGTATTTAAATAGTTCTGTACTTCCTGGATCTGAATTTTTTTTCCATTCATCATTAATCACTGCCCTTTCTGCAAGGTGCTCAGCAATTTCTTTATTAGTTTCAGAAGCCTCTATAAGTACATGATGAACTAGTCAAGAAAACTATATAGAAACAATATTGCATAGTGTTTTTTAAATTATCTGCTCCATTTTAATTCTGTTCTGCTATATGAATCTGCTTCCTAATCTATGTCAAGTGTCTGAGTACTGTCTCTGTATACACATGTGAATCCTCTTCCTCGATGAGTTTTACTGTGTCAATGGAATATAGCTCTTCTGGGAGGAACCACCTCTAGGAAGAAGCACATATAGACCTTAAGTTCTGAGAACAGCATCCAGTAGTGGAGAGAATACCAGGAAATTAACATAGACATCAAGTTTATATACCTTGCTTACAGTATTTGCCATGAAAAATTAATTGAACCTTCAAATTTTTCTAGAAGTCTTTCCTGCATTTCAGTTGTAGTTGTTGTTAATAAAACAACAAAATGTAGTTGGCACATCAAATCAACTCTGTGCTATACTTCTCAGTCCATAACTCAAATGGTCAATGCAGCACAAGAGACAGGTGAAACACAGAATTTGAAATAATTTGTAATCATGGAAAAACTACAGCCAGCAGATGGACTTACCTTAGGGAGATGAATACCCACCGTTCACTGTTTTGAGGAAGTGCTTTTCCATTGTAGGCATGTTGTAGCATGTGCAGTTAATAAACATTTTGGTACCTTAAGCCTTAGACCACCTCTTTGACAATGTCTCCAGATGAGGGGTTTCCTCCTTAAGAATTGGTCACATATAAATATACACAGTTAATTAAAATACTGGAACTAGAGGTTTTCTTTCAACTAGGCCACTGATTAAGCTGATAAGAGAATATTGTGCTCATCCTCAACACTGAAGAGCTCTCAGGGAACACAAATGAGCTCCAAATACATTTCAAAGCACAAAGAAAGATGCCTTTGAAAACGAGCCTTTTTATAATAAAGCCTTGTTATAATAAAGAGAATTACATTACATGATGAAGTAAAATGTCAAGTTCACTTCCAGGTAGAAGGTATTGGGTACTCACAGGCTCGTTAGTTCTTTAGACACAAACATTATAGCTACACTGACTAGCACTTTAAACCACAACATTCATAGAAAAACAAGCAACAATAAAAAAACACTGAGGAAAAACTGACTTTTTTTTCCTACATTACCAAGTTAAATGGTAGCATCTCCATTTTCTGAGTTTTAAGTCATGAACAGACACCCTTTTGAAAGCCTGATGCAGTCAGACTCACGTTTTTTGGATTCTGTATTCTTACATGAACGATATAAAATGTACCATTTTACAAAATACAGTAGGTCACACCAGATAATCCCCTGGAATCTCCTCCATATCCCCAAACAAAAATAAGAACAACATGTTTATATTCTGGAAAGCAATACCCAAAAGAACATAAAACTTTCAGCAATAGGTGTTATTTTGGTCTCAAAGACAGTCCTCACTAGCTGTTTACCCGTGTTATTCACTGACTATGGATTTTATCTCCTTAAAGCATCCTTCTAAAGCACTTTGCATTAAAATAGCAGTGATTTGTCCAGCTGTCCTAGACACAGTGAGTACACCTTTAAGACATTACCACCATGAAAAAAATATAAAAATTTTCTTTGTAAGAAAAAAATAAATAGAAGATATAGACTTTTTTGGGGAAGAAAAAAAAAAGTATTATATAATGTTCTTGCTACAAAGAAAGTTAGGGACTCTTACAAATAAGTCAGGGATAAGTCTTTACTTCTGAGCTGTCCAAAATAACCAAAATTCATTAAAAAGAAATTTTGGGGACTAGTTTATTTTTTAATGAGTTAACTCTGAAGATATTTGGACTCACTCACTCCCACCTTTCCTCTGTTTCTAGTTGAAAGCAAACATTTGAAACATTTCCCATCAAATTTCTCTGTAAAATCCTTCCCCTCTCCCCAGAGAAGTTCTGAACAGTCCAGCTCCTAGGTTTAGTTTATATCCTTTATCCAACAATTTAAAGCAACTACTCACAGTCCTTTAAGGTATAGGAAACAACTTCCATAAGTTCCAACCTTTACGACCTGACATATTCGTTCTCTCTTTCTACAACCAATTCTTACTTCATATCTCTTAGCACAGCTTTCTCTGTTCCTCCTTGGCATATTCTTAGAAAACCTTCCTACACTATTTGTAAGCTTTCACAGGCTTCTTCATAATACCTTCTTGGTTATACTACTTTATTTTTTCTTAAGTCCATGCAAAGAGACACAAAACTCATTTCTGCTTCTGCTTTTCCAGTTGAGTAACTCAGATCTGCAAGGGAGAAACCATAGACATCAGTCTCTACCTTTTTTGGTCACTCTTCAGGTGCTTTAAACAGAAAGAGCAGGAAACTATTTCATTCCCTTTTTCCTTCACTTTCTGTAATACAACCCCTCACCTCTCATCCTGCTCTGATGCTTTCCCAGCTTTCATGATGAAAACTACTACATCAAACATAATTTTGTGAGTAGTCTCTTGCACTAAGACTGTATTGGCTATACAGATCACCAAGAGATCAACAAAAATATCTCAGTAAAATGTCCAGCAAGCAGTTTGCTGATAACAAAAGTTCCACATTATAGATGTTGCAGTATTTCAGATGATTTAGGTAGATTTTAATTCTTTTTCCCATAATGTTTAAGATTTCAAGATGCAGTTTTCCTCAGACAGCTTGAATCAGCTTTAACAATTATTTCCATGATCCTAACACTCTTTAACACTAGGCCCTGCAGATAGAATCCCCAGCAGCTAATCATATTGTTCTCAAACTTTCAGTGCCTTGAAGACCAAAACATTTGGTGATGCACAAAAGGTATGGTCTTGCACTGACATTTAAAGTCTTGTTTAGCTTCTTCGCTGCTTAAATCTTTCTGCTTTCTATTTCTTCCTCTTTATTGGCAAATGTCCCCGTAGCAGGACACTGGGAAGAGACTACTCTTGGAAAGCTTTATCTGGGTAACAAGCAGGAGCAAGGAGGTGTCCACGGTTCCCATCTTCCAGTGAAGGTGTCTCCAGGTAAAATGTTGCCTTCACATGGCCTTTTCCCAGGGGCATAATGACTATTGGAATGCAGCTTTGGTTTATTGCACAGAAGACTATAATTCCTCTGCTGGACTATGAATCAAGAAGTAGTGGTTTATTTTCAGTCTAAATTATCAGCTAATTATTATTTCTCAGGCAAGCAATAATCCCTTTCATGAGGGAAAACCTTCAAAGGGAATATTTTCAACTGAGAACACAAAAAGCTTCAAAATAATACAAAGCAAAGAAAGGTTAATCGCAGCTTGGTGCAAGCTTTCTCCCTTCTCTCAGCAGTCCAGAGCCTCAAGTGGTTGGAAAGGCCTCGAATACAGAGATTTTCATTTCTGCTATAATCCATTTAAAATGTACAGTTGTGAATCTGACTGATTGGTATATTAAAGACAGCAGTCTGAAAGTGAAATGGTGACAGGCAAGATAATACAGAAAAACAGACAAAGAGCTGTGCTGGTAAAACTGAGGCAAACTCATGAGGAAAACAACAGCTTGCCCAGTAGAACAGCAAAATACATTATTTTGGGTTACCTGATCACACTGGCCAGGAGATACTTTGCAGAATTAATTCTACAAATGTTATTTTTCACCTAGCAAGAAGAATACAGGTTTTTCTCTCTGATATCCATTTATTGTTTTATTCTGAGGTACTGAACCAAGTAGCCCTGAAAAAATGTCAATATGGACTGTGGGGTTGGTGTAAGAGGAGAATGATAGAAGTCTCCTTCCTCCTCGTGACATCCAAGTTTTTGTAAGTTCATGACTGCTGCCTGTGTCACAGGAAACTCTGGCTGATAGCAAGTGCACCATTAATGGCTATCTGCATGCTTCTGAATCTGCTGCCCAGCTATTGATCACTAATCCCCAGTAGTCTGGAGGACAAATCAGTTTTGATGTATAACTTCCCTTAATGTGTTTTTTGGAATACTGTGATGATAACACATGGACATTTATCTTCACTGTTGCTGCTGGAATATTTGAAAGTTGTCTGTAACAGGATTTTCCCATTTAGTTAAATAGTCATATTAGGATTTCAAAGCACTCTATGTTATCAGAAGGCAGCAACAGATCTCCAACCTAACAAATGGTATGTGGATTAGGATATTATAGCAAATAATATTTCAAAGCCCTTCTGCACATTGCTGTAGAATTCCAAACACAGGGAATAAAAAACATTTCTGAATAGAGATGACTAGTGTTAAACCATGAATGTATGAATTCAATGCAACCGATTGCATGGATTAAGTAGCAGCTACTGATGAGAAGAGTGCTGAACATTAATTGACTGAACAATGACAGTATGATCTCACTATGAGTTTACTATGTGCTGAAAAGGCCGTAATTCCAAACCAAATACTTCTTTGATGCAAAACACTGGTGATATTTCTTACCATGTCAGAATACACAGCTCTTAGGTATAAAATGATTTTGGTCATGCAGTTGCAGCTGTAAATCAGTTTAATTCTATTGATTTCAGAGGAGCAATTCTGCCTTTCACTGAGACTCTGATCCTGTCAACTTTTAAATAAAATTAGATCAGCAGTCTTACTACACAGACTAAACTTTGCTATTAACTTCATTTATTCTCTAATAGATTTTTTTCTCCCACTCATTCAGACTTCAGGCAGTGCTGACCCGCACTTGTGACTACAGCTTAAGTTACTGCACCTACGAGGGTCTTAGAGTCTTCTAATACTGCCTTTAGGACAAACTACAAATAAAACCATTATTAAGATAGCATGCTTTGATATCAGCAACAGACTCAGAACAGGCAACAGATAAGCAGGATAAAATTGCTTTTGTGTATTATCATCAATAATAGCAGAAAGATATTATTGTTCACACCTCTTTCCAGGGAGTTTTCATATTCAGAGAATACTGTCCAGGTATGTCTGCTCTTGGTTACATCTTGAGGTGAACCTTGATCACTAAGTTCTTCTGAGGATCTAGCTTCCTTAAGGACTGTTTTATTAACCTTTTAATACTTGCATCAAAAATACTTGCATTGGTAGGGATGTTCCAGGCACACAACTATCACATCTGCTTAATCAGCGTAGTTCTCACTAAAGAGTTGCACATGTTTGCCTTCTCAGAATTAAAGGTCAACAATGTCATTTGTTCTAGTTCTCTGACAGGTCCTTCTTTACAAGAAAAGCTGAGTACTTTGCATTTATTAATTCAGTGTTAATATTAGCAGGTCCATGAGTAGCATTATTGACATCTTGTAGATACAAACTGAGGCACAGGGAAATTACTTATCTCAAACAAAACAGAAAATATTTGAATCCTGTAGATTCTGCAGTAGCATAGGAACAGAAGAACCTTAAAAGTCTAAGTCTTAAGGCTCATATCTAACCTTTGATTCATGCTCTGAGCACAGCCCCCAGGATCAATCTTAAGCTAGGGCTTCTTGTAGTAGTCGCTATGGTAAGTAACAGTTAGGAGCAGGAAAATAAGGTCGGTTTTGAGGTATTAATGTCCCTATTTGGGAAGCTTAGTAAAGTATCTGAACTTTTGCCAGGTTATCTATCTTACCATGCCACAGTGAAAATGCAATCAAGAACCCAACCAGCTTCGAAGACATGGCTACTGAGAGCTCACTGACCACAACGGCAGGGCCATGTAAGAACATCCAAAACAAAAATTGTTGGAGAATGGCTAAAAGAGAAAGGGCATGGGCCCAGAGACCCTCTCTACGAAGAAAGTCTCTTCTAGTTAACATGAGTAGGCCTCAGTTAGCATGAGCTGAGCAAGGGTAAGTGGGAAGGTACTGACCGAGAGAGGCCTCGGTCACACTCAGTCAAAAGAGAGCCTCAGTGAACAAGTTTAGGAGGCAGCTCCGAGATAACGAGGGAGTCACATACCAGAGAAACCACAGAAGAGGATGGGCTCATTATGTATGCTGGGATGGGCTCATTATGTATGCTATCAAATCGGTGTCTGACGAGTAGGCATAATTAATAGAATTGCTTTATAAAGGTCTGCTATAAATAGAATTGCTATAAATAGAACTGCTATAAAGGTCTGTGCTCTGCATTGCTATAAAAGTCGGTGCTTTGCTTCAATAAACTGAAGTATGCTTATCACCCACATTGGGTCGGCTGCATTTCTCCCTCCATCGCCGCAGGCCAGAACCCATGCCGGGGTCTCGATCCCCGACAAAAAAAAAAATCATTCTCGAGGATGTTTTGTCCTTTTTGTCTTTTGACATCCTTAAGAGAGTGCTAGGCAAGATCTGCTGTGTATTTACCATTTCTTGTCAGATGACTTCACACCAGACAGAAGTCTCTGAGGGGTTCTTCAGACAGCAGGAGGCTGATATACTGCATCATCAGACCGCTGGTGGTGTGTGGGGAGGAAAGGTCTCATTTCTTATGTCAGCATCACTTTCAGAGCAATCATCTCTCACCTTCCATAGTTCTCATCTGTGAATGTATGAATTAAGCCAGCACTAAACAGAAAATGAGAAAATGAAGGTGCAGAAGCAGGTAGAAGGATGAATGGTGCAGTGGAAATTCAGGAAGAGCCAATGATTTCTAATGCAAGCGGAAGAACCAGGTATTAGATTTGCTGAGGAAAGTTGGGAGAAGATGGTAGCTAATATCTCTAACCAAGCATAAAAGGTGGGGAAACTTGAGGTCCTGCTTCTCACAGGAGTGAATACATTAGAAAACAGCAGCAGATGACCTGGCATAATCCATCAGGGACTGGTAACAGATTATGAAAATTTTCAGTGACCAGTATGTACCTAACACTAGCTAGCTGGGTCTGAAAGCTGTTACCGTATGCTGGCTGCTCACTGGCCCATGTGGAATGACAGCAGTGCTCGCGGTTCCTTTCCCAAAAGTAAGGGGAGAGCATCACAGGATTCACCCTTACCAAGGGCAGCTCTGTTGGCAGTCTCAGGGCACATGGGCTGGGTTACTGCCTCACAACAAGACTCAGGGCAGGACCTTAGGGCATGAGGTGGGGTGCAGAGGCAGCTTTACCCAGTACTTTGGAAAGCAGCAGTTGCTTCTTTTTGACTAGGATTGTTAAATATCCACAGGTTTCATTTGTAGACTTCAACCTCCTAATCCACATTTCAAAAGAGCTCTTCAATTTCTACTGCAGATATTATTAGCAAATAATAATACTGGATATTACTAAGAAATATTGATTTATAGTTAATTTTTTTTACTATTACAAAGTGATATCTAATATTAGATATTACTAAGATGAAGTATTTGGGAACTCTTTAAAAATTTACTGCCTTATTCTGGTTCTGCACTGACATTTAGTAACTTCAGTCAGCAAGGCCTGTGCCCACCCTGAGTCTTAGCAATCTCAGTTTGGTAGAAAATAATATATTTTGGCCTGTCAATGAGAAATGAATTCGTTTTAGCTCCTTGCGGGCATGTACTGCTGAAATTCACCCTATTGACAGTAATAATGAAAAATGTTTACCTTAAAAATATAGATGACAGATTTCACTTTGAAGTCTGTACATAAAGGCTTTGCCTAATTTCCTCATTTATCAGCTACTTCAATACTGTGGAAGCTAGAGGTTTGATTCTTTTGAGCTAAAAAGCCATTCAAAACAAGATGCTCTCAGAGGTTTGGTGTTTTGAAATACCACAGTTCGTTGTACCATTTATGCAACAGAGAGGACATCAACAATCTAAAAGAAAAAGATAAATAGATTCTATTATACCTTAAGTAACCTTAACAATTTAAGTAACAGCTGGGAAGACATAATACTGGAGGTAGTTACCAAGGAAAAAAAAAAAAAAAAAACATAAAATGCTAAAAGGAATGTAGGTATTGCTGGGATCCCTGACTTGAATGTGAAAACGATGTACAAGAGCCTGCAGAAATCTGTGGCATTTTCCAGAACTCTGAGATGCTTAGAATATCTTCGACTGCTTTCCCAGAGTTTTTATGTCGACTGCATCCCTTTCACCACCTTTCCACACTCTGTTTAGAATGAATTAAAAACATTTCCTGGAACTGACCACATGAGGAAACTGATGCTTATAGGCAAATCCTCCAGTGAGCCAGAGAACAAAACTTGAGGAGAAAAATGAGGATTGATTTCTCTCTGCGTATTTGCTTTCAGTGTTGAGCCTTGCTCCTTGCCCCTGGTAAATCTAATAGAAAGTTACAACTTTTCTAAAATGACAAACAAGACAAAGAAGAGGGGGCCACACATCATGGCCATGAAGGATCCTGGAAGGGGAAGGAGAGCAGGATTAGCCACACATCAGCTCTGGCAGAAGCAAAGGGGCTGTGGGGCAGAGCAGGACCACTCCTTTTGGGAGTAGCAAGCAAGAGATATTTCATTAGATCAGTGATATGAAACTGGTCACAACCAACATGGCCGATAAAGCGGTATTTTAGCTCCAGAGCTTTACTTCTGAGATGACTCATATTCTATTTACATTATTATTTCAGGAAGGGAAAGAGGAGAGAGAAGGAAGGGGGAAGGAAAATTTTTAAAAGCAAGTAAAGGCATCGCTCTCGATCAGAGCAGTGTGTGAGACTATTTTCACCAGAATGACTATTATCACCAGGTCCTAAAGAGAAAATAATGTATGGCATGTAGAAAATAGATAATATCAGAAAGTAAGTAGCCAGGCACTATTTATTTTTTCACAGTGTAACCAATCAACTTCACAGCAGATACAGTAATAACAATGCATTACAACTGCTTTACAAAGTTCAGTGTTCAAATTATCTTGATTCTTACCAGTTTAAGAGATATCAGAGCAAAAACACCTAATATTTTCACTTTGCACAGAACACAAGGTATTCAATGGTGATTTTTTAAATATCTTTTTTATTTTCTAAGACTATGGCTTTCAGAGTTTTACATTTAGAAGATTACAGGCTACATCTCAGAAACATCTTATGAACCATGCACCAGGGTGCAAGCACATTTCTATTCAATGCACAAGGACTAGTGCAACATTTATATGAAAATTCAATAGACATTAACATTCACAGTACAGTCATGAGCTATACAACCTGTCCTTCAAACTACTGTCAGTCTTCTCCTGGCAAGAGGTTTCTGAGTTTGTTGTTTTTTTTTTCTAGAAGTCCTTATAACCCATCTCTCTTCCATAATCTTACTTCAGAAATTCTGTTTTCAAAGCCTTAACCAATCAAGCCCCTTCTGATAACGAGGTCCACAGGCACCTCCCTTCTGAACTTGTTAGTATTATTCCTGTCATCAGTCTCAAAGTCTCATCGGTCCTCAAATAAAATTAGCTTTTAGCAGCTAATGTACTATTCTGCATGAGGTATACTGTTGGCAAAAAAAACACCATAGGGTGTAATCCCTACATTTGCCTTCATTTCTCCCTAGACCTCAAGAAAAATAATTAAATAAAGTGAAATCGCACAGGCAAGAGAGAACAAAATGCCAGAGAATTCCAGCCTTGAACCGTATTTAACTTTCTGCAATATTCTATAACAACCTAAACTTCACATATATTTAAAACACTACCAGTGATGCCTAGTTACTCACTTTTGGACTGCTTTAAACTGATAGCTTAAGGGATGATTTTTAGAAAGGGATAAACATTCACAATCTGAAAAGCATGTCTTTTTCATATGTCTTAAACAGCACACCAGAAAATGAGGCATCCAAAGACTAAGAGCATACTAAATAGTGTAAAACTCTGAGTTGATATTTTACCATAGAGTTCTCAAAAAAAAAAAAAGCAGAATCCATCGACTCCACAATGCAATCACAGCAACGTCCTCAGCACTGAGGAAATTTGCTCGTACCTATCAACTTTTCACCAGAGGGAATTGTCATGTTTACCTTCAGTGACACAAATGCCTATCTTCAGCTAGAACATTTGTGTTCTCCCTTTCTTCTTTCGTAAAAGGAGTTAAATTTAAAATGAATTAAAAGACCCATCAAATATAGCCATAATTATTTTATGTTTCTGAACCACTTCTACATTCTAACAGTGCAAATCTAAATGTTTTTTTTTAGAACCTTTTTAGTCACATTAAGAACATAAATTTTGTAGGGGGAAAATAAAAGCTTGTTTAAATAACAATCAGAACTTGATGTATGTAAAAATTTTCATAACTTGCTTTTCAGTCTACATATGGATATATATACATATGTCGTTGCCATTGCCAATATAATTACTATCACACTCACAAAGTCACAGCTGTATGGGTTTTAGGCAAGAGCATCATCAGTTTACCATCTCTGAAGTCTTCTGGTTCAGCCATGCTCAATAATGTTGTCAAATAATGCAATGATGATATCAATGTTTCACTCTAGCCCGGCAGATAAACTTTATCAAAATGGAGAAGCAAATAACAATAGTTTTTTTGGTTTTGATGTTGCACACAAAAGATTACGGTATTTTAAGAGAGGCTGAAGAAGTCATGGTTTAATCACATTAAAAGCCTGTGAGGATACCTTGATGCTTCTAGGTAATGGAATATAATAATGGATGAGTGCATACCAAGGCTATTGGAAAAGTACCAAAAAACTGAGTAGAACTGTAAATATCAGCACAATTATCATAATAATATTAGCACAACTGGAGAGGCTTCTGGAAGGAAAACTGAAATGGAAGAATAAATTTGCATCAATAGTGTATACTTTATATATAATCCTTAGACACAGCGTTGAGAGTTACAAAATTTATCTTAATGTTCCATATTTTTTTAAGTTACCCACAAGGGCTTTAATAAATAATATCAAAAGGAACACTGATGCTTAATATTACAACATTGTCCACTGGTGCCTAAACACTATAAAATCAACTGCATGGTATGAATGCTTTCTTAGGTAATTAAAAATATCATCAGTTTTTTAAGAAAGAATGAAAAAAAAGGACACACTAGTAAGGGGCAAACTGTGACTCAGTGAAATACTATGTGACTTATAGATGCTGCGACAGAGACTTGCATTAACAGTGTATTTGAATAATGGAACCTCAATATAATAAATACTGAGACATAATAAATCAACAAGTTTTATTTTTTTAAGGATATTTCTGTAAATTTAATTTTTAGACCATATACTGTAATTGTTTATAAAACTTCAGTCAAGGGAATACAGAACATAGCAGTATTATTTATTTAATATGAAACCGTAATTAAAAACAAATATTAGATTTTTCAAGATAGGAATCAGATTGTTATCTCTCAGTTTCATTTAAGGAAATATTTATATTCTATAGCAATTTAAACTGTAAGTAAAGGTATCATAATGCAATGCTTTATGTTCACACAAAAAGTCTAGGCATCCACAGTGGACAACAGTGGGAAATACAAAAGATACTGTGAAGATGCACAAACCCTTAAAATTTTTTCAGTGATGAAAATGTTAACACACATTGTATATTTACAGTAGTCCTATGAATAAGTAAATGTCCAGATCTACCTGTCTTGGGAAATCTGAGCCATAGTGCAAACGCCTTCATTGTTCCTGCTCCCATACCATCAGTGGACAAAGGGACAAACATGACTTTACCTGTTTAAAATGACCACGATCTGTTTTCTGCAGATTTCACAAGTCAAAATATTCTTATTTACCACGTCCCTAAGGAGGAAAAACAATTCAAGGGGAAATAGACATGTAGTGAAATAATGACTCATCCTTACTTCCCACCCACAGTAGCTGGTTTCAGTTTTAGGTTTTAAATATCAAATTGGCAAAAGCAATATATCCTCTGTGGGGGCAGTACTGGTCTTTGTTGTTAACAATCTTCAGCCTTTCAAAGTCTGAATGACAGAGCAATCTTAATGCCACCCTACAGAGCGAGGCTGCCTGCTCAGCAGGATCAACTAAAAATCACTTTTCCAATGTTTGATGGCAAGTCACCTCCTACCTGCAATGCCCGGACAGGGAAACTTCAAGAGGAAACCTTTTCTTTTGAATACAGCATGGCTCAAACCCTGATGATAAAGATCATTCTTTGAAGCCAGAAACACACAAAAGAATTGCTTCCAACCTGAAAAATGTTTGAGTCTCAGGTAAGCATGCAGAGATGTATGGAAAAGCAGCTATTAAAAAGAATTACAAAAGAAAAGCATTATTACTGCAAGCAGACTCCTCTCTTGATCCTGTCAGCTAGTGGGACCCAGGTCCTTTTTTCAGTAGCAAAATTGCCCTCATTTATACATGCCATACACTGTCTCTTCTGAAACTCTTCTTTTCTTGACTTAGAAAAGGAACTGAGAGGAAGAACAAAGTAGAATAGTTTACAGGTCTTTTGTCTTACATGCCCTGTGGCTCTCTTCACACAGCTCAAGTAATGTTGATCTACCATAAGGAAAATGTGCAGGCAAAGCAAGATTTGTCACTGGGAAGGGGAATGACATTGCTCAGGAATTTTACAGACTGTTTTATTTATTTTCTCCTTAAAATATCATGAGAGTTTCACATTTTAGATTTAGAAACAATATCTTGCTAGTGGGCAACAAGACCCACTTGTGGAAAAAGAAAGGGCTACATACTTTAGTTTATTACAGTTTTAGCTAATCTCTTATCTCCATGGGCTGCCTGTGATTTCCTCTAAAGCTTTCATTAATGCTCTGGCTTTCCCAGTGAGATGTACTAGTAAGTAAAATCAAAAGTTTAGTATTCACTACCTTTTCACTAGCATCATAACAGATTGAAAGACAACTCAGAACCCACAATACTGAGCCCTGTGACAAAATTTAGATGCCTTGCCTAGGAGTGCAGTGAAAACTCTCCCTCTATACCACACAGGGTATCAGTCAACTCAATGAACTCAATGAAACCTCTTCTGTGCAAAGATAAACATTAAGTGAAGGGATGCTTTTCCATCGTTCTGGAAGTCATGGCACACAAGCTTTTTTGGAAGGGAAGCATATAACCTGCTTCAAATTGTAGTCTTGCAGGAAGAAATCACCCTTCATTTTAACCAGAAGCTGTTACCAATGTCCCTGGAGTACACTGGCTGCCCCAGTTCACACCTGGCATGATCACAATCAGCCTTTCCCACTCTTTGAAGGACAGAGGGACTCAATGATTGAATGCAGTCTGGGTCAGGTTTCCATTCACAAATGTTGAGCCCTCCAGGGGAGTAAAAGTCATGTGGACACCTGGGTACTAGCTCTTTAGCAGTGTCTATTCTACTAATTAATACTCAATTTTAAAATAGTTTTATCGTTAATAATAAAAGGAGGGCAAAAAGATAAACTTTTCCTGATTTAACCTGATTTTCTATCTGATATTTCACCAGAATGATAACAGTCCATTGCTCATTCACCCATCTGGTTGAATCATTAACTTACAAAAGAGTAAATGAAGAAAAATGTTCAGGTTCATCTGGCAACATGGCTTTACAAATGCTATTGCTGGTACAAGTGAAGCAAAAGCAACAGACAATTGAAAAAGGACAGACAGATCTATTCCTTTCAATGACTTAAACTACTTGGGTAGCAAGCCCATGGCATGAACCAATGCAGAGACCTTTTCTACACCCTGGAGAATATTCTGCCTCTCACCGTGAGTCAGTCTCCCCCACAGCACATTCATCGGGGCATGTGGACATTCACTGAGGTTTTACAGGAATGCAAGCATAGTAATTCTTTCTAATTCCTGGCCTTGTATGCTTTAGTTCAGGCATTCTATATTAGTTTCTGTTTCTGTATCTTAGGACAAAAAATACAGTATTATTTCACAAACATAAAAGATCACATTTAATGTATAACTGAGACAAAATACAATAATTTTTTTAAAAATATATTAACAATTATTTTAAAACATTTAAATTAGGTGTATATTTCTCAGATATTTGGAAACAGTAAACTGAAATTATGACTGATGCAATTAAACAAAACATATATTACTTTAGGCAGACAGATATTTAAATCCAGACTTTTCCTGTTGGGCTTTCAATTGAAAGGTCAAAGGTGTTCACAAATTACAAAGCACAGTTCATACATCAATTTTAAACAAATCTATTACAGAAAATTATAAAAAACATGTTGGAGGTGACTCTCCTTCAAAGTCTTACACAACCCTATGTTTCTGAATGTCAGAAAACTGGATAAGGTTAAAGACTTTGAAGCACATCAACATGAGAATATTAAATACATTACCCAGAGCTCATGCTTTGGTTGCACTGCCACCACATAAAATAGATCCATTCAGACACAGAAGACATGTGCTGAAGACCAGTGAGGTACAATCATAGACAAAACCTTACCAAAAAATAACACACTGAGCTGTACTCACTACTAAAACAGACAAGTGGTGAACACTAATACAGAAATATCAAGGAAAATTATCTTTTTTGGAAAATACATTTCAGGAGAAGCCCAAGATAGGTGCAGTATAAGTTTCCCCAGACTTTTTCACCTCCCTGCCTTTCTGGCAATTCTTCCTATCATGTCCCTCTCTTTCAGTGAGAAAACTTCTTACTGAAGAGGTTCTGGCTCATATTCTTAATGTTCCATCATTTGAGCTACTTAACACTGATTATTGAAATTAGAGCAAATTAAGCGTGTGTTAATGGCATCAACTCACGATAGCATCACTCTTTATGACAGTACATAAGTATACGCTTTACTGAATTCTGGTCTAATTACAGTACTGATTAGAAATAGGTTTAAGCATGTGCTTAACAGTAATGGTCAGAATAATATGATTCCAAATACTGTGATCCCAGCTGCCAGTAAACGAACTTTTACCAAGGCAGGTTTCAAAATGATTGCAGCATCTAAGTCCAAGTAATTATAGTCTCTGTTTCTTATTTCTTTTTTTTTAGTATCACTTAGTTTTCTTGGAACCAAGTATTTACATGCAGATTAGAAAGAAAACACACAGGACTGAAATAACACATTTCTTACATGCCCTGTTACAGTTCACTGCGTTCCCATTTCTGTTTGCACTCACAATACTATGGGACTAAAATTATTTAATCAGAAACAAATGAAGTACACAGAAAGATTGTCAACAGACATAAGCAAGTGTATCCATAAGCCAAACAGCCGTAACATTCAATAGGTTTAATGCTGCATTACATTGTTTCATAGAAATTAGAGATTAAAGACTTCTTATCCATCCCTTGCCAATTTTGGATGCTTTCTGTTCTCCAATTCAGTCACTGGAGGCTGATTGGCACCTGACAACCACATGAATAGAAAAAGCTAACCAGATATGCCAGAGGAGAGCAGGCTGTAAAATTTCTATTTCCTTTTGTGAAGTGCCAAGTTCTTTCAAGTTCCTTTTGTTTAAAGGTGAATTAATGAAACTCACATAATGATCTCACAAAATCTGGGCCTTGTGTTGTATAGCAAGTAGACTGCTTTTCAAGTACACATCCAACATACTGCTGCTGAAGCCACCTTCATCCCTCCTACAGAGGAATGTGTTTAGTGTGCTGTCAAAAAATATCAAGCTGTACTATGGAATTAAAACTGACACACTTCCATTGTACTGAATACTGTCTGAAAATGAGACTCTAAAGAAACAATAAATTATAGTAGATCAGTGTTGTTAATGATGCTGCACTTCTACACTCAGTCTAACAGTCAGAAGAAGCTGGTGCTCAGAAAGGTCACACAACAAATAATGTCAGACAACCTTGATAGCGGGCTTTCAGATTCTCTCAACCACTTTCGTATTTCATCAGCTAAACACTGAAATAAAGTTTGCATTATAACAGGATCTTCTCTGTCACACATTCTTCCAGAATCACTGCACATAGTCTTGCATTCTATATTAAACTTCGGGGCTGAATACTGCAGTAACATTTAATCCAAAATGTGTATTGCATATCATACCTTATAATGTCTGGTACCAACTAGAGTATAAAAATACATTAATCTTTTCTGAGAAATTCAGAGGAGGGAGAGCATTCAACAGAAATATTGGGGTGGGGAGAGTCCTTCATGTATTATTTTCTATTATTAGCCATTAATCATGTCTTTATCTCCAGTACAGAACATCCTTACCTATAGACAATTGTTAATCCCATTAATCCTCTTTAAAGATCTGTAAGGTATTCTGTGTAATTCTGACTTTTACTTAATGCATATCTTAATTTTACAGTGATTTTTGCAAGCTCACTTGAGACCAGTTTCTTTTTGAGGAAGAAGGAAAGACTGCACTTTACCATAATGAAGACAATGGATTTAAAAACAGAAATGAGATACTAAATGCTGTCAGCCAGCAATAGTCAACACAGATAAGTCAGTCCAGAAAGACTACTATGGAAGAATTGCTACCAAAGTGAACAGAAGCTCTGACCACAGAAAGGCTGGAGAACTGGTCACTGGAGATTTTTGGGACAACATATCCCATCTTGAAGAGGGATCTGCAATGCATAGGGATTATTTTAAATCCCTCTGCCCATAACAGGGCTTTTCCATTAGAAAGAAACAATTACCTCATTGATATTTACACAACAATCCATAATGTGGGTTCAGTAAATTTATACCATTTGGTTTTGACTCAGTGAGTAACTTTTTCAGTGACAAGAAAATGATCTACAAAATCATACTGTATGTGAAGTGGAGCCAGCATGCACTATACTCTTAGGGCTGGAGATTTAATACAGTGGCTTTGAATACAATGACTGTAGCACTGTTACAGTTTTTTGAAACTCTGCTGATACAAATTCTACTGAATATAGAGTTATGACTTTTTCTCTGGCCCTGAGTATGAACCAGACAAACAAGAGGGGAATGGGGAGGATGTGAAGAGCGTTATGTTTAATGACCAGAATCTCAGCCAGCATCAGTCTGGTTTCCATTAAATGAGTAAGCAATGGCAGCTGGGTAGGAATTTTTGATAGTTATAGCCCTCTTGGAGAACTTTGGGGAACTCACAACAGTGAAGTAACAGGAGATGGAGCACAGACGTAAATGTAATCTAAGTTTGAAAGCCAAAAGCCTGTATCAATAGTTAGGATAAGACAAGCTCAGAATTACCCTTCATTTTTTGATATATCTATTTCTCACTGCTCTAATCTCTGCATTCTGTATAAATCTGAATGTGATTAATTATGACTTAATCACTCTTCTTAACATGCCGCAGAGAACAAACATCTGGTTGAAAAATAGAAATGTTCCATTTCAACTTTTAAAAATCAGGATTAATAAAATCATCACCTTATAGATGAAATGGATGAAATGGATGAGAATAACTAATCCCATTCTATTAAGGCTTTCTTTGTGAAGGTGTAAGAGATGCTACAAAATTCATCTGCATTATCATTTCAGATTAAAATTGAAAGCTTATGTAGAACTGTCCAGTTAAATAACATAGCCTCTTGACTCTGCATTTTGTTAGAGCTGGACAAAGATAGTGTATGCTCAGGCAAGTTAAACCTTAAGGGTATTTATTTTTAAATTTTCTTTTCAAAATACCAGTATCAGTTATATAGTTGATCACAAGAGGGAGACTATATCACCATATTTCTTCTCATTGTTTCAAATTTTTAAAGCATTCAAACATTTTGGATCAGCTCTAATCTTTGACTGCTCACTAAAAACTGTTAATGACTGTTCAATTAGCATTTCTTTCTGAGTTTGCCAAACCTCTGAAATTTATAGGTAAAGATAGCCAATCCAGTAAACAAGATTGAACAATGCAAAGGCTGTTGGAAAGAATATGCGAGAATAGGAGTCAATTTTCGCAATCCGGATGTGTATCCTTCCTTCTCTCCAAGATCCTGTGCGGCAGTCTTCAAAACAACAAAAGAAGCTAGCACAGTCTTTCCCTTCTAGGCACTCATATCCATAATCATCATCACGTTCAGGGAGATGATTTATGTTATTAATTGGAATTAGCGTTGATCCAGGTCGAACAGCAATTGCAGGTGGTTTCTTAAGAAAAAAAAAAAATAATAAATAAATAAATAAATAAATAAAGTTTTGCAGGTTTTATTATTCTCCCATTAAATTATTCCATAGGTTTTCATAGCAAAGGCTAATATAAGCACATTCAGTATAACACACAGGAATTCCAATATTTAAAAAAACAGTGTGGGGAGCATTGCAAATTATGAACTGTATATAATTAGCTCATGCAGGCAAAAGATCATGAATGATTTTCACCTGCCACAGTGAAAACTGGGTTGTACTGGGATTTGGGAATAGTAGATAATTAGTTACACAGACAGGGTTAGCTGATTCCATCTACACAACAGAAATGAACATTTTTAAGTCAGTCACAGCCGAAAACTGGGTCACAAGCAAGCCCACAAGCAGGCTATAAGCATTGCTAGCAAGTGAATGATGGTTCTCCCATCACTTAGAGTCTTTAGAAGGAGACTGGATGTGTTTCTGGAAGCTACAGCAAAAAAGGCTAAGGGGATTAGTACAGCATCACTAGGGAAGTTTAATACACTGAGAAATATAAGGTCAGGCTACATCATCTAACCCTCTGATGTAAAATCCCTAAACAATATGCCTCACCTTTAGAAATGAAGACATAATACAACTCAGGAGAATGCCATTCAAGTCAGTGAAACTGATTAATTCAGCTCTTAATTCTTAATCTTACTTTCTGCCGCCATAACTCAACCCTCTTGCAATCTGGTAAAAACTCGGTGTAATAAATGTTAAGGTTTATATATATTTTTCATAGAAAAAAGCTGTGTGCCCTAGTACATATACTTTTGGCTTTTCATTTTCCTTTTACTTGTGCTATCACAGCCCATCTTTCCCACTTTTATTCTTTTGTTTCCACACAATTCTCTTAATCTTCAATATTTCAAACGTCTTTCTCTCTCTGTCCTTTTTTCTCTTTCTAAATCTCATAGCCTTTTTAAACTACTCCATAATACTCTTTCTTTCAACCTCCATCCCCCCACCCCACCATCTTTGGCACCTCTTCTAAGATCTTCAGACATAGGGGTTACATCAACACTACTCTTACATTGTCTTTTCTCTACCACCTCCATATTTTGTCATGTAAGGAGTAAATCCAGCAGGAAAAGATGCAGTCAGAAGAACTAAGTGCGTATTGAAGTGTAGAGAAGAATCTCTCTTAAACAACTATAAATGATAGGCAATTTAAAAATATGAAAAAATTATGAAAAGCAGGAAGCCACATTGTTTCGATTCTTGTTATGTTTTAGAGTGCTGTTGTCCCACTTCCAGGGAACTACTTTGGACATTGCACAGATCTCTATACATTGTTAAGGAGGCACTCTATTGCTGTAGGCACATTTTACCTGATGGCCCAAAGGGTTGAAGCTAAAGCAGTTCAGTATCCATCACTTGTTCAGATAGCTTTGTTTAATAAGAGTCTTTATCAGAGAAGTTTCACGCAGACTGCTGTTTCAACACTTTTTAGACATAGTGACCTAAGGAGCTAATTATCATCCTAAAGGACCTCATTATTCTTTTCAGTTATGATAAAATACTGACAACACTAACAAACAGCAGTTACGTGCTTCTACCTTAAATTGAGGTATTACAAACAGGGCTTGTATTTATAAAACTTAAAAAGTAAGTTCAATTTTTTTAACTTAGAAAATTTTTATTTTGTTGAAGATATATAGGGAAATATTGTTATTTCTGATTCACACCTACTTTGGCTTTACAATAATTTTTTGACTGTTGGTTCTGCCAATGTAAGATTCATGTCATGATTTGTTTCTACTAGTGGGGTAAAACAGGTATCCCCAACTCAGAAACACCGTGAGAGGAAGAAAAAAACAATAGTACGGCTTTTCACTGCTCATGTCACCAGTACAGACTGAAGCTGGCTACTGAGTTACAGGCTGAATTAGAAGTTGCCTGAAAGAGGCAGAAAGATGATGCCACCTTATAGGCCTAACTGCCTACAGGGAATACATAAATGTGTGTAAGAAAGAGGCAGCATGAGAGAAAATGGTGAAAAAAGTGAAAAAATTACATTTAGATACAGTACTACATGCTGATTGTTCATGTACATGCCTAGTGTGATTGTAGATAAAACCCCACATATAGTAAGAAGAATTTTTAATACACTCTACTAGGGCCAAAATCAAATTATTCTGCATTAACACTAATATATGTACAAAAGAAAGTGATTGTCTGTGGATAGCAAAAGTGATGCATTCACTTCAGGTGAAATGATGATCAGAACAAGATCCACAACTAATTAACTTTAATCTTTCCTGCCCAAACTCATTATCCTTACTAATGTGGATTTACATAAGCCAATTTATACTACCTTTCTTGAATGATGCCAGCACATATTTTGTAAGATGAAACTGCTGGAATCATTTGTAAAATCCCATCATTTTTTTGCACAAGATTATTTATTGCACTTTCTTGGCATCAGTTTCTCGAGTAATAGGCTTTTATTGCATTTTGCAGTAGAAATAGAAGACCTACGCAAGGCAAGTTGTCCAAGGAAAAAAAACATCTGTAAAGGAGAACCTTTCAGAAGGAATTAAAGTAACTATTTTAATTAAAATGGTTTGTTGAGTTACATACCCATAACTACAAGAGAAAAAGTATTAATAGAAGTCTTTGACAACGGGGGAAAAAAAGAAAAAAGAAAAACATGAATTTGTAATTGTACAACCTCACATTAATTAATCAGATAGCTTATTTAATTGTTCTATTTGGAACAAGAAATTTTATAGCTCTTTATAAAATGTCACCAAACAAAACCCCTAATTATCAAATTAGAATCCCTGCATGTAACTATATTAAATTTAATCCCCTTTTTTTAGAGTAAGCTTTTATCTAGTATGATCTTATAGCCACAATGTGTTGAAACATGTCTGAAGAATTCTGTGTGAAAAGATGGCTGGTTTTCAACTAAGAAAAACAAGCATGCTTTAAGAAAACAGCAAAACACAACTGAACAGTGTTTTGAGTATTATATTGCTAATTTTAACCAAACTCCAGCTATTTATTCAATAAGTCACATAGTTGCTATCTCACCATTACTCTACACTTTAAATTGTCATATACGCTGAAAATCTCAAAGCATTTGGCAGATAATTGCACAAATGGCTGATGTGTGAACAGTTTCTAGAAAGTCTCGTTACTCCATTCAATGGTGTATACTTGCAAACCACTTCCATGGCTTTTGATCTGCCAGCAGCATTTCTTTACTATCTGCCTGGTTTGAATAAACAGCACTTCCTCCCCTCTTTCTTTTCTTCTTGTTGTGCATGCTGAGAGTAAACTTATTTCAGTTCCCTTTTCCCTAAGTGTTTTTGAGAACTCATTGCAACCACCACCTAAAATTGAATCTACCTTGCTAACACAGGGAAGTGCCCCAAATTCTGCAGCATCTGTTATCTTTTACCTTCATTCCTCAGCTGTGGCCCTTGCCAAAGCTTGTTTTCCATTCTTCCCATTGTGCCCACATTTGCTTCTATCACTAGCAGTAAGGAGGTCTGAGGTTTTCATTTTCCAGTTGTGAGGTTTCCTCTTGGCTGTGCTGGATTAATCCACTAGCCTTGTCCTAAATACAGATCTGAAGCACTCAGAACAGCTCACCGTATGAAATGTCAGGGCTCTCATTTACCCCATGTTAAGCCAGAGCAGCCTTGCGGTGCCCCCATAAGACAGTCTCCCACAGCAGTGCTGCTCAAAATGGGCATGCCATTGCTTTCCAGCACTAGTTGCATAACAGGGTTCATAACAGGGTTTCTGCATTTCTATATCTGGGCTTCTGTAATTTCATTTTGATTTCTGTTTGATCTTACACAGCTTGATCAGCCTGTACCCTGAAAAGACAACTTATATGATTCAGCTGTGCTCCACATTCCTCTCATGAAATGATCTGGAAGGGGGCTTTATAACATTGTCTTTCCTCTTACTCTCTCTAAAAGATTACTACAGTCAAGCCTCAGATATTAAGACTAGTGTTTGAATGAATACAACTATTTAGAACCTTTTCCTCAACATTTTATTAGTTTAAAAATTAGCTTTAAATATTTGTACTGGCTTCCAACAATAGATTGGAAGTTCCAGTATTCTGACTACACAAACAGAAAGCCTCTTAAAATCGAGTAAGACTTTCTCTTGGAATATGTGGGGATTCATACCATACAAATACCAACTTGTAAAAGCAGGAGGCTCATTTTACCAGAAAGAAACATGAAGTACATGAAAAAAAAAAAAAAAGTATATTTTCTGAAATGGGAGTCAGAACACTGACCAATAATAAGCACTTTTTCTTTTGCAAAGATAGCAAGATAAGACCCAAGGTAGGTGACGCAGACCTAAACAAATCCTCATACCTTCAATCCATATACATTATTTATACTGCTACAGTCTTATCTATGGATCTTTGCCAGGTGCTGTTTTCAGTAGCACTGTGCCCAGACAGAATTGTCTACATGGGCACACACTTCACAGGCAGCTCTAGAAGCACCAAGGGCTTGAACATGGCATGCAAACACAGAATATTAAAACCACCCTATAGCTTAGGCTTATGTGTTCTCATTCACATATGAGTGGAATGATCTAAACCCTTTGTTCATTAGCAGTATTTACAGAAAATGAGAATGACAAAATGATAAATACTAGTGGTAGTAAACTTTTAACATTAGCCTTTCTTCTTAAGAACTAGTCTCTCAAAATTAATGCTACAATAAAGAGCATTCTGTATTTTCTTCTTGTTTGGGTAAACTTACTGATGGCTTAGATTTTGCCTTCTTTTCTTTTCCTTTGTCCCCTTTTCTGTTGCTGGTAAAGTAATGCAAGGTGCCATATTCCATCAAAGCAGCAAACACAAAAATGAAGCAAACTGAAACAAAAAGGTCCATTGCTGTCACGTACGAAACCTTTGGGAGTGACTTCCTAGCAATTGTACTCAATGTCGTCATGGTCAGCACCGTTGTAATGCCTGCACGAGAAAAAAAGAAAGAAAACAAAACAAAATAAAACAGGAAGAAGGAAGTGTATAAGTAATCCAATCATATCGTCACCAAAAAAATCTTCAAATTAACCCTTAAGTCTTTCACAATGCATACAAGAACTGAGCCACATCAGGATTCACTACTGATCACACCCGCACACATTAGGGCTAATGCAACAAGCCCTCCCTATGGATCCAGTGGCCACCATGGGATCATGAAGAAGGCAGCACATTTCACCTTCAGTTTAACTTCCTCCCATTTTCAACACACACTGAATAAACAATGACACCCAAACAGTTTGTGTAATTTTATAAATGTTATAGAATACCCACATAAAACAAATACAATAGACAAGGAGGTACAAATAAGCACACAAATTCTACTAACACAAAAAAGTCCTTTCACTCTTGAAAGTTCAAAATGTACGAAAGGACTCCTTCAGAAAAAAAAAAAAAAAAAAAAAAAAGTGTTATTTATCAATGACTTCAAACTTTCAGAAAACACGAGAAAAAGTAATGTTTTCAATTGTTTGCTTCTGACATGTAGCAGGTCAAACCAGATGACCTTCATGGCCTTTCTGGTCTCATTCTAAGTTACTAGGTGGTTTTTCAATACTGTGTCTTAAGTAATAGAAAATGTTTCCATTGATTCACTTACATACAAGTTAATTAAAAGAACAAGCTGGCCTTAATAGCCATGTGTTCAGAATCTCAACTATACTACTCGTCACTGGTTTAACATTTGGAAGGTGTTAACACTTTCTTCTTATATTTGATGCTTCAGGGAGATGCAAAGCCTTTTTCACAGCAGGCTAAAATTAAGATGTGACCTTTCCCTTGGAGAACAATACTTGAACACACAAATAAGGTTATTTACATGCACAAGCTTATTCCCAAAAATGTGTTACACCAATCTAAGGCTGTCTATGCCTTTTAAATCAAAGCATGGAATCAGGGGTTGTTGGACTGATCCTGCAGCAGGAAAGCAGTGGTGATTTTGCAACAGATCTCCCAATGAAATTACATGCCTAAAAGGACAAACAGATAACCACAGAGTTTTTAAAAGTGCTCCACCCCCACTAGATGCTTTTGCAAATCAATCAGGCATTTCTTTGCATAACTAAATATCTAAATAAATCTAAATAATCTCAAACGTTTTCCTTCGGGAAACCACAATCTGCCAGGATCTTTCAACATATGCCAAAGGCCCAAGTCTTTTCAGTGTACCAGAACCCAGCACAGCATCCAGGGGGAAGTGACATGATTCCTCTTACTGACTTCTGTTCAGAGAGGACAAAAAGAGACGTGGACTTTCCCAGTCCTCTTCACTGTGTGAAAGGCATATAGGAGGCTGCCACAGGGAGCAAATCTTCCACAGCATCACGACTGCTTGCAATGATGGACCTTCCTTAGTTTTGGCTATCTTGTCTTAGTTTCTTATATTTTTTTCTATAAAATTGTGTCTACTGACTGATACTGTCTCTCTTCTTCACCAGAATATCTGTATGGGAAAAGTCTTCCTACAATCCGCCAAACAATGGCTTCCACCTGTTCACACAAAAGGAGCTCAGAGTAAACGGCAGGGAACTGCAAACTCGACGTTGCAAACATCTGTAGTACATCTCAAGTAGATGAAGTTTAGTACTGCTGAAGTGGGAGCATGAAAACTCTAGCTTAACCATGAGATCAAAGGCAAATTTGCTAGGTTCGTGGCACAGGGAAAGTACTCTGTAAAAAAGAACAAACTGGATACAGAACTAGCAGGATAGCAATACAACAGTTTTTCCGTCATAGCTACTGCCTTTCCAGACAGTACCCACAATGATGTTCAATGATTAGTCAAAGAAACCTTACAATAAATTTCTAAATGAAGACCTGAAACTATCAAGTTTCGCTTATTTATTCAACACTTCAGGCTCTCCTCACCAAACTTTGCAGTACTTTTAAATAGCATAATGTTAAGATCCGAAGTTCAGATTTTCTTCCCTTGTCTTTTCATTATGCTACTGAGCCATGCTCATTTTTCTTATTTTCTGTACCTTGACTCATTAATCTTGCAGCCTTGACTACACAGTGGTCCAGTTTCAGTGGGAAAGGCAGAGAGTTAGAGCCTGGGCTCACCCTTCCAACAGGAAATGCTCCTAGAACGTGAGAATGGTTTGTCCACAACCCTATGAGTTGATGAGGAAAAGTAACACATTTCTCACTTCCTAAGATACATTCTCAGCTCTTGATCTTCCCCCCAAAATAGGTCATACTGCTATCACCAGTTTCACTAGAAGCCTCCATTGCTGCTAAACTGGAAGTTGCTACCGTGTGTCCTCCACGCACCCCTGTCTATCCTGCCTGCCTTATGTGGGGACTATGATGCCTCTCCAAGGCAGCACATGAATCCTAAACAGTCAAATACTGGGGACTGACACCATGCTAAACAGGTCAGCCAAGATGACACTAACACAAAATTATCCCTGTAGCAGAACTTGCAACACACTTCAGTACTGTCCATAGTAAAATCAGGACAGTGGGTCAGTTTTTGTGAGTTAAATGCCTAACTGCCTGAAGTGCAACTTTGGTTGCAAATTTTCTGTCCTATCCTGGGCTTAAAAGAACAACTGAATAATTTGAAAAATTTCTGTTATTAAAAATAAACAAAAACAGCATTATAAATAAAAACCAAACAAAAACGGACACCACCAGATCTTTACAGTTTTTATCTGTGTGGTAATGACATCCTTTGTTCCATGATGAGATGTGAAGCCCAGTCATACTAATCAGACTAATGACTATCTGTTGCCATCTCTGGAGATGACAAGAAGAACATGAAGGAGAAAATATGTATTTATGTGAACAACAGCAGATCCACAAGGCTTGGATCAGGATGCTCCCTCCTTAAGCCCTGCTGTGCAACCACAGCAGGATCCTCCTACTCTTAATCTTGCAGTTCAAGAGAAAGGGTGAACAATGGTCACACACTGAAGGGGAATAAACTGTGGTTAATTTGCTCCCTGCTGCAGATTTGTATTGCTCAGGAGTACCAGACCCTTCAAGGTTGAAAAAATACATTCTTACCCAGAGAAGTCCTTGCAGGAACTGCATCTTTATTGATCCAAAATGATACCCATGAAAGAACAACTGTGAGTATACAAGGAATGTATGTCTGAATAGTAAAATATCCCATACGTCTGCTGAGATCAAAGAAGATTGTCATAATAATATAATCACCTATTAAAAAAAAAAAAAAGACAAAACATTCATGACACTGAAAATGGTTTTCAGTTGTATCTTCAGCAGTGAGCCTTGTTCTACATAGATATTACATGAAATAAAAGTTTAAACTTTGCCTTACCAGACAAGGTATGAGAAATTTCAGTTGTATTTCGTAACCCTACAAATGCAAACTGATACAATCTCCAGTATTTTGGATCTGCCACTTCAACAGAGGTTTTCTTCCATTTGTATTCAATTTCATTTCTGGGATATCCATCTGAAATAAAACAGAGAAAATCAAGCATTCAACCACAGTATGTACCAAGGCATGTTTTGTGACCTCTGAAGTTGTTTATAAACTAAAGCAGGGCTATACATAAAGTGGGTCAGAGAGAAAGCCAGACTTAAAATTTAACCATGAAATATCTAGCCTCAGTTTTTAGCCTAGCTAAATATATGATCGATCAAAAACTATGTATATATAAATGTTGAGGAAATATATACACAATATTCTGGAACTCAGATATGAAAAACTAGCTCAGAATCATTACTATAAATTAATACACAAATGTAATATATATTATCATTAAAAGACTACAAAGAGCTTAAAAGGACAGACACTTATTATTACACAATTTGATAAAATTCCTATTGATATTTATTGACAATGTCTGTTTTTCACAGAACGGATTTTTGTGGCCTGACTCACTGTCCAGTACTTTAAGGAAGTGCAACCTTCTTGAATTTCAAGTCCCTCACATGTTGTCCCACATTATCTTGCAGCAAGGCAGAAATGAAATTAAGCAAGAATTGCTTCTGCGGCACAACTGCTTAATCAATGGACCTACCAAAGCTCATTCAGCTGGAAGCACTCAAGAAGGAAGTACTAAACAAAAACATTAATTTAAAAAGAATCACTGAAGTTTGATTTCATTGGCTATTGGATTTTGCATTTAGAAATAAGTCACTTAACCTTGTTCAGGTGGTTCGGGTTTCTTTTGCCAGTAATAGCACAATTCCCTTAGGAACACTTTTTTTAATAGATTTTATATAAAATAAATGAAGCCTGGAATTTGTGTTTCTTGCTCACATAAGTAAGTCCTACTGAAGGGAGAAGGACTTTTTATACTGATTAAGCATTTACAGGAACAGGTTGAAGAAGAGAGCTTAGTTTTCCTTTTAGGTATACTACACAGAACTAATTCAAAACTGGCGAAACTGACAGGCACAAAAAATGAAGTTATTTCAGGGCAATAGACTTCTATTAACTGGAATGGGCATTGTATCAGTCTCCTAAGCAATACGAATATTTTTAAAGTTGCAACTAACTGAAATGCATGTAATTCAACGTATTCATTACTGCATTTAATAATGCATTAAAAAATGTGACGTATCTAATCAAAACATAAACAGGTCGGTTCTTTCCTTCACTAAAAGGTTTTAAAAAGTAAAAACTTGCTCTCTTGTTACCAGAAATTAAGGAAATTTAAAGACTGTATTTAAAAGGAAAAAAAAATACCACCTACAGCTTGAAAACTCCAGTGGACAGGAGTGTTCATCCATAGGAAAGTTATGAAGCTGAAGATAACATTCAGCATTAATTGTCAGCCTAATTAGAAAAGGAAGGGGTGAGGGGAGGGAGAAAAAAGATTATATTCAATCATCCACACACTTCAGACTAGATAGTAAAGAACATGCACAGAAATCAATTTTGGCAATTAATGGATGTTATGCATAGTCAGCTGTGTATCTGCAAAAAACATCCATCATCACCAGCAAAGAACAGAACCTCTCATAATAGGAAACCTGAGGACCTGCATTGTTTCAGTTGGCATTTTGAGCCATTTAAAAAACTTTCAGTTGATTTGGTGGGATCTCTTGGCTCTCTTCCAGAAATGGGATAAAAGAGAAGGACTGAAGGCAGGGCAAGGAGGGGAGTTTGTAACAGCAAATAAAGGAAGCTTCTGAAGAACACATCTGTCAAGTCAAATTGCATTCAGTGGGGACACACTTTGGCTTGCTCTGTATTCATGGAAGCAGCTTTGGTGAAAACAGCAGCATGGGAAAGAAAGAGCAGCCTTGATATTTCTACTCATTTAATGTCTAAGGCATTAAGGTAATTCACACAATTAATATACATTTTAGAAGCAGTTTAGGACTCATGATGTATCAACTGAATCACTTGCTGCATTTGAAAATATTATCATAGATTTCCAAAGAGCTTCAACACAACCAATGTAAAGTCCAGTTCCACTAACTTCCACTAGGAAACTAGATAATGGCTTAGACTCCAAACTGCCCTCCTTGCATTTAAAATATCTCCTCTTTTGTTGGTAACGCTATGAAGAAAGTCAGAATGTTTTCTAAAATCAACTTTGAAAATTAACATAATACTTACATACTTGATTGTGTGCAATACTTGCATACTAGACTAAAAGGGATGGGGAAAGGAAGATTCTGCCACACGCTGCCCGAAAGCCCTGTAAGTCTGTGAGCAAACTAACAATCACCACGTCTGCTCCCTCAAGTACCAACAGGCAAAGAGTGATGGTACAGGGGAGTCAGCAAACCTGGAGCACTGTCAGATCCTATTATTGTTCCTTCAATAACCAATATGTGAACCTCTCAATGTTACTCCACCTGAGGCCAAATTCAGGCCATGTCCTCACCTATACAGATGTTTGTGTGTCCTGCTGTTTTATTACTAGCTCATTGTACTTCATAGCTCATACTCTAGCACAATAATTCTAACCCATTGCTCTGGGAGAGCTCACATGGGGTTTTTTTGTTGCATTTGTTCTTTGTTTTACTTATACCCTGCTTAAAAGAAATTGTACATTGAAACTCAATGGGCAATGGAAGCATAAGGTCCAAAGTATGATTCCAGATTTTTTAGCTACAAAAAGAAAAAAAAAATATTAGCACGTTAAGAGAAGAGGCTGTCTAGAGATTTTTATAAACACCAGTATAATAAACTGTTTAAAAAGTGTTCTTTGGAGATATTTGTATGCTCTCAAATTAAACATCTTAAGAAAAAAAAAATCAATAAAGAGAATACTTTTGAAATATTCTAATTCTTTTTACTTCTGACATAGAAGATTTTTATAAATTGTTCATACAACACTACTAGCCTGCATATGAAAACAGCATAAATGACTGAAAAGAAAGTAATTAAAAGGTGCTAGGTTTTGTTAAAAATACCTAACTAAATAAACTCCTAAGAGTAGAATCAGCTTTATGGGATGCTCTGCATGGACTGCTTCGTGATCAGCTCCTAATTGATTACAAGAGTTTTTAGGTGTACTTAAAAAAATAAAACTGAGAGGGATGATCTTAAAATGCTTTCTGTAGACTACAGCCTTTCAATAACTGTTTTATAAGTGTCTCAAAGATCGTTACAGATAGCCTAGATGGTAAGCTTAAAACCAGCCCAAGCATCCCCCATTTGCCAAGAATTATCACCAACATATTTGCTTATGCCTAATTTGGATGAACAGATTTGTTCATCTTAATAGCTTGCAAGGGTAAACATGTGAAGTAGTATATCCAGGACTGGGGACTTAGCTTTAATCAAAGTTTTTATGATTTTTATTATCTGAAGCTTTTAACTTTTTACTTACAGAACACAATTTGGTGGAAATTAGATACTGAATGATTTAGAGAACAGAAAATCTGCAAAACACATTATGACTAGATCTGCAATATATTAGTGACAGACCACCACATCATTCTACATGCTATATAACATCTTTTAAAAATCTTGCCTGTACATAAATGAGATTAAAATTTGCTATCCCATTCAATTGTCTTTACTCAATAATCTAGTCAATATATTTCAATGCTACTAATTTCATGTTTTTAATGATCAATATTTTTTTTTTTTTCCTCCTTTGGTAAAGTCCTTGTAAATTCCTGTGGTCCACAACAAAACAGATGCCAAGGATTTGATTCATATTCATTATTTTCATATTTCTGGTCATAATTTTTTTTTTTTCTAGTCAGTTAATAAAAACCTACCTTAGAGTGTATAATACTCTTCCATCACTCCAGATTCGGAGCAAACGATTTGGAGTTGTAATCCAGTGAGCATCAGATTTCCTTGAGTTACGGAAGAAAGTGTCTGGAATCCAAATTTTTCCAACCATGTTGCTATTAAGCATAAGCACTTTCATTGAGCTGTTAAATTTTAGACGACTGTCATACCATGTCTGGGCAAAAATTATATCTATGGTATATTCCTAAAAACAGAGAAACAGCCATACTTATGTATATTACCAAGAATTTTTAATTTATATATAATCTAAGGCTACTTCTATTATCTTTCATACTGCTATTTGCACAGCGCACAGCAGCCTGTAGCCTCAAACTAAGAAATTACAGACTGAGGAAGACACACACAGAATTCTGTCTCTACCTCCTCTCCCCTGACACACATGAATTAAAGAGGAGACATGGAAGCTTGCTGCAACTTGGAGGCCACCACACAATGCAACCACTTCTGGTGGCCCTAGACAGAAATATAAGGGTAACCTGTGTACTTCAGGGCTAGAATAGGCTTGTTAAGACAGAGATTCTACATCTCTTAAGAAACAAACCAAGTAAATTTTCTATATTTTTCCCCAAACTTCACAACATACAATTTAAGATCCTTCAAGAAATTTCAGATTTTGAAAAGTTCACAAATATGTGGGAACTAAACATCACAGCTTGCAGAACTATTTGATACCATCTGCCTCGTATATCTACTTATATACACACAAAAGTATACATAATCATAATCAGGAATGAAATTTCCCCAAAGCAATTTCACTTTACTTACAAAAGTCTAAAGAAAGCTCCTTTTGTGACAGAATGTCAAATTCCTCAGTAGACTTATGGCCAGAAAAGAAAGGTGAAAAATATAATAAATAAATGGAAGCCCCACAGCCTTTTAGTGATACAATTCTTGACACAGTAAACCTTGAGGGAGATAAACATTAGATACAATGAAATATTGTTTTTCAAAGAACCAAGCCAGTTGTTTCATCAGTCCAGACAAAGGAGCAAGGCAGCAGTCTCTTCTTTGCTGTATTTGTCACTCCTGACCACAACTCTGACCTTAAGAGCAATGGTCTCCCTACTTGATGGCAGATGTGATCTTTCCTGCACAGCTGCCCAATGAGGGTTCCAATGAGCAACTCAGCAGCTCCTCTGCAGGGAAAAAAAAGAGCTGGAGACCAGACTTAAACACTTGGTGTTGGTTGCTCATCTCTCAGTTACAGGATGGGTGGGCGGGGGAAGATAAAAGTGAGACAGTGGTTCAAACCTTTGGCTTGAGCCAAAGGGGTTACTACTAGTTTACTTGGTCAATAAAAATGCACAGCGCAGACAGTGAATTCTGGCTTAAAATAAAATAAAAGCGGAAGGCTTTGCTGGTTGGAGTAGGGGGTTTTGTGTATTTTACTTTCAAATAATAAGAGCAGCCAACTGTATGAGTTACAGACTCTTCACTCATTTTTGCACCCATTGACTTCAGTAAAGCCTTTGACACAGTCTCCCACAGCATCCTCACAGCTAAGTTGAGGAGGTGTGGTCTAGACAATAGAGTAGTGAGGTGGGTTGCAAACTGGCTTAAGGAGAGAAGCCAGAGAGTGGTAGTCAATGGTACAGAGTCTAGTTGGAGGCCAGTATCTAGTGGAGTGCCTCAGGGGTCAGTACTGGGGCCAGTATTATTCAATATATTCATTAACGATTTAGACGAGGGAATAGAGTGTGCTATCAGCAAGTTTGCTGATGACACTAAGCTGGGAGGAGTGGCTGACATGCCAGAAGGCTGTGCTGCCATCCAGCGAGACCTGGACAAGCTGGAGAGTTGGGCGGGGAATAACCTAATGAAATTTAACAAGGGAAAGTGTAGAGTCCTGCATCTGGGCAGGAACAACCCCAGGTTCTAGTATAGGTTGGGAAATTACATATTAGAGAGCAGTGTAGGGGAAAGGGACCTGGGGGTCCTGGTGGACAACAGGATGACCATGAGCCAGCACTGTGCCCTTGTGGCCAGGAAGGCCAATGGCATCCTGGGGTGTATTAGAAGGGGGGTGGTTAGTAGATCGAGAGAGGTCCTCCTTCCCCTCTACTCCGCCCTGGTGAGACCACATCTGGAATATTGTGTCCAGTTCTGGGCCCCTCAGTTCAAGAAGGACAGGGAACTGCTGGAGAGGGTCCAGCGTAGGGCAACCAAGATGATTAAGGGAGTGGAGCAGCTCCCTTATGAAGAAAGGCTGAGGGAGCTGGGTCTCTTTAGTTCGGAGAAGAGGAGACTAAGGGGGGACCTTATTAATGTTTATAAATATATAAAGGGTGAGTGCCACGAGGATGGAGCCAGGCTCTTCTCAGTGGCAAACAATGATAGGACAAGGGGTAATGGGATCAAGCTGGAACACAAGAGGTTCCACTTAAATTTGAGAAAAAAACTTCTTCTCAGTAAGGGTGACAGAGCACTGGAACAGGCTGCCCAGAGAGGTTGTGGAGTCTCCTTCTCTGGAGACATTCAAAACCCGCCCGGACACGTTCCTGTGCGACCTCACCTAGGCGTTCCTGCTCCAGCAGGGGGATTGGACTAGATGATCTTTTGAGGTCCCTTCCAATCCCAAACATACTGTGATACTGTGATCTCCCAGAAAAGTTTGTGTATTTAGTGCTTCCTCCTTGAGAAGTGGCAAGGCACATATTTCAGGACTAACTAAATCCCTGTCAATTTTCCCACCTCTCCAGGTGGGAGAAGAACAGTTTAGGAAATAAATACACAAGAGGGAGGCTTGCCCTTGCTCTGTGATGTATGACAGATGAATTACCACCTGGACTGTGGTAACTCAATGACTCTCAAAGGTTATGAATAATTAGTGTATGAGGCAAATAGTGGAGAGACAGAAGGAGCAAAAGGACTAATCAAAAACGCGTTTAAGAGATGACTTCACTCTAAAACTTTGCTTATTCCTTGAGAGTCACCACCACCAGGGGAAGATTCTGCAAGTCAAAACAAGTCCTCCTTGATTATTTTATTTCTGTAAACAATGTTCAAGACACCTGTGAAAACCCAAAGCCCATTTAACATTAAAATTCAGCTTTCTCTGCTGAATTTCTCTGTGGTTACAACTGGAAAGGAAGCTTGTCTTGCTGTAGTGGAAGTAAAGGCCTGAGGCAGTCCACCAGATAGGTGCTTTAATAGGTTTAAATGGAACAGAATGAACAAAGATTTATGTGTTGCCTTTACAGTACAAGTACGAAAAAAAAAAAAGTCACTGAGTGAAATCAACAGACACAACCAAATGCATGAAAAGAGGAAAAATGTCTGTTTGAAGGTGCTCCTCTAAGCAGTCACTTCACAGTAGCACTACAGTATCTGAGAAACAGAAATTATCAAAGTGTCATTGCAGTCAAATCCACACAGAGCAAGAAAACTCATGTTGTCACAGAATATCAGCCACCCTAACAAATTAAGATAGAAGAGGAGCTCACAGAATATTTTGAACACACAAAGCAAAGGAACAGCCTCAGTGTACCCAGATACTTGTATTCTCTTACCTTTCAGTATTAAACGTGCAAGAAAAGAAAAAAGAAAAAAAATAGTTAAACTCCTTCACATTACATTCGTCACTGTTCAAAAAGAATCTAATACAGAATAGTTTAATATGATGACATTAGTAACTACCTGTTTTCAAGTATCTTGCTGAATGTATAACAAGAGATCCAATTGCTACCATTTTGTCACATACATACATACCTGCAAGGAGTGGTCCTCCATTTGTAAGCTGACATGTCAGCACTCCATCTCCCTCAGGAGTCAGCTAACCAAAGGCATAATCCTACTAATCTTGCAGCCACGAGGTGGGTAGCAGCAGCAGTTCACCCCTCTCTTCAGCTGGGACCCAGAGTCAGTGCTCTCTGATTTCTCCCAAGATCATTTATTCCACTTCTAACATTTGCCTTGGTGGATATTACTACCTACTTCTTCAGCATGACTATTTGTCCTATGCCTCCCTGAGACCTCTCTGTCTTTGAGGGTCCATAATACATACTTAGGCTGCATATATTCTTCATACAATGCATCTCACACGGGATCACATTTTTCAATCCATTATATCTGCACTATCTTTCATTCAAGTGAACTTTAGCACAATGTCCAAGCACATACACATGCTCACATTGTGGAGGTGCAAAGTATGTGGAAATGGGACTCAAATGTATATTAGCCTTCTTTCTGAATACAAGTTCCCCCACAGAAGAGGTCATATGGCACGGGTCCAAACAGACCCCAACCAGTCACCAAGCAGAAGCAAACATACAGGATGATCAGACACCTGAGAATCTGGTAGCATGCAGCTGTGACAGTATAGACGCTTGAGAGCAATAACCTGAAAGGGAAACTATGCTAGGTAGACTGTGAAGAAAGTTGGATTCTTTCTGAAAATCTAGTTTTGAAATGAGACTGAAATTTTCAGGTTTTATGAATTCAAACACTTAATTCCCCTAAATTTGCAGGGTTTATGGACTGATACACTGAAGTCCCTTAAATTTGCAGTTCCTGAACAATATTTCATATTCCCCTATAAGAAAGAGAAATCTGGGTCACTAAAGATTGTGGAAAATCAGCTAGAAAATTCATTATACTTCATTTTATGGAAGTATTTTGTTTCCAAAACTAGCTAAATAAAAGCCCTGTCTTCGTTTAAACATCATATGAGCAAGCACAACAGCACACCAGATTTATACAATACCATTTTAGTGCAACAAATCTTTCTGAGCAGCTATTTTGTTTTCCTTGTGGTTTTTTTTTTAATACAAAGTTAAATTTAATACTCTTATCATTACTTCTATTAGTCTTTCATAAAGCTCACCATTCAATGCCACTGTGTAACCATAAAAATTGGTTTACTACTCTCTCTTTCAAATGAAACTAATGATAAAATGGCCATGCAGAACAAAATGGAATCAATTTGTGCTGTGTTAGTCACAACCATAGCAAAATGCATGGTTATTCACAGGGTTCAATAACCACGGCGCATGTTAGCTCATATTTGGCATTTGATTAGATCACTGAACATTTTTTGCACAGCTGGCATAAAGAGCCCACCTGCCTAATTATTTACAGATAACTGAAATCCTCCTCCATCTCTTTCCTCTCTAAAAGATCATCACAAACTCCAAAGGCTGGGAACAGAGTGACTAATCAGAGATTACCATTAAAGGGCCAGGCAGTGAACAAACTGTGAATGTTGATAAGCAGGTGTACTGCCTCAGAGAAAATAATTTAATAAATAAAAGCAATTACTTCAAATAAAATAGGAATGGCTACTGTATGGGAATAAATGGAATCCTCAACATCAGTTTCATTGTCACACACAGTTCAATTACAGTCAGACATGAAAATGGACCAGTGGATTAGCTTTTTTATTGAAAGTTGTGAGAGAAATGGAGGCAGATACCACCCTACATGATTGTTTCTCAGTGCAAACCCCATCACATGAATTCCAACATATCAATAAGTTGGAAAAGCCTCACAAAGCAGAAAAAAAAAACATTTTTCTTGGATATTTTGCCTGGCAGTCTCACAACTGATTTGATATTGCACAGTAAAACGTGTGGAGAAGTCAAGCAACAAGCAGCTAAATTGTTGGCTGAATTATGTTAACTGCAACACATTTTGTTTGAGAACAGGAAAAAAGTGGCCTAGTTTTCTGGAGTCAAACACAAAAGCAATGAAAAGTTCTAAAACCAACCGCAGAACTGAAAAATTGTGTGAACTACAGAATTGCAATACAGTTCATTACCAGTGAACTTCAGAGAAAAATGAATAAAAACATACTCATGTCATTTCATCTTTGCCCAAGAAACCCACCTCAGCTTTTCACCTAGATTCAAAATTTTAGCTGAATAGGCACCTGGAGTTTTCTTGAATGCAACAAGCTAATTCAGAAATCTGTTTCACAGGGAGCCCCCAAACTCAGTTTGATTACCAACTGTGAGATGACTTCATCTTATTCAGCTATCTGAGCTTCAAGATATTTTCCCCATGTTTCTTCATACTATCCAGTTTTCTAATTCTTTAAACCAGACCTCAATGTGAAGGAGTCAGGGAAAAAAAAAAATAAGAAGGGGAAACTAAAGAAAGCATTCTACCGATTTCTATTTTTCAACATTAAGAGATGTGATTTAACATCAATGACCCAGTTTAGTATGCTGATTAAGGGGTTTAAACAACAAAGAAATTCATAGATAAAACTGGTAACCACATACTTCCCTAAGAGGTAAGCACCAAATAAAGCATCAAGTATTAGCTAATTTATATTCATCTTTCCAGCATGCTGCCAATAAACACTTGTAACCTTTACATTTTCCTTCAGCCAACTATCTCTGGACATCAATAAGGGGCTAATATGTAATTTATTAAAATACTTAACCTATCTTTGTTGTATAACTGCTCTTAACAAAAGGCCTAAAGTGTGGTTGTTCTGTCTGGTGGGTTACTTTAAAAGCCCTTTAAAAAGTTCTCGGAACTGCTTCAGGCTTAATGATGGTTTCAGCGCTTCATCCCCATGGCTGGGACTGAAGCAAAAGTAAAATTTCTTGTTTTGGTAAACCATGTTAGTTCGCTCACTAGAGCAAGCTAAACCTTGTGACCGTAGGGTGAGATCTCAAAGATCCAGCAAATCACAATGATTCTGACATGTACCTGTAATATTAAATTAATGATATCACAGCAGTGGAAGAGGTGGGAGCTGCAGGAAATGCACTGAACAGAAGTGCACAGCATCTGCTCCCAGAGTCTTGTAATCAGTCAGACTGTTATAATCGTACAGACAGTCACACTGGAGGATGCTATGAGAACATATGCATGGGGTAAGTGGAAATATGGCAAACCATATCTATTGAAGGTGAGGGAGTACAGTGAGACCTATGTAGTCACAACACAGAAAAAAATCTATCACTCATAATTTGGCATCTGTGCTTATCCAGTCCTTATTTTGAATATGCAAAGTGACAGATGCAAACAAAAATATGAATAAAGATTTACTTCAATGCTTTGAAGATTAGAAACTGTAATTAAAATCTTGCCAATAGTCAAAAGATTAGCTAGAAAAGCACTTCAGCAAATTCTCTGCTTTTATTTGATCAGCTTAGATTTTGGGCATTTGAAGAGAGCATGAGGAGAGGAAGCAGATTATATATATGATCTATATACATTCCCACCCTGAAAACTACACAAAAAGTTTTGTTTTGCTTTTTGGTTAAAATTCGAACGTTTCAGCTGCTGCTACTCATAAACAAACATCAAACTATAGAAAGAATCAAGGAAGACAAAAAAAAAAAAAAACAACAACAGACAGAAATACAGACATATATATGTTAGAAACCCAGGAGCGAATACTGATACAGATTAAGGGTTTGGCTTTGAGGTTGCCAATAGTGATTTATCAACTCCAATAACTGTTTTCTAAATTCTGCAGCTATATCTACCTTCCTGCAACTAGAGAGACTCAAGCAGTCAAAATTGGTCTCATGAACAACTTTAGCAATAGAACTGCACATTACTCAAGCATACATGGTTTTCTCCAGTTTCATTTTATAAATAAATGATAAAGTCTCAAATATAATGATTCACCTTCCAGCATGGTGTAACTACTTCCAAAGCAAGATTAATCACACAATTACTGTTTGCTTTTTTTATTTCCGAGGTTCTCCTGCCATGATCCACAATCCTAACGTTGACGGCAAGGAGACTTATCTTGGTTTGGTTTCTACCCTGCATCTCCTGTGAGATACATGATCCCACATGGAATACAGCACTCCTATCAGTTTAGTTTTTGATTAAGCAGTTGTACAACTCCAAATATCAATCATCTGCTACACTGCGTACATAAGAGCATAAGCAACTGTTAAGAACTTCCTAAAAGAGTCTCTGTTTACTTATTGGTGCCAAGGGCGTAACCCTTCACGGGGATAACCCTCTACAATAAAGTCACCACTGTTATTCAAAAAGGTGAAACCTCATGCAGAACTTACTGTATGCCAATGAATAACAAATGCCAAAACAGTCCAGCAAAAAGTGTTTTAGATGTGCATTCTCCATGCTGGTCAAAATAACCATCTAGAATGTAGAAGACTTATCATACAACAACATAATAAAAGTAATGAAGGCCAAGATCAACAGGCAGGGAAGGAACATTCACTTACTAGCAGAAGCACAATAGCTATTTTGTCAGTGCTGTCACCCTTAGTAATGAGGGGGTGCGGTAACACTCTGTTCAAGCACAGACCTGCTTCCTTGGTGAACAGCTTTGAGGTGCTGCAGCAGGAAAGGGCATCCAGACCATTCCCTCACTTTGTCAAGTGAACTTCCCACAGCATGCACTCTGAGGAGAAAAGTCCTGTTCCTACAGCTGCCCAGCTTTTAGCAGAGAATGAGGTCTTCTAGTGTCGTCACAGGCGCTGGCACCAGCCATTGTAAGGACCAGTGAATGGCAGCAGCTTTCCTCTGGAGCACAGCAGCAGAGGCCATGATAACCTGCATGGCAGGAGCCATTGCCAAGGACAGTTTCTAGTGCAACCAGCTGTTACGTCTATTATAACAATCCAAGCACATTCCCTGCCTTTCTTCCTGAAACCCAGTTCAAATCTAGGCCAGCAAAATCATTCCTAAAACTGGAATGCAACATCACAAATTTCCATATAGAAAGACAGATTAGGAATTAATAACAAAGAACATGTGTGTAATGTTTTTCAAAATATTTATCATCTGTTAGACAAAAAGATAAGAGGTACAAGACAAAGAACTAAATGTAGCTTGTCTCAGCTGCAGACACAAGGGAGACAATCACAGCAGAAGCAGACAGAATGTATTTGGAGAGGATATTAAAGAATCAGAAGTAACAATAAGCTGTATAACAGAGCAGCCAAGCAGTCTCTGCAGTTTTGGGAAGAAAAGCAGGAGTAAAGGACTGTTTAGATTAGCTTTAGTGCTAGCCAATACCTTTACCTTCCCAGTTAAGTACATTAACATTATTCTTGATTTAGGTCATCTGAGATGACAACTGAATTGTGCAGGCACTCAATACTGCTTATACAGGATACACATCCTCTACAAGGAACTTGTGGTTTGAATTAACATAAAAGACAAGATTTGGAAAGACAACAATGGCATAAGTGACAGAAAACAGAAAACCCAATACCAGTCAGAAGTACAGCTAGTGATCCTAGCACAACAAAAGCTAAAGGGATGTGATATTTTGTAGCTTCCACAAAAAGAAGAAACAAAAATATTAAAACAGGAACATGATGAGAAACAAAGTGGCTTTGCAGACATCTATAGAAAATTCATTTCAAGCTTAAAGGGCAGCTTCAGAGAAAGTAGCATGAAAAGTTGAAAGGATGGGAGCAGAAGCTAGTGAGATCTGAGATAGGAAATGGGGTCTTAGGGAAGAAAAATAAAAATTAAAAAAATATTATGTCTGGGAATAGGCTTTGAAGTGCCTTGAATGTGAAAGGGAACTGTTTATGTGTGAGGTCCAGTGAAAGAGAGGAAGAACCTGAGCAAGAAATGACTTAGTATAAACAGTCAAAGCAATATTTATTTTTCTTTATTTACATTGAAACAAAGCCAACTGTGGTTTAAGTGATACAATGGTACTATACAAAAACAGTATTTCCTAAAGTATTAACTCGTCAAACACAAAATTTAAGGATGAACCACAGCACAAAAAGACTGAAGCCTTAGATATTAGCATTGCTAAGTGGGACACACCAATTAGGACATATTTTACAGCAAAGAACATTGATTTTTCTGGCATCTTAACCACTTTCCTGACTTCGTATCTGTTAAGGGGCAACCATCAAACTGCAGCTGAGAACAGGAAAGTACTGAATACTGTTTAAAGTGGGGGCTGAAAAGATGCCTGTACTCTGGTTTGGTTTCAGAAAGATACTGCAACATTTGACTGTCGTACAGTGGCTGCCTTTTCCCTCAGCCCTCACCATTACCTTCAAAATGTAGTGGGAGTGACACAGGAACTGCTGTGCTGAGCCAGCATGAGCAGAATATGGCCTATACTTGGCCAGTTCCCCTGAAACTGAATAGGGCAAGCTTAGAGGTACCTTGCAATAATAGTAGGCAAAGTAGCTGCCTGCAAGAGCCAGAATAAGCAATTTAGGCTATTTTTTTTCAGAATAAACCAGAAAACATTCATAAAATTGTACTTGTGGAATATTACTCAAGTTTCTAGGGCTGATAAAATAAGAAATACTAACAGACATATGGGTTTTGACACAAATATATCTCATAACAAAGAAAAAACAATACTCAAGCCTACTGAAGGAATATTTACTCAGCTACCGTAAATGCACACTATGTCATCAATCTCAAACACTCATTTGAGTAACAGTCAATTAACTCTGATCACTTGCAGTGCTGACAGGCACCAAAATGACTGGAATCTATCTTTCCTAATAAAAATAAAAGACTAAGTTAGGAAAAAAAACAAAGTCCTACTCCAGCTCAATCCAAAGAAGATGCTGTACAGTAAGAAACAGGTAATATTTAAAATACTTACTGGTACTTCTGTCCTGATTATGAACAAATATTCCTGCCATTTGAAAGAGAGTGGAACCAGTTTGCATAAAATGCACACACCTCTCTGAAAATTTGCAGTGCTTGCACACTGAACCCACGCAGCCTCAGGAAACGTTAAGGGCAGGAGTGCATCCCTCATGCTCTTCTTCTCAGTCTATCATCATAAAGCTCACAGAGACAATGATTCTCCTCAAAATGATCTTCTTCAAACATGAAAGCAATTCCAACCTCCAGGAAAAGCTTAAAATGCAGTTCACAGACCATGACAAGCCCTATCGAGCAGTGTTCACCCAGTCCTGAAATATTACTATACACTGCAGCATTTGGGTAGCATTATGATTTATTATGGTTATGCTTCTTGTATGGAACTACATTCACTTAGACACACAGCTCTCTGTAACAGACAGACAGAGAAGGAGAGAGAGCATTTGTATTTTTCCATTTACACACTTCTTACTTTGTTTTTTTTTTTCCTATTGTGTTTGTTACATCCTTAAGTCAACGTGATAGGGCTGACACATGTAAACTGAAGTACATTCCTAGATATTTGCAGGATCAGGGTCTTGTTAATTCCAGTATCTATGTCTGCCTTTTTCTAAGCCTCATATTTCCTATATGATAGTTACTACTCATTCAGTAACAAAACATCTAATATCATTCAAAGCCACTTAAAAGTAGATTGATTTACAGAATAATGCACACAGAGTGTGCTGGATTTCAGGGTAGCTTCAGATAATGTATTTTTGTGTCATAATTACTTCTATTCTAGAGTGGTAATGTAAATTACGTGGCCCTGTAAAGTAAAAATACAAAACCTTCAAACCTTTAATACAAATTTAGTGACTAGTAGAATAAGTGCAGTGACACACCTGACCACAAAGCATCCTCCATTACTACAATAATATTGAGCGATCTGTATTAGGATACTGATCACATTGATACTTGAATGCCTAAAAAAAAAAATATTAAAAATCTGCCACTAGTTACTACAACTTGAGAATGAAATGGAATTTAGAAGTCAAAGGATATTTAAAATTCATCATCAGTACATTCTACACGAAGTCATAAATGGTACAATATGACGGGAAATATTGCATCCTAACAGTGTCCAGGCCTTACAGCCCGTGTACCAAACTAGCACATCGTGTATTCTGTGAATATCTGATTTGCTCAGGGGTTTAGCTATCTTGTTAAAAATAAGAGTGCTATGCTTCGAAGTATGGCCTTCAGCTTGCGGTCACAGCAGCCTTCAATGGATAACTAGAAACAGAAACGTTGGGAAATAACAAGGAAGCTGAACTGCCTCAGTGAATTGCAGTCCTAAAAATTTATCCTGGTGCCTTCAGTCTGGATCTTCTGAGTTCCATTAGTAAATACACAATCTGAATAGAGGCCATCATCTGCATCCACAGCAAAGGAAGAAAAAATATGTAGCTCTCAAACACCCTAGAATGGCAATGATCACATCATGTTTCAAAATGTTAAATCATGAGTTAGAAACACATGAAACCACAAGGGAATTTTAAAACATAATTTTGTTTCTGTAAACATACATATTTATATATCTATACACTTAACAAGGACAGACATAGAGCATTTTATTTTGGTTAGTTTTTAATCTATCAGTTATGATGTCTATGTATCTCTATAGAAATGATCTGCCTCTTAATAACCCCTCCCCCATGTTTGTTACTTGAGTATTGCTCTACTATTTACTATATGAAACTCGATTAAATAGACATTAAGGGCAGGGAAAGTATAAACTTTTCTCTTTACTCTTCATTTTTGACACAATGATGCAACACTGCTTCTTATTTAAGGAACTGCTGCTGTATTCCTTCTCCAAAAATTTCCCACATTTGGGGTAGCACTCTTTTATTGTCGTGAGAGTTTTGACCACAAATTACAAGATCAGATATTCTCTTAGTTAAAGGAAGGTAAAAATGTCTTGGAGGCTGGCCATGCCTCTATCAGCCCACTGCATTACACACTTGCATGGTCTTGTCAAACCACAAAACCTGTGGCTCTGGCATCATTCTCTCCTGGACCCCTTGGAGCACCAGTAGTACAAAACTTCATGTATTTATGAACACATAGGGTTTGGGGGATGAATACAACGCAGAGAAAGATAATGAGGCCCACCAGCAACACAGATCAACATACATTTCTTCATAGGGACCATATCTCTGCTACTTGTACCATCAAATAGAGTGGGTTTTTTTCCATCTTGGTCCTAGTTAAGGAGGAAAGATAGTAAGAGCCTAGTACAACTACATTAAGTGCTCAACTGAATGAGATTCCACATAGAGGAAAAACAGGCTCTAAATATTCACTCCATGTCTAAATTTTGCTAACAAATCCCTGTACTACTGCAGAGCTATTGAAGATCAAGACTTTGGCCATAAAAATGCATTTAGCTGCATTATTGTTGCATGATGCATAGCACAGGTTAGCTCTGAAAGACTGATTAAAAAAATCTTTAAACTTAATGAGTGTTAGAAGCCTAATTACTCTGCAGGTCCAGATGCTTGTTAAAAATGTGTACTTAGGTTGTGGATGCCTGAAGAGATGACATGCTATAGAAAAGCATATCCTTAAGCATGGAGTGTCTATACAGTGTAGACCTTTGTTACGACCTATGGGGAGAGGCTGAGGGAGCTGGGGTTGTTTAGTCTAGAGAAGAGGAGGCTTAGAGGTGACCTCATCACTCTCTGTAACTACCTGAAGGGAAGTTATAGCCAGGTGGGGATTGGTCTCTTCTCCCAGGCAGTTAGTAATAGGACAAGGGGGCATGGGCTTAAACTCTGCCAGGGGAAATTTAGGCTGGATATTAGAAAGAAATTCTTTACAGAGAGAGTGGTCAGGCATTGGAATGGCCTGCCCAGGGAGGTGGTGGACTCACCGTCCCTGGAGGTTTTTAAACTCAGATTGGACATGGCACTTAGTGCCATGATCTAATAAATGGATTAGAGTTGGACCAAGGGTTGAACTCGATGATCTCTGAGGTCTTTTCCAACCCCGTCGATTCTGTGATTCTGTGACAGTGAAAGCCAAAACACAACAGCCTTCAAAATCAAATTCTAATGAATGTCACATATACATTTAAAGCACCGCTTTTTATTGAAGCAAAAGTCTATCAGATAGCAAGAGGAAAACAGACTGAATTATAAAAATAAATCAGTTTTCTCTCATAACATGTGTCATATTGTATCTGAACTAAATAGTTAAAGGACACCATTTGTAAGAGTGAACTGACATGTCTGGCAAATGAGTAATGCCATGGAGAATCACAGATAGGCATTCTCACATTAAGTGATCACATGAAGGGCTAAGGACAGCCCTTGAAATTGAAACAATTTTTAGATTATTGGTTAACAATCTGAAAAAATATTGACTCCAGGGAAAGTGCTTTCCTAATGAAATCAACAGCTCATATCAAAAGAGCTTACAGGGTCAAATCTGTTCATTTGTTTGTTTTTTTCTGAGAATGTTTCCCAGATTAAAAACATCTTTTTTTTTTTTTGAAACCGTAAACAAATTATTTACATATATAATTTTATTTATTTTCACAAACATTTTATTCTTGTAGTGATATGAGATGCTCGTATGATCCAGGTTCCTGAAGTCAAAGTCCAGTGAAAGCAATTGCTCTCTTATGAAGGCCATAGTGCCTTTATACTATAATTTAAATTGCTAAATAGTTCTCTGCCCATTTTAAAAAAAACATAGAATAGTTTATAAAGTTCTATGTCTTAATGACATTGACCTTATTAACCTTTGGTGGTATGATCCATTGTTATACTTTTTTGGTTTTTAATCAGAAATCAGATGGTTAGAGGGATAAACATTCAGTTGATATACATTATAACTATTAGGAGCCTGCTTTCTAATGAAGTAATATGCATTCCAATATGATACTATCTTTATCTTGGACTTAAAGCCAGTACGACTGAATTTTATTAGCGCCATGGCAAGAATACCACCACCCAGCTCCAGGACAGGTCTAGCAGAGCTCTAGCAGAGGTAGGGAGATGTCCAAAGAAGTGACAAGAAAGAGTCCCATGGCTGATACTGTCATTGCTGCAAGTGTGCAGTGTGATAACACTGCCTCCCAGGCTCTGGGTTGAGAAAGCAGAAGGCACAGGCGAGGCCACAGTACATGGCAGTGAGGAGATTGCCCGGGGGCTGCAAAGACAAGAAGAGGGGCACAGGAAATGGGGCAGGCGTACCTTGCAAAGCCAGCCACATCAAAAACTGAAAACTGAACCTGTAAGCATTTCCCATTTTTGGTCCCAGTGTGTGCAATACCTACTGGCCACCGGCTGAAGAACTCACATTGGTTACTGGAAAAGGAAGCCTTTACCATTTGCTATATTCTCCTTTCAGGTAGCGGCCTGTCCGCACATTTTGCCCCCACAATAAGTTCCTTCAGAAGAGGATAGGATGTAGAGAAGCAAAACAGAAAGATTGCAGTAGGAAGTTAGACAAAACCTAAGAAACCACTTATACCAGACATGGAAATTTTCCCCTACCCCATCACTCTTCTGCTTTTTCATGCATTTGTTTACATACAGCCCTGGCCTGAGACATGGAACTTGTCTGATACAGCCCCAGGTAATGACAACCCCTAAGCTCATTAGACTGTTAAAGTGGAATGAATATCCTTTGCCACAAATCTGCATCATCTACTTATGGCACCTTTACCTGTAGTACATAAGTACCACTGGTCTTCCTTGCTTGGCTTCCCATCCCTGAAAGTCAATATTCTCCATCCAAGCATGATGACATACATGTAAACCACAAGATCCTTAATCTGGAATTACTGTGCTTTCACCAAATTCACAGAAGCAGTGGCATACTCCAGCCTCAGATTGAACAAAAAGCCTCTTTGCCACACAAACTCACTGTGAGTAATTCTGTAGGGAGGAGGAAAGGAAAAAGGCAGGAGGGGGCTGAGCTCAAACTCACCTAAACATCAGTCTCAGTCCTTCAGGTCCTGACTGGCTGACAGGAGCCGCAGCCACCGCTGGGCAGCAGTCCCCAAGAGAAGTCATGCAACAAGGCCTTTCTAAGTCTCCAACACCACCACTTCAGACAACGTACATTGTAACAAAAAAATCTAAGTGATTTAAGAAAAGGCCAGACTCAACATCCTCATAAGTGCTGTTACTTCAGCATTGGTACCAAATAGCTGGGTCACAGGTCAACGAGAAACTAGATGAGATGCATTGTTTAACTTCTGAAGAAACCAGCTATGTGTACACACACACTAAAGACAACCCATAAGACCAAATAAGACATGAAAAATGAGGACAAAATAGTTAATTTCAAATTTTTATTTCTATGAATTTGAAAAATAATAATAAATCACTGCAATGAAAATAGTTTTATTCACAAATTCTGGGTTAATTGTTATTTTTCTGAAGAGTAGCTTCAGGAAATTGTACTAAACCAGAGATAAAGCAAGTATACACAAACATAGTGAAAGTGCTCAATGCAAACAAAAATAAGGACCTGATACAGTGTCCTTGTGTGACCCCACTTTGTTCAAGAAATATATTTTTAAAATCACAACCATTTCAAATGGAGGGAATCTAAACCTGTTTCTGTAATAATCACAATTATATCCAAGAGCATAAGAAAACACAGTAAGAAATAAACTTATTTGAATGAGACTAGAATTATTTCATAATATTAACCATAGCATCATTCAGATAATGTTTTCTGTCAATAATCAGAACTTACCATATTGATTGGGTCAACTGGGCCAATGCTGTTAACATAGACATCTGTTTCAATTACCGTAGTTCTCACTAAACAAAACAGTAACCATAGTAATTATTTAATTAACTCTGTACACTGTTAAAGTAATTTAACTTATTTACTTAAACAACAACAAATCTGATATTCTTTTATTAGATTCAGAATAATTAAATCTCTGGTTTGTTCATTCTGTGAAGGATCATTTATGACTTGCCTCCTCTATTTATGAATTGTTATCAAGATGAATTTTTTACTTGGTAATGCAATTCCCATCTGTGTTTTGTGAACAGATATAAGACAGATATAAAAAAGTATAAAAGGTAGAGGAAGCAGGAGAAATAAAAATGAAAAGTGTCTTCCAGCATAAAAATTGAATCATAAACAGAAAGAAAATGTTTGTAAAAATACTGCTCATATAACAAACCATGAGGTCCAGGAGTAGATGTGTTTGTCAGCTGTAAGGAATCAATATGCAGTGCTTTCTGTCAATTCCTGCTGAAGATGTGTAACAAAAATAAGATAATTTTCACCACAGATTTCTTCAATTCATGAGACTGTAGCACACCTAAGGATTAATAACGTCCTTTCATCAGCTTGATTAATACACTCCTTCACATACCAAACTGAAAGCTCATCAAGTGAAAATAATTTAAAAGTTAAACATTTCCAAACTTATTTTTCTTAAAAAACACAGTGAAACCACTCTCACAAGGCAGACAAAAATTAACTGTTTTTAACATATATTCTCTTAGAGATTATACTCTCTTATTTTGTGCATTCAAAGAGGGCAAAAAGTTTACATGACTCCCTACAAACGTCACATCTGAAGTACAGGTGGCACAGAAAATCCAGTTGTTTCCTCCTAACTGGCTTATAGGGAAAAAACATACAAATGGAGAGGCCAGGATGCATTTTAACATCATCAGTTTACTAAGCATTTTCTCCTAGCCTGTCCTGGAGAGTCAGAATGTGGACACAAGAGGACATATGTTCTCATCCCCAATGAAATTAAGAGGGTTAATAATAAATCTCTGCTGGTCTTTATTCCACGACCTGGCACATAAAAATGAAGCATCTCTGCTCATCCGCAGATGGAAAACCAGGAGTACACCAAAAAAAGGCAATTTGATTTCATAGGAGAGGGACCCTACGTCATCAGATTTGATTTCTTTATATTGCAAACCAGAGATCACCCAAGTGCTCTATAACAAACCTAAAATCTTAAGTAACAGGATTTTTTAAATCTCAAAAATCTAAAACTCAAGCAGACACGTGAAAAGAAACAAAGTATCATTAACATCCTTGCAAGCTACAATGACAGGCGATATACATTTCCTAAATATCCTAAGATAATCTTTCCCTGCCAATCTCACCTGGGAGGTAATTCTCCCTGATTCCAAATCCAATTACTTGTGTGACCCTGAGCCTGACAGTGAGACACACTAGTGAGGCTGCACAAAGGATTTTCTCTACAACCACAGAGCACAGTGTCACTTGATCACCATGTCACTTCATCACCATCCTGTCCCCAACATGCTTCACAGAAAGTTAAAACAGACTCTGGAAACCAATTTATTGCCTGGGTAAAAAAAAAGGTACTTCTTGAGCTGCAAATGTTTTCGATACCTGCAGGACTCATAAAGGGAGAACAACACAAGAACTCATATCCACAGACTGAAAAATCAGAGTAAAGAAAGTATACAATGCATGTGTGTATATACACGTATTTATAACACATTTACATATGCCATATCTCACAAACACATATCCTCTCTCTTTAATTTTGCAATCCTATTTATCTATAATAGCAACTCCACTGCTAGACTAAAACACAAGGAGGTGGATCAAAGTGTACCTTGCCTCATTGCTCAAACAATGCTGAATCAGCTATATTTTTCCCTGTATTTGTAGGTAATGTTTAATTCTTCTTAGGGCTAGGAAATCTTGTTTTGTTCTGAGGTTCAAGTCCTTGATTCCAGCTTTCAGTACTCCCTAGCCATACATCAAACCTCTTCTTCAGACACAAGTACCTCCACACAGAGACTGTCACCTCTGAAACTTGCCTTCAGTATACTGCACAGTTCATATTGCAAACCACAAATGCAACCCACAGATAAAATGTTCAGCTTTAACTTCCAATTTTGCTCCATTGTTTCCAGATCCATCTTGAAATGTGCACACCAGAGCGAGAAATTTTTGTAAAAGTGTTACCAACACTCCATGAGAATTTCCAGATTTTTCCTTGTTGTGTTCCTTTTCAAAAGGGAGTTATCTCAGGTCAGTGCTCAGAGAATGCATACCTAAGATCTTATACTACTCAAAATCTCTAAGTTTTGCCCTAAATGACTGCTTTACTGTGTAGAATCTCTCATCTTGAAATATGACCCACGGGCTTCCTCCTCCCCACCTCTTTTTTTTCCCCTCTCAATTTTTGTGTTTCCAGTTTTACTGAAGGAGCAAATTATTACTCTGCATATACAACCTCCTCCTCTCCAACAGACTTTGTGTCATCTGCCAAATTTACTACAAAAATTCATTGCTGAAATAATGCAAAATATCATTATTCTTGATCAAGACTTTCCTATGAGACCCAACAACAGACAGCCAAACCACTGATATTTCCTTATTAACAACTACATTTTGAGATCTGTCAGCGAGCCAGTTTTTAATAAGGCTGTGTCAATTTTATGAAATTCCAGCTTGCAGCAAGCAGCACTTGATCTGCCACAAGAGCTCTCTTATAACGTGCCATGGAGTTCAATTTGCCTTTTCCATACTGCTCTGAGTAAGATTATTAGTGATATTAAGAGCCAGTGAAGAGTCTGAAAATCTGCCTGTGTTGAAATTATTTTAATTGACCCAAATGATCCAGAGAAACAGATCCAATTCAAGAGGACTGGAAGAGGCTGTTTGTTACCTTAATTCTCCTGTATGGTACAGAGTGAAGTACTTCTGTGAATTAGAAGAAAGAATTCATTCTTCTCATGTTCTTGAACTAGAAGTGACATGAGTCCATGAAAATCACAAATGCTGAAGGAAAATATATTCTTAGTACTCATTTGACATCCACATAATTACTATTGTTCATTTACTCTCCACAAAGAGCTAACAGAGAAAGATGTTTTGAGATGCTTCTACAGTGAATACTTCTTATTTTAATTTAAAAATTCTGTATCAGCATTGAAAACATTACGAGTAGGAAGAAGGCTGTTTAACACATCCTGCGTGAAGTGCAAAACAGTACTGTAAACTTATAGAAGCTTCTAAGGGATGGGACAAAGAGATGGCACACTTTAAATATGAGCCAGACTAGAGTAGAATAACGAGGTGAGAGGACAGCAGATTGCATATTCAACAGATAAAGAGAAGAATATCAAGAAGGGGCAGGTGCCCTCAAGGGATTGCTCATTGGCTGCCAACATAACTGAAGCACACAGAAAACCTGTTTGCTAAGCCTGATCTGGAGAGATCTACTCACACTTTCTGATTTCCTGCTTTTACATCTTTTCTTCACTAGACTAAACTTCTCTTTTACTGGTTTAAAAGGTTTGACTGGTATTGAGCATCATTTAACACAAGCACATAGCTAAGGACAGGCTTGTCCCAATAAATAAATACAGTGGCTCTTGTGCCTGGGATTCAAGAGCAAGAATGAACTTCCGGACAAGCAACAAGATCTGGAAAGAAGTCTCTCTCAGCAGGCACAGACCACCACCCTTCTAGTAAGGGATGATGCTGTCTTACCACCAGGCATATTGGGAACCCCAGTTTGAGTTCAAAATATGTACTTTGAAAAAAGTTTACTCTCTATTAGAAAAACCATAGTGCTGAAAATCTGCCTCAATCATTGACAAATTATTTTAGTAATTGCTCTTGCTACCAGAAGTGTCTCTTTCTTACCCTATATTTATCCAGGCCCAATTTGCAGGTTTTGATATTTAAAATGTCTCTGCCTGCTATATTGAAGAGCTCTCCTTGTCTGTTATTTTCAGTTTATAAACTGCATCTCCTGACAGAAATTATGATCATTATCATAATACTGCATAACATTGCATGTTTTATTGCTTAATATTGCTATATTTTCATTACTCCAATCCTCAACATTACCCAGTAGCGTGTTAGCCCATCTAAATTCACTAATGAGTTCCCATAGTTTACCACAATTCTCCATTTTGAAATGAAAGTCTAAGATATATAACCTTTTTATTATTAATTATCATGCTATTTAATTTACACTAAGACCATTTTTTATAATTTCATCCAGACTTATGTTCTTTGAGCATGTTTTCTATAACTCCTCATTAATTGCCTAAAGATGCATCTCTTCTTGGTGATAAAGAAGTTATTCAGCAAATTAATTGAGTACCACATTCAGGAATAACAGAGGCCTTCGACTTGTAATAGTTTTAAATGGAATAAGACAATTCTCACAAGTTATCTAAGAGTATTGCTTATATGGTTATCTATTTTGAAACTTCAGCCTCAAGTGTCTGCAGCAGGCTTCCAGTTCCACTTCTGAATATTTTTTTCAAAGTTATTTGGATGAAAGCAGTTCCCTGTTCTCTTCATTTCTTCTTTTACTTTTTTATTTGAAAGAAACCCATCTTTAAAAAAATACTCCTGCCCCACTGTTTTTATTATTTCCATCATTTTCTATGCAGTGCACACATTCTGTACCTTTAACATTTACTGCATATGCTCTTCTACATGTTGCTCTTGTATTTCAATTTCCTTCAATTCTTGCAAAATATTCTTAATCTCAGAATACATACTTCTTTACCTGATATTTTCCTGCTTATTGCGGCTTATTACTTTCCTGTCTATATCATGCTTTGATCAATGCTACACTAAGCATACCTGTTCAACAGAATATTCACCTAATCTCCTTATCTTTTCAGAATTAGTGCTTCTACTAGTCTCTTGAAAGTCCACTTCTTGTTCCTGTATCCTTTATATCCCTCAGTACATGACTTTTCACATTAGTACACTGAGATATAATTACTTACCCATGCCCTGCTTATAGGGCAATTACAACTACCCAGATTTCTCTAGGTGTCCAATTTTTCTATGTCCATGAGCAGTCATCATCACCATTCGATCAGTTATATCTTTCCTCAAATTATTGACTGAAAACACACCCTTAGAGTTGCAGATATGTGATGATTATTCCCTATTTTTAATTAAACTTTCAGATTGACTGGTTGTATTTCACCCATATATTACAATACATTGGACATGAGACATAGCTGGAAAAAATGTGCTGTACATTAATACACTAATATTAATATAACAGTGTCCCTAAGATGTTGGAGATGGAACAGTATGCAGCCAAAATTCTTTCATTTAAAAAGGAAAGTTGAAAAATAGCAGCTATTTTGATGCAGAATGGAAGCTAAAACAGTATGATTATAAAATCAGGTAGCGAAAAGGTAAAGTTACAGTGAGAATAATACTATTTTATTAATATATCAACACTCCAAGTTTGCATCTGCTGTTAAAGGATTTGTGCTACAGATAAGAGACTTCATCTGGTAACTGCTATTACCTCATACTGAGCAGAAGGTACGTTAATACTACTGCCTTTATGCTCCAAACACCTCAAAGTATATTACATAAATTGAGATAAAGAATAGCAAGATTAATAAGCATAGCAAAGAGTATCAGTTAAGAAATCACTACACTTGTGGATATTTGAATGAGACAAACAGAAAATGACAGAGTGTGGGTTTCTCCTATTAAATTTCAGTATTGCCTCTGATGTTTCAATTTGCTTTTGGCTTTCTTTTATCATCTCCCTCAACTAACTGCATTTTTAACAATGAAACCCCTTTTCTCACTCCGAGATGCTGAAATTCTGTGTCAGCATGAGGAAGAAAACTAAATTCTGCTCTGATATTCAAATGCAAAAAGTCCAGGTTCTAAACAAAAAAATGTTGCTATTATAACTGAGCTTCGAAATTCAATAGCAAAAATGTTCTGTGGGCCATTATTGCTTTGAAAGATAATTATAATTCCAGTTCAATAACCTTGTTGTACAAGTGCTGACATATACGCTGAAGAAGTAGAATCTGACATGTGATTTTATCCATATAATTGAGGTAGACTACGATGAATGCACTGTAGCCTGATTTTGGTTTCCTGTCTGCTAAGTATCTGCTGCAGTTCCCAAGTAGCTGGACAGAATGTGATGCCTTTGCTCAAGGCTGGAAACTTCATCTTATGTTGTCCAATATTTCTGCCATGGGGCAGAAGTCTGTAACTTCCATCCAGCAGAGAGCCAGTCTTAACATTTGTTCTCCCAGCAACAAAGTGAATACTCCCAGACATCTCCTGTTCTCATCACTCAGGCTGATTATTCATAAAGCTTGTGTTTTAATATATTGGATGAAGGGATGGAGGCAGGTCTCAAACAGCAAAGGTCAGATTGGTACAGAAGTATTGTATCAAGAGAGAGAAGAAAAAGAAAAGGAGCATTTATGTAAGAGAAGCTAGAACCAAGTATCTTCTTTTAAGACCTGATACTTTTAATTAAAAAAACCTGTCCACTGAGTTATTCGCAAAAAGGCAGAGTCTTTGACCTATAAAGACTCTTTACATGACCAGAAACGTGAAGGTAAGGATTATACCAAAATTCTTCCATGCCCATCTAAATCCATTTGACATCAGAATAAACTGCTCTTCCTCTATTTTCCTTTTCTTTGTTTCTAAGTTTTATGGTGAGAGAAGAGAAAGAGCATTCTATTTTCTTTCATCCTCATCTACCAGCTAATCCAACTAGAAGGAATCCTACTGGAGACAGTTCATTCTCTCATAATCACTTTGCTATCTGTTGCATCAAGCAGGTGGGCGGGCAGGGGTTGGAGGGAACTTCAGGCTGTACATCTTTCACATGGAGAATTTAAGGAAAAACATGCTGAAAGACCTTTATTGTTGTCTAAATGTTTGCAGTAATTCAATTAAATGAACATGAAGGCATAGACTTACAAGAACCTTTGTGACTCGCATGTGATTATATTATGACAGTGAGAAAAAATTGCCATTCAACATCTTCAGTGTACTAGTCAAAAATAAAACAGAACTAAGAAATTTGGGGAAGAAAACAATTCATCAGTAGCTTTCAAAAGAAAACACTTAGTTTGAGATTGCATCTCTCTGTTCTACATAAATGAAACAAGTCTGGATTGTTGTGTTGTTTATCATAGAAGCAGCTTACAGACCTACATGGCATTTCTTTGACAGGGAATGCCAAATATTTAATGAACAATTATGTCCTCCACTTCTCCCTTCACAGTTCAGGAAACAAACTCAGAGAAAGTATTTTTCTTAGTTTGATCCAGTGTGTCTGTGGTGTACAAGAACTGGCAAGGCTTAATGTGTTCCATGTTTTCAACACAAGATTCTTCCAAATATTTACACTTAGCAGGTGTATGCAAACTGATATTTTGAGTATTGAAAGACAAAACCACCTTCCTAATAGCTTCAAAGTTTGATCTATAGTAAAGCAGTCGTCCTTCCGATACTCTAGAAAAGATATAGTCTTAAGTTATATCTTTTGGATTCATTTGAAGTTTTCCAAAATCTGAGCCAAGGGAAGAAGAGAACTGGGTTGAGCTAAATCTGCTCAAAATACACACTTACAATGTATTTTCTACAATAAGAGTAAAAATATCTACAAATAATTCTTTAACAAACTCCTGCAGACTAAAGATCAATTTTTTAAATAACCATGGCTGGTTTATATCTACATTTCTTTCTGTCAGAAGATCTTAGTTAAACAAAGCAAATTATAATTGCCTTTTAATGATTCATTCTCTGTCCCCAAAAAGCAATACTTTGCATAAGAAAAATAAATTGTAAATAGAACATAAAAATTCTACTTATGTATAGAACATCTTTACCAGTTCCAGAAAACCATTCCATTTTATTGCTGTTATATTTAGCTTGCTATACTAAATTTAAAAAATTGCATTAAGCTGATTTTTGCCATCTTTGAAAAAAAAGTACACCATCTCTGGTTCACATCTTCTACTTACTGAATTATTTTATGGGCTTACCCCCAATATCTGGCCGAAGCTTATTGTCATATCCTTGAAGTAAGGAGTCCAGTATGTGAGTTACATCCCCACCATGAATCTTTGGTGCAAGGACCCATGTTTTATTCACTGTTAGATCTTCATCATCCTCATCATCTGCTTTATCAGCTCTATGGTGAGTGAATAAAAAAAAAAAAAAAAAAAGGTTAGAAAAAAGACCACAAAAACAAACAGTGAAACTAAATATACAAGAGAAAATAAACTGATAAAATATTGAAGACTATTTAGAGTACTTTGTAAAAATCCAAATGTATTCTGGTGCCACAGAAAGAGGCAGGCTGCTATTTAAAACACCAACTTTTTCTTTTGCAGTAGTAGAGAGTGTAAGCTACTACACATGTCAAGAGAGGCATTATCACATTACCCATATGGAAAAATTCAAGCCATGCCTCAAACCCTGAAAAACAGCAGTAGGCATCCTCTTACAGACAGCCTCTTCCTGTTTTAAAACACAAAATGTAATTCTCGAGCTTTTCCCTACATGTATTTTATTTTCAAGTAGTGGTGCTAATATTTCTAAGAGATGCTCAATCATGGTAATAGGTACATCTTGGTGTCAAGAACATTAATAGAATCTCCTTCCTAGTAACCTCCATTCTAGCTATGATATAAAAAAAATAAGACATACACATATTCAACTCCATTTAAATTTTAAGGAAGCAAACAAATATTACATCCATGTGCTATGACTAAACATTCATAGAAGCTGCATTAGTGTGTCAATTATGTATCTGCATGTATATGTGGTATAGTTAAAATGCTGTACTGTTCCTTTCAGTTAAGAAGATCATTTGTTAGCTCCCTATTTTATGAAGATGAAATAAATGTACAAGGAAAACATTTACACATTCATGTATTGCCTATCTTTTAATTAGATAAGCTGCAAATATAGTTAATCACTAAGCCATTAGAAAAAAATCACTATACCTTGGTTGCATCTGCAGATTCATTCAGATAACACCGAAAGGTCAAAGAATGCCTGAAAGTAGTTTTCTTTCCAGTTGAATCAAATGAGTGTGGACTTAAGTATTCCTCCAGTGCTAGAGTTTGCGATCTATATTACTCATCCAGCTTATTTCAGGGAACTGCTACGGGCTTCAAGTCAAGCAAAGTGCATCAGATTGATGACAGTAACTCTGACAGTCACACAACTTCACAAATGGACACTGGCTAGCGATTATTACAGAATGTATGCAATCCATATAAATCAGTTCCAATGTTAACATAAGCACAGATATTCCAGGAAAAGAAAGGAATTAAATTACTCTCCTCATACCAATTTGCATTGTACACCAAAACTAAAAATATTATTGCTGTATTATTAGAAAGGTGTTTAAGGGCTTCTAAATTACACGGCCATACACTGCCCCCAAAACTAAGAGTGGAATATTTCAGTAAATTTCCCACAGGAATGAAGACTACCAGCATCTTACACATGGACATGATACTACACCTTCATGGGGAAAGGACAGAAAAAGTCAGGAAAGGACAGAGATGGAGTAGGCATGCCTGGTTTTTATTGCACTCCTTTGTAAGAAAGCACCAAACCTCTGTAAGACCTCGCATCACCTCTGAGATAACCCTAGCAAGCATCACTGAAAAATCAAGACTATCATGGCCGCGGAAACTGCTTGGTGGTTTTGGTATGCCTGCTTATTTTGGGAAGTGCAACAGGGAGGTTCCCACAGCTCAACGGATGCCCAGAGGATGAACAAAAGGTACTGCTCAGATATCAGGACTTTCATACCTAACTTGCTGCAAACAAATCACAAGAGTCTATTATAGCTGCAAGTAATATGTAATCTAAATACAAGGTTTGCTGACAGCTTCCCCTGTAACCGTCTGAAAAGCGTTTTCACTCTTTTAAATTGAAACGCACCATAAAATACTTAATCTTTAATGCATTACATAGATGTTATAGAAATGTCAGATATTAAATATTTAACATTTCCCATCAGGAGGATCTCACTAATGGGAAAACTAAAAGAAGTAGGAAGTTAAGTTTTGCAAATGTACACCCTTTTTCCCTCACAGCTACCTATTGCCACCTCTTCCATGTTTTGTTACCACACTGCTTTTTTTAAAAATGTATTTTTGGTCTGCTTGCACTTTATGTCATCTAGTTACAATACAAATTAGCTAACGGTTGCTAAGAGTGCAGAGGCAAAGCCACCCTCTCCCCAGGTACATTAAGATGATGAGAAGTAAAACTTAATTTACAAGCTGCCCTCTAAGGAAAAAGACATGCCCCCTACAAAACTGATCTTTTCCTCTTTTTGTCCTCCATCCCACAAGCAGTAGAAAGCACACTGAAACTACCACAGCTCTGTACAGACCCAGGGCACTCGACTCTCAGGATCAACCCAACTATTTGCAGAGAATTTGAAGTGATGATGACACAATTTTATCCCATTTTCATGTTCTTTCCACATTGCTATTAAGAACAGCATAGATTTAGCCAAAATGAAAAGTGCAAGAGTCACGCCAAAGGCTTGATTGCAGCACCTCTTGTTCCCCTCAAATTTTAAAACTCTGAACTACAAGTAGGTATACAGATAAGGACACCAAGAGCTTACAGAAAGCTATTAATAATGCAATACCAGGGGAGAAGGGACAATTCCATTCCAACATCTGACAGCTTTTCCAGTCACTACTAAATAAATCCCCTTAAGGAGGCACTTTTATTAGAGGCAACATTTCTTTAATTAGTGTCTGACAAGAGTCTTGGCTTAAAATGTGCATTCCTACTATTTACATGGAACTCTCTAGTTTTATCTAGAAAACATCACACACTGAAAAAATTGCCAGCTGCTAGAAAAGAAATAAACTAGACTTCCACACCAGTACACTAGGTTAACAAGAACTTTTGGCTATCTAATCCATTAGCTAAACCAGCAAATAAACCAATGCAAATCAGAAACTAATATAACCAAGTGCAGAGCAACTGGACTATTGCTGCTCCACACAGTACAAGGAGACATTCTCACTCCATTCCTATCTTACTGGCCCCCGATGGTTGACGGTGATTAACCCACCTTGCTGGCAGAATACCATCTTTTTAACTCCTCTTTAGAATGTGCTCAAGACCATTGAGCATGAAATAAAGACCGTAATGTCTTGGCAGCACTGATGGCATCCAGTTTTATGCTTTTGATTCCTAATCTATAGCCTCTGATGTGCAGTCGGAGGACTGAGATAAGACAGGAATGATGCTGGCTGGAGAAAGGAAGTGACCAGAATATTTGGAAGCCTTCTGTATTCTCAATTCAGATGTTTTGGGGGGAGTTGCATAAAACTCCCCAAAAAGCGCATCTAGACACACAAAGGCAACAGGACAGACACTGTGTACCTGTTCATTTCTAGGAATCTGAATTACTGATCTTTGTCACACTAAATAGATTCGACCCACTCGGTTTCACAGGTAGAAGTCCCTTCAGAATTACACCATTGGCAGGACCAGCTGAGACAGTGTTACTAGGATCTAACTGAGGATGCTCAACCACATCCTTCAAAGAAACATTTACTTTGGAAAATAAGATCATTCAAAGCTGTTGACCTTTTACCCAAGTTTCTGTGTGTCTCACGTGGCAAAGTCCAGTTTTTTCCACAGGGTTTGGAATGGGGTAGAAAGAAAGGCAGAAGACAGCAAACTTCATTCCAACCCAGAAAATAAAATTTTAAATTCAGGTATGCCATTCAAATATTTAGCAACAGGTAATTTGGGCTGAGCACCTTTTTACTTCTTTGCAGTTAAAATAAATCTAACAAACCCAGGAAGATTAATGTCAATTAACTCCATCCTTACTTTAACAGTAGCACTTTCCCTTTTATCTCACAGTCCCAGGAAGAAAAGCAAACTTAATTAAAGAGGAATTCCTTTCCTTTCCAAGTTCATCTAAAGGTTATTTCATTATACATGGAACATAATACTTGACCCTTTCTCCATTTACTGTAATATTTTTTTTCTTTCAAAGTTCACTGAGTAGGTATTTTTCAGAATGTCTGTAGAGACAATGACTTAGAAAAAATATGACATCAAACATTAAAACATTTCTGTTCCACGGCACTACCTGTTTCACATCTATTACTGCAGGTGATAATTTTAAATTTAATTATTTTATAAATTAGAGACCTCATTTCTTAACACTCTTGTTGTTATAACACTTCAGCTAGCCTCATAAATTCAACAGTAAACTTCATGTATACAGTTAACAGTAATTAGGCAAAAAGTGCCCTAATTATGCTCTCTGTCCTTCAGCTAATTGGAGACATTACCATAACTAATAAATCCCTTAGCACAAGTGACTTATGACTAAATAAGTCTTTTCAACATCAGGCAATATGCTTATATTCATGTATTAATATCATAGGCCTTTGTTCTCCTTTAAATAAGAGGAAAACCAATCAGACTAGCTTTAAGTTGCAATGAACATCTGTCCGGTTATGTAATGAACTGAAGAAAAAGAAAAGATATGATTAAAGTGCTCCTACTGCTATTTGCATCATGCATATCAAAGTTTTACACATATAGCATAGTTGGGAGTATTTAAACACAGACAGGGATTCATTTAGTTGTCCATTTCCAGGCTCCTGTTCCAAGTCAACTCACCCAATGCCACCCAGTCCTACAAGTGAGGCTGATTGTGGGGAACCCGTAGGCTCCTGAAGAAGCAGCAGAAACTCCTCCCTGAGTTTTTACTGAAGGGATGATTCTGGACATTAAGTTGGCAGTAAAATTAGAATGGAAAAGCATGGGAAAAATATTAGAAATTCTTCTACAGAAAGAAACATCAGAGTTTTAGGATATGCTACATAAAGAAGTTCACTTCGTGTTAAATAAGTAAAGCTTTGCTAAGAAAAAAAAAAAAAAAAAGAAGAACAATCATAGCACTAACAGAATAAAATCAGGTACCTCTGCTGTTCATTCCCTGTAATGAAAAGAGTTGGCTACATATTTTCGGTCTAGATTCTCAGACTTGTGATATCTTAATACATATCTTAATACATATTACAATCATCAGGCGAACAAGCTCTTTTGAGCCATTAGAGCTTCGACTCCAGTACATCTCTAAAAGAACCATTTTCTCCCACACATAGTAACTTCAGTACAATTCATCTTAGTCCCAGCAAGACCATCACTTAAAAGTATCACCACATTTCTTATAAAATGATCTTCAACATCTCTGTGATACTAAGATAAGAAAAACTAATCTGAATAGAAATTACTGAACAATATAACCAGACTTAACTCTGAGCACTAAATAAAGGCACAACCTGACTGAAAAGAGCATTTATATAAATATAAATTTTTAACATCAAGAACAACATGTTTTCCAGAAGAACAATCTTGTTCTGGGATCCACATAAATTGCCATCCTCCAAGTCAACTTTCAGATAATGCTACATATTATTTGAAATTACAATGGTCAAATTTGGTACTAATTCAAATGCATCACAAAAATTATCATCTGGACTGAAAGCCTTATAGACATTCTTTATCCATCAGTCATCCTTATATAATACAGAGTTAATCTTATCTCTTTGAAAGTTCAGCCAAATATTGATATGCTCAGACCAGTATAACTGCCACCTCTACTCTTACCAAGTTATGTTCCAGAAATCAACTGAAAATTCTCCTCCCATCTATCTATCTAACCACAGGTAATTCTCTGTGCCAGTTCAGAGCTACTGGATTCTCAAACATATTCAGCTTAAATGGTATAGTGTTCTCACTTTAACCATCTTAGCAAAAATACCTCTTTACTCCCTTATGTGGCCACAAAAATACTCTTCCCAGTTTTGTAGACCTGATGGAGACAACTATCTGTGTCTGTACGCTTCCCTTTTATGCTATACAATAGAAAGCAAGAACCTTGAACCTCGCACAAGACACCAAACCATACTAAAAAGAAATAAGAAAAAAAAAAAAAAAGCTGATTCCTGACATTTTCTACAGAATCATGCAATTTAGAAAGAACCTTGAGAAGCTGACTTCGACTCAAAGGAGAGCCAATACTGACTTCAGACCAGGATGCTTAGAGCTTAGTCCAGTTGGGTCTTTCAAAGCTCCGTGGACAGAGATCACACAACCTCACTGGACAACTTATTCCACTGCTTATTAATAATTATCACACAGTTATTTTTCTCCCTTAGTACCTAGTTGGAACTTCCCCTGTTGCAATTCATCACTATTGTTCCTCAGGCTCTTACCATGCACCCCTGTGAAGAGCCTACCTCTGTCTTCTTGATCACCTTCCTGCAAGTGCTGGGGGCTGCTGTTGCCCACTCCCCACCACAAGCCGTCTCTTCCCCAGGCTGAAGAGCCCTGTCCTCACAGGGCCAGTGTTCCTGCCTGACCAGCTGGGTAGTCCTCTGCTGAGGTCCCTCCAGTTTAGACCCAAAACTGGATGCAGTATCTAGATGCAGTTTCACAATGATCACTTCCCTCAACCTCCTGAGTGTGCACCTGCTCAAACATCCCAGGAGGCTGCTAGTTCTCTTCGCAGCCACAGCACCATGGTGTCTACCAGGAACTCTAGATCCTTTCTGGCAGAGCTGCTCCCCAGCTAGATAGTCCCCAACCTGTCCTGCTGAGGGGGACTTTGCGCCCAAGTGCAGAACTTAACATTCATCCTTGATGAACTTCATAATGTTCCTGTCAACCCATTACCCCAACCTCTCCAGCTCCCTCTGAACAGCTGTCCTGCCTGCAAACATACAACTTTTTAAAAACAATCTTTCAACATGGAAAAAATTGAATTGTCTTCAGCAAAGACTATGCTAATATTGTTATTCCTGACACTCTGAGCAGTTCTTGTTCCACCCCAGACAAGTGAGGAAATAAGACACACTTCTCACTTCTCTCTCTCATATCAATTACTCCACATTCAAATAACAAACTTGCAGAACATGTTGTGTGTTTTGTTTTGGCTAACAAAAACTGGGTAACGTATTGATCGCAACACCCACATTCACAGTGTAAGTACACCTCTTCTTCTCTTCTGAGAAAATCATTACTACAATATCTTAAAGCTCCTCTTTGCCTAGAAAAGTAATTGGAAGTACCCATTATCTTCAGTAAGTAGGTCCTTCCTTTTTTCTAGCACAAACATTTCTAATGCTAGCTGAAAAATTAGTAGGGGCTCTTCTGCCAATTATATTTTAATCTTAGAGATCAAGAGCATTTTGTTGTTGTAAAATGTTCAGGCAAATATATATTCATCTTCCTCTACAAAATGTTTTTTAAGAAATGCCTTCCAGCCATTGCATGCAATTAAAAATAAAATTTATTGGGAAGATAAAATACTTTTTCAGATAATGTGTGTTGCCTTGACTGAAACTGAAGTGTAAACCCACTAAAATTCTTAGGACAATTTATTTCAGATGGATTTGAATGAAACCTAGAAATGTAAACTGGTAAGTCTTCTCAGTTGGTAAGCTTTACCTTCTTTGTGGGTCTAGGCCAGACCATGCAATCAAATTATTAAAATGTAAACAGCCATAGTCCCTGTCCATCCAGACCAAACAGTGGGGAATGAGTGGAGATTCAGAGAACAGAAGATAAAAGGATAACAATGGCAAATTATAGAGCCTAAGTAGATATAACTGAAAAAGGACATTAAATATCACCAAACTGTTAAGGAAGGATATGATGATGAAAAGGTATCACCTCTCTGTATATCTGAAACATGTACTAACCACAGAAGTATCAGCTCTCCTGGGAGTTTCAGACTGAATCATCACACAAAGACACACAAATTTATGTGCCACATGCCAGCAGCCCATTGAAGAATCTGCAGATCTCTGTCTACACTTGACTGATGAAAGGTTTATTGTCATCAAATTCAGAATGAACTGATCTACTGATGATGGATTAAGTGCCTTGGTCCAAGAAGCACTTTTCATAGTGGAACTAGACTTAAAGCTAACATAAATAAATGCTAACCATAACCTCAATAAAAAGTAGTTACCCTAATTTCATGCCATCCCACAGTCACTATAACTTTCATAAAATTGCAAAGTCAATTTTGTTAGATTGTAACTTTAAAATGTCAATTTGAGAAGAAACTTCTTCTCAGTGAGGGTGACGGAGCACTGGAACGGGCGGAGTCTCCTACTCTGGAGGCATTCAAGACCTGCCTGGACGCCTTCCTGTGTAGCCTCATCTAGGGGTTCCTTCTCCGGCAGGGGGATTGGACTAGATGATCTTTCGAGGTCCCTTCCAATCCCTAACATTCTGTGATTCTGTGATTCCTTTAAGAGGCATTTTCAGTCCTTTAAGTTGTTGATACTTCAACATACTCATATGAACATTGTTTCCAACAGAATTGTGTTTTCCTGCAAAATCTTCAGGTAACTAGGAATCTACTGCAGCCCTTCACAAAAACAAGCTTATTTGAAATAATTCCAAGGTCTGGTACACATGTGAGCAGGTATCAGTCTCCTCCCACAGGACACAAACAAATATGTATAGAAAGAAGCAGCAACACAACCAGAGACTTGCAATGAACTCCACACCATAATCATGGATTACAGGTGAATCTGACTTTAAATCACAGAAAAAGCCTACAATAACTAGACGATGACAATATGTGCCCAAGAGGAATATGGTCAACGGGTTCTACTGGAATTTTACTGTAATTGCCATTAGGCAATGATGGACTAATCCAAAGGTCAATGAAATAAATGAATAATCATACAAAGAGGTGAATATACCCCATGAGGGTTAATGGAAATACCTAAACCATGTAATAAAAAGCTTGCTCGCTCTCTCTCTCTCTCTCTGCAAGCAAGATTATCTCTTCTATGTTGTAATTTATTGTGTTTTAAATATAATACCTCTTTTACAACAGGAGTATTAAACATCTTGTCAGATAATGACTAAAATTTATGGCTGTCAGAGTTGTTCCCTGCTGGATGCAACTTGCAGGCCATCAGTTGGATGGCCCTCATTGCAAAGCAAGAACCTAAGGTACAGGTCCATAGCTGACTTGTGCAGGTCTGATACAATCCAGTACATTTTTTATGACTGTATGCTGGTGAGATCTAGTATTCCATTTAAAAAAAAGAATCTGCATAATTTGTTCTACCGTATAAATTACAGCATTGGACAGTGAAGAAAAAATATGTCATGGGTTATAGTGACAGAATTAGCCACCTAAATTAATACTTAATACAAAAAAATACAAGTTTTCCCCAATATAAAATATAAATGCCATCCAGCTGAACTCTATTCTGAAAGATAAATTGGACCATAATCTTACATTAACAAGACTTAATAATAAATAGACTTAATCCCTTTGGTATACTGCCTTAAATAAGAAGAAAACCATATTAGATGAAAGAACTAACAATTTTTTTAAGACCTCAAATAATTTAATCCAAAGGTAACATAACTCATGTTACCTCAGATCTTTCCTCTTCACTATGTCTGTCTGCCTTCCTGAAAACAAGAAAAATAAGTGCATATAAATTTAGAAACAGAGAATTAACCATTCATACGTTACCAGAGATGAACGCAGTGAAACTGAAAAGGATTTGAGAATCAAGGTAGAAAGTAAAAAGTACATGAGGTACACCAGAGTAGTACTGTGGCTAATCCTGACATAGAGTATCTCAGTAGTATGAAGCAGGAGTAGGGACGCAATATTCTGTGTGTACCTGCCATTAATGAGGCTAATATTTATATAATCTATTTATTTAGGTATGTTATTCAAAGAAAAAATTGAGAGGGTTTATAGAATGGTTAAACAAACAACTTCATATTTTCTGAAGAAATGTAACAAGCTCAGTTTACTCATCTGGGAGAAAAATGGAAGCTGCTAACAAGTTGCCTCTTAAACTACAGATACCAGGGAAATACTTCTAACAATAGTTAGTATGACATGGGTAAATCAAATGCAATTGAAATTTCCACTCCATGTAGAGTATTGCAAATTGTGACACATTCGTCTTTGATTTTTAGACTAGATCGTTCACCCTGCAACAACTGCTCGACATAGAACTGCACTGCAGCTTCTCATCTCCAAGGGGTGAGGAGGTCTCCCTAAGCAAATAATCTACAACGTCATGAAAGACTAGTCTGGAAAGAAGAAATCAGCAGGATATCTTCTGACCAAAATGCTGATTCCTTTAAGAATTTCCAGGATTCATTTTAGGTGCTCTGGGTTCTACTCAAGGTAAAACTCGGCAGAGGTACATGGGGCAAGAAAGAGCTTTGGTGAGTGGCTTTCCTGTTGAAGTGCAGCTGGCTGCAGACCACACTCCATTCCCCAAGAGCCACTGCAGCCGTGGATCTGGCTGCCTGAGGCTGCCCTGCAGAACCAGAGGTATGAACCAAGACCTGGATTTCCCCACAAGGAGATGGACATGGGATCCAGTGGATGAGGCAGCTGTAGCAGGTGGTACTGGGAAAAAATATCAGGCTTTTTTTCAGCTAGCAGAAGTCAGAAGATCCACTAGCTGGAAGCCACAGACACCTCCAACTAGAAATAATGTAAAATACTTCATCAAATTCCTCCTCCTCCAAGCTTTTATGCAAGGACTTACAACAATTATACTGAAACCATAAACCTGATGCAGAGCCAGGGTAAATTCTCCAATTTTGATGATTCTGATATCAGACTGAATTATCACAACAGATCCTACTGACTAGAACATCCAGCAATTAAAGCATATTTTAGAAACTATTTCTTTCCATCTTTGCCATATCACTAAGATTTTCTTCTTTGAAGCAAGTTCTGTTCCAGATCAACTCCTGCTGACCTTTCTAGTCTCTTCAGTCACCTCTATTAGTTAAATGTTGCATTGACTTACCATTTTAAGTTTAGACATGTAGAATCAAGTTTTTACATAGGCCAGCAGGCCACTGAATTCATCACACTATTTTCAGCCTTATTAAAACTGTTTGCCTGTGTAAAACTGCAAAAATTGAGGCTTCTGTGTCATATCCAGGTTAATTCAATTGCATCTGAATTACTCCTTACAAATTATTACCATTCAGAGAGATCGGTAAGAAATAAAAGTTAGTGGCACCGTCATTCACCACCCTTCGAAAGGTTCCTGTTAGTATGCTACACACTGTCATTTATAATTATTACTTGTTACTTCTTATAATTATTACTCTGTTACTTTTTACCAAATAAGTTATGATATCATGATTTTATTTAAGTACATGCTCAATTGAGTATGCAGTGCAAGAAAGGCTTATGCAAGTAACTAAAAAAGCCCTAATACTCTTCTCTTATAAATGTTACTACAAAAATGGCTCTTTGCCCATCTTGGAAGATACTCACATTTGGTTTTATATGAGTTCAACATACATGACTTCTTAAATATATATATGGTAGCACAAGCCAAGGCAATTCACCTTCAAACAGTGCAAATGCAAGTTCATTTAAGTAGTCCTACCTACTAGCCATAGAAACTAGGTGTTCTGTTCAACCCTGTTTATTACAATTCCTCTACAGCTTCAAAGAAAAATCACAGTATCCCCAGCCCCCTTGTAATTCACTTCTGTATCCACAAAAAAAGTTGACCAATGTCAACGAGTGCTCACCTGTAATCTTTTCTATCCATCTCAGAAAGGTTTGAATTGGTAGCAAGGGTGTTTTTATTTAACATCAGGCATATTTAAAAAACAGAATGTTAAAAGTAATGAAAAATGTAGTTTAATTTGTTATGAGAGGGTTTTTTTTTTTAATATATTGCCATAGCTTGAAGATTTCCTTTAAATCCACCATAAGAAAATTATGTGTAAAGAATGTAAGTATTTCTTAACGCTTATGTCTCATTAACATTTATACTAACAAAATAAAATATTAATAAAGTTTAAATAAAATAAACAGTAGTTTAAACCACTAAATAACAAGTTCTTCACTGTCAAATGAACAACGTACATAAGAGTGAGGAAAATTATGAATAAACATCACAGATGTTCAAATGAAACAGCAAATCACTATTATCAACCATTAAGAGACCCATGTTGTTATGACAGGCTCAACTCTGATCCAGTAATTTATACAACAAGAAAACATAGGCCATATTATATAAGTATTTTCCTAGGAGATACCTTAGAGTGGAAAAGAAAATATTAGTTGACGTCTGCACCTGATGACAGTTACAATGCAATGGAGCATTTACAATTGCTTTTTAGAACATCAGGTTACAAAACTAAAGAGAAGATATTGCCAAAATTCTCAAGCTTACAATAGACTTTCAGGAATGCTGACCAGCACATAGCACTTAAAGCAGTATAAATTAGAAGAAATGTTACAGCCATGCTGCACCTGTATGGTTCAAACTAAGGAAATAATATTAATTATATTGTCAGCTCTTATGTTCTCCCTATGAATTATCTATTTATTTTAGCTCAACAAGAACAATGGTTTTGCTGAACATCTAGGACCGAAGAGACTGCTGGGTAACTACTCTTTTCCTGCACATACCTTACAGAAAGGCTCACAGCCCAACTTCTGCTACATACGAGATGTCAGCTCTTGACAGAAACAAGCCTTCAAGAAACTGGCTTGTGAAGTTACATCAAGTGCATTGGCCATTCAGGTGTGTTTGTGGTGCATGTGCAAAACTGGGGAAAACAACTGTTTGGTGTGACAGAGTTCAACTGCTGTGAATCCCTGTGGTGAAAGAAGTTTGATCTAATGCCATGCTACAGTTTTTGGGGTGATACATTAAAAGGATAAACTCTTGGTTGGACTCAACTTCCAACTTTCTTCCTTAGGCTTTAGCTCCATTTGTTATAACTGAAGCAATTTTACTCATGCTCAGCACAAACTACTTTGTGTACAAATGCACTAAAAGCAACGCATTTTGAAATCTTTTAAACATGTGTGTTGAAAAGGTGGACTGGTTCCTTCAGGATGTTTTTGGAAAAACAGCCAGAATTGGTGCAGCCTGGTTTATTCTTGCGAAAGCCCTTACTTCTGTATTTCAGTTTGAACTTCAAGGAAAAGCTTTGGCTGAAACTATAGAAATGCATCCAAAGAATCAGAAAAATAATATTTCCATCCTATTTTGTGGCAGGCTGCTAAAGGGCCCTAGAGCTCCTGAGCTATCTGCAAACATCCTTGAATTGTAATGCACTACATACCAGAGAATCAGGATCTCAAAAACATGTCAATTCGTGGTCACTTAAAAAAAAGACAGAGAAAAATCTCTCAACAGCCACCTTTTTCCCATGTAATCTCTGAATGCAAGGCAAGCTGGAAAAGAGTTGATTCAGGTACATGGATACTTATACCAAAAGTTTCATTTTATCTGAGATACTCTGTAGCACAAAATAAAATAATGCACGTAAATTACCTCTTTTTCTCACTGAAGACTTCTTATGAACTTATTTATAAATGCTACTGCTAATGAGATGTATACATAATAATATACACCTAGTCCTGTAATCACAACCACACTTTACAAACAAACAAACAAAAATTATAACTTTTTTTTTAGCTAGTCCTCCTCCTTTGTAACTCAGTCTTTGAACTGATAAATTAGCATGCAGATTCTTTTCTCGCAAATCACTTGATAATTTCTTTCATACCTGAGGTACAATATGTTCATTAAGAAACATTCTAAAGATGCACAGCTGCACTGGTATAATTTCCATCACTGCTTTTGAAAAAATATTTCCATAATATGCCAAGGTTTTCAAAGACACAGAATAAGAAGAATATGATCAGTGGTGTTTCTGACTATCAACAGGATAACACAGCAGCCTTCTGAAGATGAGAGATGAGCCAAGATTAACACACTTCACACAGACTGATAAATTGTCATTCAGTATGGAGAAGGGGTCTAGAGTCTGTTGGACTCAAAAAAATGTTTAATAGAATTTTTTTCTTTTTTTACTAGCCTTTATACTACACATTTGCTATATCCTCCTAGAATGATAATTTGGTTTATCATTAAAAATAAAGACACACTGGGCAAGAGTCAAATACCCTTTCAGTACTGTCTTGTGATTTTTATGAGAGTATAACCTGTGGAATGATTCACATTAGGTCTGAATTATTAATGCAGTTGAATGCTCAGCCTGCGTTTCATTACGTTGTTATGGGTACCAATGACACCTTTACACAACAGTTACCAAACTGCTGTTTCTTCAAAGCCCTTCAGAACAGTTTTGTAACTCTCCTAAAATGCACGTTTCTAACTTCTGGGACTTGAGCAGCTGCCCGGCACCATCCCACGCGTGGGTCCAATCCCATTCCCGAGGGGTGCAGAGGCACAAGCCGGTGCCGTGCAGGATGTCCTCCCGCTGCACGGGCAGCACAGTGAAAAAGTACTAGCACCACTAGCCGTTCCCTCGCGTTTCCACCAGCTGCTGGACCAGGCTCTTCCAAAGAAGTCATGAGCGCCGCAGCCGCTCGCCAGCGAAACTCCAGCCTCCTCCCTCAGCAGCCACCGGCGAGGGAGCGAGGTCGGGCAGGCACAGCGGGGAGGTGCCGGCGCTGCAGGGAGCTCCTTGCGCTGGCAGCAGCCGCACCGCCGCCCCAACTCGGGGTGCGGGGCTGCCCCGCCAGCCCCGGCCCGGCCCCCGGCCCGGCCCCGCCGCCCTCTTGCCGGGAGGGACGCGCTTTTCCCTGCACCGAGCTGAGCCTAGACTCACCAACTCGCTCAGCGAACAAGTGGGATGCGGCAGAAGTTTCACTTTGCCGGTGCCGGCTTCCCCCGCAGCCGCCCGCGGGAGCCGTCGCCACAGCACCGAGACTTTTTTTTCTTTTTTTTGAAGTTTCGCGGCGCGTCGCACTTCCCCTTCTCCCTTCCCCCTCCCCAAGCCCGGCCGACATCCCCCGAGCTACGCCCGGGGCGCGACGCGCAGAGAGCCGAGAGCCGGCGGGAGGATGCGGGCGGCCCGGGCTGGTGCGGAGGTCCCCGCCGTACTCACCCGCTTCCCAGCCTCACGGTCAGCAGCAGCAGCAGCAGCCGGGCCCCGCGGCGGCGGCTCCAGCGGGGTGCGGGGCCGCCCCACGTATCCATGGGCGTGAAGGCGCTCTACCTTTCACGAGTTTTCTCCGGAGAAGCTGGGGAATAGCGACCCTGCCAATCTCACCGTCCCCTCACGGCACACGGCAGGCAGAGGGAGGGGAGGGGAAGGGGGGAAGGAAAAAGAAAAAAAGAAAAAAAACCCAAACAGGTAGGAACCCACTCTTCAAGGACCGAGCAACTCACCCAATAGGCTCATCAGGTTGCTCCATAAATTATCCTAAAAACTGCTGGGCGAATCAGTCCCTAGCAGAGGTGGAGCCTCCTTTACTAGAAGGGAAACATGCTTGGGAGAAAGGGTGGCATTAATTAGCTATTTTCTCCAAAGAACAAAATAAAATAGATCTTTTATATATAATATATATACAATGTTAAATATATATCTAAAGCTACATATGTATAATTAAATATTTTTCTCTTTAAAGCTACTCGGAGGGCGTTTTGCAACCTGGGAAGCAGCCCCTCGGCCCTGCCAGACAGAGACCCGCAGCGGGGAGGAGAAGCGCCAGGGGATGTGCGCGGGCACCGGCGGAAAATGCTCGGCCCCGCGTCCGGCACGACCGCTATTCTGGGGAGGGCGGCACCAGCCGCGGGAAAGGGGTTCTTCCTGGAACCCCTCATCCGTCCCCAAGACACGAGGCCCTCCCTTCAACCTGCGGTCCCTAGAGCCGTGCTGGAGACAGGCGGCGTGCTCGGCGCGCAACTGCAACCGCGGGAATTCCGCGCACCCAGTAAACGACAGTCGCGCAAGCCCGGAGGCTGCAGGTGGCTCTGCGCGGCCGCGGAGCGCCCCCGGGGGGAAGGGGAGGAAAGCGGCCGATGCGCGGTGCCGCGCTATAAAATGAGCCGGGATTTGCAATAACATGCAAAAAGGCGCCTTTTTCTTTTTTTTTTTTTTTTTGGGGGTGTGTGTGTGTGTGTGTGTATGTCCCCTCTGCTGCTCCCTCCTCCTGCCTCTCTCGGGAGACCTACACTGGAAAGTAGCCAAACCAGGAAAACAAAAACAAAACACCACAAATAAAGCCCACACGAAAACCAAACCCGAGGCAGAAAAGCAACCGCGGTAGCGGAGACGCGCGGGAGGTTCCGCGCCTGCAGCCCTCTCGTCCAGCGGTGGGACTAGCGCTTAAGTAAACCGTATTTCTGTGCACGGCATCAAGGTCGGGTAGCCCCTGAATCTCTCCCCTTCCCACTTCCCTGGCCCTGGAGATATCCCCGCTTGCAGCTCTCTATCGGGTACTCCTGAATTAACCTGCGCTGCGTGATTATCAGTGTAAGGATAGTCGTCATCACCATCATCATCCTTTGAGTCAAGATGGAACTGCACAGTAATGTAAATAAGCCCCCATTCAGTGGTTATTCCGATGAAAGACAATGCTTTGTTTTGGGTTCTGCTTCTTTACATGTCATTCTCTGGTAATTATTTTATATGTACAGCTTACAGCTGTTTTAATGGTTAAAGAAACTCACCACGGTTCAGAAAGCTGCAATACATTAAGTGAAAATTCAATGACTTGAAAATTAATAGCCAGTCCTGGGGGTACTGGCAGAAGGTAAAGGCACATACTATTGTATGACCTGGGTTCTCTTTATTGGTGGATTAACACAGCAGTCAGTGTCCTAGCATGATGGCAGAGGAGAGAACATGCATTTATTACAGAATAAATGCAGAAGTGGCTCCCCTGCTGCAGCTGGTGGCTCTGGCTCCAAGGAACAGGATTTGCTGTTTCCCTCAGCAAGAAAGCAAGCACAACCCATCCCCAAGTCCCTTTTTCTCTGGGAAGTTATTTTGCCCTGAAAATAGCCGTGGTCTTTAGGTTTATGATGGATTGATCTGTCAAATTGCCTGCAGTTTGCAAAATATGCAATGAACTCTTATGCCTTCGCATGTTGATGTTTATGGAGCCATTAAAACTCTTTACTAATCTATAAAATTTCATCCTGTCACTAAAATGCATTACATAATTAATGTGACTACTGAGAAAGTTTGACGTAAGTAGTTTAAGGGTACTTACAGGATTACAAGGCATCTTCTTTCTATGTGAGCAGTTTGGAGCACCTATTTAAGAACACTTAATTTCACCTCTGTGTAGGTCCAGCAGCTCGCTAGCACAGAAAGAGGTGGAAGATTACAACTAAAATAACATGTAGCATGAATAGTGAGAATTTTTTTTTCATTTGATTTCTGGGTTTAGAATGCTAAGGTACATAAAAATGCAATTAAAAATAAAGTCATCACCAATGAGATTCTCAAGTGATACATGACTAAGGATGAACAAGCTGTTTTCAGTTAGTCCCAAATCTGAATTTTCCTTGTACTTTAACATAAACAATAGAAATCCATCCCTCTCCAAAACAGATAAGAAAATATTATATGATTAAAAAAAATAAGAGATGAAAAATAGGTATAAAATTTGTGAAAAGCAAACAGGAAAGAAAAAATAAAAATTCCTTAACTACTAGAAGAAAACTTGAGGGAAAAAAAACATCATCTCAGATTGCCTGTATTCCTAAGGAACAAAAGAAGCAATAAAGGAAAATTGCAAAATGGAAAATAGAATATTGAAGAAAAGCTGGGGAAATTGCCTAGATGAGTGTCAAAAGAAGGAAATGCTGATGTATGATAATAAACTAAAGCACAGTGAGTTACCAAGGCCTGCTGATATTCATCAGTCACTTGGTACTGGAACAGCTGACCTAACAACAATATTTGAATTCTCAGTTAAAATAATTTCCTCCTGCTCAAAGTAGGATGGCTATCTTTTTTTTTTAAAAAAAAAAAAAAAGGAAGTGAAGAAAAGGGTCAACAGTGGAATTTCACACCTGCTAGGCATCACTCCAGAAGCAGAAAATTGAACAATGTTCATGTACAAGCAAAACTGTAGGATTCAGATCACTGTTACTATTGAAGAGGCACAAATCAGAATTGCTTCTGCAAAGGAAAGCCACTGTCTCTAACTTCTTCAGTCATATTTAAAGAGTCTGTGAATAGAAGGACAAGGCTACATTAGTCACTATCTTTCAAAACCTTTTTTGAGTCTATCAGTTGTTTGTTAAAGGAGCTGCATAGTTATGGGATGAGTAAGATAGTAATGCCGTCTTTCAGAAACTGCTTGAGACTACTATCAAAGCGGTCAACTTTCCACATTAAAAAGATGAATTGTGAGTTCTTATGAATCTTCTCTTGAGACTATCTTATTTAACTAATTCCTTACTGAAGTAATTCTTTTGAAGACAAGAAACAGAAAAATTTACAGATGAAAATTTCAGTTGAGTCAAGTCTATAGAAAAAGAATACTGATCAATTCATCAGAGTACAAAAAATTAATTATAAAATTATAAAGATACATTGGCAAACCAAAAACGACACATAATTCAAGAAGTGAATTTGGTAAATACCTAAATGTAAAATCACATCTCAACTATCAGTGATACTGCTACATAATAGTGGAAGATCCAGAGAAAGCATTTATATTTAATTATGAAATTTCTCCAGCACTGTAGAGCGGAAGGCATACGAATACCCAGAAGAGCACTAGTTTGAGCAGCTCAGCACCTAAATTCTGCCCAAGCTCATCTGAAAGCTTTCTCTGACCTCCAGGTTTGAGGAGTGCAAGATAGCAGGAAAATCAAATGCAATGTAAAAGTCCTCTAAAACACAGCCAGGGTAGCTCCTCCCTTTCCTAACTTCATAAAAGTGTAAGAATTGATTTGGATTCCATACAAATACAGCTAACCCTCTGGCACTGTAAAAGAAGCAAAGGCACTTGGCACAAGCTTGTGATTTCCAGTCCGGAAGCCACCTATTCAACTTCAAGGTACCTACAATCTGTAATGCATCTAAAATGATATGAGAAAGAATTTTTATGCTGAAAGCTGAAGTCCAAATAGAAGGAGGAGGGAAAAACAAACAAACCAACCAACCAACAAAAACTAACAAACCCCACACAAAAACAAGATAGCTAATATGTCTATAGTTTGCAACTGGGAGCCTTCATGCCTAGCATTGAAAAGCATGGTGATTCCTCAGAATTTAATTGTTCAAGACCATATAGGAACCTAAAAACACTCGTAAGTTATTTTCCATAGTGGACATCACACACCTGCTGTATTTCTCTTGAATGTAACTGTTTTCCTGACAGAAATATGTGAAACTTGATGGTACGTGTGTGTGCCTGCATACCACCTTGAGTGCATAAAAAGCTTTGAATATCTACCCCTAGTGGATGGCCCATCTTCATTTACTGTGCTTGAAGGAAGCTGGAGGTCCTCAGTCATGTAGTTGTGTAAGGAGCACTTATCCTGCTGAGAGTAAAGTCATCCAGTGCATGGAGAGGGAAGAGAAAATTATTATGTTGTTGTGTCCTCCGTTAAAAGAAAAGCATATACAATAGCAAGAGCTCAAGGACCATCTCAGTCGTGTCTTCAAAAGGGTAAATTCAAATTTATATAACTCTTCTTTGGCGAAGTTCCATCTGTAGACCTTATCTGTGGATGCACAGAGAAATTTCTTGTGTGTACTTCACCCCTTAGATCCATGGAATGGTTTGGGTTGAAAGGGACCTTTAGAGGTCATCTAGTCCAAACCCCATGCAATGAGCAGGGATGCCTTCAAAAAGTATTCACACATGAGTTATGTGCTTGCATTTGAGCAAGCACAAATGCAAGTACAAAGTTACATGTGCAATATTTTAAAACTGCAGCCCAAATGAAAACAGTTCCATTCTCCTCAGGGCAATTCAGAAAAAGGGGCTTTAAATATGATTAATCATGCTTAATCCTACCTGAATCTTTACACTTTAATAAAATTCCAGAAAGGTATCCTAAACAGCTCAGGAGCTTACTGTTGCAACAGATGCAAAAAATATCTGAAGAACAAACAAAATGAAGGAAAACATTTGGCACTGGCCTTTTAAAATGGGCCTTTAAAGATAAGGGTGGTGGATCTCCATGGGACAACAGAAAAATGCAGAAATGTCACTTCAGTGCAGCTTTCATATTGTGATTAAAACCACAAAATAATTGCATTCAGTGAAACAGTCAACATCTTAATAGAAAATAAATTATGAAACTCTCACTTCCCATAGCTAAATACCATTTTAATTAAGATTTCATCTCTGATACATTGATTTAACTGCTCACTCACTTATGTTATTCATTAAAATGATTACTAATGCTACAACTTTAGCAGCACTTAAAAATTAAATGAGAGAAGTAATCTCAACTAGAGAAAAACATATGTAGGCAAGGAAAAGACTGCACCCATCTTTGCATCCAGGGGAGAGGGAAGGGCTAGAGTATACAGAATGATATTCCTTTACATTTAACATCTTACCCTTCTTCTCCATTTAAGCTATGATGGAATGAAAAACAAACTGAAGTGTAGGCAGATCTATGGTAACTCGGCTGAAGTGCCTGGGCACAGAAAGATAACTTGAAAGTCATATCCCCTTGGTCTATGAGTGTTGTTGTTGCCTTTCACTAGACCTCTAAGTATTTTCAATGTGAATCAGAAAACAGAATATAAATACATTTTGATCCTTTATCTTTTACAGGGCAGAAATCCACAATCTTTCTGTCTTCTTCTCCATAAGAGCATAGTTTTGTCTTTGCCTCTCCCTCACCTTTCAAGCAATATCCCAGAAAATAGAAGCCATGGCCCTGGATTTCTCAAGAGCTCAGATTTCCCATCTGCCAGGACACATCTTCGAAGACAGCAGACTTTGCTAGAGAATATGGTGACCAGCTAGAAGAGCGGTATGTCATACTTGCAAGTGTGAGATGCGTGTGAGATGCAGGCAAGGCAAGGAGTCTTACAGGGGACTGGGACACCGAGATGCACTCAAGTTCATTTAGGAAGGTAAATTTAGCTTGAATTACTTCAGTGTCATGGGCAGGGTTTAAGCACTCGCTCAAACTCCTCTCCAGTCTATGCACTGTTTTCCCCAGCAAGGAATATAATTCACTCCAGCAAACCACAGTGGTGCAAGCATACTAAGGGTGCATCATATACACTGTCACTTAAGTTAAAATGACAAGTGTGCTTTCAAAGTGAACCTCCCAATCACCCCTTCCTCCTGAGTTCTACCTGCCATAACAGAGAGACCCTGGAAAACAGGAAGATACTTGCAGCATCTTTTTGGAGGCAACTAAACCAGAGAGTGTGTTCAGGAGTGCTTGAACCTGCTAACGGATCTTAAGTTTATGGGACTAGAATAGTTCTAGTCCGAAGTAAAACTCTCCCAAAACACACATACTGTGGATGTTGGATCCTCAACACCAATTGATTCTCTCTGAAGACCTGCTTCTGTTTCACCACGGCATTTGCCAATGTAGCCAAAGCCACAGTGAATTATTAGAGGACAAAGACCCTGGCATGAATCACAGCAAATCAGCCTGCCAGTGTAGGTGCTCCCATATTTTGAAGTCACATAGCAAAGAGCTCTTTTCTTTTTGCTGCAGGATGGAAATTCCCTGCAAATGGTAAGAACAAGAATGTTTCATGGATTATAGGGTGCTCTCAGGAGGGTAATATTTGATTATCTGTCTGCTCTTATTTTGTTAAAGGCTAACAGGGCAGCTGTTCTACCCAACTACTGTGAGCACTTACTGTTCCAGCCAGATCAGGAGGACAAAGACATGTGAAAATGAAAAATAATGGGGCAGGCAAAAAACTGTGGTCTGTACTTTTTCCAGTTTTAAAAAGAGTCGGTTGATACTTGGCTCAGCCTTTGTTGAAAGTTGAAAGTGACTTTTCAGTATGCCCTATCCTGACCAATCCTCTTTAGAGTACACATTTTTTAATCTGCAAAGCATAAGACATAAAAAGGTCTTTTCATAAGATTGGTCTGTCTGATAATTGAAAAACATTCTCTCCAGAATGCCTATTTAAACTCTTGGTAACAGAATCCCATAGCAAATCTAAATGAAGGGGAATATAATTGCTGTCCAGAACATTAACACTCTCTCTGCAATATATTATGTCACTTGCTGAACTTCTGTAATTGTTATTAATTGACCTCTAGACCTCTCAATTGTATCAAAAGCCTGAGATATTTAGAGGTTGCTTTCTGGTGTATTAGATTGTATTCTGCTGCCTTTTACAGAGGGTATACATTCTCTGAAGTTGAATGAATTTTCTCCTTTTCTTTTGCATCTCCATTTTTCTTAAGGTTCTTTTTCCATCTTTTCATTATTAGTTACTATAGAACACTTAAAAAACCAAAAGTGTTTAATTTCCATGTTGAAACATCACAATCATCAGTATCTCGTGTGTTTACCAGGGAGATAAGCAGGGATCTGGCTGTGCTTCAAATTATTTTAATCATTCTTGAGTATTCACTACATAATCAAACAGAACTATCCTAAAATATAGCTTGGTGTAAACTCATCTGTTAGGTCAATGGATTTATTTGCAGTGGCAGGAATAGGTCAAAATGCGTCATGTAAACCCAACATTGCTTCTAAGCTAATTACTGAGAGAAAAACAAACCACAAACCAACCAACCAAAACAAAACAAAATAACTAAACCCAAAACCCTCCTAAGTAGTGTGTCATAACAGGTCCTACTAGATTGTGTAAAGAAAATGCTGTTAATTACCAGTAACCATTTGCTGATAATATCAAGCATGTCAACGCAAAGCAGTATTGAGATAGAGTGGAGCTTAAAGAAAAAAAATATGCACATTCCACTTTGTCAAAATGCAGATGTCTGCTGATCTTCTAAAGATGTATTTCATGCTAAGTTTTCAAAACTATTTCATTGCATCATCAATATAAAAGTGCTTTGATACTGTTTTTTAACATGACCCACAGAAGAGTATTTTTCTCTCTGAAATAGTACTAGAAAAGAAGGGCTAGATAACACTTAGTCTTAGGTCTTTTGCTCCTAGACAAGCTCTTGCTTCTGCAGTTGTCTTTAGCCACTGGCTTGCATATACTAGCATCTGCATATGATGAAAATTCATCATTCTAGCATGACAAAAAATTGTTGCTGTGCAGAGATAATTCCAGTGAATGACGTAGAAATAAACTATTTTTAAAAGTGGAGGAATTATCTTACAGTTTATCATATGCTCTCAGGAAGGTCATTATCAGTAATGATTATCAAAACCAATTCACTCTTTTGATTGTAGACTAACGGAACAGCTGTTTCAGTTTGTATCACTGATGACTCTATTATTCTTGAGTATGATCCTTCCCTGGGGTAATTCAACCATTCTCTTGAAAGTATCTCCTAAAATAATTCCACTAACAGGATTGGTGATATTCATATTATCTTCTGCTTCAGCTGTGTTGCAAATGATACTCTGAATGTTACAGTCTTTGATTTCCCTAATAGCTGTTAAAAGCATGTGTTTGTAAAGCTTCACCTCAGTTACCATGCTGTATTAGCCATGTAAAACACATTCTTTATTTAGTCTGAAAAACACAATTATAATTTAATCTGATATAATAAAGTAAAATGTAATTTAAAGTTAATTTTCTAATCTATTTTGTTTCATAGTTCCTTTCCTTCAAAATATTTCTTCTAAACTGCTAATCCTTTTTCACCATTAAATACTCATTAGCTCCTGGCAAAATGTTGTCCAGCCAGAGGCTAGCCTTCCTCTTTCAGAAGCAATGCAAAGACTGCAGTATGTTAATAGCTGCCAATGTCAATATGTCACAGCCTTAGTGTAGAGTAGAAGCTACCATTCGTGCAGAGTTTGGCAGTGTGTCCCATAGCTGAGGAATTTCCACCATCCATCTTCCACAGCTCTTTATCATAGTCTCCACTTCCTTCCAGATCAATACCAGGACCTGAGTGTCTATTTACAAGAGAGTTTACAGTACCTCCAGGGTCACACTGTTTCTGCTAATGAAAGATTATTTTAAGAGGACCATACCCCCACTTCCATTTTTCCAACTTGTATCTCTCTCACCTCAGAATTTCATCAAAGTAGCTACTATAATATCAGCAACTTTGTATAATTTTGTAAACTACCTCATTAAATTTCAGCAGTGGTTGCAAGCACTCCACTTAGTCAAAAGTGTAGGGTTTGAGTGGAAAATCTTATGGAAAGAAAACAAAACACAGAAAGATATAAAGGCGGTCACCCTTTTCAGTGTTGTCTCTCTGCAGAGCCTTGTGTCTGTCATGAACCCTGCTTGACTTTGCTTGTTCCACAAATTCCTTCCAGTGAATATGTCATCTTCTGAAAAAGCCCTGCCTCCAGGTTTTGACATTTATAGCCTGGGCTGTGAACATTACCAGAAGTCCCACTGTGCTCTCTAGGTAAATCATGGCAAGATCCATAGAGTGGGTCTGTAACAGAATGAGATCCGTCCCTTCAAATAAATGTAGCACCAATGAAAAAGACACATTCCTGCTATCTCTTGGCATTGAGTCACTGCCACATTATGCTGAGCAGCATTCCCTGTGTAAGCCCCAGATAAAGTGAGTCATAGCTGCATGGGTACCAGGGATTGCCGGAGCCTACAGCAATTGCAAAATACCTTAGAATAGCAGTGGTGTAGTCCTCTGCCAAATAGATATCACAGAACATTTTTCTCACGGTGAGTAAACACTAAAAACTGTCTTTAAAAAAATAAAGCCACTTGCCTTCTTGGGATGATGGAGATTCTTGCTAGCAGCAAGTATTCTTGCTGAAGCCTTGTGTGAATGTCCAGGTCAGGAGCACCTGTTTCTTGTTTGCACTTTGAGTAAGCTGCCCATTCACAAGCATATAATCTTCAAGAGTTGTAGTAACCTGGTGACCTTACGCACTGCATCTATTGAGAGTAGATGAGTTCATTAATCTTATTCAAGCCCTTGATGATTAGGAACATCTTGAAAATAAATCCATAGACTTAATTGAAGCCTACATTTTTGATAATATAAAATAGCAGGACATCTTACTAGACGTATCTAATGTAATGTCACCTAATATTTGTTGTTGTGACTGCATTTTTTTCTTGTTTAGAGGCATTTCAAGCTAGCAGGACAAACTTTTATCTTGTAAGAATGCTCTCTGAAATATTGTCAAATTTTCCTTGGGGAATTAATCTAGGTAAAAATTTTCACTATACTGAAACAATATTGCTTCTTTTATCTATCCATAGGGGAGAGGGGAAAATAAAAATTAAAAAGTGTATGGCTTGCTAGTCTCTGTTTGGAAAACAAAGTAATTAAGTCCAAGTTGTAGCTTATCTTTAGAAAGGGACAACTTGACCTCATTATTATCATTGTCTCCAAATGGAAAAGCTCCTGAGAACAGGCAAAATTATGTGAGTAGCCAAGTGCTACCATAAAACTAAACTTATTTATTAGCCTAAATTATTTAAACTACCACTTTTCTTTATTAGCACATATGCCTTAGGAGTACAGTATTGCAGCAGTCCTGTCCTCTTACCTGTAAGTATGACATTATGGCTGTAATGCTGTAGTGCTTCTGGAATAAACAGGTCAGATAAAGCACAACTCTCACACTGTAAATTGTGATGGTGTCTTTTAATGGTAATTTTCCCATCAGAGCAAGAGAAAAACACGCTGCAGAACCTCCTGATATTTTATATCTGCTATTTTATAAAGATTAACCAGTTAATCTAGTGGCTTTTTTCATCACCTTTATAGAGGTTCTAAGAAAAAAAAGAAAAGGCAAGAAACAGTGAGTATGCTGCTATAGACATCACTCTGATATCTTTGGTTTTGGTGCAGACATACAGATCCTAGTAGCACCTGAATTGGCAGCCCTGTGACCTTCCTATTTACTAGCAAAATAGGTACAGCACACATAACCCTAATGTATGATATCTTTCTATCTAAGGGATGTAAGAGAATGAAAACCCGGCTCATTCTTTTGGCCTAGACATTCATGCCATTTCTGAAACTGATGACTACATCAGCTAGTATTAACTGTAAGAGTTATTATTCATACTGAAGAACTGCCATCTCACACCAGCAAGAATGACTTCTTACTCTGACAGGAATGAAGTAAGTGACCACTGTTAGAAAGCTCACTGTTGTACGTCAAGCCCTCTGAATTGCACCTCTTTATTGGCCCACCCGATATATTTCAAACTTTTTCCTGTATTTGTGTCCATGAAAGCAGACATTTATAATCTTATAACTATTTTAACGGTTAAACACTTGGGAAGTGAACAACTAAGATGCCAGTTTAGCAAGTAACTAGATAAATGTGACATGTAATTGACTTTGATGTTGTTCTGAATTGCTTAGGTTAAGAGATTTATTTCCCAGGATCCCTATGCAGTCTGGAGAGGGAGATAATTATCTTCTGGAGGATTCAGTTCCTCTTTCTCAGAGGCATAGAGAGCATACAGTTTAGCTGTGTGACTAGTCCTTCCCTCTCAATCCTTCAGCTGAACTTCACTGCAGATATCACTACTGGTAATTACTGTTTCTGATAAATTAGTAGAGTGCACTTAATTCCTGGAAGCTCAATATGATCACTCTTTATGCCCCGCCACACAGCTTCTTGCACTGTTGCTTGCACAGTGCAGCTATTTGGAGTTTTAAGGTGGTAAAAGCCAGAAAACTACTAAATTCTTAACTTAATAGCGCAGATCTCATGCTGCTAATGCTACCTATAGTAATGTCCTTCTTTTGTTAAAAACAAGTTTCTCTTTCAGTGAATTTTGCCAGTCAGCTAAAGCCTTCATATTAACTGCATTTTCCTGGAGAACCAGATACATGTTTTGGTAAACCTAGCAATGGAATGCAAACCTATTGATAAGCATGGATGGACATCTCGCGAGAGGGGCAACGAGAAACCAGTGACCAAGAAACTGACCAACTGTGTATAACATTCCATTCACATGAATACTTCATATAAAAGTGGGAGATCACGAGGATCTTGTCCCTTTTTGCCTTTGCTTTTTCCCTTCTGCTTATGGCCGACATTAGGAGAGGACCTTGCTAGTCATCCCTGCGAACTGAGGCCTAGTGACAGACTGAATCCAGCTCCGGTTGGCTGCAAAGTCCAATCCAGGACTTTGGTTGCTGGCTCTGCAGTTGCTGAGACTTTCAAGATTGGTTTTGTATATTTTGTATTATTGTCTCTATTCTTATTAGTAGCATTAGTAAAACATTGTTAATTTTTCCAACTCTTCTCTCTGTCCTTCCTTCCCTCCTGATCGCCTGTCCTTAGTGGAAGGGGGGAGAGGGAGGGGCAAAAAGGGGGAAGTGGGTGGGGGAGAGGGGGCTAACAATACATCTGCCAGGGTTTTATTGTCACCCCACAATCTTAACCCTTGACAAGTAATCACTGAGAATTTTTCCAACTAGAGATAACCAAAAGAAGTTCTGCACTGATTAACTTCTCTGAAAATCTTGTAGTCATAGATGAATGTGCTCAACTAACTCTACCTAGTATTTCTCTGAAGATGAGTAGGCTTTTCCCACTTTCACCATACACATACTTGTGCTCAGGCTTGCAGACCTGGAATCTTATGTTGCCCGTGGATTGTCCAACCTTATCCCCATATTGCTCTACCACCCAGGATACCAGAAACACATCTGTTTTGATTATTTTTGCCTTTTTCTGAGGGAAACAGATGTAAGCATGTTAGACCAGCTGAAATAGCTGCAAAAAGCATACAATCCTGCAAGTACACAATGTTATCACCAAGGCTGAAAAATGTTGTGAAAAATTCCAAGCACAACAGAGATTAAGTGCAGTTGCTTTGGATTTAACATAGTTGTATTTGTCAAACAGACAATTTGAAAGCAAAAAGCACTAGCACCTGTTAAAGAAGTACAGGATGTAGGAGACAAAGTAGTTTGGTTTAATGATCCATTTTCTACATAGTTCTGAATCAGAATTTTAGGTTTAAGTAGTTCTCTGAATTTTTAGTTGCTGGACTAAGAGAACTGATGTTTGGTGCCTGAAGGTCTGAAGAAGTGTTGACTTTTCAGGCAGATTTCTCAAAACACCAGGGGAGTGTTCTGCTGCCAGGTCTTCAGACACTATATTTCCATCAAATTCTGTAAGTTTCAATACCTTTTAATGCTTTTAAGTCTTTCACTAAATCCTCCTCAACTCCTTGCCAAACTTATTCAAATATTCTTTTCAAAAATCTTTTCAAACTCTTGCACCCAGAAGTGGCTTCACTAATTAAGCCCTTAGGAGTTTTCTTCCCAGTTCTCCTTCTCTATAACATTTTTATTTTTTTACCAGAATTTTTTCTGGTAGCTGGGATATTTTATTTTTATAGCTTGTTCTCCTAATGGGGCCACTCTGCGGTTTTCAACAAGAAATTCCAAACCATCTTTGGAATATGTAACTGTCAAAATGTCTGGTCTTGGATGGGAGAGGTAACAGGCATATCAGGCTGCCTTTGTTCTGTGTTTGTGGCCAGAATTCAATCATGTTTGTAATAACAATGAACTGGAATCAAAGAGTTAGGCATCACATCCCAGTGTTACCTACCAATGAATTTTTCATATGCAGTACATTCAAACAGAATTACTCCACCATTAATCCTACACAGCTTTTGACCATGTGCCAAGTATACTACTGTTCAAATCTGCTGCAAGCTCTAGAAGTCACTAACTTGCACTAATCAGTTACAAACATGCATTAGGACAGTCACCAAAAGTAACACAGACTGTAAGATTTTTAAAATAGCAACTCCAATTCTAGTGACTGAAATCACTCCTGTTGTAAAGCAATTTTGATAACAGTGATGCTGCAATAACTAACAGGTATTAATAGCAACAAGTTCCCAGAGCATATTAGTATACAAACAGATATGCCTCTGGAGCATACTTTTTGTGAAGTGAACTCTTGAAAAACCCTTGAGTAAGGATGTATGCTTTACTAAGTTGTGCTAATATAATGTTAATTACATTATTGGGAAAGAACAGATCCAAGGCTTTTGAGAAAAAGCAGGGGCTTCCAGAATTTCAAGTACAAGATGACAGTATGGGCCTTGACAGTACAAGAGCAGGATGACAGCAGATGCCTTAAGGCTGAGGAACGCATTTAGTGCTGGATTTAGGGACAGCAAAGACAGCAAAAGATAAGTATCCAACACATGAAAAACATAGTGTATATGCTAAAACCCAATGATAACATGGAACCTGCAGACTGCTGAAGAAAGAGCAAATATGTTTGTCAGCAAACATACAAAAATAACCTCAAGCAAAGCCAGAAACGAGGAGGAAGAAATCCTACTATAACCACCATGTTCTTGTCAGTGAAGCACCTGAGATGCTGGATCCTCAGTATAGTTTTCCTCCCTGTTATATCCTGCTTAAGTAACAGTAACATCATCAATCTGCCAACCTAGAGTGGTAAAGGTGAGCATAAAAGAGACAAGGATACCTGCTTAAGTAACAGTAACATCATCAATCTGCCAACCTAGAGTGGTAAAGGTGAGCATAAAAGAGACAAGGATAGTAGGAAGTCTGTGTTCAGCAATTGCATTATAAATGAGAAGTAGCTGTAATTGGATAATTTTGACTGTATTAGTATCATTGTAACTAGATCAGCAATAAGTCTTTGATTAGATTTCTAATATTTTAATCAGACCAACAATAAATTCTTGACTTTGCATAAGGTGTACTTCTTTAGCTCACATAGAGTGAGCACAGAGTTTGGTCTGGTACCCCACTCTTGAGGCATGATTGTAATTTCAATGCATTGCTCCTTAAAGTATGTAGAGGAATGCAGGTATCTTCTACTCTTTTGCTTCTTAACATGTGCATCCAGTGTAATCATAAACAGATTAATAGGACAGCTTTTCTTTGAACGAAGTGCTGTGCATATATGAGGGCCTACTGCGTAGGTGCGTTTCATCAGCTTTTATACCACAAGAATCAAAATTAGAATAGTGGCAATGTGGTAAAAAGACTTTTATGGTTGCCCCCTAGCCTCTAATGCTCCAGAAACAAAGATAGCACGAGCTAGAAACACATGCATTAGGTAGTTGCAGTCAGTGAGCAGCACTCCCTAAATCATGTGAGTAAGGAGTCCCATGTCACACAGGTACAAGTTAACTGTACCCTCAGTTCGTTCAGACAGACACGATTCAGCCTGTGGAGCACCTGAGGAGGTCAAACTCTTCCATTTGCACAGAAAGTCCTACTTCCTCCTGACGGCAGAAGTCTTCTGTGTCTAAAATGATAACATTACTGAAACATCAGTGAGATCATCAGAAAAAAAAAACTTCCTAATATATTTGATATTTATTTTGAGATACTTAAAGTTTTTCACTAATAGAAGCAGTTTGGGGAAAACAATTGTTTATAAAGTAGTGGTAAATAATTCTGAAATGAACTGCTGGAGTCCTCTATAAAATCATGGCCTCAAGACCAAGACAGTGAGTAAAGAGCAATGAATCACTTTGTATGTACCATAGCATGTTTTTTATAAAGTATCCTTAAATACAGCAGACCCGAAATATGTACATACACAAACCCCCAAAAGTTCTTTCCAGGTAATTAATGTCTTTTTACCTCTCTGGTGTGTATGATTCCTTCAGTTCACAGAAGTTCTTAAATAATCTGTCATCTTAACATAAATCAATAATCTTTGAGCAGAATGTCTTTAGGAAATATATCTTTAAGGGAGTAATACAGTGGTTCGTGATTAAATATAGCAAATTATTAATGTGTTTCCTTGTTCCTTTCCTTATGCTGAATTGCCAAAGCATAATTTTTAATTTTTTTGCCCTCTATCTACTTTGTAGGCATTCTTTCCTCTTCAAAATAGCTGTGTTAGTCATAAAGGCATAAAGCATATAAGAGCTATAAAAGCTTACTTTAAGTGGTGTCCTAAAATCCCTTAGGGACCACCCAGCATTCAGCAGATTAAAATAGTAGTTCTTCAAGACTGAAATTATATCTAAGTGTGGAAATTCATTTTAGGAAAAAAAAAAACCAAAAACCACAAAACAAAAATGTTGGATACTATAGTAGACAAGTATTTTAAAAGACAGGTCTCGCAGAGCACAGTCACTACCTAAGTATTAGTCTATGTCTCATGTAATTTTTCATACACTCTAAACGGAAGTGCCTGGAATAAGAAAAGGCTTCTTGGTCTCCACCATTTACACTATGCAGCACTGAACATGGCTGCTGCTTAGTCATCTTGCAACTGTACCTGTTGCTGTGTAAAGGCTGCTATAATGGAAAACAAAACCAAACCATTCCCACTTAAAATTCATTGCAAAGTCACCAGCTGAGCTTTAAATGCATCATCTTGTAGATGCCATGGTGACTGAGGATTGCATAGCAGCTCTAAATCCCGGGCAAATCTCTGTTTACAGACAGTGAGTTATAAATGTTCTTTTGCCAATAAACATAAAATGCTTGCACCAACGAAAAGACAACTAAAATGAAAGCAATTTGTGTAAGTAAGTAAATTTACTAATAAATGAAATCTGTTACAGGACTGAAGAATAACAGTTTGTGACGCATTACTCCAACAATTACTTTTTTGGGGCTGAAGCGCAAGTGAAAGGCCACTGTTTGTGGACGGACTCCTAGGAACTTCATAGTGTCAGAAGGAAGAACCTTATGGGCTAGCAAAAGCCTCATAAGCCTCCGAATCAAACTTAAGAAGAGATACCTGAGAGAATAAGATTCTGAGGATAACCGTTCTTTGTTGTTATTTATAAAGAAGGAAATGACAGGACTGTTTTGCTCTTCCTGCCCAGACAGATGGGTGCTTTGTGCATGCAAAGTGAGAAGAATTCTTGTGAGGCAAGTTAAAGAACAAGCAAAATAAATTTATTTTTCATGCAATTCAGACTAACTGAATTGAGAATGGAAAAGTTGAAGGAATGGAAGTTGTAAAAGTCTGAGCTGTATTTTATCAAAAGCTACAATGTGATCTGCTTTAGGAGAATTCCCTGGAGATCAGTCAAATGCATTCAAGGGCAAGAATTATTACACTCTCTCACTCTACATTTCAGAAATAATTCGAGACACCAGGCAAGTTGGAGGGGGTAGAAAATACCTTACATAAACTTAACTTAAATATCCCTTGTCAGGATATTGGGAGTTTTATGAGCCAAGAAGATGCTTTAGGGTTATTTAATAGTTGTTACAAATTCTAATTTTCTCCCACATTATTCCAATACTTAAACAATCCCAGTTGCTTCTAAATGGAAAAAATATAGCAAGCTACTTTGCCAAAATACGTCAGGTAAAATGATTGCTAACATCTTATGCATGTAGAAGGAATTTTATTCTCAAAAAAACTTCTAAGGCACCTACTATCTTGCTATCAGAACAAATGTACTTGATCATTTTTATTACAGACTACTAGCATGGGATTTGCTGGGAATTAGTAAGAGTTTGAATCATCCCTGGGCCCTTTCTGGGCAAATTTTTGTTTCTGTAGAAAAAACAAAACAATATGGATCCTCTAATTGACTTAAATGCATGTATTGTTTTACGTCTTTGTAAGTTCTCCCACTCTCTCCAGGAAATTCGCTGTAATTCTCCACCACAGACTTTTGGAATAACTGTCATTACTGCTGTTTCCTCTTACCTAAGCCTTCTGCTGCAAAAGGCTGGGACCCACCACCAGTCTGAAGTCACTTTACAAAAGAGAAAGAAGGGACAGCAAACAGTGTGGCTGCTCAGGAAGAGCAAAAACAGCAGCAGGTCCCCCCTGCCAGCTCTTGTGGCCCTGCAGGAGCCAGGGCCTCACCGCCCCTCTGGCACCCACCTGCAGCTCCAAAAACTTCTGCTTTATCCCCTCCCTGACCCCGTGGCTGAGCCAGCCTAGGGGAACCAGGCAGATTCAGAAAAGCTAAGGGAAGGATTATGGCTTTACATACATTATAAATGCTTGCGCCTTCATACCTTCAAACTAAATGCGAAGGATGTTATGGAGCTGAGGTTTACCTGTTATTGACTTCTCTCCAATGCATGCAGAAGTTTCTGAAAAGTGTTTCCTCCTCAGATTTCTGTGCCTCAGAAGTAAGAAGTGCACTGAATCTAATCTCTCTGGGGTTGGGGGAGATAAGGAAATTGGAAATGCTCTTGTAAGCTCTCATACTTTTATAGAAAGAAATCTGATGTTAAATATTGAAGCCAAGGAAAAATTCATTTCACTAAGCTAAGAAGGAATGCACTAAAATGTTAGGAAAACAACCAAAACCCAAACCAAAAGAAAACCAGCCAAATGAAACAAAAATCGACCAACCAAACAAACAAAAAAACCCAAACAAACAAAACCTAACAAGTGTAATTTAAACAAATCAGTCTTGGAAAAGCTGTAAAAATATTTGAAAAGATCTGAAAAAGCCTGATGTCAAGGAAGAATTCTTTTCAATAATCTAAGGGAAAATTCACTAGGATGAAATGTGCTAAGAAAAAAAAAAATGCCCTTAACCCAATGGAATTTAAACAAACTGATTTTTGAAAAAGCTATTCCACCTCAATTGCTCAGCAAGTTTTCTTTGAGAAAGTGCAAGTTCAATAGTTCCATTTGTCTGACTTTCTGCTATAAAAAAAAAAAAAAGCATTAAACTGAAATATTTTTCTTTTGATAAAACCTTCATTGCTTTCTACATTTGTTACAAAGAGCTGAAACACAATAACAACTGCCTTCATCCTGCACAAGTCACCTTGAGAGGTACAATCTAACCCTGAATTTATTTATGGTGACTATCAAGTATGACTATGAAAGGGATATATAGTATGGAGAATGAATATGAAATACATTTTAGTTCAAGCAGCACATTATTATATAACCTGCCCTTTGTTATACAGCCTCTTGTAAGCTGATAGAAGGTTGTAAGAACAAAAAGGGAGGTACCTTAAGTACAGGAAGGTTCTGTAAAAGTCAACTGCAACAAGAGTTCCCTGTTAAAGTCCTATTAAGTACAGCCACTTCTTCCAAAACCTCAGCAGCATGGCTTCTGAATAAATAGCACATCTAAGTATTAATCTTTTGGGGAAGGAAAAGACATAGAAGAGGAGAGAGCAACTCACAAAACCAGATGGTTTTGCATGAAATTTAAAGTATCTGCATTTCTCTTTTCTCGTGAGTGCCCATGTCAGAGGGAAACATGCCCAGGTGAGAGCTACACCTCTGCACCATCATCTGCCTGGGGAAAGAAGAGATGAAATCAAGGGTTCACTTATTCAGAGATTTCAACAGGATGTGAGTTGCCATAAAAGTCAGTGATACATTTTCACAAACAAATAATTATTTTAAATTATTCACAAATAATACAGGTACTGTTATTCATATTCTGCTGCGCTGGGTGTGAGATAACTTTGAATTATTCCCTAATTATCTAACTGATGTCAATTCCCTAGACGGACTTTCTGACTCACAATGAGGAAAATATACCATGAAATGAAAATACAACTCTCATCCCCCATTAAATTTATTGAAATCCACGTGCCTGTTAAATACTTTTATGATTTAAAGGGAATTGTACAGTTGCATGAGCAGGTAGAACGGAAAAGTTACACATTTTTTAAAAAAAAGTTCTAAATATCAGTGACGATTGCTTTTAAAATAATCCTTAAAGCATCAATGGTCCCTCTCATAAAAGACTTTTCTCTCTTATTTTGGTTATAGGTGCTTCCTATAAATGAGAAACTTTGTTTTCATGCTTGTGTATATGATATGGTTTGTGCAATCTCCATTTTTAATCCTGATTTAACACTTTACTGAAATGGCCATGTTTCTGACTTGACAAGAAAAATGTTTGTTGCACTTTTTACTGAATTACTTTTTAAAACAAATGTATCAATAAATCATGTTCCGTTATGCAGTCAGATTTTCTGAAGTGCGAAAGAAAATTAAAAGCTTTGATTCTTTAAAGGTAGGTAGGACTAGGAGGCAATCCAGATTAGAAATAATAATATTTTACAGGGTTTTGCCTTTAAAATCAATTCCAAGTGTTTAAACATACAAATAATATACCATATTTCTAAACAACTTGTTTGTAACTTGCTACGAAAATAGTGTGAGTCATCTTCTGAAGTATTCTCCTTGGATGATTTCCTCCCCTTCCAACTATTTCCCAATTAAAGTAATTATTTTCTTAGCTTCTTTGCACATTTTCCTTTTCTTTGGTTCCCTATGGTACTATATCATGCATTAGATGTTATTTCCATAGCTTTTTACTCTTTCATTTAAACCATTTTCATTTTTGTTTTGTAGGGAATTCACTGAGATATCATTTGAGTGGGAGGTTAAACAGACATCCAGGTTATTTCACAGCCTCAACATCACATATTTTAAAAGCTTTTATGCAAAAAGGCAAAATGCAAACCATAATGGTTCCTGAAGGGTAGATAGTGTCTTCAGGCTTAACTGTTAGCATGGTTCTTTGATTAGGTAGATCGAAGTAAATTCTTGGTACAATTCCTATGCAAATGTCATTGTCTTTCCTGTGATGAGACCACACTATGGACCACTGCAGCAGGAGGGCAGAGCAATGGCCTCACCTTCACAGCATGCCATCCTGCTTCCATTGGCGCTGCAATTAGGCTTGCAAATGAGCAGGTCAGAGAGCACAGAGACAATCATGGACCTTCCCTTCCTGCTGGACAGCTGTACCATGAGAACACAATCAGCATGGCACTTGTCTTCCTCAACCAGCTTTCAGTGGTTCAGTAACTATATACCAAACCAAATAAATTGTCATAGATCTCCAGGACCTCACAAGATGTGGGACAGAGAGCAACTAAGCTTTGCTCTCATACAGTGGGTCCCACAGGGTGCCGGTTGATGTTGAAGGGAACCAGAGAACCCGAAGGGGAAAACCAAAGTCACACAGACCAGACCTGCCCTCCCATTCCACCTGGGCAGGAGAACTGGTTCATTCTCCATTAATTTGAGCAGCATTACTTAAGGAAAGTAAGCACCATAAGAGCAAGTGAACAAATCAGACCTGAAATGAGTACCAGAGGGGTTTGCCTCAAGAGAATCCTGCTCTCCATTCGGTTCACTATGAGTGTCCCTTAAATGCAGACATACCTAGTGCCTTCCTCCAGAGAGGATTCTGGTCACTTGTCAGAGGCTGAAATGACTCCATGACAGGGAGCCTTTGAAGTTCAGCAGGGTGGGAATGCAACCCATACCAGCCCTCTTCAACTGCACTCTAGGAGAGCTTGCTGTGCATTTCAGCAGAAGCCTGAGCTGGTGAGGTGAAGGACTGGTATTATACTTAATAACGTTTGATTTGATTTTTTCCTTAAATGAGATATAACATGTAGAGAATTCCATGTAAGAACATCACATAGATCATAACTTCAGCTGCTCACTGTGTCAAAAAAAAATGCTTACCTGCCTGTGCAACTCCAGCCTCTTTGGTTGTTTGCAGTATAATGTTGTATTTAATTACAAAATCAAATGCTATGGTTTTCCTTAAGGAATAGATACAAAGCAGACTTTATTTTCTGAATGTTAATTTCTTCTAATGCAAGTATGTAACTCTGATATGCAGTAACCCATTACCCCACTGAAGAAATCTTTAGGTGGTCTGAGCCTTTTGTTTCAGATTTTATATATGGTCTACATTTTAGAAAATGTAATCAATAAGTGAAATTGCAAATTAAATCATTAATCAATGTGAATAATATGTGTATCATATATTAATCAGAGATTCAAAACTTGCAAGTATCCTTCACTATTGATCAAAATAAATTCTGATGAAGGAGACTTAGAAATGTTCTGAAGAGCAGTATTTAATCTGTGATTGCATCACATACCACAATGAAAATAAAAAAAAAAATTGTTACTGGGAAATTTAATTGCATGCAAATATATAATAGTCAACTGGTTCTTGAGCAGGTGTAAGGCATGCAGGTATAATTATTACCATGAGAAATCAAATGCCAACATCCATAAAAAATAAATGTCAGAAGTAATTCTCATATGTGGAAAGGGAATAGTTTATCCATCTCTATAAGAAAAACCCATGTAACATAAACAAGTAGAAATTCTGATCGAGATCTGCAATAGGAGTTAGCGGGGAAAGTAATAGTTGAGATATACTTCTTGTCATAACCTAAATACACTACTAAAATCAACAAAATATCACTCAAATTCTCACTTAATTATGGTTGTTCCTTTAGCACTGACGTTCACTATTTCAACAGTGAAATAATTAAAACAGTATTGATATGTGCATCATACTCACTAGCCTTGAAAGATCATTTGTTGCCAATATTAGAACTTGACAACAAAGCAACTATATTTCAGGCATAATACTTAAACTTCAGTAACAAGTGTAATGTGTGAGTAGTGAAAAAGGCAATAATCTAAAGTAGTCACCTCTTTATGACATTATAGTACACTCAGAATAAATGGAAATCATCTGATTGCCATTAATGCTCTACAAGAGCAAATGGATAATTTGGAAATTTTCATGGTGAAAATGGAGAATGACTAGGAGGTGAAACAATCATTTGGTTGTAGGATCATAACATCAAAAGGATGATTTAATGTAATTTTAGACTAATAAATATAAGAAATCAAAGTATAATAAGAGACCCAGTCATTGAAAATAAGTGTAATAGTATAATAAGAAAAATGGAAAATAATGTAATAACAGATCCAGTCAAGGAAAAGAAACTGCTAACAACATGAAACATGTGAAGCCGCCTCACACACTTCTTTTTTCTGTGATGGACAAAATAATTCTCCCTAACACCACCAAAATCAGGTGTAGCTGAAATTCTAGTCTGTGTCCCATCATGTTTGTATTGTTCCTAAGATCTACAACTTTCTAATAACTTTTGTAGGTACTTTTTAATAAGTTCTTCCTTGCCTTACAACCTGCAATATTTAGTTCCATTTGAGTCACAGTAGTGTTGTACTGCACAAATCTCAGTTTGCTCTTCTTTTATTATTTCCTCTTTCCCATTTTGTAAGCACTATACACAGTTAAAAATATGTATCTGTAGCCTAGCAGAGGAAGCAAACCTCTTATGTGAATGACTTAAATGATCTTAATTGGAGTAGAAATTAAATGATTAACTGATTAGTCCACAAGACACTAAAATGAGCTTCATACCTTGCAGGAATCAGGCCAGGATTGACCCAAGGATTCAAACTGCAACAGAGCAGGCAAAGCTGAAAGCTATGGGTTCACAGCAACACTAATCTCTCCCCTCACCTTTGGATGCTCATACCCATTTCTTCCTTTTGGCCAGCAATTGCTCTCTGTTTTAGCTCAGCTGATCAAACCAAGTAGCTAATCTGGCCAAAAATAAATAAAATAAGCATTTAGCATTGCTACCAGTAGTAGCATTTCAACATTTTGTACTGTTATAGCTATGCAGATTAGGAAACTTACTCATTCATGTAACAGTTCAGTTCAAGAAGTGCTAGCCGTTCTGCTTTAGGTATCTTAAGATGTGATCCCAGCAACACATTTTAGTTATTCACAAGTTAAAACACAAATGCAATTGCCATAAAGCCAGAGCTTAGGCCCACAGTTTATGCAGGACATTTCCCTAGTAATGCATGGTTCATTAACATCAGGTATAACTCATATCCCCTGTTCAGTGTGTATCAGGTTTTTTTTGTTGGAATACATTTTACCTTTATAAGATACTCATGACTTGCTTAAAAACATAAACTTGCATAACAAAATCCAGGCTGTATCATATTTATAGATTATGACTGTTGCTTCTAATGAAACACACATGGATTTTAATTGGATTACAACTGTTACAAAGTATATTAAATTCTGTTTTCTGAGCCAATTGTCATTGCATATGCTTTGTTTGCAGTGTGATCAGAAAGCAGACACTAAAGGCTGTGGAAGGGTAGCAAATTGGTCAGGTTTGGCAAAATAGCAATGAGCATGTGTTAACTCAAATTGTGCTGAATCCTTTGCCTTTGGTCATACCCAATGCTCCCCTCATATCAGGCTCCTCATTTTCTGAAAGAGAAAGCAAATCACTAGCTAGATTATAATGATCCGTGTTTGTTCCCATACAGAAATAGACTATATTCCCTCTGTTGGGCTCAACAATTTCTTTCAGTGTTTTAGAATGTGAAGATTGAAATATATGCATGCATACTGGCATTTATGTCTACCACCATAAGCCTTCCTACCTTCGTTTTTTTGGTTGGTCGGTGGGGTTTTTTGTTTTGTTTTTGTTTGTTTTTTTGTTTGTTTGTTTGTTTAATCTAGGCTGTTCTTAACTTACCATGTAATTCACCAAGAACCAAATTCTGAACTTTTCAGATTAGCTAGATCACTTTAAGGGCACCAGAAAGCCAGATGAGTCATATACTGCCTCAGGCACAATTGTAAGGCTAGATATATCTTTGGGAGTTTGATAAATTAAGTTCTCCATGTATCTATAGGCTCCTTTTTAGAAATATAGGTATTCATTTCTTTTTGAAATAGATTTATATTCAAGTCAATCTATTTCTAGAATTAAAGGGCTATCATTGTGACTTGTAACTTACTCACACTTTCTTTATATAGCCTGTATTGGTAGTGGAACCTGAAGAAAACCTGGCTGCTATTCTTACAGATTTTTGGTTTGAACATGAAAAGGGCAGAAGCACTTGGCAGCCATGTGTTATAGAGAATGCCATTGTTGGTGTCAGATTGCCCCATAGTCTACCCTAGCAAGGAATTTTTGGTGGAGCTGCATAATCAAGAGGCCAAAATTATCTCCTCTGACCACAAGGAGAGATCTTCAGAGCTGGAATATTCTGTGTATCAATTTGTGCCCTTTGCCTCTTGTCCTTTCACTGGATATCACTGACAGAAGTCTAGTCTGGTTTTCTTTACTCCCTCATATATGGATGCACATAGATAAGATGCTCCCGGAGCTTTCTCTTTTCCAAGCTGACTAGTCCCAGCTTTCTCTGCCTTTCCTCATGTTTCAAAATCTCCAGGCCCTTAGCCATCTTTGTGGCATTTCACAGGACTTGCCACAGTGTGTTCATGTCCTCTTGTACTACAGGGGAGCCCAGCACTAAACACAGTATTCCAAACACAGTATCACCAGTGCTGAGTAGCAGCAAGACCTGTTGGCAATGCTCTTCCTATTGCAACCCAAAAGGCCTTCTTTGCCACAACAGCACACAGCTGGTTTAGTTTCTTGTCTACCAGGACCCCAAGGTACCACTCTGCAGATCTGCTTTCCAGTCTGCACTGGTGCATGGACTTATTCTTCTTGCATTTCCTTTTATTGAACTTCATGAGGTTCCTCTCTGCCTATTTCTCTAACTTGTCAAGGCTCTTTTGAAGGGTAACACAACCCACTCCTCCCAGTTTTGTATTGCCTGTGAGCTTGCTGATGGTGCACTTCATCACACCAGTGCAGTCATTATTCAACATTTTAAAACAGTATTTGCCCCAGTATCTACCCCTGGGTAAAAAACTAGTGATTGACTTCTAAGTGAACTTTGAGCAACTGATCACAATACTCTGAGCCTGGTAGTTCAGACACTTTTCAGGCCACCCCACCTACATTTTATCAGTTTGTCTAATCAGATTTTATAGGAGATAGTGTCAAAAGCTTTACTGAAATCTGATAAAATCTAGTGTTCTCCCCTTGTCCACAAAGCTAGTTGTCTAATCATGGAAGAGTATCAGGTAGGTCAAGCATGATTTCCCCTTCATAAATCAATGCTCACCATGCCCGATCACCACCTTGTTATTCAGACATCTGAAAATGCTTTCCAGGATTATTTGCTCCATTACCTTCCCAAGAATCCAGGTAAAGATGACTGGCCTGTAGCTCACCAGACCTGCCTTCTTGCCCTCTTTGAAGGTAGGAGTAATATCTGCTTTCTTCTAGTCCTCAGAAACTACTTCTTATGACTGTGATTTTTTTCCAAGGTAATTAAGAGTGGCCTCAAGGTGAGATTAGGCAACATTTTTGGGTGCATCTCATCAGAACCTGAAGACTTCTGTATGTCCTGTTTCTTTAAATGTTCCCTACCTGATCCTCTATCAAGGCTCAGTCTTCTTTGTTCAACTTTCCCACTGGACTCAGCAGCATGGGATTCCTGAAGGTAGATCTTACCAACACAAAGAAGGCACTGAGTACCTTGGCATTCTTTATGTGCTTGGTCACCAGGGTCCCATTCAACAGTGGGCCCATGTTTTCCCTGGTCTTCCTTTTGCTGATGATACCTCCTTAACTTTGCCTTCCATGTCTGTCATTAGATTTGTCTCCTGGTGGACTTTTGTTTTCTCATTACTCCCTGCATACTCAGACAATGTCTCTATATTCCTTCCAGGTCACCTCTCTCTGCTTCTAGCTCCTGTATGCTTCCTTTTTATACTTGAGTTTAGCCAGGACCAACTTGTTCATCCATGCAGGCTTCCTGCTGCCTTGGCTCAACTTTTTGCATACTGAGTAGGACTTTTCTCTAGCTTAGAGAAAGAGATCCTTGAAAATCAACCAGATGCCCTGGACCCTTTTTCTATCCAGCAACATCTACCAAGGAACTCTTTCAAGCAAATCTCTCAGCAGCCTGGGTCTGAGGATGGAGTTCGCACTGTGGGGAGATCAAGAGTCAGGGCCTGCTCTTCTGAAATCCAGGGATGTAATCCTGCTTTTTGCCTTGTTCCCTCCTCTCAGGATCCTGAACACCACCATCTCATGGTCAGTGCACCCAAAGCTTGCACATTCTTCTTTGAGAGTGTGAGGTAGAGTGGTGAGTCTTCCCTGGTTGGCTCCTCCATCACCTGTGTCAGGAAGTTGTCCTCCATGCACCCTAGAAGCCGCCTGTACTGCTTTGGGGTTTTTCCACCTTTTTTTCCCTGATGTCTCTCGGTGTGAACTGTGAAGGTACTCTTTGGTAAATGGTACGGTGACCAGATGGGTCTAGTCTTTGATATTCCCAGTACCTCCTGGACACTGGCTCATTACTGGACACTTGTTCTACTTTATTAATTCTGTCAGACTTCTTTTCGTAAAAATAGAAACATTGACCACCATGCACAGCCTACATTAAAAGCAGTTGAACTCTATAATGCAGCATGAAACATGGTTTGACTCTAAACTCTCATCACTGTCATTTCTGCAAACGCTAACCTGTTTAGTGTCAGGTGGCTGTGATAGAAAGGAAGAACACAAAGGGCTTTTAAAGGAAAATACGTTCCATCAGAACGGTATAACAGCAATATGCCACGCCACAACTTAAGAGAACTTTCACTGCCAAGTCTGACTATCTCAAAATATTCGCAATTGACTTGGGGGGGAAGGGTGAGGACTGCAGCCCTGAAATAAGCTGCTCTGCCCAAACAGTAATCTTCATAAAACTCAGTCACATTCCTTATACTTGCCAATCATGTCCAGCATTAGCCAAAAATTATGCTAGTCTTTGGAAAGTGGAAGAGACATTCACATCCTTCCTCTTTAATAATTTACGCCAAGATCTCAAAATATCTACAAAGAAATTGAAAGCAGAGTTGCTTTCAATATTTAAAACGTTATGAATATTCATCCTTCACTTTCACTATGGCTCCTGTCCACCACAAAGGCAAAGACAACAGTTCAAAATGTTTTCAGTGCTGTATCTAGTTAAATACTTCTCCCATATGATTTGCAAGTCTGTAAATATTACCTAGGTCCCCTGTTTACTTCATATCTGTACATAAAGCATGCTGTTGAAAAACAAATCCTCATCCATTAAAACCTGATTTTTGGATTAAGTTTCCTGAAAAAATGTACTATGTTATAGACCATTTTCTGCATTGCTATTAATCCTTCAGCATTCAATGAAATCCTCTTTAATGCTGGTGGAATATTCAAAGAAAAAAATAATTATAACTAAAGAAAAACTCTTTCCAATGGAACAACAGGAATCTTTGCACAGTTGGTAATAAGAGAACACTAAAAGCATATTTTGCCCTCCAAGCATATTCTGTCTGCATATATTTTTGCATCCATGAAGAAGGAAATGTATAAAGAGACAAGCAGAACAGACTGCTTCTTCACCAATAACTTCATCCTTATTTTTATCTTGACATTATTTTGTTGCCTTGCTTTATATTAAACATTGTCTCTGCAAAGGAAGAAATTTTTTAAAAAGTCAAATTCACCCGGTGGCTCCAGGAGGTGTTATTTGCAGTGTCCTAATAAATCAGTAAATTAGATACATAAGAAATGTACTGGTCATACAGCTGAGAATGGACCCTGTCCAACATCACTCAACAGCTACTGATTTACATTTCCAGAGAAAGCAGGGAGCAATGCCCAAATGGCACAAACACACACCTATAAGGGTCTTTGAAGAACCACATCTAGCCTTTCGCTGGTATCATCCCAGTGTGAATCCCTTGTTTCATGGAGTCAGCCAAACTCTCAGCACCTGTGTTGGTTTTGAAGCAGTGGCAAAGAAATGGCAAGTTATGAAGTGGCAATAAGAATAAGGTCCCATGTTGCCCAATGTATTTCTCAGTGTGCATTGTACTTCTGTGCTGTTCATAGCCTATTCCCTGGGAACAATGTTGGTGACAGTGTTGTAGTAGAAGTAGAGTTCACTAAGAATGTTGTACTTCAACATCAGTCTCTAAAGTAGGAATACAGGCTCTTTGGGACCTCAGGATCAAGACTAATTAATTATGTAAGGTGTGCTATGCAAAAAATGCTGGGCCATTAGCAGAAAGGCAATCCCTCACTCAACTTGTGCCGATCTGTAGATGAAGCGTACATCCTAATGCATGATAGATTTAGAGACATGCTGTAAATAGCGATTTGACCTGAAGAACATAAGTGAACTTTCTTCGACATTTTATGAGAGCTGGAAGGAGGCTGTGTTCTCTGACAAATATTCCAACACCTGGGAATATATTTGTTGGTATTTGTTGGTACCTTTGACACTCAGAGTTTACAAGCCTGAAATTCAAGATTCAGCATCTAATATAATTTGAACTACAAGCAACACAGTATCTTGAACTATATAAGGTATGCCATGGAGCTCTTAAGGAGATGCTAGCCAAGGGCAACAAGGAACAAAAGAGTTTACAGCTGTGTTTCTGAATTGAAGGCTGTTACTGATGCAGACACCAGGCAACTAACTGGTGTAGCTTATCCTGCCAGTAGTTGTTTGAAGGCAAAGCACAAGCAGGAACTGTAATCCACTGCCTTGAGACCACAACTGCAATTACCCAGCCCTGCATTTACAGGTTCCCATCTTCCTGCAGGGAGGTACTGGCACTGAAGCACAGGGCTTTCCAGATCAAAAGGCTGTGCAAGCAATGCAGGCCCCTTTCCCTAAGGGAGCACACTGCCTGCCTGTAAATCCCCCACATATTTTCAGCACCTATTATGGGAGGAATCCTGCTACTACAGGGCTTCTCACGCAAGAGGCTCCAATGCTGACAGGGCAGACAGTTATCTACGAAGCATCACACTTCTGTTCCATCATAGAGGCATGCCACTGTTTGAGCTGAGGGTTGCAGCTGCCGAAGCTACAATACTCCATAGTCAAGTACCCAGACGCTTTTAAAATTTAAAAATTAAGTAAGTCTATCACCCACATTGTAACCCTTACCTCATCACCAATGGTAGTCAATGTATAAAAGGGAGGGCTTTCCTCACCTGATATAGTATTTTGTGTCACCTCGGTACCTGTGGGAAATTTACTGTGGGAAAGCAAGTAGAAAAATCGGCTAGTTTGATTATGTGAGGATATTCAATAGCAAGGCTCTTCTACTGCATCTTCTGAACTGACAGAAGTCATTGCATATACATGCAGAGAATATTATCCTCATTCATGGAGGCTGGCAGAATTTGTTATCCCCCAGCCCAGATATCTATTTTGGGATACAAGCAAGTAGGATCTAAGCAGTGATCATGCAAGGAAAACCCAAGGAAAGCCACCCTTATGGTGTCACCTGGGCCCACATGTTAGCATTTTCAATCCAAATTAGCAATAAGGACAAACCACTTAGAGCTATAGCTTGGACTATATACCTTGGAACACTCGTCTCAGAAGTCTAAAGTGATAGAGCAAGTAGTAACAGGCACAATTTGCAACATGGGAAATTCTAATCAAATACAAATAAATGTTTTTATGCTGTGAGGGTGGTGACAGGGGAGCAGAGACCCAGGGATGCTGTGTGATCTCCATCCTTGGAGATGCTCAACGCTTGATTGGACAAGGATGCCCACAGCTTAATGTAATGTGGCTGTATTCGAGCAGCGGATTTGACAGGATGACCTCCAGAGATCCTTTCCAATGCAAATCATTACAACTCTACTATATATAAATATCTATTTTTGTCATAAATTGCTCACACATAGTCCTGGCATTCCCAGGTATTCCAGCCCAGATATAAGGAAACCCAAATCCCTTCTGATAAGCAAAATTACTTCCATCTTCCATAAAGAATGTTTATGTATTTATAATGAGAAGCTGCAGCTATACAGGAAGACAAAGGGCCATCTCTGAAATAGTTATAGCCTTTTCACAGAAAGACTTAGAACCTAGAGCACTTATTTTAAAACAAACAAACAATACAAAACAAACAAAAAAAAATAAAACAAACCCACACCCTACTATCAGTATACACATTTGGGGTTGTTTCTGAGTAAGCTTTGTTACCCAGTCTACTCCTATTGATGAACCAAGCTGTCTAGTGTTTCTTACATTCCACATCAGCTGATGGTTAGTGTATACCTTCCAGCAATATGTTTTATAACCTTCTAAAAACATAAAACATTGACATGTGGAATTTGAATACATGAGGACATTCTCACCATATAAGTAGAAAACCCTCTTCAACTCTCACCATGCTAAGGAATATTTCCAAAATATTGTTTGCTTTCTTTGGGAAATTCCATCCTCAATAAAAACACACCTCCATAGCGGCTGTAATGGATTGCTTTAAAACAAGTAAACAAAAACAAATAAAAACCCACACACAAATCCTGAGAGAAAAGCTATGAGGGGAATCAAACATTTGTTCTGTCAAAGCATTAAAAACAAATATACAAAGTGTGCTATATTTAAATTAACTTTAATAAGAAGTACAAAAAGATAATGTTAAGCAATATTTTGCATGTGATTAATAAATATTCTTCAACAGCAAGCAGTGACACATTCAAACATAAATCCAGTTATTTCTTTTACATTTTAGAAAAGTAACAACTTTTTCCAGTTAAAACAAGGTCACAAATTACAGAATATTATTATCCTCTTTAATTATTTATAACTATGAAACCTACTAAATAAGTGAACTGTCACCCAGAAGATTTTATATGATGCTAATGTTCAAGGTTAAGTATACTTATATTTATCATGCAGTTTCTTACTGTGCATATTTGACTGGTGTTTAGTTTTCTTTAAAATTATTGGTTCCATTCTTCCTGTTTCCTTATTTCTTTTTAATATACTGGAAGCATCTATTTTCAAACTCTTATACATTTTCATGCCCAAGTGACTCACTAAAGTAGATTTGTCATCCAACCCAGCTGAGAAATTGCTAACAATGTCTGAATCAGACTCCATATTATCTTTACTATTTTTTTTTTTAATCAAGTATAACAAGATTTAGTGTAATCACTTCAATTAATATTAAAGTGCCTTCCCAATGTTTCCTAATAAAGTGACTATTCAGAGGGCAGAGGGTGAAGAGGTGCCGTTTGGGAACTGATTTTTTAACAGTTTATAGATACGGTGCATATTGTACATATGTATTCTAATAGATGTAAAGTACTACATTGCATTCCGTGCTAATGCAAAGCTACAGTAGCCTATAAACTGATAAATTCAGCCAAAATGAACATCTAATAAAGAATATCAAAAGCAACTGATCAAAGCAATATCTTGTTCATTCTCTATTTCCATCCATCCTCAATAGCATAGATAGTTGGATGAAGTACTGGCAAACAAATATAATACTTCAACCTGTGGAAGCTCACCTCATTGAATATTAGATAAATGAAAGCACTCAGTGCAATCATTAACAACCTTGAGCACATAAAGACACACTCCAGGTCACTTAATCAAGTGAAGTATTCACAACATTATATAAGGAATTAAAATTTTAAATGAAAAATATAACTTTTAAATCATCCAAAAATAAAAAATATCTTCATATATCTTTATGTAGACATCAACACTAGAGAAAGAGTATATATCATCTTGCATATTTTAAAACATCCTCCAAATTCCTTTTTGTGAGTGTTATCACCTACTCCTAACACACAGCACTTTCACAGTATTCTTAAAAGGCATTAATATATAGCAGGAAAGAAAGAGATATCAAGTCCTTCATTTCAGTATGGTTGGCTCTTCCTTTAGGGGCTCATTTTCATGGATTAAAGAACTAAGCAACTTAGGTGTACTCTCCTTCTGTAAAAAATCCTTACTGACTTCAGTGACATAGATGAATATCCTGAGGATGCTAACTAGTTTTATTTTAAATTCAGTGCAAATTTTGCACTGATCTCAGAGAAGTCAAGCCCTCAAAGTTTAGCTTCTTCCAGTAAGAAACAATCACAGACTCCAAAACATGAGTTCAAGGATTCACCTAGAAAGACCTGAAGCTGAAAAATTAAATAGTTTAGATAAAAAACTCATGTGATTAACATCTGCCTTTAATTGAAATAAATTATTGAGCCTTCAGCTTCTACTACTAAAGGTCTAAAGTGACAAATCACTCACTGATTCTCAAATGGCTGCAATTAATAATTGGATTCAGAATAGGATTAATAGTTCTGGTTGTCAGGGAGTTTTGGTTATCTACAGAAATGAGGCAGAGGACATCTCCTTGACTAAAAGAAAATAGTAAATAAAAGAAGGTAACGTTAAAGAGATACTTAAAGTTATATGACAAACTGACAGCATTCTAGCAGAAGGTACACTGTCCCTGGGAAGAGGTGGAAGGAATCCTAAAACTGTGTTTTCTGAAGAACCACTCACTTTACTGGAGGCTGAAATATGAGCTTTCACATAAATTCACTTAATTACTTAAACGTTTTGAAGTATTTAAGACAAATACTTTATTTATGACACCAAATCATACCACACTCACACATTAAATTTAGATTTCTTTAGACACTTGTACATTTATCATGCTGTTTGTTTTTTTCTTTTTAAATGAAGCTGTTAAGCTGTCTTGGCTTATTTTCAGAAGTTTTCTTCCTCTGCTTTAAAACCCATTGCATTGCTTTCTAAATTTTAGCATTATGTGTCTACACATAATGGGGTATAGACTGATGTTAGCTTCATATCCATACTGAAATCATCTTTCATGCAAATTTGTTAGGAATGGAAATGTTCAGAAGCATGGACTTCATCTATTTTGTGAAAGGCCAAAGCAACAATTTGTGCAGCCCTACGCTTTCAGAATAGGAATGAGAGGTATGGAGGACGGACGCTGACTATCTGTGCTTAAGTGAAAGTTACACCTCTTAAGGAAACACAACCTGGAATTAACAAAGTTCTACTTAATTCCTGAAGCTTCTTTCCCCCCTCCACCCTAGATGGCCCGTGCTACAGGAAGCACACAACATCGCAAGGTTTTCACAGAGTAGTCAGCAGAAGCGTTTTAGTTTGAAAGGCACAACTCATGTCCCTCAATTTCTGCAGAATTATGCAAGAAATATTCCAATTCTACATGCTCTAAAAGTTACTTTCCTATAATTCATATATAGTAACGAAGGCTCAGAACTGAAGCTGAAACAAAAACACACATTACCTCCTTCAAAGGCCTCTTCCTCATTCTGCTGACAGGGTAACAAAGCCATTTTCTTCTTCTCTTTCCCCCTTTCCTCCCCCATACATCCCTACCTCCTCACAGCTGCTTCTGGTTGCTTTCAGGAAGGCTGTTCATGGTCATTGCATTTTAAAGTCACACCACTGCATGTGTTATCTATAATTGCTGGGAAGGGAGGGTGATTCAGTAAGGCTTCTTTTTGATGTCTCATGAAGCTCTCTCCCATGACTATAGAGGCAGACTAGCTCCATAACTTAGCATAATGTTTGGTGGTATGAGTAGTCTCCCAAGTTAAAGCTCCTATCTCAGAACATCTACCATAATATTTTTTTTAAGATGCTCCACAAAGCAGCAGTTACAAGTTAAATTAACCCAGACACGAAGGTGAAGATAATTTCATTGGCTACAACATAATTGAGAAGTTTGGAAGCCACTCTTTTTAAAGCAATCTGTTAAGAAGTCTCCAGCAGGCAACCCTGGCTGATAAACCCTGCTGATCTCTATATTCTTCATGCTGATTTATAAATTACTGTTAAATTACTGACCACATGCATCCAGAAGTACGTGCTCCAGTACTACACTGGAAACCTGTTTCATAAACCTTGTTCGGAATTATGGTAATTCCAATCCAAGTTTACCACAGTGTTATATCATTGTATTTATTATACTCATTTCTTAAGTCACACAAAATATGACACCCTGACCCAATAAAAATTGGAAAAATAAATTAGATTAACATGTTAAGCAAAGCAAAAATTTCACTGGTGGACTCCATGTGCAAGTCTTCAATAGCAAAGCAACTTGTGTTTGCTCACTCATGCTCTCTCTTCCCACTTTAAGTATTTAAGATCAGCAAGTTTTATGCAAATTAAAAGAAACTTCTAGATATTCAGGACATTTGTGAGACCAGCTTTAAAATCCCAGACACAGATTCTATACTGTTAAAAGGAAAGAAGGTCTAACTCTTGTATTCTGGTGTTCCTTGTGTAATGCTTGCATTCAGTTAAATGTTTACATTCAAATTCACTTATCCAGTTGTTAGTTTCACAAATTTGCAACTTATGTGTAGACAGTTTACTCACTAGAAATGTTTCAGTAGAGAAACAATAAAGCAGACTCCTTCCTCCCACAGAAAGAGTTTGCTTCAACACAGACCAACCGTACTAAATGTAAAAGTGACACTTTTCTGGAGTGTATTCACTCAAAAGCCTTGCTGATGTCCACAATAACTGCTCATGGATATTTAAAATGTATTGGGTTTCAATAAGTGTATTTATCTATTATGCTTATTTTTTTGTATTTGTGTGTCATGACCGTACTTTTAGCATGTGAAAAACACCTGGTGTTTTTTTTTTTTGTCTGACTCTAAGCATAACACAAGAGTAGAGAAAATGGTCAATGGATGGAAAAATAGTTGTACCAAATAAAAGCAGTAGCAGCAGAGCTGACTAACAAGGGACATCATTTGCCTTCTCGTGCAAACTGAAGATACACTGTTTGCATGCAGCTCTGAATTATACAGATGTTATCTTCCAGTGAAGAAGTCTTGTTGGAGGAGACTTGTACTGTTAAAAACATTTGAGGGGTCCCATTCATGGATAAGGATGCAAAATCCTTCCTTATCGAGTAATCCAACATAGCTCTGAGCACACTCATGTTGGTAGTCGGGAGAGTTCTGACTATACAGTGTCATGCATGGAGCAATACACAACATTGTTTAAACATTTTAAAGGGTTTTGAGGACCTGGGATGTGGCCAAGGGTGAAACACAAACCTCTGTTTCTCATATCTGAGACTAGTGAGGTTCAGAGACTCCCTAAATCTTGCTGATGCAAAGAGAAAGTAAGAACTCCCACTAGGTCACAGGAAGGAAACCTCAGCTACAGAAAACATCATCAAGCTACTCAAGTCCAAGAGCAGTTTAGCATGGGCCTCCATTAAACTATACAGCCAGAGCCCTTTGCCAAAAACAGAGTTAAAAGTAAAGGGTTTTTTTCTACAGTTCTAATATTTACAATTATTTGTACATATGTACATATATATATATTAATTCATACCTAGACAATGTGACATTAAAGGGATAATTTATAATTTACAAATGAAACATTTTAAAAATGTATAATTATACCATGAAAAAACCTTTTTTTTATTGCTTGCCTTCCAGCCTTATGCTCATAATCACACTATTGCACACACCTCCATGTTACATGGAAGATCAACATTTATATATAAATATATATGAAAATAAGGATATTTCAATTTTAATGTTCTGAGTAAAGTGCTCATTTTTTAACTACTGTTGATGAGGACGGTTTAATCTCACAGTTTAAGAAGAGGGACTTCAAGGGATACGCACTTTGTCAATGCTTCTCCCTTTCATTTATAACTTATGCAATGTCTTTATTTTACTGATGTCAACTCTGTCTTAGCTATTAATTCTATTCATAATATGCATTTGTGACCTTGGCATCTATACTGTCACACAAAGTACAAACAGAATCACATTGAAAGCAAAGAAAAAGCAAGAAAATAAACCAGCAAATAAAAGCAGTGTTTCTCTGTGTTTTTAGCACATTTCCATGTCTTAAGATATTCTTTTATTTGATTTTAGAAATATTTGTACAACTTTGTTAAACTCTGAACATACCTATTTTATGCACTATACTCAAGTACTGTACAAAACTGCAATAAATGACACTATACGACTACATATGTCTCTACTAGAAGACATCATCATAAAGGTGTATCTTTTTTTAAAGGTCAACTAATAACTGCTAATGTATGTGTGAATCAAAATATTTTTGATTGGCCAAGTATACTAAAATCTAAATACAATAAGCAATTATTACTTATGTCATGATTTACCAGGCCTTTAGGGGCATAAAGAATCTTTGCAAAGGCTCAGATGAAAAACAATTTTACTGATCAGTATTAAATGTTCATATAAAATTGCAAATGGCAGCTCCAATTTTGTTATATTTGTGTATACGAAATACAGCTGATACCTACAGATGATGCATGACCTTTTATTAAAAAAATAACATCCAAATCTTAGCAAAACCATTTCTAGTATACAAAGTTTTTGTAAAGTTATGTCAGCGAAATGTAAAGTTGCAATTTACAAAAGCAGCAGTAAATTTTATTGTATGGACAATATCCTGAACTCAAATAATGTTTCTTGTTTCCCTTGAAAAGAATGCTTTGTGGGAGAAATACAGGTAAATATTTTAATGGCAGGTTTTAGGGTAACATTAAGCAAGGAAAAATAATGTATTCTATTAGCGATATACTTAACCCTGAAAAAATTCTGAGTGCTTTTTTGAACCTGAAAATAATCCAACTTTGCCAAACCAGACAACTTGGGTTAGCAACATGAAAAAAAAAAAAAAAAAGGGAAAAGAATGAGTTTCACTGGTGGAAGTTGGTTGATATTGGAAAATTCATTAATACTTGCTTTTCCCTGAAATCAATTAGAAGAGTTTATTAACAACTTCAAACAGGATAGAAGTAAGAAACTTGTGGCTTTTGCCATAGAGTAGTCTTTACTACCTCTTCAGCCTAACTAGTATCCAGAATGTTTGTCAACATTAGAACCGTATGACCTCCGTATTCTGTTATGTACATGGGAACTGCTATTGTATGAAACAATTGCACCTTTTTAAAAAAATCACTTTTCTAAATGACAGTTTCTTTCATTAAAGTAGAATTAGTTACTTTATAGAAAAATATTTTAACTTTAAATTAAAAAAATACTGTTCCTAAATAATTATGTAGGATCATATCTTCATTTCATTGTATGGAGAGAATATAATTCTGTATATTTGAATCCTAGTTTAACAGAACTCCCCTGGGTATAACTTTTGAACAGCTGGCTATATTTGCCATGAGTGCCATCTGTTTACAGACCCATGAATTTACACTGTGTCCCTCCTTTGGAGATACACAGATATCTATATACACTCTGTACATAATGGTTCACAGATTAGCAGTTATTAGTCGTACTGTACATAGCAAACAACCTATCTGATTAGAATGATGCTTTAAGTCCTCAGTGCAATTCAACTTTTAGGTTGATGGCGCAAAGCCCAGTAAGACAGGCTCCCTGTTTAAATATGTAGCCCAATAGACTAAATTAAAAGTACCAAATAAGACTGGAAACACTATTCTAGACATTCTGTCAATTTTGCTGACACTGTTGAATGTCTTCTTTGCTTCCTGTGGCTTCGCTTCTGGTTTTGCCTTGTTGGGTTCTGCAGTTGTAGCGCTCTTGGAGATGGTTGGTAGCACTGAGTCCTTGGTAATATTTGGAGCATAGTTGGCAACAGCCACTGCATAGGCATTGTTTTTCTTAATGACAGACGCTTTTTCTTTTTTCTATTGGAAGACAGCATGAAGTTAAATATGTAAGGTGTACTTCCAGAATAGTCTTAATAAAACATCATTTCAAATGTAAAAGAAACATATTAGTATATGTGAGCATGTTAAAATAAATACCAGGAATACCATGCTAATAAATTCAAATATAAAGAAAGATATTCCAGTCTATCCAAAAAGAAGGTACAGGTAACATAAGAATGCTCTAAAAACATGGACTTTTGAACCATCAAATGCCCTGCTGAAGCTATATGAGGAAGAGTTTTTTACTGCAATTGTAAGGATAACTGCAAAAGAGTTGGTCTTTCTCTAGCTGCTTTGTTATCTGGCTCCCTACAACAGAACTGCAAGATTTTTAAAATGTTCTCTGTTAATAGAACTAGGAGTGAATGGGTGGACTAGGAAAAAAGATTACCCAGCATTGTGATAAAATGAAAACTAGGCCATCTTTCCTACGTAAATCTAGCATCACTATTTATTTGAACATCTCATAACATACCACCAATAAATAAAGGAATTTCAGTAATGGTCTGCATTTTTAAGTGATTCTAGAGAAATATGTGTGTGTGTTTACATGTGTATATACACAGACACACACACACAGAAGTCAGAAAGAGATTGCAATTAAGAGAAAGGAGGACTCCAGCATGGTAGCTGCAGAAGTGAGCTGAGAACTAGCCCAAGAACTAGCTCTGCTTTTCAGAAGTTATTGTTTAAAAAATGCATAACAGTGAAGAAAGTGGGGTTTAGAACCTAAAAAATAAAAGAAGATAAGAATGGTGGGATGGCATGACAAGAATTTAATGAAGTTCAGCAAAGGGAAATTTAAGTCCTGCACCTGGGGAGGAATAACCCCATCCACCAATACAGGTTATGGCTAATGGGCTGGAAAGCAGCTTTGCAGAAAAAGCCCTCGCGGTCCTGGTGGACACCAAGTTGAACACAAGCCAGCAATATGCCTTCACAGCAATGAAGGCAAATAGCCTTTTGGGCTGCATTACAAAGAGTACTGCCAGCAGACTGAGGGAGGTGATCGTTCCCATCGACTCAGCCCTGGCGAGACACATCCACAATGTTGGATTCAATCCTGGGCTCCCCAGTTCAAGAGAAACGTGGACATAATGGAGCAAGTCAAGCAAAGGACCACAAAGATGATTAAAGGCCTGAAGCATGTGAAATATGAAAGGCTGAGAGAGCTGGGACTGTTCAGCCCAGAGAAGGCTCATGGGGGAATCTGATCAATGTATATAAATATCTGGTGGGAGAGAGGAAAAGAGACCAGACCAGACTCTTCTCAGTGATATCCAGTGGAAGAACAAGAGGAAATGGGCACAATACAAAATATATTCCACTTAAACATACAAAAAAATGTATTTTACTATGAGCATGACTGAGCACTGAAACAGGTTGCCCAGAGAGGCTGTGGAGTCTCCATCCTTGGAGATACTAAAAAACTGTCTGGACCTGACCCTGAGCACTGTCCTTAGCTGGCCCTGTTTGGAGTAGAGGGGTTAAATTCAGTGATCTCCAGAGGTTCCTTCCAACATCAGCAGTTCTGTGTTTTTACAGGTTTGTGGAATCTTTCAAATGGCTGAAGTTTAGCCAATGGCAGTCCAATGGGGAGGCTATGTCTATAGATATATACAGGGATGTATAGCTAATGAGTATAGGCTTGAGTTCTTAGACCTGTACGTACACAGACCAGCTCTGCAATAAGACTGTAATGCTACAAACTGATTCACTGTTTTGCAGCAATCCTAAACTAAGGAACTTCTAATAACCTACAGGAAAGAATGGAAGGATTTCAGTTTCTCAGGAAGCAAGTCTCTCCATAGACTCATATAAGAAATCATTATCTGTTGTATTGGTTTGGTTTGATTTTCAATCTAATGGAAGTGGCACAAGTGAGAGAATTCTTGTGACATCTCTCATACCAGTGCATTCAATTTTTTTACTTCCACTGGGAGTCATCTACCCAATTTCCAATTTTGGTTTTAAATTAGCTCCAATTCAATATTTATCAGAGCCATCTACAAATCTTGATAAGATCTTCATGGTAAGATATTGTGTCCCAAATACCTTGTCTCAGGAAATGGTGTCACATAAAAAGAAAATCAGGGATTGGTGGGAATTCAGCATTGTTCCTTATTGACTAGAGTATGAAAAAGGACTGAAGAAACATGTAGCTTGTTCCTGCACCTGCTTTTCTCTGAGACAAATTCCATGTTGACAGCATTTAGATAGGAATTTCCATTTAACGTGAACACAGATAAATGTCACTGAGAAAACATTTTTCTCTTTAATTGATGAAGAATAATCCTGTCTTTAGCTCCGCAGAAGCATTCAACAAAAATAAGAGCAAATTACCAAATCAAATTATTAAATACTCTAACAGATCTATAATTCCTTCCTTTCAGACACAGTATGTTTTTAAAAGCTATCTGTAATGCCATGAATAAGAACTGCCTAATAAGGATGAACCATATTTTTATATGAGAAATTTAGCTTTTTGTTAAGTCAGTTTGAAGCAAATAGAGAACTGGACTTTTGAATGGTATATAAAACTTCAAATGGAATGGTTAAATTTTTCATTCCTAGGGGAGGAACACTGCCTAGCTGTTAGACAGCTGCCACTCCTAAGGTCATGAAACGACACTGTTATATTAATTTAAAGGAACAGCCAAAGGATCATTGGAGAGTTTTCCATACATTATTGCAATGCCAGGGCAAAGTGCCAGTCTGAAAAGCTTCACTCATGACATGCCGATAAACTTGCAGCGATTTGATAACTACTTCTAGCATGAGGGAACAGATCCTGAAGCTATGGAGAGTTCAGGCCCTTCCAGAACCCACAGGGGATTATAAACAATGTACTGATTTCCTCTAATTCTCCTCTATCATTCACTGAACATTTCGCTTCTTCATGCATTGTGCTTTATATGTGCTAAGAAATCATCAGTTAATTAAACTTTGCTTCACATCTACTGTTATCATCTAGAAAGCAAATCATATTCTATCCTGTTTTAAGGAAAAGCACAGAAATGAGAGTATTCTTTGTTAGAAGAAATCCTTTCCCATTGGTAGAATCAGGGACCGGGGAGAGGTTGAAATTCTATAATATACTAAGTCAGTCAAAATAATAAGTCAGCTTTAACATTTGTTCTGGATTATTAAAATGATAAACAGTAAAGCCTGACACAAACTTAGGCCTATGACCAGTTCATTTTGTTCACAAAATAAGAAGTTCTATCAGGTCAAAATATCTTCATGCTATCACACCTATGCTACTATTAATACCAGAAAATTAAGGCATGACTGTGCTTGTGCACACTCAGAGCATCATACATTATAGGTGAAGAAGTACTCGGAATTTTGTAAAACTGCTATTTAAATTAGTTTAAAAATAATGCCTACATATCATAAAGGATAGGTTTCAAAATACTGAAAACATTCAGAATTTCTAGGTTTTGTTATTAATAGTTTTTACATATGTCAGCATTCAGTTGTTTTTCTGATATTTAGTTACTAGGTGCTAGGGAACAGATTAACACCAGGAGAATTAATATACATATATCCTTCTGTAATCCTTTTCTTATTTCCAATTCAAATGGATTAAATAATAAAAAAGTAATCAAACAATACATTTTGCATTATTTTTTCTGAGTAACCAGATAAACAGTTGTATCTGAGGAGTCAAGAAACAAATCACACAGTTCCAACATAAAAAAACAATGTGCTTGGTAACTAAATCTGGATTATTGAAACCAAGTGAGACCAGCTACATCAGGGCAGATATATTTTTGTTCAGGAGAGAAAATACATCTACATTCTTTTGATTTAAAGCATCATATATATTTTTTTATGTAGCAAATTTTATATAAAATTATTTTATCAACAATATATTACAGCTGTTTTAGTGCAATTGACTGGAAAGAGGGCTCTTCCCTTAGGACTTACCTTATCATTCACTACACTTTTTCCATCCCAGGCCCATCCTCGTTTTGTAAAATAGTTTACAGTTGCGAATTCAATTAATGCAGAGAATACAAATGCATAACAAACAGCAATAAACCAATCCATAGCTGTTGCATATGCTACTTTGGGGAGTGAATTTCGAGCACTGATGCTCAGTGTTGTCATTGTCAACACAGTTGTTACTCCTGCAAGGGGACAAAAAAACAGATCATCAGTTTTACTTGGATTTTAAATGTTAATAAAAGTACAAACAAAAAAAGTATTATGGCTTGTTTAGGAAACACAATGGAAAATTTGCTTATCTAAGTTGCTGACAAACTGCCAGAATCATATTAAAGGCTGCAACTAGAGTTTTCTTTGAAATATTTTAGTTCAATTTTGTTGTCTGAACTTCCTTTTTTAAATCAACTTAAGATTTTACTTATAGGAGATAGATAATATTTTATTTTATTGGTTAGCAACCAGGACAGGTAAGGCACGAAATTGACAATTCCTTAATGGAATCATAATATTTTGTAGCATTTCAGTAATAATGATTAACACGTTAATGGTTGGTGGCTTGATTCACTGCAGTGGCTGCAGGTCTGGCACCCATCTTTACTGACAATATCACACAAATTTACCTTTATTATTAGAATAAATGACTTTCTTTTTCACCAGTAGCTGTGTCACTAACCATCCAGTGATGGCTGAAGACACAAACAGGGTAAGTTTTCATTCAGGTGTGTATTTTTTCTAGAACAGTATATTGATTTCAAATGCCAGATTATAACCATATATTATGTGTCAGAAAACAAGACTTGATGATCTGGAAAGATTGTTTTTTCACTGTGGCAGTTATTAAAAGCACTTTACAATACTTTGTACATAATGAAGTCCCAGCAGGAAGCCAGGAATTATATTCCAAAAAATCAGAAAAAATTATACACGGGAGGAAGAGAAGAACATTTTTCTGAATCAGCTTTAGCAAGCAGAAACCCACAGCCACAAATGCAGCATCCATTCCTTAAGTAAATCAGTTCTCCCACCTCAGGCTGAATCACACTTAGGCAAACTAAACTATTCCCTTTGTGGCACACCATTAGATATGTCTCCAGAATGAAAAGCAACACAAAGTGATATACTTAGCACAGATCAGCAAACCTACACTCCACTATGACAGGCAAAGGAGATGCCATGGCAGAAATATTAGTAACAGCACATCACAGCTTCAACAGCTACACACTCATGAAATTATTGTAAGAGGATTTCCACCAGAAAGTCAAGTCACTCTCCCAATGCCAGATCCTCCAACTGTCAGCAATCTGTCACCTGGGTTCTGCAAGATCAGCCTAGCCCAGATTTTCATTTTGCTACAAGAAAAGCATTCTTAACCACTGTGTGAGAGAGAAGAGAGGCAGCAATTACACCTACTCAGACCTCTTCAGACTTGGCAATTTCCACCTCTCCTGTAAAGAATCTCCATTTCTGAGGGTGCTACAAAGGGTGACAGAGCAAACCTAAGTGGACTCGGCCTCAGTGCTCTTCTCTTTTGATGAGCTTCCAAAGGCCCAGGCAGCAGGGAAGACACGCACAGAAACATCCTGCTGGGTCACACAGTACCCAGACACCATAACAAACATAATTCTCTAATTGCTATTTTTCAGCCTCCATAAATTAAAGAAGTGGATTTGGTCTGGAATCAGCCATGACACTGTTGGGATCTACTAGCATATAGAATGAAAAGGAAGCAGCTATCATACTGTATTGTATGAAAATGTGTAGACAATTTATTTTGTAAATAACTTATTCTCTCCTAACACTTACACAACATATGGCTTAATTATTTTCAGCACCTCAGGGAAAAGGCAGTCTATCTTACACTTAAAATTATTACATGCAAATTTTAACACTGGTCCTGAGCTGCAGATAAATCATTTTAATTATAAAGAAGTATCAGTAAAGTGATTGTTTCTCAGAGATAAGGTGACCTTATCCACATGTAAATATATACAGTTGCTAAGGTACTCTTCTATTTAAGTCCTACCTTTTAGAATAAACTAATCTTCCAGAAGCCCCATTGGCTTTTTCAGAAATCTAATTTAGGATCAACTGCTGACCTTTTCTAGTCTCAATTAAAACATAATGAATTTACATCTTGTATCTTGCTACCCATTGACAATTTCTCTAAAAAGTTCAGCAAGCCACACCAATTTGTGACCCAAATGCTAATCAAACAGCACATTGTCAAACAGTTGCCAATGCACTTTCATTTATTCCTTCACTCCATAAATTCAGTGATGTCCAAGCTACCACAGTAATTTAACCTGAACTGAGTGGTAAAAATTGGACAGAAAATTTAATCCATGATACCTGTCAGTTTAGGAATTGCTAGTATTCTTACACTTGCTCACTCAGCCTGGTCCAAAACCTGAATAGATTTAGAAATACAAATAAAATAGAAGAAAGAAAAGACTCTTGTCCCTTTAACAGAGATACAGATTAATACTTCATTTTATCACTCCAAGAGTAAACTCTTGGAGGTCTAAACAAAAGCTTAAGAATTCTGGAGATAGTACAATTTTAAACTTTTATACTATAACATTTGGCTACACAATGTACTGTTTCTTTTCACTTACACATATGTATCATTTGAGAATACAATGCCAAAGGAGTGTACATTGCTCAGACACTGGGAGGTAAGTCCGAACAACCATTGGGAGAAAGATTGTAGAAAATAACTCAAGTGCTCTGTCTAACCTTCTTACTAAAAGAACAACACAAAAGACCTTAAATAGCATGAGAGACCAAGGACCTAAGTATAATCTATTTCCAGAAAAATTGCCTTCAATTGTTTAAACTACATATACATATTATGAAGTTGATGCTCATGTTGGTTCACTGTTCCAGTACCAAGCAATGAAAGAGAGTTCCCCATCGATCAACAGCTGAACTAATTTCCAAAACTGAACATCAAATGCTATTTACCCCCAACTCCAATAAACATCCCATGTCATTATGCCACTATTGGAACATGAGGTAGTTAAGATTTTTTTCAACAAAATGGGAAACGGTATTTTGTATATGCAGAATTGTTCAAAAGGAAGGCTCTATGTTATTCAATTCCCATGTAAAAGTAACCAGAGAACAAATCTGAACTTTTCGTAAGTTTCCCTTTCTGTAGTTGCACAATTTAAAAGACTGTCAATTTCAGGTCTAAATGGCTTTTTGCTTCAAAATGTACATTAATTAATACAAGTTCAGAAAAGATAAAACAAGAACAAGAAAAACACAGGGATAGGAATACAGCATAAAAACAAAATTATTACGAAGAACAGAGACCTGACAAAAGAACATAGCTATATCAATTTAAAATTCAGCATCTTGGACAATGTACTAAAAAATAATACAACTATTATTTTTTGTCCTTCCCTGCTTTGGGTATCAAAGAATATATATATATAACTACATTCATGTTAACATTCTCATTCCTACTAAATGTAAGTTAAAACACATAGGTAACTGTAGCACTAAGAAAACTAATTTCTGATTCATCCATCAGCTGTATCTAATGTTGCTATTCAAATATATGTGATGCTTCTTAATGTTATGACCCATTAAAAATGAAGTGAGAATTCAATAAGCTGCACAAGATTTGCTTTGCTAATATTGTTGACACTAAATGCCTAACAATAAACACATTACTAAATAAAATAGATTGTAATCTTGCACAAAATGAAAGCATTATGAACAAGGCTTATTCCCTTTCATTAAAAATGCAATCAAACGCTTTTCATATTTATCTGTTAGAGAAAACACATTCAAGATTTATTTAATTAACAATGATAAAACTTTCTTCTTCCAATAATTTAAAGCAAAGTTGAAATGATATAACATTAGGCTATAATTCATTTGGGATAGCTTAGGTCAACAGTATTAAATAGATGCCATAAAGGAAAGGGATTAAAGAGCTCAACTATAAAAGGAGTCTCATTATACCAAGCCCTTAAAGTTAACCTAAAACTTGAAACAACATTGCGAGAGAATAGAAAGGGGAAAGAAAAGTAACTACTTTCAAACATGAAATAATAAATTTGAAGTGGTGCTTTGAATAACTGGGAGTTATGTTTCTTTGAAAGGAACATGTATTTTACCTCTGTACTCCAGCAGTTAGCTCCTTCCAGGTCTTGGTATTTCCCAAGAAGGTACTTGAAATACATTTCTCATTGATTCTAAAAAGCACTTTATCAAAAGTAATACTTTTTACTTAATAAAATTTTAATATTTATCTATTTATTAGGCCATGAAAATATGGGTATCTAGCAAGTGACTACATAAAAACCAAAAATTAAGTATGATCAATAAAAAAATAAAGTAAAATCTCCTACATTTTTTATATTCCATGCTGGAAATAGCTTTATTTTATTTTATTTTATTTTATTTTATTTTATTTTATTTTATTTTATTTTATTTTATTTTTTTATTTTTATTAGTAAGGTCTCCATGGATTCTACCTGAAAGTACCACCCAAATGAGACCTCGAGTGTACCTGCCCAGCTCTATCTGTCAAGACTAATTCAGGAGGAGACAGAAAACACAAAGTAGTAATAAATGAACTTTGTTATGAAACTGTGGCTAACTTCACATTTTTGTAACATATCTAGGCAGGAGACAGAGGGTATCGCAAATCCCAGTGACAACTGCTGCCAGTAGGTATGTAGAAAGACTGGGAGATTTGCCTGGGGCTGCATGATTAGAGAGGCTATTGGCAGTTTATGCTGACAATTTCATCTAGAGTGTAAAAGAATGTTAAGGAATAGATCCTCAGGGGACATACAACCCTAAGCCTGAGGTACAAAAGCTGCATGCAGGGGCTAGGGCTGCTCCACCAGGCAAAGCCTGGACACATCTAGACCCCCTGGGTTCACAGTGCCAGTCTGAGCTGGCCTGGAGGGGATAGAGCCCTGACTGTACATGAGGTGCATGTCTGTGTGGCAGAGACAAAATACTAGCATAGAAATTGCTATCTCCTCAATATATCCATTGTGCTTAGCAAATAGATTTTAGATTTTATGTTGCCGTGTTGTTCTGTTCTTGTGCCGACTCTACCCAGATCCCTCAAGACATCCCAAAGCAGGACACCATTCATTATCCATATTATGCTAAAGCCCCAGCAGAGTGAAGCAGATATTACTTTTTTTTTTAAAAAAAAAAAAAAGAAAAAAAAAAGAGACTTACAGGAAGGGACAAAACACTCAAGTAAAATTATCTTAGTGCCTTGTTACTGATGACACAGTAACAGAAAGTGTCTTTTAGGAAAAGAAAATGAGAAACTTTTTTTGGACAAATGAGTTACTGTGTCCTAAATGTATAGGAGAAGGGTACAGAAAAAGGCAAAGACAGAGATACAGAAGGATTTGACAGTGTACTTGCACAGCTGGCAAACAGCAAGGTGCATTTTGATGAGCAGAAATGGACAAATTCACAGCAGATTTTGAAGGAAAAAAAATCTGCCTGGTAAGTGTCTGGGAAAACATGGTAGAATTCTGGTCTCACTAAAACCACTGACCCATTTCACCTGACTTGAGTAAGGGTCATATTCAAACCTGCAATTTTCACAATTCTTCATGTGGCTTTTTCTCTACCAGGAGAGACAGTAAGTGCTTTGTTGTGTATCATACTTAACATGCATTTGAGTCTGCCCTGTTTTTTGAAGAAAGCACGGTGTTTGCTGATGACTAATTGTACAGTTTTATGCAGCATTTCTGTTGGCTGATTCCATACAGACATTACTTTCTTTTTGCTGTACTAGCCTCTTTTTCTTTAAAAGCAAACAAATTAAAAGAACTTTACATTATGCAAATAAGAAAAACATTGTTGCCTTGCTTTAATAAAGAAGAGAGCAAAATCTTAATGTAAGAAAAACACCATTACTTTGCACTGCTGAAGCTGTTTGCGGCCTTATAGTACACTCCAATTAGAATGAGTGAGAAAGATCTGCCTGAACGCCCAGAGTAGGGCTTCTTTTAAAGAACTGCAGCTTGCAAAGTTTAACACATTCAAGTAATTCAACAAATTCAAAATTAATTGTCTTCATTTACAAATATATTTAGAAATGTGCTTATCTACCAAGTACCAAAATATTTGAATAATATCAAGGTAAAACATTTCCAAAAATAATCTAAATTTACTTTTTAAACAGAAACATTATCATCTTTTTTCCATTCTGTGAAAACCTCTTCCTCTTAATAAAGTCAAGGATATATGGACAGTTGTCTCATATGTGCTAATTTCCAAACACTTTGTTATTCTCAGGACCTCTGTAAGCTCCAGTTGAAAGCTGTTTGGACTAGAAATAGTACCACGTTCTACAAACACACTAAGTTGAATGACAAAAGGCCTTTGCCAAGCAGACTTCAGAAATGCTTTTTAACAGCTTCAGCTGTTTCAAACAAAGCTAATGCTACTCAGTATACTCACCAAAGACTGTCCTGGCAGGTACAGACTCTCTGTTCAGCCAGAATGACACTTGAGAGAGAATGACAGTCATGATACAGGGGAGATAAGTCTGAATGACAAAATAACCAATTTTTCTCTTCAAGTGAAAATGAGCTGTCATTACTGTATATTCACCTAAGGTGGCACAAAACAAAACAAGACCAAAAAAAAAAAAAAAAAGGTTATGATCTTTGGCAAAAGAAACTTTGGTACATTTATGAGAACCAAATATGCTAGGGTTAAATTGCACAGATCATATTTTGTAGTAGAAAGTATACTAGAGAATATAAGAAAGTTTTTGAGCACAACTGCATCTTATTCCCACTGAGGTCCAAGAAAGATCAGTGTTCAGGAACTTACAAGAACTGTTTTATGCCTTGACAAGATCTTCAGCCCTGCAAGCTTCTGCACATAAGCAATTATCTGCATTCGCCCAAAAGCGCCATAAGAACTTAGTCTACAGACAGAATCAGGAGGGTCTATCACATGCAGGAACACAGTCTGGAGCCAGATAGAATAATCCAGCATTTATGGATAGGCAAATAATATGATGGAAGAAAAAAATGGTTGAAAACAGTATACTTCACCTTTTAGTAGACCAAAAGTGTCATTTATCATACAAATTAAACAATTAGCCAAGTTTTGGTTACAAAAATTAGGATTCAGGACTAAGCCCCAGCTAGCATTGAAAAAAAACAGTCTCTGAGGTGTTCACTTCTGCTGTCACTGGCTACTTTTAAACTTGAAAGAATCAGTAAGCTGCCACTGTGTGTTACTTGTACATTAAGAAATTCTGCCTAATATCTCACATTTTGCGACACTTTTTTTCAGTAGCCTTCTAACACCACCAGCGACGCCTATGTTATTCATAGCTGAGTGAGTGCCTTTTTCTTCAAAATATCTTCTACTAACCTGTACTTGATTTAACTGTTTCTTTTCCAATTGTTTGGCCTAAAAGATCATATTGATTCAATCTTGAACCATCTGGTGCCACTTGCACTGAATCTGAAGCATTGTAAGTCCAAATGTACGTCACTTCTGAAGTTGTGTATGCATCTGTGGGAAATAAAATAAAATATTTTGTCACCAATTTAAATTAAACAGCTTCCATCAAAACTCACAGAATTAGAAGAGCAACTTGTTTATTTTTCAAAAATATCCCAGCCCAAAAACCTAAAGCGATCTGGTAAAAAGTATGTTTGGCCATTTAAAATAGCTTTACTGCAGGGTAAATGCCTGTTGCAGCATGGGAACGTGGCACTCATTTGTTGATTTTATTAACTTCAATTTATTGCTATTAAATTACAAAAAACACCACTTCTACACTGTTAAAACTTGTCAGAGATTAGATATTATATGTATCCTAAAACTCATGGTAAGCCAAGTGAAAAGAACAACAATTTGCAAGATTTAGGGCACATTTCTGAAAATTCATTCCTATATTGTTCTGACTTTCCATTGTCCCCACTCTCCACTTTGGGAGTGTATCACAGGCATTTTATTATTAGCTGATATTCATACCTAAATATGGGAAGCCAGGCTCTGTGACAATGCCCTTAACAAACTTGTAGGAGCTCTGTGTTCTGCCTTGCGTACCACCTTAAATTTCACTCCTTATCATGGCGTGCTTTTGTGGGACACACTGACACTAAGTAGGCTGCTCTCTCAGTGCATTCCTGATCAAACATACAATTAGCCTAGGGTCTGTCAAAATAACCTAAATAAAAACAAGTCAACACAGTGTTTTAGATAGCATCAATGCCTCTCCTGTAAGAAAAATATTGAGTATGTCCTGCAAGTTTTTCCAGTCTAATACCCTACTAAAGCAATGAAGGAAAAGGGTAAACCACTGATGGAAGAAATTTTGTGTTCATTTTGATTGATTGAGACAAGTACATTTTAATTTTTATACCATAACTGTACTGAGGTGAAATAGAAAAGCAACATTTCTGTTGGTCTGCAACCAGTTTCACTTCAGAAACCTCTGGAGGCCCAGAAAGAAGCTTCTTCTTGCAACTATCTATAAATTGCATGACTAACAAGATCTAGCAGGTGGGCAGCATGTAGGGATTTTTAACACTTTCCTTCTATCTTTCCAGCTTGCCACAAGAAGACCTGTGCTTTAATGAAAACCAGCACAACTGTCAATTGCTGATTTGTCCCCATCCTCCCCACTGTTGGCTAGACTTTTTGATGAGGATAAAGAAAGGCAAACTATTAAGCTACAGCTTCTCCTATACATTGTTTGGCTTTTCTCTTGTGTATAACAAAAAAATGCCTGGGACATTCAGGCCAATGACTGTCCAAGCAATGTAAGATTAGCAGCACATGAAGACCTGTGACATATACATACCACTGGCAGACTTGCCTCAGCTAAACCAAAATCCTCAGGATTCCTCCCTATTTTCACCACTATTCATCATTCAAATTCTATCACAGAATAAAATCTGAAAAATGCACAGTAGTCTAAAAATTAGTTCTAGGTAAAGAAATAAAATGAATGTGAAACTGTTCAAAATGAACAGAAATAAGAGTTCCCTGGATGTGCCACCAGGGTGGCGCACAAGTGACTACAGGGGAAATTCAAAGACAGCTCACAGTTGAATTTTCCTGTTTACTAGAAAACCAGAAATGATGGACAGAGAACAAAGAACAAATTCGTAAGAAAAAAAAAAAAAAAAGAGATAGAGGAAAAAAATAAACTGTTCGCACAATGTCTAATATACTTAGTCAGAAGGGTTTCCAACTTAGGAATGGAAATGAATTCATATTATAAAGTAGCCACTTGGCCTGAGTATCAGTTTCATCATCCTGTTTTGTTTTCTTTTTTTTTAGTTGTTTTGAGGCTACATATGAGGCTTTTTCCCCCCAACACCTTATAAATCAAACATATATTGCTGGATACATATACATAAATATTATCAGTCAGCAGCTGATTTCAGCTAACATCTCTGATGTTCGTTAACCTGTATTATGTATTATAAAGATAATATTTAAGGTGCAAAAAAGGCTTGATGATACAAATATTATTAATTTTAATGATCTTTCATCTCCATAGTTAATATTTCCCTCTTCCCTCTAGGGCAGAAATATCATCAGAAACACAGGATTGGTTTAACTTGCTCCAAACTCCAAGGAAAGGTGATATGTCAGGGTTATGGAGTGAGTGTGCACAGTGCTCTGATAATGTTCATCTGGTCAATGATGTCTTTAGTGGCAGCATATCACTTGTTTTGTAACCCTTGGTGGCTGGAATTAATGTAGAATCAGCAAAAAAATTAAAGGTATTAATGAGTTTCCTCAGAAAAACACTCCCTTTCCTGGGCCCAGCAGAGAACGTAGGCTGCAGCCAAAGAAAAAAGGAAAACCTTTTAGCATACAAAATCCAGGAAATATATATAATGTGATCCTAATTCACAAAGAAGAAGAATAAAGGCTGTAATATAGGTAAATTAAGCTATGCTGCTGTTGAAATAATACTAGTGAGATCAAAGTCCACTTATCTAACATGGAGATGCACTGAGTGAAATTTTTTCTCACAAGGAGCCATCTGTTGTTGCCTACATTGACTAGGAATGTAAAAAGAAATATCATTAACAATGAAGAGAAAATAAATGTTTTAGTAAATGAGAAAAATATTCTTTAATCTGCCTTTCATTAATATGTCACATACATTTTATACAGGCTACACGGACCCAAGTCTGCATTCATTGGTATGGTTTGCATGCTGGAATAAAGGTTGATCAATGCAGTGCTGAATTTGGTGCATCGTGTTTATTGTTAACTGGAACCAAGAAAGCTTTAAAATACATTTGAAGACACAAGACTGAATAGAGAAACGTGTGTAAGGTTACAAATTTTTTAGAAGTGCCATCTTGTGTTTTAAATCTCTCATGTAACAACCTACTGAAAGAAAGTGATGTCGAGCAATGTTAGATATTCACAAACCAACAGCTATACTTCTGGTTATATACTTACAGCTGCCAAATTTCAGTGGGCATGAGTGAGCATCCATAGGGAAGTCCTCCAAGTGCATTGGACATTCAGCTTGGACTGTAAGCCTAAAAGGCAAAAGACCGCTATGCATTTAAGTCAGTTAGCAGGACAAGAAAATCAATTCCACAGAAATGAACAGAGTTCATGCTGATTTAGGAGATGAAACTGAAATGTTATATTAAACTAATTAAAATTTAAATCAGCTCTTGCTTCTTCCCTTTTATGTGTTCCTTTGGAAGGCATTGACTTATCACATCAAAAACTTGAAAGAACTGACCTCGAAACTATGAGGAAAGGCCATTTAAATGAAAATATGAATTATGTAACTGCAGGTTGTTAAGAACAGTCATTTTCCTCTCATAATATTCTGAGGTACATGTGTGGTTATATGGGTCCCAAAGGCTCATTACAAAAGCATATAAAATATGGTTAATTTGCCAAAGGACCATGCTCCATAGCTTTCTTAATTTTTTTTTTCAGTTTGAATGGAAGATGTAGGAAAAGAAACCATGTATGTTCTTTCAAAAGATTGCTGCTACTCATTCTCCATGTTACTTGTGATTATTATTTTATGTGTAAGCATGACAGTACGTTAACAATGTATTCACTTTTGTTCGTTTTGTGAAAAAATCCCAGCAATATCCCAATATCAAGTACAGTGATTAATATAATAAAAAATAATTTAAAACAGTTTGAAGAAAGTTTTTGACAGGCTTTTCTTTCCCATTATTTTAGATTAGATAATAATAATAATAAAAGCTCAGTTTCTCCTTACTAACCTGTAAGTCTCCTCTGTGTAGAGATTTTTTTCTGGATGTCTTTGTTCCTCTTCATTCAGCCTTAAACATCAGCTACATCCTCCTGTACTCTCAGTGGTTCATAGTCATTCTATTCCCCACTATGTTATCCCACCCTTCCACCCCAAAATATTCCATATTTGTATTTCCTCACTCCCCAGGAAAGTTTTTCTGAAGGCAAGGGGCAGAGAAAGAGGAGTCAGCAAACAGCTGAAGGAAAAGGAAAGAACTGCATGAGCTTCTGATGTAAACCACACTATCATTTTAAACAGACACAGATAAAAAATGTCTGTTTAAAATCTAAACAATGAAAATAGTTTACACATTAATCTCATACCCTCAGAAGCAACATGCTCACTAAGGCATGAACTTATGAGGAAGTCAAGAAAATGCTTAGTTAATTCTAGCTGACATGACTCATCTTACAGTTTTTAAAAATTCTTCATAATGGTTTCAAACACCTTATTATTTATAGCATATGATTACAATGCCTTCTATAGGGAATTACAGTCAGTTTATACAGATAGGAGTTCAAATATTGATTTGAGCCCAGGCAAAAGTACTATAAATGGGGATCTCTATTTCCAGCAAACTTTTCTGAACCTGTCCAGCAACCACATCATTCAACATCATTAGCAGTCTACCCATCAACATTCAATACTCTAAGGGTTTGGATGCTGTATAGTAAATCAGGCTTAAGGGATGCTGGTATTGCTGCAAGGAGAAAAATGCACAGTACATGTTTGCTTTACAGCTCACATTTTATATCTTTCTTAGGCTGGGGATTTTAAGTCTACATTAATGACAAATTCCATTTATTAAATATTCACAAAGAAAAAGAAATAAACTAAGTCAAGGTCTCCAGATATTTGGATAAATTTTCAAAAAAAGTCATACAGGTAACATCATTACAAAAAAAGTAGTCAAAGAAGAAATCAGTCTTATGCTGCTTATGCCTAAGCATATGTGATACTTACAATTTTTTGTAATTTATTTTCTAAGCAAATCGAATACATTTTACTAGCTAAATGTTTATCTTAGCTGTTAATCACACAAAGGATGCAAAAAGTAAAACTCTAAGTAAAATGTTGTAATAAGATATAAAGAAACAGTTATTACAGAATAAGGCATATTATCCCTGTAGTTCTTGCTGGAAAGAATTTGAGGCCTTATTAACCCTTTATTCTTCTTTTTTTTTTTTTTTTTGATTGCCACTGATTCAAATAATACATTAATACATTTGCTTAAAGACTCCCATGGTTGGTGTAATGGGTGCAGTAACAGGCAAAAGTCAAATACTATTTTAACTGTTCTAAGATGGAGTTGGTAAACTTTGAGTATTCTTAAAATTCTTAGTATTCTTACACGGTGATTCCCATCTGAAGGTACCAAAGCACTTTATGCAGCTGGTCAGTATCTTTAATACTTTATAGAGCTATGAAAACTGAGGATTATATAGGAAAACAGATCGAACTCATAATCAGCTGACAGACTTGTTACAGAACTGGAAACAAAACATATGTTTTCCTAGCTTGCTTTTTTGCGACAGAAATGAGACAGATCTCCTGGAACCTTATTTAACTGTTATCTGGAAAAATCACATTGAGAAATAGCTTGCCTACAGAACAGATGAAAAGACTTACCTCATGGTGTACAAAAGAGTCCCATCATCTTGGATTCGTAGAAGTTTGTTTGGCATTGTCATGTTGTGAGCCACTGACTTCTTTCCATTGTGAAAAAATGTATCTGGGGTCCAGATTTTGCTGGCCATTAAGTTGTTCAATCGAAGAATGTTCATTGGGCCCTTAAACTTTAACCTCTCATCCTTCCACCTCTGACGGAAGAAAACATCTATCGTGTATTCCTGTAATGGAATAGAGATATGCTGCTTTTTTTTTTTTTTTTGACACAATGAAACATTAATCTGCTTTTTGAGGGCTAACACAGAAAAGCTCTGCTTGAAAAAAATCACTTGCTAAAATTGTCAAGAGAGAATAACCATTACACTAAATTGTTTAATACTGAGAATAATAAACAGGAAGTCAATTTATTCAGAGTATGACATTCTTGTTCATGATTGCTAGCTGTTCTTTCTATACCAAGCCCTTCCAATATGTAGATTTCTGTACCTGATACACATAGTATATGTGACAAGGGTAATTTCAATAAACACAGACATTTTATATTAAGGAGTACGAAAAAATACACAGAAGGATATTAAATAGTTCCTGCAGTAGATGCAATGGAAGGAGAGTAACCCAGCATTTCAAGAGCACAGAGAAGGGCTGCGACTGGTGGGAAGGAAACAAGGCTACCTATATAGGGTACAATATATCCAGGAAGACTGATATAAGGAAGATTTTTGCAAGGGGGAAAGTATGGCTCTATAGTTGTATGGATTTTATTAACAGAAATACATAGACAAGGAACATCAGCTGATGATTAACAGGTGATACACACTGTCTGCTGAACTTTTCTCTGATGCCTAATCTTGGGAAGGAAGTACAGTCTGGAGAAAGGGATGCAAGCAAAACCAGACTGATGACCTAGATCAGATGCCTGTGTCACCAAGTGCTGGGTATACCATCTGCTGGGTCTTGTTACTGTTCAAAACAAACAACAACAAAAATGATACTGATTAAAAATTGATAATGTAAATTCATTAATTAACTTCAAATTGGAGCTGTAAATGGATTTAGTGGTTTGCCACTGTCAGCACAGCATATAAATTGGAAATGGAAGAGCTTAAAAACTTTGTTGGAAGCAAAGCCTACCTTGGTGCAGTTTCAGTTCTGTTAGACTGGTGCAAAATGGAGCAATGATTTTTAAATATTAGCATGTTACAACAAGCTGTACTATGGCAATTCTTCTGCAAATGTTACAGCTTAAGTAAACCATTTTCAGTCTATTATCTTTGAATGGATAGGTCCTGATAAAATTCAACCCATATAAAATATTCAAGTGATTTCAGTGTAAAAGCGATTTCAAGCAACCTATCAGCCCCCATCATTTTTCTGCTGGCTCCCTTGTGTGCTGATTAACAAGGCTTGAGTTTTTCTCAGTCAGTCATACAGTGGTACAAAGGGCTGCTGAGCAGACAGTGAGAAGCAACAGCCCTTCTCAGCTCTTTCTGACTGTGAGCCGGGAGATGTGAGGACCTTTTCCAGGTCAGGGCCAGAGGCTAAGATTAGCATGTGGAACAAAGCAAGGAGAATTCTGCTACCTGAAGGAGCATGGCAAGGGCAGGAGAGAAAGCAGTTGCCATTAGGAATTCTGACAGGTGCTTGGGGAGATCTTTTTGGAATGATGTAATGAAATACATATAAACTAACCTGACAAAATCCACAAGCACAATTTTTAGCTATATCAAGAGGTTTTTCATTACTACAACACAATTTTGTCATTTTTCTAATTAAAATTATAGTTACTCAAACAAATATTAAACTAACACAACAGTGCACTGAAATTTAATTTGTATGGGTTTCTTTAATGCCAGTTGCTATTATCTCTAATAATATTTTAGTAAATATATCTGTGAAATACAAAATTATGCACTTCTAAAACATGTATTTCTTGGACATTATATCTGATTTTTTACTGTATCTCATCACTGCCAGAGGCACAGCCACATCACAGACAATTTACCCATTTCTGTATGATAGATCAAATTCAAATGTTCTTTTATTTGCTCATTTATATGTTGTTTCACTTGCTAAATATCACATGACTTAAAATCCCATTTACAAGTTCCAAGTTATCTATAAGTTTATTTGTAGACCAGGGAAAGTCACAAAATGCATAAAATCATGGAGGATCAGAAGCAGCAGAAGCAGCAGGAAGAATACATGAAATATGGCTAGAAATACCAGGTAATTCAAGGGAAACAATTGCCCTAAAAGCCTCCTTGTGGTTTCTGTCTGAAAGCTTTGCCAATAAATCATTGCTATGTATGATAAGACTGATGTTTGAGGTATAAAGAAGTGGAAAGAAGAGCCTGAGGGAGTAAGACTTTGAAATCCCACTGAAATTCAACAGAAGTGATAAGTCCTACAGGTGCCTTTGACAAATATCCCTGCAAATAAATGATTAGAATATAAATCTTAAGTTTTTGTCATGTTTCCATCAATAAAGATTTTCAAAGGCCCCACTTCTTCACTGTCTTGCTACATGTATAAAAAGAATTACAAGAGATATAAAATAGAAAAAAAAAAAAAAAAAGCAGACATGAAATGCCACTAAATCAAAACAGCAATATTTCAAAAAAGCACATCTGATGCATGGCAACTTCTTAGGAAGCAGAATAAGCAGGAGAGAATCTGAGCTGCAGCCTTGAAAGATCTCACTGATAAATCTCTGACTGATCCACAGGTAATTCTAATCTCTCTATCCAATCCATCCAGAAATATTCATTCACAGAACAACACATGTAGAAGATGGAAAGAGGGAATAATCCAAGGTCTGGTGTGAATAATCATGAACACCTTCTCCTTCAATTTACCACAATAGCAATAAAATCTCAGATGGTTCTTAAATAACTTATCGTTCTGTTCACCTCAGTGCATTTTTCAAAGGAAGTACTGGGATCTCAATTTTGTATGAAGGGGAACCAAGGCACAGAGATGAAATTAACTTGTCCTGGTCCATTTACAGAGCGATTATGAAAAGTAAAATACAATCCATGCATTTTTACATTCCAGTGCTATATTCACTGGTGCCATGTTCTGTCCTGAGCCCATTCTATTCCACTTATGAACATGAATATCCCTAAAATGATTAGCATACAAAACAAATGAAAAAATAGGTGACTGTTAAAGTATTTTGAAAATAATCGATTTTATAATCAATGAGATTTATCAAAACATGCTACATAAAGATTTTTTAACTATTTCCTATTCCATAGATATACCACTTTGGGATAAATGCTGTGTAATGTTTACTTTCCAAGCAAGACTAACATTCTGTCAGAAACACCAATCTGGACTCTAGAAAAAAAGACTCAAATTAATACCCGATACTCATTTCATAAAATCTGCGGATATTCTGTCATATGAAAAAACCCATGCTGTCTCTGGACATTACCAAACCACCCTCCAGTACCTAGTGCAGTATCTCCCAAAATCACACACGCATACGTCCAGGACTACAAAGGACTCCTGTGATCATTTCTAGACATGCAAATGGTTCCTACTAATTTGTTTCTGAAATTGTGCTTTCACAACTGGATTCTAACACAGTACAATTAAACACAATCTTTCAAATATGTATGATACTAGTTTGCATCAAATTTTAGGTACAGGTGATGAGATACTTACTACAATGTTAAGAAGCACTTGAACCTCTGCCAGCTCAATGATCAGAGGAATAAAATGGTGAAGGAATTTCATTCTTATTTTAGTGTGCAGTTGTGCATAACTGTATGCACAGTAAAAAAATTGACGCTGGTATCTCTGGGAGAAACTTTAACTGACCTGAGTATAAGCAGTCCTTCCTCCTTTTTGTTTGCTAAGGCTAGATTTTATGGGAAAAGTTCAAACAACAAAAAATGTACTCTTAGCCTCTCAGCTGAGGGTTAGCAGATTGTGGTAGTTTTTCCATCTGGAGTAAAAATGCAAGAGTTCCAAACATCTCAAGAATTGTGAGCATCCATTAGCAAGCAGTATTGTCATGGAGTAGAGAGAACATTTTATTAATCACCCCCTGGAACACAGCACTTTGTTCAGTGAATAGTTCAGGCCAGAGTTCCTCATTCCCTACTTGTAAAGATTTTTCTCGTCAATCCTGTAAAGAAAGTTTGGCTTTTTATTGACCACTGTCAAAGCCCGTAACTGACACACATGTATAACCATAAAAGCAAATTTTAAATCATGCAAAATATTAAATGTTAAAAAGACAAATAAAATTAAAATAAGGAAAGGGAAAATGACACGCATATCCTTTTATTGATTCCTTAAAGACAGTCAGAAATACTGTGGTTGGTAGACTGATGAAATAAACACATTGGATTCACGTACCTAAATCCCATCTAGCTAATATGGGGGCTTCATATTAATATTTATTTTTACATAAGTATAATTTCTTAATTTTAGTTCTTAAAAAGCACATTCTTGGTGTCATATTTACCTTGAGGCAATGTGTAATTCAGGTTGAAAACATTAACAGTATTAGTATGCAACCAGTACTATTGAATATTAACACTTGGTATGCAACTAAGTATCAAAACCACTTCCAAGAAAACCAAGAAGGAGTTTTAGACAGGAGACTCAAAAAATACAATTATTAAAAGCAAAATAATCTTCTCATTATATGCATTCTTGCTATAATCCGATATTTGTGGGTTTGATGAGTGCATATTTGTGATGGAACTTCTGCAAATTAATTTACCAAACTTCCTCACTAAGCATTTAGATCTAGCTTTTGAGTGAGTGCTGAAATGAGGTTTACAGTGGGAGGTTCAAATCATTAGTTTGTTGTCTTGGTCATTTCATTCTCTGTGGGACAGATTTATGCATGGTGCAAAGAGCAGACACAAGGGCTAACACACAACAACAGTCTACAAAACCCCATAGTTCTTGAAGCACATTGTTATATAGCTTGGCTTTACCTAGGCCTGTGTACCAGATTGGACAATATTTCTACCATCTCCATCTCAATTTCTACTTATCTCTTCCAAAAAAAAAAAAAAGTCAAACAATATCAGGACTGAAAGAGTTCAGGATGCAATTCTCCTCTGTCCAAAACCCCCTCAGGACTCCAGTCACAAACACTGACTGCTCAGGCTCTGTAAAAGTACTTCACTAGCTGTATATCTAACATGAAATCTCACTGCACAGATGTATAAACTCAGTCTATTTGTTCTTTTCCAAAACTTACCTTCTGATGTGTACAAAGCACAGAACACAGAAGGAAATAGCAGACAGCCAGAATTTCCTTTCAAGTCTTTGGGAAGTGTGGATCTTACACACCAGTGAATAGAATTCTTGAAAATATTCTGAATAAACTCCATTATGAAGAAGGGTTGTGATTCAAAACTGCACTGTTGATTACTTTTTATCAAAACCCTTAGCAGCCCTGTTAAAAACTTAAACACTATCTCATCACTGCATTTCAAATGAACATGTATTCATTTTTAAATATGTAAGTAAAGTCTGGCAGATATATATGACTTTCAAAACTATTCTAGGGAATTGTAGCATGATTTTCCTCTATTTGGAGAACTCATTTCAAGCTTTTTATTTCTGCTTTGTCTGCCAACTTCAGTCGTTTTGTTGAAGTGTTTAACGTAAACATGAAGTATTGGAAAAAAATCTGTAAAAAATGTGTTTAACCAGTTTGAATGATAGTGTTTAGGGAAAAGAATGTTATTCCTATTCATACCCATTTATGAGAAGGAACTTCTCTTAACAATTTTCTCTCTCTTTCTTTCCATAGAGCTGATGTAGAATGAACCCTGAGTCTAAAATAAGCACTGAGGGGGGATAAGAGAGGGATGTGAAAGATACAAATAGGGATTGCTTAGACTACAAGATATTATCCACACTGCTGTCACTGAAAACACAAGCATTTCTACTTACCCTTTTTTATTCAGACACAGAGAAAGAGCAACCCTGAAACACAATGAACGCCTGGTGCCAGGGACAAGAGTCCAAACAAGAGGAACACTGAGAGCTAACGTCAGTGAAGAGCTTGGACACAACCTCTGACAAATCAATCTCCAATACTCATCCACTTGGCAGGATGCTGCACAGGGGTACAAGTCTTTCCAACAGATAAAAAGGACAGAAATTCTGCAAGACATCATGTGAGATATCCTCCTCAAAATTTAAGCCTATGGATTTAACTTACAAAAGCAATGACATGAGCCTATAATAAACGGGAATAGAGCAAACAATTTTTTAATTTTCAGAAACATATCGATGATAAAAAGACAATGTAGATGCTCTCCAACACCCAAGAAAGCCAAGTGTGTTAATAATTTCTATTTGTCTTTTACTCTTTAGTCTTCTGTTACTGAGTTAAAACAAGAGCTATGGTAAAATAATCGTGGTGCTGGTTTTCAATCTTTGTAAAAAAATAATCTTGGTACGTTCTGCTATTCTGTCCTGGCTTAGATATCATGCAGCCCTGTAATGCTTCTCTCCAGTTAAGGAACTATAACTAATAACCAGACCCTGAAACAGCTAAAAAATAAGTTTCATGGAAAGATTAAAGAGGATTTGGGGCCTAGAGTACCTTTCTTATGAAGAGAGACTCAGAGAGCTGGGTCTGTTCAGCCTGGAGAAGAGAAGCCTGAGAGGGGATCTCATCAATGTTTGTAAATATCTCAAGGGTGGATGTCAAGAGGATCGGACGAGACTCCTTTCAGTGATGCCCTACAATAGGCTGAGGGGCAATGGGCATAGACTGTAGCATAGGAGGATCCATCTGAATATGAGGAGAAACTTCTTTACTTTGAGGGTGCCAGATCAACTGGAACAGGCTGCCCAGAGAGGTTGTGGAGTCTCCTTCTCTGGAGACATTCAAGACCTGCCTGGACACATTCCTGTGCAACCTATACTAGGCGAACCTGCTTTAGCAGGTGGGTTGGACTAGATGATCTCCAGAGGTCCCTTTCAACCCAACCATTCTGCGATTCTGTGATTCTGTGAATGAGGAAATCCAAAAAATAGACGCAAAAAAAGAAATGTGTTTTCTAGTTCAGCCACTCTCTCTAAAGAACCTTCTGCAGTTGTAGTGAGAGATGCTGTAACAATCCTTTCAGTCATTTCTGGATTTGACTTTCGGCCTCATTGAAAATTTCTGTTCTGGCTATAAGTGAAAAATACGAAACACTTTTTCAAAGTTTTATTGAAAACTGACAAGATGGAAGTGTGTGTAACAATGAACTACCTGGCTATAACCATCTCCACGGAGAAAGGTTCATATTTCTTGACTCCAGAGTGAAAAAATAGAGGTCTATCATCAAGAAACTAGGGAAAATTGTTGTGTACAAACAATAGGGAAAACCAAAGATATAACCACACTAAACAAAACTCCACAAAGACAGAGGAAAGCTAAGGTTGAACTTTCAGAAAGCTTACTGGTTTAAAATTCAAGCAAAACTGATTCAGGCTCTGCCACCTACTTATTGTGTGTTGTAGGAAAGCAGGAAAGACTGTTCCTGGTGACAATTAGAAAGACTGCTCTAAGGCAAAATTTGGTAAAATCTTGGAAAATCTTTCTTCACAGCAGACCTCATATAAAGGCTCTCAGTGCCTATGTGATCTGTTTTACAGAGAATAACTATTGCTTGCAGAGTAAATATGTTTCTCATTTATTATTTATGTTTTTTCATTCTATCAAGGACATCAGCAGTTATGACTATCTCAGAAATTTTAGAAGTTAAAGTGTCAGTAGAGACTGGAAAGAAAGAAAGTCTGAAAAAAGCTGTGAAAGTACCTTCCTTGCAGTGCTAAAATCAGAGTTAGCAGCATATATATATTTATAAAGATATGTCAAACTATCAGACTTCAAATAATTGACTTTGAAAAAAAATCAGAATAATAATCAGTTTTAATGTTTAAATTATTTTCATTTTGTTATCCTACAAAACATAATCCAACCAAAAACCCCATTCATCTCAGAACTACCAAATATTAAATATTTAAATTAAATTACAAATGTTTTAATTAGCCTCTTTAATCATAATTTAGCCTTATAACTCTTTAGAAAATTCATATATGTTTTTTTTCTGATTGCTCTGTTCAATTTTGGTTTGTTTGTTTTTCTAAACAATGCAGCTTTTCTTCTCTTAGGCCAATGTCAAAATAAATTTGTATCACTGATCTGGTTGGAAGCCTAAAAGGCATAGCATCATAATACTGAACTTAAACATTTCAGAGAAATATCAACTCAAAAAGACAGAACAGTGAAAATAAAATCTGTTAATCACATGTTTTGGTTTGCCTTCCTTGATTTCCATTAGTTTGCAAAATGAAGTTGAAAATTCCTGTTGTACATTGGCATTTCCTTTGACATTAAATACTGTGGTTGACATACAATAGCATTTTTGTGACACAGCTAATATAGATACACCAATATTTTAGTCACAGTAGTTAATTAAAAGTGCAATTTGCAATAGAGTTCTGGCCAAGAGTCAACAGATTTAGTAGCTGACTATTTGGGGCAGAACAGAGAGTACCATCTTTTTAACTTAGTCAAAATGTTAATCCACAACAAAAATCAAAAGGTTTTCATGCTTAACGCATTTGGAGAATAATCTCAGCCTCAGATTTTACCTCCTAAATTTATCAATGACAACTTCAGCTAGCCTGAAATCAGTCAAAGACCAAATTCCCCTGGACTTAATTATTTTTCAGCAAAATTGTGATACTGGAGAAATAAAAGGAATATGAATAAAAACTTACATTCTAGAAATAATACTGAGTCACAGATTGCACAAAATATTATATTATCATTAATGGGAACCCCTATACTTAGTGAGGAGAAGAGAAACCTCACAAATTGCTATTAATTCAGCAACAATAAGGGTTAGAATGCCATTTTATTGACTTTGTGAATCAAAACAGCTACGCGACAACAGTGTCCTTAGCCCCAGTCCACCCATCATTTTCAACATGCCACCTCCTTCTTCCATACTGTATACACACATTAACATCTCCAATGGCAGTGAGCACCCTTTCCATTTTTGATAGGTTTTTCTCGTAAGCACTGTTGCTCTTCACAAAATGCTAACCCAGGGGAAGAAAAAAACAAAACACAAAACAAAACAAAACAAACAAAACTGGCAAACAGATGATGCAAAGCGGTGCAGTCATCTGCTGACTTTTGTTGCTATGAAAAATTCCATGGGAAGGAGTGCTCCCAGCAGCCATGGCTATGAGAATTTCAAGCAACAGTAGTGTCCAGCCTAAAAACCCATTGTGACTAAGGGTCTCGCCACTCACACTGTGAAAGTAGAGGACCTCAGGGGCTGGGACCCAACCTTCCTGAAAAGATTTGAGATTCAGTTTGGGATCCTCTGGAGAATTAGGAGGATATGGTCAAGAGCCAAACTTATTCTTCCCATGAAGCCTTTTACGGAGGAAGCTTATAAAACGAGAATATTTCCAAGCTTCCAACTTTTACAGAAGAAAATATCAATAAACCCTCAGTGTAGTAGTTTACATTATCAATTCAGTAAATGAAAGAGTACTCATGGTAAAAACTAGTCACCTTCATGTTTGACAGAATATGTGGTACTTTGGAAGCTATTATTTCAAAAATCACATGTTGAAATTTTCTACTTGACTGCTCATACATTTGAAAATTATTTTATAATTATCAAAGGAACATGCTAAATTAACCCTGAAACTTGTAGCAGCAAGTATTAAATTGCTCTTACTTACCTACTTACTTGCAAATAGACCTACCTATCACAGTACCAGCTGCCGTTCTGATGCACTGCTCTCTGTTTCAATTAACACCTCTGCACAGAGCCATTAGAGCCATAGCATCAAATGACCTGACCCCTTACTGTGGTGTCACATCTGCCTGTGGACACCCAGATTTCTCCACACATTTACACACCGATGTCAAAAGTGGTTTAGGAGCTAGGGATTAGGGTCAAGGAGCTTTTCATTAAATTGCCATTTAAGCACAAGTGACTTGCATAGCCTTAGGTAAGTCTCATTGTGCCTCAGTACCACATCTTTAAAATTGGGTTAATATCATCTCCCCATTTCACAGGAATACTGTAAGTGTAAACACTGTGAAGTCATGAGGTACTAGAATAACAAGGTCAAGATGTTCATACCACCTTGGTATGTAGCTGTGGATACTTGTATTTTATAATTAGTAATAAAAGAAGAATCATTTCAGAAACTTAACATCATTAGAAAAAAACACCTCGAGAGAATCAGTAATATATACAGTGACAAAAAGAAAATAAATGTCTGGTTTTCCTATGAAATGACTTTCATGTGAAGCCTTAGTAATGTATTAACCACAATTGAAGCAAAGCCTGAAAACTGTAATTATCACACACACAAAAAAGTAAATACAAAAATCCAGAATATCTTCTCCAAAGGTATGACTATGTGTGAGTCAGTGACCAAATAACTTTTAAATTGCAGAGCATATGATGAAATATTTAGTATCATTGCAACCTAGCCTGCAACATCAAGATGCTTACTGCATAACCTGAAAATTTTCATAGAAAAAGTAAATACTTCCTAGTTTTAAAAATATTCATTTTTAATACCTATACACATACATAGTATTTTATGTCTCATATATAATCATGACTGTTCAAAATAATTAAAAAAAAATTCATGCAGAAAATAACTTATTGCAGGAATGGTAAGGGCAGATAAAGTAACTTTCAGATTATCTTTCCCTTCTTTTCTCTTAGAGATTTTATATTTGTGAAGATTTTTCTCCCCAGTGTGACACATTCTCCATAATCTGTATGATTTGCAATGAGCTTCCCGAGGACCTCTTACCTCAGAGTTTTTTCCATTACTGTTTTCACCAAAAAAAATGTAATCCAGACCAATATCCTGACAGTTTATTTTTAATGTCACTGACTTCCTTTAAATGGTTACTAAATAGTGCAAATTAAAAAAGACAGATCTGTAGAACACCACAGTTGTGCTGATGACCCAACTTCCAAGCTAGATCTTTCAAGTTTATTTCAGACTGACTCCATTCAGGTCTTTCAGACTGTTCCCAACGTTGTGTTCTCCTACAGTGCACATCTACCTTAGTTTCATCCAAGAGGAATTCAGTTCACCCATCTCAAGACTGGTCCAGAATATAAACCAAAGTACAGTCAGTGGAGACAATCAGAAGATTCACTGTTCTAAACTAAACAGCTAATACAAGTGTTCTTATCATGTAAAGTCTATAAACCAATTCCCATCTTTAGAACTACCAGGATTTGGTACTTCCTTATTTCAGTGACATTATTCCCAATTTGTCTACAATAAGTAAAATCAGAATACAAGTTTAAAAGAAGTTAAAAGTATATATCTTATACCATTTACCATATATGCAAAAGATTCAGAAACTTACCATATCAGTATCTGAAACAGGTCCAAAACTGGTCACATAGATGTTAGTGAAGACTTCAGTAATACTGTCTGATATAAAAAGAAAAAAGCAAGCAAGCATTTTAAATGTACAGTACTTCTTCAAACTCTCAATGCAAAATTATGGGACATTTTGAACAATTTTTTGTCCTTATTTACTTCTAACCAGTATCCTGTTGTAAATACTGGGAGTCTCTACTTGACTTAACACAGAGGTTATTGGATAAGAGTTTGTCCCACTGAGTAGTTTGTTTTAGTTAAAGGACTATACAACCATCAGCAACTACACACGTATTTCCCATTTCTCCACCAGCAAAAATAGCCACACTGTTACCACAGTAGTACAGTTCTAAACATAAAGGCCTTTGTTGCAGAGGTGTTATCTCTGTTGTTGCAGATCGTTCCAACTGCAGTCTTTCTAGTTCAAGGCTGTATTCTCCATCCAGAATAGCTTTTTCAAAGCCAAAGACAAGAAAAACCTTAAAAAGCAATTATTGACTACACCAAATGCAACACTCAACAGCATCCTACTTTTAATTTGGTATGTTTTTAGGTGCCACGTATTTTAACATAATAGTTCCTTTCCTTGATATGCTGTGCTCCTGATACATTGTTGTGGTACTATAAACACTATAAGAAAATGTTCTTCCTAATCATTGTAGTCAGACAGCCATGAAATCAGAATATTAAATATTGTACTGCAGGGAAAAATAATTGCTGATTTTTCTATCTTCAGTTTTCAATTAGGCTCAAAATGGAATGATATTCACTAAGAGGGATAGCACACACTTGCAGGAAATTTCTTACAGCAGTTGCCAACTACTGTCTGCACTCAAGATAGTCAACATGAGAAATTCTCTGCCTTATAGCCAGTTGCTGGCTGGAAAATAAATATTTGAATACAACTAGCTGCAATTTGAATAACCCCAGAATTTCCCATTCCTAAAAGTAATACAACTGCCTTTTATATGAGTGATCCTGCTGTTATACTATGAATTCCATATTTAATCATCATTTAATATAGATAATTAATCATTTCTATATGCCTAAAAGCTACATTCTGCCAAATATGTGGTATAGGCAGATTTTACTTTTAATTGTATTGAGGCTAACAGTATAATCACTGCCCTCTCTTGGTAGAAATCAGCAGTGATCATCCATGATGGCAGATGCTCTACCAGCCACCAGGCAAAGGCAAGACCTTTCTATGAGTGCCCGCAGTGTATTTTCAAAGGGATGTAGCTGCAGAGATGAGGTGATCCTGTACTTTCAGGAAACTTCTGTAGCATGGGGAGGGTACATTCCTGCACTCACACCTTTAAAAAAGCTTGAATTTCCTTCTCCAGTGGAACACTACACCCCTGTTTATCAGAATACAGAACTTTGTAAAGCCTTCCCAACAAGAAGAATCTTCTTTCCCAGATTGTCTCTGCTTTTTAAGCAAATAAATGCAGGCTGATTCTTACTATGCATCATTCTGAAAGCTGAAAAAGCACACTTCCCCTGCGTGTTCTGAGAGATGTTGTTTGTGTAACAGAGACTTCTGTAATCCCATATGCAGCATCTATACACAAGCTGAGTTGACGTGTACTCCAAAAATCTTCCAAACTAATTTTAAGTCAGTGGACAACAAGAGGTGCTGAGTCTGTACTGTTCAACAAGGTTAACATATGAGTCTGGCTGAAATACCTTACAGAAACCACAAGTACAGTTCAGAAGGCTAGTGACTACATGTTGCCTGTGGGAGACTCTCCAGAAAAAACAATTATTCTCGCCAAATGGTTACCTGGCACAGGCTGAGATGAAATGGAAAAGTGACAGGAGAGATACTCTTCGGGGGGTAAAACAGTGCTGCAGGGACTAACTGTGAAATTTGGCCTGTACTGTGAAATTTGGTCTGTGCTGTGAAATTTGGCCTGTACTATAATGACAACATGAAATCTTAATTACAGTTACATGAAAAACAGTGGTGTTAAAAAAATATGACGGACAATCAAGTATCTTGACAGCAGAAAACCAAGGCTAATTTCAATTATACTGGTATAATCCGAAGGAACCCTACTATTAGCAACAAGGTCACTTGGCAAATCTTAATCTGCACATACTGCCCCTCAAATGGTTGGAAGCACAGTCCTCTCGTAACGTCACCCTGTTGCTATCAGTTGTTTGCATCTAACTTGTTTGACATATGGGAATGAGTTTACAATTTGCATATAGTAAACTACAGGACATGGAATATTCAGGCTTGCCTTGCATTTCAAGTTTTAATTAAAAACAAAAGTTCCATATATTATCATCTTATTTGTACATATTTCTGGATCCATCCTCCCACCAGAAATGAGCAGAGATGACAGAGCTGAGAACAAACAAATTGACCACAACACACCATTTAATGCTATTGCAACAGTCTGTAGATTCATCCTGTTGGTGTACATTACTCACTTCAGATCACTTCAAATTCTTGGAGTGAAGGATCAAGACTTGGGGAGTGGAGAGGGTATGGATGGGAAGAAGAAGAGGTTTTCTATCCATAGACCCTCAGCTGCAAGAGCTTCATTTCAGGTTGTCATAATTAAGAAAAGCACTTCAATGTATATAAAAAATTCTGAGGCAAATTAATCCCTCATAGTTTCAGGAATGGGAATGGATGCAAATTAATCATGCAACTTTTTTTTTTTCTTTTTTATTTCCAAACTGCCTTAAACCAGCATAGCTCGAGGCAGTGATGACAGCATGAGTTTCAAGGCAACCAGTTGCTCTTCCCTGATGTGAGGGTTAATTCCAGTGGCAGGCATCCCACCAGGATGCTTTTCCTCAGGCAAGAAGCTCACCACAGCAGAGAGTGAGGGAGTAGGTAGAACACCTTGAAATGGGGTATGAAAGGAACAAGGGAAGCTGAAAAGTCACAAGAAATGACAAGACTGAGGGAAAAAGGAAGGATAAGAAAGCAGAACGAAAGAAGAAAGGAAGAAAAACAAAAGAGGAAAGTACACAAAAGAGGAACCGGCAGATTTTTATTTCTGTCTCCTATTTTCTCTCAAAATTCTGCATATTTTAGAACTTCTAATTTATACCCCACATACAAGGAAACTGGTCCTTATAAACAAAAGAAGATGAAATGTAATAAATCTTTAATTACTCCTGTTCCCATCTGTTAGTATTAGCAGTCTGAGCCTTGTGTCTGCTGCTTCTTTGTTATTTGACAATTACAATTAAGTTTGCTCTGAATTACAAATTTGAACTGAAGGTTTCAGAATCGGTTTCCATTAAAACAAAAAAATTTATCCCTTTTTACAACAAATATTGTAGTTATTACTTTGAAAGAATACATGCTTGTCAAATAAAGTCTGTATTAAAACATATCATTTTGTCCCACTAGTAACTTACTGAAAACAATTCAGAGGCACAAAGCACAGTTTCAGATGGACTCTGATCAGAATTCATCCATCAGGCACCACAGTTACAGGCTTTTTATAAATCACATTCTGTCATGAACAGCACAAGTCATCACACTTAGCCCACTGGAGATTCAAACAGGTCTGGATCATCAGTGCTTGTGGAAAAGCCAAAGAATTGTACTCTAAAAAATTGTTCAATGCAACATGTGTTCGTGCACAAATCTAGAGTCTAGTTTTTTGAGAAAAATTTAGGTCAAGTTTTTTCCACTAGAGTTACAAAATCTTTTTCTTCAATTGACATATAAACATGTAACTAAGAGGTGTGATTTTCAAAAGTGCTTAAATCAATTAATGCCTAGTACTTTTGAAAAATAGTCCAGTTTTTAAGGAAGAATCCTCTTTTGGGAGAAGGGGTGGCTGACTCATTTATACTGTGAGCTCCTAAGTTATTCTGAATCACCGCCTTTGAAGGTTAAACAACAGGAACAGGAAAAAGTATGGATATAATTTCTATTTCTGATGTTTCTTTTAGAGGAAAAAAATCTTGGACAAAGAATATGACATGTAGATGACATTGTCCTATGAAGTGCTCTGAAATTCAACAAATGCCATTATGGCATTGTTGCTAACTTGTCTTGGCCATAAATGTTGAAAGAGAATCCTTATCTGACGTAGCATAGGCAAATTTCTCAGAATATGGAAGCCAAAGGTAAACTGACAAAAAAAGAATAGAGAGCTAAGAATAAAGAGAGGAAGAAAAGCATATCCTATAGAAGTAGTAAAAGCAATAACTATTATGTTTCACATAGTTCTCAAGAAATGGTTTCTTCTGAGTCCTTTTCCTTACTTGAACTGTCATATCAACACTGGGGGGAAAAAAAAAAAAAAGCAAAAGCAATAAATATACCAAATTGCAGAAGATTTATATATATATCCTTATCTATCCTTAGCTGGAAGGTTTACTGTGTGCTTTAATTACATTTACGATTTTGCAAACATTAATTATAATAAGTTTCTCTGAAGAAAATAATTTTATTATCTTAGTTTCTCTGTACTTGGGAAGCTGAGGCAGAAGAATTAAATGAAGTGCAAGTAATGTGAAGCATAGGTGTTTACTAAGTCTGGCTTCAGCTATCCAACATTAAGTATCCATACTGGAAAATGTCAACATCATTGACTCATCAAAATTAGGAGTTTAGAGCTCAGTTAAGAGTTGGCATCAGTGCCTTTGTCCATTCCATTATGCCAGCTCTTCTGCTGCTGGGATACCCTTTCTGATGGTCTGAAGTCCTGATGACTTGCTCCGCAGTAGAAGAGCTGACTCAGCTGAAGTAGGCCGATTGGCAGAGAATTTGCACAGGCTGAAGTCTAAATCAATCACAGGTTGAGTAATGGAAATGGTCAGATGGAAAGGTTCCTCATCAGCATTTACCAATTTGACAAAATTGGAAATTTCCACAGAGGCAACTCAATTTTGAATGAGTTCCTTTGGACTGTTGCCTCCCAGGCAGTTTTCAAAACTTCTCTGCTTTCTTTCAAATGTTGCTTCTCAGCTGCCTGCATCTCTGAAGGGGTACAGAGGGTTTCAGCGACTACAGCATGGGGTAGCTAGACATGTAGGGTTGCACACATCTGAGAGCTCTCCCTTTCCTAGAGAACTCGGAGGCAGGATTATCTTTCTTGAAATAAATTTTCTGAATATCTCTCAAATTTGAAAATTATCTGTGTTTTGCTCATTCCTCCTCTCCTCTTACCAGAACAATTAACAATCCTTTCACTTCAGAGAGTGTAGGGCCAAACACACATGGCTAGTTCTAGGTGCGTTCAAAAGAAGAGAGGAAAGGAGTGCGATCATTGCAAAGTCTTCAGAGTGGACCATCAGCAAAGTTCCAGATGTTTGTTTGCTTGAATCTGGCTACATTATCCATTAATGTGTCAAGGTTACCTTCAAAAGAAAACAAGCTAGCAGATTGGGTTGGACTTTTTTTTAATTTGAATTTTCCGTCAATACAACTGCAAATCCAGGGTCTGGGCAGCTAAAATAAAAGCCAATCTGTTCGAGGTAATCCAAAACCAAGTATTCTTGGTGGGACAGAGCTTTTAAAATATACATACACAGTTCTAATGCATAGCATGAAACAATTTATTTTAAATATTATTTTAAATGTAGAGTAAATAGTACCCAGGAGAACACTGCAAGGTTGTAACTGAAGGGCTGCTACAGCATGTAAAAAAATGTGAACCTAAAATATTGCTCTTTAATTATATCAACAAAAAATAAAAAAGGAGGTCAAGCTGCAGTGCTGTGGGAGCCTTAACTAAGGATTTCTGAGTTTTTGTGGAAATGCTGTCAAAAGTTTGATGTTACTTTAATTATTTTGCTATAAAAAGTATTTAACTGGAAATGACATTGTTCTGACATTGTAATATGGTCTCTAAGGGCACTCTTGGCAATGTTGCTCAAAGGCTTTGAAATTGTCATTCATAATACAAGTCAGGAATTGCACAGGTGAAGCAGCCAGGGTCTTAATCCATCAAACACTGCTCCAACTCAACATGCTCCCCTTATCTGACAAGCTCTTTAGTGTGTCTGTTGACAGCTCAAGACACTCTGGTTGTCAGGGAATGGAGGTCAGAGGAGGTTATGCAATGTGGAGCCGCAAGAACAGCAAAATCCATAGGAATGCAGATACTTCAAAACACTGTTCTGCCAGTTCTTTGTTTTTGGTGCTTTACATGACATTTTATGTATCTAACCACTTAGCATCTTCATTCTTTATCCACTGTTAAATTACAAGAGTTTCAAAGCCACATGTGCACACACAAATACACTTCCAAATTGTAAATTGAAGCCAGCTGTGAGAAGAAACAAATTCACTTCCCTTCTTGACATCAGCACTTCCCTTCCAATAGCCTCACTGTATCCTCAATCTATCAGCAAGACAATCTCTTAATATGAGCCATAAGTAAACTTCTCTTTCAAATCTCCACCTTTTAACACAGCATATGCAGAGCAAGTTCACTAGTAAGACCTAGTAATATGTGTGTTACTGTTAACAGTTGCTCTCTTGATTAACTCTGGTGTAAATGAGACATAAATTGGGCACTATAATTGCATTCTTATGGCATTCACTGAAATAAGAATATATTCTGGAGAAAATATTCTGGAGAAAGATACAGGAATTGAAAGCCAGTAGGCTAACAGACCCTGCCTGATTTTCCTCTGAAGAGTTTATACCTGTTAACAGACATTCTATCATATACTAAATAGACAGCTCCATGTAAACACTACCAGAGACCCTCTCAAGGCCTACACAGAACTCATGAAATTGGGAAAATTGGTAAAGCAATACTGTACTCTTGAAATAAATACCGTTATGTCATTTAGACTAACTGAATACTTGGTCCTGTGTATAAGCTTATTCTTGAACTGGAATTTTTATTTCAGAAAAGTAGCATTTATTTTTCTTAAACTGAATACAGAAGGTCCGAAATAGCAGGAAAATATAAAGTTGAGGGAATGCAATACTAAACTTAAGTTAAAAGTAAATGTATCTTTAGAGACAAGTGAGACTTTTTGACAGTTAAAAAACCCCACACATTAACATGAAAAGAAATTTAGCTTAACTGTCAACATCCTTTTATTCTGTAGACTTGGGAAAACATTTTCAGATATGTTTTTAGCTGAGCTAACATCTTTTTTAGGTGTAGGCTACCCACAAAGTGTGCACAGAATAAAATGCAGGCATATCTACAACACAAATAGTGTGATATTTCTCCACAGTCAATTAATTAGTCAGATTTGTCCTGTATGTAAAAACACTGGTGTAAACTGTAAGAGCACTGTTTCCAGCTAGCAAATGGAAAATTAAAAAGTTTTCTCTGTGCTGACTGGTACATTTACCCATAACTAAGATAATTTTCATATGCATTTGACAGGTTTTCAGTTTAACTCTCACTCAAAAAGAGAAGCAGCATGCAGATCATATACACAAACATCATCTTTACTACTTTTCTCCTCTCTCTCTCTACCAAGAGACCTTTAATTTGCAAATCTTGTTACTTCAGGTAATAAAATTAAGCACATTTCCAAAGGATTCTATGAATGAAGAGCCTTGGACACAAGTGATATTTGAGGTGCAGTTTTAACTTCACTACCAGCTTTGTATGAAAATTTCAAAAAGTCACTCAAGGGAAGGGCTGAAGACTGATTTTAGTGCCCAATTATCTTTTTAAGTATCTTGGACATGTTCCACTAAGTTACTTAAGCTCCAAGTTTCCATGTAAATCAATAAAAGTTAATCTGAATGTCTCTGTGGTTCAGATCATAACGGCTACATTTTGCACTTAGATTTGTCTGAAACTCCTTTAGTCCCAAATTCCTGTCTAACATTTTCAGTACCTAAAATTCCCTGGGTGCTTGTATTTTCACCTTAAGGCAAAAATATACTGATGCTGCCAAGCAGCTTAAAGAACTGGCTTTCAACCAAGTCCCAATGAGTTTCTCAAACTATAAATAATTACAAATTTACTGGGCCAAAGACTTTGAGAGAGAAGCAAGAAAACAAGCAAGAGACTGATACCACAGCCTAGCAGTACTCATGGGACGTAGCAGACACAAATTGAAGTCTCTGCTCAATATCTAATTATTTACACAAAGCAGAACAATTCCTTCCGAAGACTGAGGAAGCATACCCTATCTTAGAAAATTCACCTTTGTGGTCAAGACAGACCCTGACACACAGTAACTGGAGTTCATGTATCTGCTTTAAATCAGAGCATGCACTTGAGAAGAGGTGCCCTCTCTCTCACAAGTTCCCATCATCCCAGGCTATCAGCTACTCTCATGGCTCTTCTCAGGGAAGGAGGAATGGCATGAGATCTAGAGGGGCCACACCACTGTGGACAGATGAAGTGGAAACTGGTAATGTTTTCCCACCCAAACATGGATGTTTCACCCATGTTGGTAAGAAAAGGCTTCATCTGCATGCTTCTCTTCAGCATTTTTTAATTAGTTAGCTTGACAGATCCCCTCTTAGTCTATTGACTTTATGAACTGCTTTTGCAGACAGTCAGGGCTATGCCCACACAATTTCTGAAGGGCGCCAATAGGCCTAGCTTTCCCCATGTTCCACAAAGGAGGCCCGGCTGTTTGAAGCAATGAATTCCACTACACATGGGGTCCAGGAGATGTAGGCACTGCCAAACCTAAGCCTTCAGCTTGTATGGGGCTAATTGGCTAAAGAACGTGAATGGCTCTACAGTTCAGCGGTACAAAACATGGATCTCAGTCCATGTTCTGATACATATATAGATACTTGATACAAAGTAAAACATCTCCAGTGGAAGTTAGCAGATTTGGAAAGTAAGAGACATGGATTCATATCCCTTTTACAAATCAGATAGAGAATAAATGAAATGTTTAAACTAGAATGAACTTAATCACTGATAAGAAGGCTACTGTAGTGACTGGTGCAGCCCATACCACATCAGGCCAACCAATCAACCAGTGTCTAGCTTGAATTCTGCTGGTACTTAAACATGAGAGTTAAAACCAATGCATAAGTGCGTATTTTAATTGGTTCTTTGCATGGGGAAAAGAAGAAATGTAGATACTCTTAGTCATTACTGTTGGACTTCCTGGACTTCTGGCACCTCAAAAAACATTTTGACAATCTCAGAGGTATCAACTGTCAAGTGATTAAGATAGCAATTATCTATCTAGACATCTATCTGGATTTTTTTTTCCTATCCTTCAAACAGAGTATTCCTCCAATTTACAGGTCTGTTGTAGATATTAATACAACATGGGTGCTTTGGTTGTATAAACATTTGAGACAATTGAGTAATCAGAAACGGTAGTCTTGACTACATTAAAATTAACGGCGAAAAAATGTGGAAAATAAGAACAAGGAGTGAATGAAATCATTGGGAAGGGCAATCAAAATACATGGGTAGTATGAAATCTGTTCCCATAAAGACAGACTATCATGAAATCTACCCAGTCTCCGTTCCCTTTTCATTACATCCTCACACATTTTTAGTTGGAGTTGCACAAAATGTTCAATAGAAACATGAAAGTGAAAACACAGTTGAGTTTGGCCAGAAGAAATGTGATTTTACTGAGAAGGGTTACTTAAAAGGTTGAAGTAAAATTAACTTATTAATAGCTAACACAGCACATTTGGCAGCAAACCAGAACTATATGGCATCCAAATGAAAAATAAAACATGATCACTAAGTATTATCCCTTTAGAAACCATAGCTTCCATCAGGATGCGTATAATAACCAGGCTGAGTAACAAATGCGACTACAGCATTGTTTAGATCAGGTGGATGAGCATGATGAAACTTAAATGAACCAGACTGCCCCAACGCTGTCTAAAGAATGAGACAGGGGAAGACAAAGAGAACAAGAGCACTCAAACAAGTCTGGAAATGGAAGGGAGCAGACTTTGATAAAGTGATGCTGTAATTATTTGGACTGACCTGAATCAATGTCATCATACAAGAAGAGATGGCAAAGTTATTACTCCCATGCAACCATATTTCCATCCAATCTGCTTAGAGACTTGTGCTATTAGAAAGGAAATCATAGCATGCAGGTAAGGCAGAACAATTCTTTCTCTTTTTTAATTTATGTTTGAATTTTATGACCTCAGTCATGGAACACCCTGGTAAATTCTGCTGCACTACCCTTCTAGGCTAATTTCAGCTTTAATTTCTGTGCTTATTCCAATTCACAGGATTTATAAATCATCCCATTTGATACACTCACTCTGCCAAACCCTCCTGTACTCCAAAACACATCTCGCCATAGCAGCAGTGTCATTTTAAAAAAGTAGCAGCTTCAAGTTTCTTCTTACAGTCATGAAGTGGCCGAGTTTAGACTTGTTAAGATATGCCTTCATTGCACAATGGCTCCTGACTTACTTGATTTTAGTTGCTAGCTTATCTCCTTGTTCATCTCATCTTACATGGGCCCAGGTGCTTTTCTAACCAAGATTACTCAGCCTAGGTTTTCTCCAGATTACAGTCACTCCAGGAGTCACTTTGGCTTATACTGGTAGCATGTCAACTTCCCACTGAAAGTACAAGTTATGAGAGGCAGCTCTCCTTCAGTACCTTCCCACATTCTAAACATTTAAAAGAAAAAAAAAAATCATAATTCCCCGGAAAAACACCAGAGGTCAAAGTTCTTCCTGATCAAGGACATAGGAAATAGCTGCAGAACTCACATTGGAGCGACCACAGAACTGTGATACTCCATATTGGATTTCAACCTTTGGCTACACACTGCTTTTTCTCAGCTAAAACAAGTATTTTCACAGTGCTTATTACCCTCAATAATCATTTAATGAAGATTTGGGTAGCCAGAGGCCCCTGAAATCAGTGAAAAAGGCTTCCTCTGGTGACGGTCAACTTCAGAGGAAGCCTTTGGAGAATGCCTGTCTCTGTGGTCAGCCATGACAAAGAGTTAGAACCCTGGATCTGACAGAAACCAGGATGAAACTCTGGGAAAAATAGTCTTGCTTGTTCTGTGGCAAATGCTCATTGTCACCAGATGTTGGCATCTTCCCAAGGCTTGCTGCTATCAGGGCAAAGTATGAAATTCACACGTTTCCAAGTCCCAAAGGCTGATGGAGCTCCTCTGAAGATCAACAGACTTAAGAAAGCATTGAAAATGACAATCCTTTCAGACATTTCATTTTACTGTCCATGCTTAGTGCCTGGTTACTATACTCCTGGATCATATAGTCATTAAAAATGGAACTACAGTTCTTTTTTCCTTTGCTAGCCTTGTACTTTGCATTCAAGCATGACAGGAACCAATGGCAGAAAAAGGTAGTGTCTTTATTTAATAGAGCTGTGTATTAGGGGGCACTTTTAATGCATTTTTTGCAGCAGAAGCCTTGAATATATTTTTAATAGGTAACGCTGTATGAAGTTCTGTAATAGCATTTCAGAACATTGTGACACACTGTCAAAAAAATAGACAGCATTCTAATCCTTCTAGCAACCAGCCAGCAGTTCCTATTTTAAGCCAGGTGAAATAACTATGAAGGACAGGAAATTAATGTTTATCCAGACAACTCTAATATTCTTAAAAAAGCTCGCATGGATTTACTAAAATCAGCTGGAGATTGTGGGTATGTTAACAGCCTAAATAGCCAGGATGTATAAGAACAGGTAGGCACACTTTTTCTTTACACTTCTCTGATCCCCACAGATGCTGAAATGCATGAAAAGCACAAATCAGACTGGCTGCCAAGCTGCCTTTTTTTATTCTTAACAATTTTTGTTCAGCAGGACAATTCGTAGAATGTTTTTTTTTAGCTTCTTGCTAAACAGTAGTCAAGACAAACAAGGAGTTCATGACTTGACCCAAAAGAGAATCATATTAGTACTTAAATTGAACAAGTAGCTCCCTAATGACCAAAAAATACTAATATGGACAATAATGGGGCAATCTTCTTTTAAATCCCATTTTAACATGTTACAGAGTTGTCAGTTACTCTTCTGTTATCTGGTTAATAATAAAACAGGTCTCAGATTAATACTGTGTAATGTGTACTGTAGCACTCCAAAGTCCCACGGCTGAGTCACTTGAATGTCTCCAAGCTACTTTACAGATAGAAGTGTTTCCCAGAATCTCCTCTAAAACATACTCCCAGGATACTCCTAGAGCTTGGATTAGGCAGACTCAAATTTGTCTTTTATGGTTGTGTGTGACAAGAGAATTACCCTCTGGCTGTCCATAGGACTTTCAGAATCTGCCAGGCTTCTAAATGTGGAAAGGCTACGTATTTGGGACAAGAATCTGCTTTTAATATTAAATTAACAGTTGGTTTTTTACAGACAGAAAATATAAAACAGTTTATTTCTTTATTTGAAATGATACCTAATATGCATTTAATTAGAATCCAGTTTCTTAAAATGCATATTCTTCTAAGCCGATACTTTGGCTTTCTGAGAATGCAGACAGCATATAACACAAAATATTATTTTAAAACAATTTGTTATTTTAAAAATAGCATATTATGCAGTAGGAAACAAGATTATCTGTTCATTTTTTATGGTCAAGTAAAAAATAAGCCTGGTTAAAAAAAAAAAAAATATCTCTGACAGCTTTTAGTACCCAGCAGATAGAGAGGGATTATTAAGGATGTGACCACTCTATTATCTCAAACAACAGGCATTTATATTTCTCCTTTCTCATCATCATTTATTTATTTACTTCTCCAGGAGGAAATATCTTCCCTTTTGTTCAGAAACTGCGTGAGGCAATGCAGTACCAAATTCACATTTAAAGATCTAGTAGAAAGAAGTTCACCAGTAGTCAATTAACACTATGAACACTGATAAGGACAGTCTGTGAAATGCCCTGGCATGCCCTCAGTATGGCAGAGAGGTTTTATCAACACAGCTCTAAATCTAAGGCTCAAAGTTCTGGTTTTTGCCTCTAAACTGTGAAAAATATAAATTATTTCAAATAATCAGAATAAAAAGGCATCTACAGCAGTCTTTAGATTGTCAGTCAGAGAGAAATATCTAGAACAGGGGCATCAAACTCTTTTTCACCCAGAGCCAAATCAGCCTCGTGGTTGCCTTCAAAGGGCCGAATGTAATTTTAGGACTGCATAAATGTAACTATTCCTACACTTTTCCTACAATTTTAGGACTGTAAGTGTAGGAATAGTTACATTTATGCAGTCCTAAAATTACATTCGGCCCTTTGAAGGCAACCACGAGGCTGATTTGGCTCTGGGTGAAAAAGAGTTTGATGCCCCTGTTCTAAAACATTAGGCTAGTATATTCAGGGCAGGAATTGTCCCCTCAACCCACCGCTAAATTCTTGAAAGATAAATACAGATTCTCCTTCCTCCTCCATTTCATTTCTGCTCTCTGGTGTTGTGCTGAAAGGCTCACACATTTGAGGGAATTGAAAACGATAATAAAGGATCATAAAGGTAATAACTCCCAATCTCCTGATAGGAGTGGTCTGAAGAACCTATTATCCTAGGACAACTGAGAATGGATACAAGAAAGAAAAAGCAGGGAATGCATTGGAAGACAATGACCTCTCTCTTGGATGAGAGAATTGGCACCAAGCAACAGAAACCAACAAAGAGAAGAATAACTCCTAATCTTTCAGTCAGAAGATACACTGCTTTTCTGACATTCAGGTTTTCAAGGAATCAAGAGAATGCAATTTTTAAAATTGAGACAGAGGGTGTTAAATGCAGATAGGTAATTCCAGGAAACTGCATTCACATGAAAGATCACAAATGCAAGCAGCCTAGAAACACTTCAAGAAAACAATTAGGAGTTTCAAAAAAACAGCTTATTTAGAAGTCACCTTTCCAGGTGGAAGATATCTTCTGTATAAACCTCCTCAGTCAGGTCAAATTGGTATTAGAAATATTGTGACCTGCAAAACAAAGCACTGTACTGGAGCTTGGAGACATGGGTCCGTTCCATTACCAACGGTGGGTCACACCTCCTGGTTACTTCGCCCTCATGGACCTTCTGTATCTACTCTAATATAAAAGTCACTCCTTTTGCAAAGTAGTCCGAGTTCTCTGATACATTTTCAGTGTCATTGATGTGAGAAAAGTCATGATGTGCATATAATGGACATGTAGGTTTTATAGCATACGTCAGTTTTTAACTGATTCTTATTGAACTGTATGTGTCAGAACATAGCAAAGGTCAGTGGTCCATGGCACTGAATTTGGATTGCAATCAGTTCTATTAGTCATAACATTACAAGATTACAAGATAAGTAATTCACAGTTCGCAAGAAACACATAGTAAGCAGATAGAACATGGAGCATTCATGTTTTTCCCAAACACATTGCAGATTAGGATGCATGATCTCTACTGGTTCAACAAAAAAAATGCATGTGCAGGACCAAGTATGTGTGTATAGACACAAAAAATAAATTTAATTTGGTCAGATGCAACTAAATCCAATCTCTGACTGCAGCAACATAACTTTACTGAAATGTTTCATGTCCTCTGATGTGCACAATAATCCCAGGTAAAAGGGAAATTGATTTACGCTGCTTTCACAGAGTTAACTGCTCTAATTATTAAATAGCCTCAACATATGACAATGAACTATGTAATGTAAATCAAGAGCTGTGTGCTAGAAAATAATCACACAAATGGCTCCCAAATAGAAACACCACTTCCAGAAGGTTAGCAGAATCATACCTTCCTAACACACAGACTATTTCAGAAAAATAGTGCTGACATATTCTTCATTATAAAGCAAATCATTATTAGGATGACAGTGGTAAACAAAACTCCTTTAGCTTGTGATTAATTTAATTCAAGCATTAACCTGAAAAAACAGACATTAAAAAGTTTGTAAAGATTAATTTTGGCATATTAAAGTGCTTTGATTCTTATCATTAAAATTTATTAGACTTTTGACAGTACTAATTCAAAATCTTCTGCTGATGCTTTAATTTAGCAGGCTAGTGAATTATACAGCAACACAAAACGTTATGTGGTGTATCCTCTATAGCTGCTTTTTGAGACAGAAAACTCATTGTTGAAAATCATTACTGTCAGAAATTCATATACAGGCATATACCATAATGATGAAACTGCTTACGTTATTCTACTTTCAAGCTTTCAAAGAGTATTTGAAAAAAAATATTATTCAGCTATCTTAATCTGCCAGTTGTCTAAAAGTGGTCAGTGTTTAGTATCACCATTTTATCTCCCTTCTTCACTCTCCATCTATTTTGTTCTGCCCTCCTGCCATTTCCCTCATTCCTTGCTCATGATGGTTTTTCGCTTTGGCTTGTATTACCCTGGCACTAGGCTGTTGAAAAACAGTGTTATGTTCTACTTCATGTCTGTTTCCTGGAGTCTTTAGAAGCTATGGTTAGATACTAATAGTAGCTAATAATACGAACAACTAATACAGACCAAAATACTGTAAAACACAAAGCAGATGCAGTTTAAATGTACAGGCAATTACAATGTCCTTCTGCACGATCCTTGTTGATGAAATACTTCTCTCTCTACACACTACTCATTCTAAAAATCAGATGCACAGTGTTGTACAGCTTTTTGGTTCCCTACACTGCCCATCTAATGACGACAAAGTAAACTGAGAATGACTCAATGAAATAAAATACTGTATTTTCCCATGTTAAACCCTTTTCAGGACTCTAAGTTATGGTGATAGTGGGAATAATGTGGCTAGAGTCACTTTTAATCTATTAGTCAAATCCCAGCTTCTGCTGAATGTTAGAAAATCCAAGGCAAAAAAACCTTAAAAAGGATATGTCCTCCATGTTTTTCCAGATCTTTCCTGTTTATCCCCAAGTTTCTGTTTGTCACAGTGGATTGTTTATGAATAATAAACCTTATAATATCTTTAGGTGATTATACAATTGAATAAGAGATCTCTATATCTTCCTTCTTATATTCCTTAGTTAGCACTCTTTCTTTGGTACATCTTAGTAAAGAAAAGATTTGAAATGTAACATTGTGTGTCTCCTATACAAAGCATATAGGAAACTGAGTACTTCATGGCTACACAATAGCAGTTAACATTAAAGGATTTCCCTGATACCATTTATAAGTACACCTTTTAGTGTAACCCAGAACAATACCAATTTTGTATTATAAAATGTGTCTTTGTTGCTACAGAAGGACTAACATTTTTTTCATTGTAAGCATATACACATTGATTTCTACATTTCAAATTCACTCTTTGGTGGTTAAAATCCACTACTAAATATCCATGAAATCCATTAAAATCCCCCAAATATATCCTGGACAAATTTCTAATGCTTTTAAATATTTCTGCAAATGTTTCAGAGTTAGATTGTTTAAATAATAGTTATATTTCCAATTCAGGTGGCATTACACAAATTGTATCACTCCACGCGGGTAATAAAAATTTTGGAACTGTAACATTGCAGTTCCTTGGAACTTGGCTATTAAAAATAGTCAGCCTGGGTGAGAAGCAGCTCTATATTTCAGATAGCAAACTCACTGCAAGATTTATGTAACATGATAAGAGGGCTTAGTGGGAAGCCGTCAACAGCAGAATACCTTGGATATCAGCAAGGCCACTGCATTTCAACCACTTTCCAAATAACCCAGAATAAAGGTATCACTGAAAAAAAGGTGATGTTTGTCTTAGCCCATCAAATCTGGTTGAAAAATTAAACCATCCCATCAGTCTGATTTACAAGGAGTTCCAACAATGAGCTCCACAGGAATCTGCAGGATCTGCTTTCATGTCTTCATTATATTTGAGATAAAAGTAAGCAAAACCTTAATTCAGCCTTGGTGTCATCAGCAGTATTTCTAGCTTTAGAAGCAAATGTTGATACTTTGCCAGGAAAAAAAAAAAAAAAAAAAAAAAAACAGTACTGAATATGCATGTTCAGTGAACTGGGAGATTGGGAGATCCTCCCAGACAGGCTCCTTCATAGGCATATAAACTTTACAGTAAAGTACCTAGATTTTTGTTAACCATTGTGAAGCATAACACTTTGCCACTTTGCACAGTGCAACACTTTCCTTGATTGCAACACTCTGCACAGTTGTAACATTAATTTTATTTTGATATCATCACTGTTGATTTATCCACAGACTTTCAATAAATAAATAAATAAGCTTTGTTTAGCTCCTCAGCCATTATCCTATCCTACATAATTTTTTGCTGGTTTGTTGTTCAGTATCGCAACAGTTTCTGAGGGTGTTTTATCCTTCTACTTTCCTAATGATTCATTCTGTAGAATGCTTCAGCTACTGAGTTAGTTCTGTTCTTAGATTTTAGCACCATCTGCATGCCCTGGATAACTAATTAAATGAGATTTTCATATCCTCCCCTTATTGCTTTTCCATTTTTTTACAAGGAATGCTTTTTGCCAATACACATTACCCACAACTCCAACATAAATTAATCTGACTTTCTCTCTGACTCCTTAGAAAACACTATTATGGCCAGATTCCATGTGACCCTTCCAGGTACGCCCAAGAAAGAGCATAAGGTAGCTTACTCCTTGTATCCCAGCATAACTACATAGATAGTGGACTTTCAGAAAATGCAAGTGCTGCTCTGAATTGCTCCGCAGAGAGACAGAGAGACATCACCATTTCCAAAAGGTGAAATTGGAGCAAAGAAGGGCTAAGGAAGCAACCAGAACTGAACACGGGAACAGTACTTTTCACAGTAGTGAAAGCTTTCCTATATTGTTCTGCAGCAAAAATACTCAAAGGACCTTCTTTTAGGATATTCAGAATGTGTATTAAGCATGACGAGGCTGACAAACACTGCTAAGATTTGAATGCCCTGCTAGGGGACTGCTACAGCTACAAACTCTTCTAAAACCAGTTAAAAACTCTGAGTCACAAAGATATATAAACACACTGCCCTAAATTTAACATATTGCAGATTATCAGCATATGAGCATGGCCTTGTTTCCTGGCAACTGAATACATACAACTCTTTGATTATCACACCCATATACATATATATATATATAACTCTCTTGATCTGGGAGCTGGGAGGAAGAGTTTTCTGGGAAAAAAAGATTTTTTCCCTTTTAGCTCATATTGGTGAGCACATCATACAGCTTTTAATCATAGAGTCTGATACTCTACACTTCTGCAACATTTCTATGCAATGATATATCCAGTGCTGCAAAGACAAGTGCTCACTGCTCACCATCTCTCATAACAATAATCAGAAATAATTCTTCTCAGTTCTCTTTGGTTTTCCTGCTCAATATCTACAAAATGTTGTAAAAAAAAAGGTTTTGCTATGTCTGTAAGTGAAATGCAATGGAGATTATTAGTTCAAGCATCAGAGCCCCAGAAAGTCACCTTGCAGCAGAGATGGATCCTTCAAAATGGAACCACAGTGGCATTTAGTTTTCACCTTTCTACTGTCTGATCTTTCTCAGTTTTTTTAATAACCAACATTCACCTCTTTGGTTATAATGAGAATGCCATTCTTGAAGCTGGTGAGAATCACTACAGTTTGTGGAAAGATCCTCAGATTATATAAACTTGCATAGCTCTTTTCGATGTCAATACAGCAGTTGAAAATCTGGTCTTCAGGCTATGAAGTCCAGTCCTCTGTCCTTGTACCTTCCCTTTATGTTTTTTTTTCAGCATTTAAGTTTTATATTTTCTAAGTGTTATATTCAATTATATTTTATACATTTGGGAGAGTAGAATAGACAGAAGTTATCTAGCTTCTGGAAATGACCAATTTCCAACATGAGAAAGCAAAGCCGGCTGAATAACTTATGGAGATTGTAAGATTACTGAAGCATCCAACATGATATCAAAATCCTAGCAACATCTCTATTTCTTCCCCTTTCCTTCTTCTTTTTCATCTTGAAATGAAGATACATTTTTTTTTTTTAAATAAGTATGTTTTTGTTGATACACCTAATACACAACAACATCAACATATTAAAAGAGACGACTGCCTTAATCTATGTCCCTTTTTCCTTTAATCATGTCTGTCCATGGGGCAGATGAAAGCAGACAGAGCAGACAAATAATTCAGTCACTTCCAGATTTGAATGCAGCTGTATCTCAGCTTGAACACTGGTGTCTCACCATTTGAAGATCTAAATTCTCTTTTGGTCCCTTGATTAGTTTTAGTGTCCGCTGTTGTGTGGATTTCTTTTTCTACATGCTAATAAGAATCAAAGGATTTATGGAAAAGTGCTAACCTAAGTGCCTCGAAAACTTTACAGTAAATAAATAGAAGAAAATGCCTTCATGAAGAAAATCATATACAATCAAACTCTGGATGACTTATCATTTGCATGGTTGTATTTCATATAAATTAGTGCTAATGACATATAGAATTTGTTTTGAAACTGAACTTGTACTTTATTTTGATGTCTAAACAAAAATGGCACAGAATGTTTAGGTAAAATAGTTCAGGTCGAAATTGACAGTTTAGTCAAGAGTGTTGCAGCTGCAATCCTGTGCTAAGCGTAAAATGAGTACAGAGAAAAAATTATCTCCGCTTGAATATTCTTATGCCTATTCATATGAAGGCAGGAGGCTGGGGTATTCTCCAAATCATATGAGATATTTCCAGCTTCAGGGGACAGTGCAGTATTTTCTTTTCCCTGCCCACACCCACTTTGCAGACTATCGCATCACTACCGTGCTCATACATGATTCAAGGACCCCAGCTGCTAGGACGGCCAATAGCCAAAATCTGTTTATACGACAGAGCTGCATCACGAGCAAAAGTTAAAGCTGCCTTAACAGTCTAGAGAAAATAGTACTCACTTCTGCAGTGTATTGATGTATCAGTCAAGCATCAAGTTACATACTATAAGTACCCACATCAAGTCTTCCAGTAAAATTAATTATAAATCTACCCCTAAACTCAAGAACAAATTCCCAGACAATTACTTAGCTGAAATGCCAGTGTTAAGCTAACACTTTTCATTATTAAAAACATGTTTGAGATAAATAATTCTTCACAATGAGCTGAATTTTTGCTAGAAGACATCTCTGAAAATGTCTTACAACAGGTAAAAGTGGGCTGGTGAACATTTCTTGCTTTCAGAGGACTTTAAAAGAATCCATTTCAGACCATGGACTATTTCTGTTGTAGCACATTGGGCCAGATTGTGACTTCAGTCATAGTAGTTTAGCAGAATAATGCAAGCTGCTATGTCAAAGTAAATGCTCTACTGGTTTGAACTGAATTGTTTCAGATTCATATAAATGCAAGTGGAACAGAACTGAGACTTAGTATATTAAATTAATGACATGTGGCATGGTCAAAATGCAGTCATCTATGCAAAACCACTTTTAGAAAATATCAGGACTCACTAGCCACATAACATTTAAAAAAAATGTAGTATTTCCATTTTTCTTTCCAAGGTACATGTTAATAGAAATATAGGAATAAAATGTTACAAAATTTCTGAAATACAAAACTCAGTAATTACTAAGCATTATGTAAGAAAGCACTGTTTAGCATATTTCATATGGATTATCACAATTGAATTTACAAGCATTCTTTTAAACTATAGGAATCTCTCTACCTACAGTTGAAGTATTCTTGCAGATTAACATTAATGCATCATGAATCATCATGGTTTAATATGCATGACACAGTTTCATTTCACACATGTTCCGCATGGGTTGATTGCCATGTATGCCAATATCAAACAGATGTTAATTCTTCAGTTTTTATGCTTCCAAAGTATATTTTAATTACCTAAGAGCCTTGGCAAAATAAAAGAGGGAGTTATTTTGAATTAATGGAAAATCTAAAATCTAAAATAAAAATCCATTAGAAAAATAGTTTTTAATATTTGTGATATCACCAATATAGATTTGAATATCCAAAATAATAAATGCTAGCAAAAGAACTGCAGACTGCTCTCATTAAATGGCACGTTCATTTTTGTAAACAAGAATTTTTCATTATTTTTCTAATTTAAAAAATAATTTTAAAACCCCTGCCAATTAAACATGACCTTTATGATATGAAATGTTTCTCCAAGTCACTTGCAAGGCGTTGTATGTTCATACTGTGTCGAAAGTCTTAAATTCAGGTATTTTGCAAAGAAAGCAAATCTCTGTGCAAAATATCACTACACAAATTCTCACATTTGCAGTGCTGTCTCATTTTATGGATCATCTTAATTAAAAAGTCCTTAAATATAAAATATTTCACAGGTCTTCACTGTACAGAGGCCAGAAATGGAAATGAAAAGATATTCCAGGTTAAGATTAATGTATAATGAGAAAAGTCTTGCCAGCCAGCACCAGCTCCCTCTTTGTGCTGTGTCAGACACAAGACAAGATCCCCCAGAACCAAAACAGCAGCAGAGTCACAGGTCAGGATGGACAAATCTTGGCTAAAAACTGTGAGCTTTAACTAATTCCCTGTTTGATCAAACAGAGTTGTTAGAGCAATTTCCATGCAAGTCAGAGCAGGTCTCCAGCTTTGGGCTTGATCTTACTGAAATCAACAAGAACAGGAACGGCTCCCAGGAATTTTGCACTAGAATTAGTTTTAGCAAGGTGCAACAGTCTCCAGGTTGAAAATTACAATTGCCAAAACTGTTAACTGTTAACTACTACTACTAATAATAATAATAAACATTGTTATATTAAATACATAAATATTTATGTTAAATAGTATAATCTGTACATAAGCAACAATGGTAGATAAAATGTTATCAAAAATAAGATATTCTGCCCTTCTCCATACCATAGAGACCCTTCTGCACAGTAATACTACCAACACCAAAAAATTATTTAAATTTCTTTCTTACATACTTACATGGGCTGGCATACAGGTCTAAAATGAAAATGTGAACTGACATTTTGAAAAATAACTGACAGTCATGGCACAAGAGTGCAGTGACCTCTGTCCTCCAATATTCCCTTATTTCTTTCTTTTTTTTTTTTTTTTTAATGCCCAAATACAAGCAAGGTACCCAGAAACAGCATGCTAATTACCAATGAAACCCTAATTCTAAGGAAGTCAAAGATACAATATCCCCATTGAATTTACTGGGACAAGGAATTAATCTCAAATGTGCATTTTACACACACGACACAAATCACTTGTGCAGATTTCTGAAAACTCATCGCATTGCAGGGATTCAAGCCTGCATTCCTTGCTCAACCAAAATTCCCTGACTGGAATAACAGCTTCAGATGTTATTTCTGTTCTCATTCTGTTTTACTATGTTAAATCACCAGATTTTTTTTCTTTTTACTTAAGATAAATGTGTGAAAGTGCCTCCTTTCCATTCATAGATGTTATCTTGCTCAAACTTCAAATGATTCAGCTGGATGAACATAGAGTTATAAATAATTTATCAAGATATGTACCAGTTGCTAGGAAAAAAAAAAAAAAAAACTGAAGGAAGAATATCACTGCATAAAATCTGAACATTAAAACTGATTTTTTTAAATCAATCTTTAATTGTTTTTATTACCTCCTAATCCAGGTCTGAGACGATTATCATAACCATCCAGAAGTCTGTCTAGAATTCTTGTAAATATGGTGATGTTATTCTTAGCTTCGTCTTCCAAGGAGTCAGCCAGCACTGATCTAAATGGACATTTTACATTTTAGAAAGAGGTAGATATGTTTTCATTTACACTCAAAATGCAGTTTTTGCAGACTGGTCTTGAATATATAAATTATTGCCCTCTAACAGGAAGGGAGTAGTTAAGAGTATATTAATACACAATTTTAATATAACATGTTCAGATACTTAAGAGTCAGTTGTATACTATTTAAAATTTCCAGGTAGTCGTTTTCCAGTAGCCTCTACTTCTAGTCCACATCGCATCACCATGAACACTACTTCAAGTAGTGTTGCACTTGGCTGTGCAGGTGCAAAAGCCTAAAGGAGTTTTCCAGGCCTCAGTGACATGTCACTCCCAGACTAATAACCCAGGTTCCCACACACAAAACTGTCTCCTTCCAGCTCTGTGCTATCTGTCTTCACCTAAGTATATTCTATCTCTGGATAAATCCTGTGGATATGCTTCCACCCAATGGTCATGTAACGTACATGACTAGAAGAACTAACATGAGGGAAAACTCCAGTGATCATGCTCAGGGAGTCCTCTGATGTCAGTATTTGGTGGGTGGGAACAACGATGCTGACTAGCAAGCCGCAGGATAGCTGTGGACAGCCCTCATGTTTCTAAAATGTTATTTTGTTATAAAAAACACTATCTGATGTCCCACTAGGTGCAGACAAACCTTAGGAAAGTTAGATAGAAAAAAATATAAACGAAGTGTCAAGAAGAAACTATAGATCCCTGATTGTTTCAAACTTCCCCGATAAAGAAAGAGATGTTACAGCCTTTATGGGTCATACATCTGTGGAAAACACCAGGAGCTTGAACATGAATCTGCTGCCCAGGCAGCTGTGGTGGTGAAGAGTTCTCACAGTCCTGGACACCTAGACCAAGGGGATTGTGTACTGGGGAAATACTCCCATGCAGAAAGCCTTACACATGCAAACACTACTGTGCCAAAAATCTTAAGTACTATGTATGTGAAATGCACAAGCTCATCACTATTACCTACTTAATACTGGAATATTAGTATCAAGGAAGTAAAGCAGCATATGCTGCATGCATTATTATTTATACCTTTTTCAGACATCTACATTTTTAACATGAAATGTTTGAGTACTTATCAAATAAGCTAAGGCAGTCTATTCCCTAACAATCATATCTAAATGAACTACTGGCCAAGGTATTCTGAATTATTAATTATGTCATAAAAACGAGCATGCTTTCTTCCTGCTCCAAATCAAAAGTAAGTTTGGGTGACATTTTCTTTAAAGCAAGCTATAACACAATTAAAAACAGGGCTTTATGTTGGTCCCCAATTCAACAGCATGGAGGAAGTCTTTAAATGTAAATCATTGCAGTCTGTGATTTCCATCACATAAACCACAGAATCTATGAAAATCAGATAACTTATAAAGAACATATCAAAATGTCATGTGTTATTTTACTGATGCAAGAGGTTTTTCTTCATTTTAATTACTGGATGTCTCCTTTTTTATTTTTGAAATGTATTTCTGTACTGTCTCTGCCATTTTTTAAGCTTCTTTTTGAGATACACCATTTTTTTGAATTCAAGATACCACTAAAAAATTGGATCATGCAATTATATCAAATTAGGGTCGAATCTTATAAACTTTACTCAGGCATAAACTCCCTAATTACGCACATAGTCTCTTTGACGTCACTGAGATTACTCACTTGAGGAGGGTTTCCAGGATCTGGCCCACTGTGACTCAACTAATACTGCACCATAGTTAAGCATAAAATGAAATAGGAAACATAGTTTCAGGAAATATTTTGTTCACTAGGAAAGAGACAAAAATAAATGCAGACTTTTTCAGTCAGAGGAAACATGCATGATTTAGCTTATGACCCTTACCATATCAGGACAAGACCTACTGCAGTCAGAACCAAAGCAAGTAAATCAAAGTTACAAACTACAATTAATTGCATGTTTAGGGACTATGGGCAACACAAAACTATAACATGATTAAAATTACTTGCTCATATGTTGTCACTTTAGAAATTGAGAACTTTGAACAACATAAGAAAAGTTTATTAATAAATAAGGCTATTGTTTTATGATGTGATTGTGAAGTTGTATGCTGTCTCCACCTAGAGGTTTAGAGCTTAAGTATCATTTTGAATTCTGTTATGTTGTCCAAAAAAAAAAAAAAAGGCATGCCCATATTAAAAAATATGCGAGCAATATTTTAGAGACTGTGATTTGTTATTTGACTTCACGATAATCTATTTCTCCATTTTAACTGTTCTGTATGGAACAGAATCACAGTGATACAGTAACTCAAATAAATCTTTAAGATCTGATAATGCATTTAAAGGAATTAGTTGTTTTCATTTTTAATGGTAAAATAAAGCATCAATTCACAAACTGTTTAAGGACCAGACACTAGGCTACACTGCCTTCTCCTACTGCATTTGCTCTGGAAACTATGTAATACTGCATTCAAACAGCTAAGAAAGATTTTATTTTTATTATTATTATTATTACATTACTATGTCCTATACTTTATAACCTCTCACCCAAGCTTACCTTTAGCAGATTGTAATACTCATGTCTGTACTGAACAACAAAATTAAACATCCTCTCACCTTGTTGGTAGCCACACCGATAAAACGAGAAGAACCAACTGCATCTCGGAGAGTGCCAGTTTCCTCTTCATCGCTGCTCTTTGCAAAACCTAACCGTGCAAGAAAAACACAAACCCTCTCTCAGCTACAGTCTCCGTCAAGCGGTGCTTTCAACTTAACCCGAGGAAAAATATGTCACTTCAGTGGAGAAAGGAAACCACTGGATTTCTGCAGCACTTTTCACTACTAGCAACTTATTGTATCTCCATCTTTCCCAACGATCCTGCTCTGTGCAAAGAGGCAACGTATGATCAAAAGTGGCATGTGAGCAGACGCATCAGATGCTTTCCTTTTCCGTAAGCTGAAAGCCCCAAGACGAAAAGGAACAAAAAATAAAAAATGTGTGCATAAAGAGATGGGGCTTTAACCATTCCTCGCCTCACTACTGCACACCGCAGCCGGGGGGGCGTGGGGGGGGCGGGCGACGGGGGGGAGTCACGCCATTCGCAGGGGCTCGGTGCGGGGACCGCGGGCGAGCCGCCCCCAGCCGCCGCCGAGCGCCCAACACGTTTGACAGCTGCTCGGCAAAACACCGGCGACAGCCGCCGGGGCGCGGGAGAGGGGGAGCGGTCCCCGCAGGGCGACTAGTTGCGGACCGCGGCAGAGCCCCGCCAGGGGCAGGCGCTGCCCGCGGCCGTGGGGGCCACGCCGTGGCCGCTGGGGGAGCCGCCGCCGGCCCGCGCTGCCCGCGGCGGGCGGGGACCCCCGGGGACCCTACCTGCGAGCAGCGGGCGCGCAGCCGGGGCGGGGGTGGGGGGCGGGAGGGCGCCAGCGGGGCGGGAGGCGGCGGGGAGCGCGGGGCGGCGGCGGCGAGCGCGCCCGGGACCGAGCGGCACCGGAGCCGCGGGCGCGCGCGCGTGCCTGTCCGCGCGGGGGGCGGCGGGCGGCGCGCGCGCCGGTGCGCGGGGGCGGGCGGGGGCCGTGCGCGCGGGCGGCGGCTCCGCGGGTGCGGTGGGGCGCGCGGGGGCGTCAGGGCGTCCACGGCCCCCGGGCCGGCGCGGGAGCGGGGAAGATGCAAGTCACCCTGCTGAACGGCGGCTCCTGCCACGCGGGCTTCCGCGGCCTTACAGCCTGCGCGGAGCGGGCGGGCGCGGCAACTTCGCCCACGCGCGCACGATGAACGGGGGGAAAAGCGGTCCCCGGAAGGATGAAGCACCTTTTCCCTGGCCCTTCTCAGTCTTTTAATCACCCCGTGTTAAGTAGGTGCCTGATAGGGCATAACCCAAACAAGCGCCCTGCGCCCTTCTCGGTCTGCGTTGGGAACAACCGCCGAGACCCGGTTCCCACCTTCGCTCTGAGACTGCCTCATTAATATTCCTTACCCCACTTGCCCATTGGCACAGTCTAATTGAAATGCAGAGAGAAGAAAAGTCTATCATTTAAAGTGAGCTCAAGATGCAGGCAGCCAAGAAAACAAACCTTCCTTTTTCGCTCAGATTGCATTACTTTCTGTTGTATTGTCTTTTACAGCACGTTGCCCTCCTTTCTTATACCGGGTCCTTTGGCAGAAACTGGACCACTGCTAGAATTCATTCCCATTGATTTCAGCTTTTCCGGTGCAAGTAGATCAGGACAGGCTTGACAATTAAAGAGTTTATATTTAGTGTATCCTCATTTTGCATCATTAACTTGGAAATAATTAAATAACACCAGCAATAACGTTGCTGTTTAAAAAAAAAAAAAAAAAAAAGAAAAAAAAGAAATAAAATCTCCATCCACCTCCTTTCCATCTGTTAATTGCTGAAAACAGAGCTCTCAATTATCCTCTTAACATCACTGGCATCACTGGCCTACCTGCTTATTGTGTTTTCACTGAAGTTGTTTTGCTGAAGCTTGCTTCTGCATCAATACCAAAATGAACATGTGAAGTTCTATGCACACACATGATGATGAGGAAAAAAAAAATCAGTTAACGATAGAATCAACTACCAAAACTGACAAATTCTTTTTCCTACTTTCCCTTCTGCTGTTTTTCCTCTGTTTCCTGTTTCTAATGTTTGCTGCTTGCAACTGGACGTTCTCTTGTTTTCCTTCTCTAGTGGCTTAATGACTCCACAGCACAGCATGAGAGTCAAAAAAAAGGAAGAACAGTGCTTGGGCTGTCAAAATGATCTGTTACTTCCAACTTTGACATATTTCATAACTTGCGGTAAGATTGCAAAGAGAGAGGGAGCAAGCTGGATTTCTTTGTTTTTAAATAACCAGTAAAATGACAGCCTAAACTATGGGAAAATAACAAAGAGAAGGACACAAGTGCAAAAACTCAAAACCAAAGAACACTCATTCAGCAGCCATTTAACCCTGGACATGCCTAAGGTACAAGGCACTTGTCTTTCCCTTTCCAGATCTGAAAAATTCTTCTGCTTACAGTTCTTCATTATCTGATCAGTTAAGCATCAACAGTCGATCTAAAATCTTCTTCAGATCTGCCTGCCTCACATATTAGGAATTAACAGCTGCAGAATTGACAACAGACACTAAAGGCAGAATCAACCCTCACTGTAAAGAAAACAAGTTTTAACTACTTGTCCTAAGATACGGTGACTGCACAAATATCAATATACAGAAAAAAAAACATTAAGAGTGAAGAGCTTCTGTGATTTAGTCTTATGTGAAATATGTTACATTATACAAGCAGAATAATTTATTTTCCACAGGTATTCGTGACTTCCCTTCCGAAAAGGCACTTCAGTAACCACAATACGGAACTAGGATCCAATCTTTGTATGTGACTTGCATCAAAAAATAAAAAAAAAAACACATTTGCTATGGAAAGCAGTCACAGTGTTTCCTTGTTGCAATGACAGCATATTGTCATTCTTCAAAAGCCACATGGGGTAGGTATGTATTTATAATGAGCTTGTGCTCAAAGCCTTCCCCCAGAAAAATGGGATTTAGGCTCTAATCGCAATTACCTGTGAGGTTCTTTGAGATTTGCCATAGCTTCAGGCATTGAAGTCACACTTCAGATAAACCACGTACCTTAAAATATCAGAATCTTGAACTCCTCATTCGCATTCTCAGACAAGTTGGACAGGAGCATCCAAAATCACAGGCAGATTACTGAGGCAACGTATGAGAGATCAGAGGCAACATGATTACTACAAGAGGTTTGTTGCAATAGTCCCACACCCTTAAAGCCCATGCTGCTGATGAACTGGAAGGCATTTGAGGATAAAAGTGTGGTATTACTGGGGTTTTATTCTTTTGTTAGGTTACAAGCATGCATGGCTCACATGGCTAGATGTGTTAGCTCTTGTTGGTTAGAAACAACGCACTTGAGCCCCCTCAGCTGCACAGTCAACAAGGAATTTTCCTTTCTGCATTATCTGCTGAGTGGTATTGAATACTGCCATTCGTTATTGAATTTCAGTTAGACCTGGGTCATATGTGGCGTCCAACGCATCATCAGGTTTGTGAGATTCTTCTGAGTTCTGATGCAAGTGTCCTAGAAGGTAGGGAGCCATGCCATTGGTTTGAATAGGACTTGAAACATTCCACTGGAAGACAGCACGTCTAAGAATTGTTATTTTTACAGTATAAACAAATTGTTTTACTAATAGAGCTGTATTTATTTTCTGCTGTATTTGCTGAAATATACAACTAGAATTCAATCCCTATTATTTTGATATTCTAAAATATATTTTTAAAGGACCTTACAATCCTATTATTCCCCCTGACAATGATCTCAAAGCTCTGCACACACTGATAAATGGTGTTTCACAATACCTTTGTGAGATTGGAAAGACTTCCTTTGTGAGGACAGATTGAACATCGCGGCAGGTATGTGCCATCTCATAAGCACACCTTCCAGTTTAGAGGCAACAGAATCACAGGAGAGGTTAAGCCCAGGCAAGGCATTCGCTGTACTGCAAAATACTAATCAAATGGTTCTTTTACCATTTTGCTTAAAAGAATCATCAGATGACAAAGTTACTCCATCTTTCAGGCAGAATAAACTACTCAAAAACAATACCTCAATTTTGCAGTCATTAGGGAGATGGCAGTAAACATTTTCTGCTATGGACATAACAAAGTAATGCCAAACAGTACAGTATGCTGATCTGGGGTATATTCCGCAGTATACTAGTTCCAGACAAAAATTTTGGCAGATTGAGGTAATCATCATATACTTTGTGCTTCTTGAGAATAATCCTCACCCTTATATCTAGGCCAGCAACTCAGCCTCAAGAATAAAAACAATAATCCTAGGGATTCAGTAAACTGATACATATATATGAAAATTGAAATGATATTTCAGAAATTTTTGTATATGATATAGCAGTATATTTTTTCCTATAATTTGTATAAATGTTTTAATCTCTAAAAAGGCATCAAACACATCTCTCAATCAATATGGTATTCATTATTGGAAAGGCTATTTTATTTATCTTCTTAAATTTATAAAAAATAAATATAAACCATTCATGTAAAAATGCAAGTGTTTGAGATACATAACCACAATACAATGCCTGCGTAATTTTAAATATGTATGTTACTTTAATCTTACCTTATCTTAGTGAATAATGAAAAATAACAAATAAAAAGCTACAGAGGGAATTAGTTTTTTACTAAGTCCCTAGACTAGTTCATCATGTAGCTACATGGATGCTAATCTGAGCAAAAAGAAAGGACAAGCTGGCTCATTTTAGGAGCAGCTCCATGTTATGACTTGATCAAGAAAATAAGATTTCTGTGAGAAGACTCAGGTCTCCAAAACCCCTCTAGTCATTGACTTTCTGCAAGAGAGGTGAAATTATTTTGAAATGCACCATTCAACAGTAGATGCTAGTGTAATAAACCAGGAAGCAGGAAAAATCTTATGCCCTTATGTGATACCCCTGTCATAAGTGCCTGAACAAATTTTAATCTTCAGGATGTTCCATCTAACCATGACACTCTCAGACCGGGAAGAGCTGTTGTGCTTGTTCAAAAGCTGTAACTATCATATACAGACTTCCTGATTGAAAGGCAGAAGTAAATGGCCAGTGCCAGCTTTATTTCAACTCTGTGTAGTCAGCTTTAAGTCACTTTCCAAAGTTCACTGAGAAGTTCAGCAAGACAGGAGATTAAAACAAGCTTTCCCATCTTAGATATCAATTAGTGTTTTTTCTTTATCTTTGAACCTTTCTTTATATATCTCCCAAATGTGAACCTTAAAAACCACATGAGGATTTTTAGTCGTCTCCAAATATACTGAGATCTACCAAAAGAATGAGTGGAGGGTCTTTTCTGTCTATCAGGAGTGGCAAGACTTGCATCATCTTTTTAGAGCAGATCTTCCTTGATGTGACAAATGGAAGGCAAGTAGCAGAGGGCAATGCAACACACACAGCTGGGACAGGAAAGCTCAGGTAAATAGAACTGGCTCATAACTCCTGGTTTGAGTGGTTGGAAGGGGACATCTGCTTCTATAAAGAGCAATAGTTTTCTTCAGCTACAAATTCTCACTCTCAATCTACGGTGAGCTCACCTACCACAGCAGGCTGAAAGTAAGTTTACAGCAAAACAAGACCTTTGCTCTGGGTAGACAAGACAGAATGTAGAAAATGCAAATATATGTTAAATAATTTCATAACTGTCTTTACATTTGTGTTACTTGTACAAATACAGTCTGTTTTGTCTTCCAGCTGTTCACTCAACCATTCTGTGGACTCTGGAGATGTTTTTTCACGTGAAACAACACAAATTTGTGATGTTCATGTTCCAGGTGTCCAGCTTGGGGCAAGTAGACCTTGTTTATTAACAGCATAAAGATATTCAGCATTTAGAAATATCGGAACGACATCATGGAACTACTTTGAGGTTCATTTTGTTTGAACATATTTTGAAGTTCAGAGACAAATGCTCTTTGATTAGTACAAAGAGGTTGATATTCAGAGAAAATTTTACAGACATAGGGCCATTTATGATCAAACTTTTTTCCAGGAATACAAAGAAAGGAGACACTAGATTTCTGTCGGATAGTGTTGCACACAAAATTGACATGTGGTGACTTTGCAGTCTGGAAATACCAGGAATCATTCATCAATAGCTGTCTTTGCTTTTGCAAAGGCCTCATCTGCCCTCTTCGCTGACTAATATTTGCCATACTAAATGATGCTCAGTGGCCAATGGACTTGGCTAAGCCTCAAGGACTTCTGAGGGAATGTGCTTCTGCACGTCTTTTTCCCCCACCATAATGCAGCCTGTAGAGAGATGACACAACTAAGCAGTGATATTTCTGTGTCTAAAATATTTAATTTAATTAGTTAAATTCTGCTTTTAGAAAGTCAGTAGTATGAAAGATTGGTTAAAGACAAGCAGAAAGTTTAATGGAATACAGCATGACAAACAAAGGGAATACTGAGTGTTGAGTTTTCCAGGCAAACTGGTTTAAAAGGTGCTGTCTTTTGTGAACAAGCACAAGTCACTCTGGGGGGAAAAAAAAAAAAAAAAAGGCAAAATACAGACCGTCAGAGTGCCTGAGAACTGCTGGAATTGGAAGTTCTGGCAGTGACATATTTTGAGCAGAAAAAGTTGTCATTTTCTTAAAAGTTCCTACTAAGAGGGCACCGCAATTTTTAATTATTTTTTTTTAAGGGTGCTTTGTTGAAGTCCTCATAAAAAAAAATAAGCCCTTGCCATAATTTCAGTGTTGCTTAAAAGAATGCTCAGGATTTATTTAGCAGTCTGCCCAATAACTGTTCCTAGTCAGGAAAGCTTTTGTTGCTGATCCAAGATTACCACCTTATCTTGGGTGGCAAAAAAATCTGCGTTTTCAAAATGATTCTGCCTCCTGGGACTTCAAAGAGTTTCCTCCTGTCTGTGACTAATGTTAACTAAAACACATGCGAAGCTGTTCTTCTATCACTAACAACAAATAATCCAAAGACAGTTTCAACATGAAATGTCTTGCCTACATTCAACAAGAACAACAAAAAAAGTCACATTGCTCCCTACAGAGTCAACACAAATGTAGCTTCTTTGTCTATGGAGTCTAGATGGTAAGATTTAGGAGGAAGAGTGTTGTGCTGTATCCCACGTTTGTTAGAAAAACAAAACAAAACAAAACAAAACATAAACCACATAATTGCTTAAGGCTGTAGCTGTAGCCTGGGACAGTTTGCTCACATTTTGCAAAAAAGCATTGAGCTATTTATAAACATATCTGGGTTAAGTAATTGCCATTATAGTATTTTTATACATTTAAAAGAATAATTTAGCTTTTCTGCACACTGCAGATGACATGTTATGCAGGATGAAAATTAAATCATAATAAAGACATTTGCATAAACAAACTGCTGGATTTCAGTACTCGCTCTGTGTATTGCTGTTTCCTAAATTACCCTTTGCTGCACCAGCAGACAGAGAGACAGATCAGGAAGCTCCCTGGCTGGGCAGATGAGAACCTCACCAGCTCCCCAGGACCTGGCTGGATGGATTCTCAGCCAGTCCTGCTGGAGGATGTTCAAGTACCCAAGGATGCACAAATCCAGAATGATCCCAGTTGAGCACCTGAGCCCTCAGTATGAGTCCTTCCCCCACTCTTCCATGTTTCAGTGCACGAGGTCTTTACATGAATGAGGCTTCTCCATCTCTACTCCCTTCCATACATGTAGGTGCCAAGCACAGCCCAGAGCCTGAGAAAAAGCATCAGAGGTCAGCAGGCATCAGTCCCACCGCATTCCAGCAGTTACGTGCTCTGAGAATGCCCTGGGCTAAAATAAACAAATAGCAAGATAAATGGATGACACTTGGTGTAAACAGGCCTGATCTGCCTTCCTCTCCTTTCAGGCAATGAATCATCAGTGAAATGGAGGTGACTCACTAAGGGAATCCAAAGTATGCTTTCTGCTTCCCACGTGAGTCTGCAGTAGCCATCCATGCTCTGAAGGGGGAGAAAACTAGGCTGCGTTTTAAAATTAATTTCCATGACACTGAGTCAAAACTGTAAGTGCAAGGCATTTTTAAGGAAAAACAGCACTGCCCTCACATCTCACTAACATAATGAGAATTTATAAATAGTTGCACAGGGTGGATAGTTTGTGTCAACACAGTATCGTACTGTGAGCATCTGGGTAGCAAATGCTTGACAGAAGAGAGCAACAGAGCAGCTGCTAGCAAAATATTATGCTGCTGTCTACAAAGTAAGCACTGTGTTACACAAGAGCTCTGGACAGTGCTATTAAAATCTGCCACACAAAAAGTGGTGCCCAGGGCAAGAGTTTATTAAACATCACCAAGATTATTTGGAAACAGGGAACTTGTTATGTCCTTTATAGTTGATACTGTGGTACCCAGCTTTCTGCTCTGAGCTCTTGCTGATGGTTCCCACTGTCTAACTAAGAATCCGGACAGGTCCTCACCTTAGCCTAGCCGGTCGCTGGCATGGGTGGACAGAGTTGCGTGACACATTCTGAGAACATGATAACAGGCTCTCCTTTTCCCTGGTGACCCTCCACACAGTTTTCTCACTGCACTGTCTGGCTTCAGAGGCTTGATCTGCTTGCCTTGCAAGTCTCCTTTTGGGGGGATGCTGTGCAGGCACAGGGGTGGCTCAAGCAACTCCTTCCCACTTCCTGGGGAATACGGTACCACATCTCCTGAAGGAAGCTTTTAGTTGACCCTGAATCACTGCTGTATCAAAAGGCAGACATGAGCACAGCCAGAAGTTACAAACATGCCCATTAGCCAGGGCAAGATCCTCCCCCATGCTGGCTCTCCCTAAAAGCCTGAATTGTTCTCACAAACACCAGAAGCAGAGGGGCCATCATCTAGGATGCAAGAGACTGGAGAGACACATAAGAAAAAAGTCTTTTTTAATCTAATTTACCAGGTCATGTAACTCCAGCATCCACCTCCACACTCTGTACAAAATTCCCACTCCTCTCATTTGCTTCTCATTTATTACAGGCAATGGTTTAACAGGTACCCCATGTTGTCATATACTTAACTATTTCTGGGTTTTTTGAATTACATATTTGCCCAGAAGGATTGCTTACACAGAAAACTGTAGATGACTCTTACAAACCCCAATCACAGTTCCTTTTCAAGGAATAAAATGTAAACTGAAAGGAGTCTCATTTAATTTTTGAAATTTTAAAGGACAAGCAGGGGGCTCTGTTTGTATAAGGAACTTTCTGTTGCTCTGACCCTAAAGACTACATTGTAGTAAGTATTCAACTAGGAGAGCAGTCTGCTGACAAACACCAACAGACTACATGCAAAAATTTGAAGAAAATATGCAAAGTAGTCTTTGTGTACTGTTTATACAACTCTGTTAGAGATGTACCTGCAGCCCAATGTGGCACACTTGTAGTTTTCACATATTTTCACCAGGGTAATTTGAATTTCAGAAACCAGCTTGCTTCTCTGGTTTTGTGTCACTTAATCCAGACCTTCAGGAGTGTATTTGGAAAATATGGGATGTCAAATTCATTTTTTCTGCACAACAGCAGGTAATTCAGGCATAAACATAGTGTTTCCTCAAATTCATTCTTATCCTGTATTAAAAAACAAACAAACAAACAAAAAAGGGCAAAACAAAACTCAAATGGATCAAGCTATCCAAAGAGACAATTAAGAATTATTAAGATTTTTTTTTTAAATACATCTCTCTTACCCAACTGCCTTCCTACTTCAGTGTGATTTTCTTCTCAGCTTCCTGCATTTTTCTACCATCCTATTCCACCTTAAGAAAGGAATCACAAGCTTCAAGTTGCTCCTCTGTTACGTTATAGATACTTTGGAAAAATAAATATTTCAAAGTTAAATGTTATTGAATACTTTTTCATTTTTTGTGCATTATTTTAAATGGAAAATCATTCTCTGATGTTCCATCACTTAAAAGAAACCGAAAAAAAATATTCTGGTGATGAAGAATTTTGTACTTCACTAATATATCAACAGTGCTGAAAAGATGTCTCAAAAGGCATCAACAGTACTTGTAAAGCCATGTAACTCTTCTCAAATTATACAACATGCTTTTATTTGACTGAAAATTAAAGCGTAAATGTAAGTTGATCTTGGATACTATTCCCACACATTATTTATTTAATTATTTATTTATTGCCATTTTCATGGGTTTTATATGTTTTGTACTTCAGCTCTCTCATAAATGCACAACACTTTTTTCTCTTTTCTAATTACTAATCTTAATTACATGTATCCAATTGCACCTTGTTGCTGCTTCTCAAATTCCTATGTATCACGGCATTCCAGTCATCTGGCAAATGAAGCTGTAGTGTGAAAATTCCAGTCATATTGAAAACAATGCTCTTGACTTCCACAGGGCACATAATTCTTTCCAAGACTTTTATCACTTCAGAGACTCATTTGAAGGTGAGTGCTCTGGACATCTTTCAAAGAAGAATGGCAGGGAATACCACATTATTCCACTCAAATACCTGTGCCATATTTGAATAAAGTTATGCTTGAGTGAGAGAATTCCTATACTGCAGTTATTTGGGAGGTACAGAGAAATGTGAGGTCATTTTGAAGTAGGTCAGATTCTGTTAACAGTGTAGAATTTGGCAGTATGAGTTACAAAAGTTGCTCAATAAAATTGGCACTTCTGAGATGGCAGGGTGAATACATGATGGGAGGTAACTTCAGCTTGCCATGGGTTTAGTGCCATTAATTCAGGTTTGTCTGCAGATTACTCTATACTGGCTGCATCAAGATGAGCCCTCCTACAAACATCAGTTTTTCTGAAACATACTGTGAACCCAAAGTTTGGCCTGTGCTCCACAATCTCTCTGCTACACGTGTTATCTGATGGACCGTGTAGAGGAAAATTATTACATTATAAATTCAAAAAATTCGATTTTTTTATATCTATTGGTTTGGGAATAATCCTGAGGTATTATAAGATCATGGAAGGACTATTAGCATAATATATTTATGCAAGGACAATGTATATTTAATCAGTATTTAATGGTGATATAATAATAGGTTTCCCCATAGAGAATGACAGTATGATTTTCAACTTCCTGAATTAATAATCTTGCAGAATACTGAAAACCATTATTTCACTTCACTCACATGCAGAAAGAATAATTTTTTTTCTGTGCAAGTAAGGAAACCTCTAAAACAAATCAAAGATGTGGGCAGACAGTAGAGAGAACTAATTAACTCAAGGCAAGTAAGCCAGGAAAATTAATGTTGAATTGAAGGTAGTTCAAAGACTTCAAGGGTAACAGTTTAAAATGCAGCATTTATGGCCTTGAGTAGTTAAGACCTTGTGAATGACTATGTTATTTTCAGAAGGCAAGAAACCTCAAAGGCAAGACGAATAAGAATAAATCTGTGTGTACAAAGCAGTAGGAAAGAAGAAGAGCTCTCGTATTCAGAGAAGGGCAAGATTCCTTAAGATCCTCAAAGTCTACTCAAGAGATAGTGACCACTACTACTACTATACTATGAATACGGTCATAGGCACAGTGAGATTACTGAAAGAACATAGAACCTATATGTCTTTTAAACACCTCCATGTACATGTACAGGGGTCCAGGCTTGCCAAGTTCCCCTTAGGTGGTTTGCCTGGTGGATGCTTCACTGTGGCAGAGTCTTCAGTGTACAGCACGTCCCATATCTGTAAGTAGCTCCTTTGCTAAATTCAGTGTTCATTAATCAGAAGCAGAGAAGAAAGATGGTTCATAATCACTGATGTGAAGTGACACTGCAAAGTAAATGTGATCCTAGGACACACCAGGAAGTTTTTTGCAAGAGACATAAAGTTTTAGTAACTCTGCATAATATGCTTGGCTCACTCTGTCAGGAATCATAAGAATCAGTTTTTAAATTGGTGTTTGGAAAGTAGGAATTAAAACTTAGAACACATATCCGAAATGGCCACTGAAACGGTGGGGCTACTTGTATTGCAGAAGAAAGTCGAGACTTGTCTTTTGTCTATTATAATGAAGGCTGAAGAAAAAGGGGCAAAGAGAGAAACAAAGCTGTGATAAAATGCCTCTAGAAAACACCAAAGTGAAAAAGAGATATTGCTGTTGAAGGACAAAAGGAGTGAGTATCCACAAGTCCTGAGTAGATGCAGCCAGGAAATGTGGAAATGCAGCAAAGCAAAGTGGAAGAGCTGCAACAAGAAATTGTGAGGAGAACGAACACAATGGTTGATAAGAAAAAGGGAGTGAAGCAGCAGTTTCAACAGAGATCTTGATTTCCTGGGTGTTTGCTATTTTAGGACACGTTTCTCATTCTTCATTTAAACTTTGAAAGTATTGACTGGAAACTCCTCTTTCATCGTTTTCAATGATATGGTCTACTGAAAGAGCGTTGACTGGGAAAGCATTATGTAGCAACAGAGTAAAGTGTTTTCCCTCTGTATATCTTGCATGTTTCATTACTATTGCTTAGCTTTAAAAGAAAAATAAATGCTAATCAATTATAGCTATAACATTATAATAAACACAGAACAAAACTGAAGAGCACATTTTATCATAAGATACAGACACTTCTGATGAATGCCAGTCTACCAACAATGATAATTTCTTTTGCACAGGTATTTAAATACCACCTCTGTCCAGTTCTTGGACAGAGCTGTTTTGGCAGACAATTGTGTTTTAGTAGAACAAATAACTTATATTGATTCCATCTCATACATACACATGAAACATGCCCTTTTCCAAGCAACCTCACTCTGTCAGCTGGTTATGATTAAGGAAAAGATATTATATTAAAATATTTGGGGTAAGCATTTTTGTTATGCTAAATGTTTACCATATCTACTCCAGAGTTTTTAGATCTAGAGTGTTTTTTCTTTTTTCTTAAGATTTGTTAGCTGATTGAGACAAACTACCTTCGTCCAAAAGACACAAGGAAGAGAGTACAGCTTATTCCATTATTTAATAAGCTTAGGACTTTTCCCTTAATGCTGAATATCGATTCATCACACTTGTATATTTTATAAAAATATACATTCTGACTGCCTCAAAACAGTAAAACAAGTGCTTAGATAAATCAAAAGTAAGTGATGTTTCTCAGATTTCATGGAAGTGTATGCATGGGTGAACATCAGGTGTGGAGATTATTCACTGAATGGGAGAGTATTTTTATGAAAGTGACTATTTTTAAAGCAATATTTTAAATAATATAACATCTTACTATAATTTTACTGTACAGTAAGAATTACTGGTCCTACAGTGCCACTGTAATTTGTTTTAAATGCTACTCCTTCAAATTTATTCTTTCTCCACCAGAGAGAGTAAGCCACGACTATTATATATATATTTGTGTGTATATATATATACACACGTTAAAAAATGTCATTGATTATGCCTGATTTTGATTAAGCAGACATGCACTGTTCATGTCCATCCCAAAAGGGATCGAGAGAGTTCAAAAATGAATGAAAAGGTTTATCAAAGTCATTTAAGAACTAATGTGGTTAGAATCCCTACCCCTCTTACCATACCCAGATATTTCAAGAGCAAATGGCAAATATATTCCAGCCACTGGCAAGCAAAGAATAGATAATAAATCTCAGAAAAATTAGAAAGGTTAATGGAAGATGATAATAAGGAAAGAAAATTATCTTACAGATTCAATCAGGAACTTTGATATCTAAGGCTAAAAGTAGAAACTGAAGGTTCAGAGATACCTGGACATAGAATTGTACATCACTGAAACAAGAAAATGTAGAACACAAATGCTTTTTAGCAGAAATCAGTTTTATAGAGGTGGAAGAGGGACAGAAGTATTTACTCCATTGAAAAAGCTTCTTTACTAGCTGTGCTGGACAGTGTTGTTTTGCTATATTAAAGGTAGAATTACCATTTACAGATTTCCTACAATGTGATCATCTAACAAATCCATTCTCAATGGTCAGGAATCCTCCCTTTCTTCCTTTCTTCCAAGGGGATGTATTCCCCAAGATTAGATCTAGAGCCTTCTTTTCAACCTTCATTAGTTAAAATTATATAACTAGATCAGACTAAATACAGAGACAAAACAGTTTGCAACTACTTTGGGCTGTTATTCATATGGGATGTAGTTACAGAGCAGTTTGCAACCATTATCAACTCACTTTCAGTTCCTTATTCAGAATTAAGTACCAGAAATACAGAGAAGTTTGTGCAAAATGTTATGCTCCGATTTTATAAAACACAACGCCCTTATTTTAAAGGATAAAATGCAGTGGTAAATGTAGTAGGGCATTCATAAATCTTATCGCTAGAATATATGCCTTTCTGGAGCACAAAGCAATCAAGTAGCAGGAAAAAATAAAGGAAGCATCTCCTGGAGCTCAAGGAATAGCTGTTCACACGCTCGGCCAGGAGAGGGACTGCTGAAGGCTGAGTCATGCTCTACCCAGCAGAAACTGCCTTGGTTATGCAGAAAAGGCACCTCCAGGACAGTGCTGCTGCCAGTTAGAGAGTTTTGCTTTTAATACCAAATTGCAGCAGGAAATATGTCCACCTGGGCATTCGGTTAAATGCCCAAGCTTTCAAAAAAATGCACACACACCCCAAAACACTGCATTTTCCCCTAATGGATGAAGAGATTTGTTTAGATTTAAAATGACAAAGGCACTTCTGCAATGCCATTACAATACAGCTAAATCTCATCAGTACTGAGGTTATTCCTAAGTAGGCTGACACCAGTAGTCAGCCAGCAGCCAGCCTTTCTCTCCCTTCCTCTGCCTCCCTTAAGAACCATGCAAACCTTTGGCCCTCCCTTGACATTCTCTGTTTCATTTAACAAGTGCAGACTAAGCCACTAGTTCTTCTGATATCTATGAAAACACGTCATTTTTCTAACCTGCACGCTTTTATGTTTCCAATAAAGAGCCCAGATTTATAAACAACAAAAAAACACCTTTGAAATACATATTTTTATCACACTTCTGTCACTCCTTTTATATAATGACCTAATGCAGTTTGGTTTTAACCTTTTTCAATTTGCAGACCTCTAAAAACCTCCCAGTGGAGACATATAGTGAATTTAAGCCTACTAACAAAATACTTTTCATGGTTACATTTCTCAGACCCTTAGAGGAGGAATACATAGACTTTACAAATTAAAAAACACCATAGTGTCCAAGACTTATCTTGATTGCAACCAATCAGTGAATGGATCCTGTAGCTCTAATTGTACCATTTGATTTTACAGGTCTGCCTGGAGGCACAAGGATATAGTTACAATTAAAACAGCATTAAACTGGTGAGAGTTGGCTTACGTATATTGAACAGAATTGTGTATTTCATCATCAAAGCTTTGCCAATGGTGGTTCATTTTAAAGGGCTATAGCTATTAGAAATTCTTCTTTCAGTCAGCTAGAGTCTCTTCATTCCTATTAGGAAAGGCAAAAAATATGGGCAAGCTCAAGAAATCAATTTAACACAATGCACATTCTTTAGGGCCTTATGAGTAGTATTCTGGAGACCAAACTCCCCTCTGCATGTGCAGTTGTCACCTCAGATATGGCACCCAGGAGGAAAATGAACCTCTCGTGGTCCGGCCTGTCCTTCATTATTCCTGTTGGTGTGTGCACAGTCAGCTGGCTCCAGGTGCACTGAGACAGACAGTTGAGGTTCTATCCAAACCAGGACCAAAGCAGAATCCAGACCCCACATTAGATCCCTCGATACATAGGACAGGCAGAAAGAGAGCGAGCCCAAACAAGGTCCAGAACAGCCACCTGGTAGTTACACACTTATGTCTTCTCCTGAGCTTACAACTACTTTAAAAATCAAGCTGGGGTCTATTTTTAGAAAATACCAAGGCACTGGGTGCTTACACTCTAGGCAGATATTTATCTGCCAAAGACATTCTGACCCAGGTCTCCCATGATGGCACCCCAGCCACTGTCCTGTGTGTGACACTAGGGAAACTTGTCTATTACCACACGGAAACTGAACATATTCCATCTCAATTATGGGACACTATGCTGTTATAGCCATGTTATAGAAATAAAAGGAATGACCAAACAGAGAAGGAGATCATAAGAAGGTTCCTGAGCATTGTGATCAAGACAGGATTGGAAATCAGCCTGCAGAAACTTCATACAGGTTATTTCCAGAACCTATGTGTTCTGGAGAAAAACAAACAATCACACACACACACACACACACACACACACACACACACACACACACATTCATCCACATTCCTGAAGAAATTGTTAAACAAAAAAAGGGAGAAAAGTTAGGTTACCCTTTTTTTTTTTCCCCATGTGCTTCAGAATTGTCTAATTTGGATGAAGAGTGGTGGGTGTTTTATGTGGGTTTTCAAGGACAGTTGCTCCAATTGCATATAAAAGCCCAGCATCTATTCCATTTTTGGCAGAGCAGAAAGTGTGTAAGTAGCTAGCAAAACAGAAACATCAAAATCTGTAAATGCCTACTTGAGCTTAACCTCCAAGCTTCTGCCTATAGGTGACAGACTCCATTCCCCATTTCTGCAAATATTTTTAATCAATGTATTACCTCAAATTAATATACACTATAAAATAAAGGCATTTGTGTTTGAATTTCTTATGCTGCTGGGAAATGATGTTCTCTTCCTACTGCCAAAGGTGTCTAATACCCAAGTCACACAAAATGTTTTCTGGAAAAAAAAGTACAAAATCCAATGGCTTATGTAACATGACACAGGAAAGTGTCGCATGAAAATACAAGCTGTGCTATGCAGAGGTGATTGCAAAGTAAGCATTAGTTTTCAAAACTAGTTCACTAGAGTACTTAAAAGAGCTGTTAACCTGACTTCTCATTCTCATGTAGGAGTTTCATAAAAACTCATTTTAGAATATAAAGCAAATGTCTCCCAAGCCATTTCAAACAGATTTTATCCCCTGTTATTTTAATATGTTAAGATGCTGTGCATATGATTTTATGTAAAGTTTTAATATGCCTAACAAGGTTGAACTAGTGCATTAAATAATCAGTCTTTGAGATAAGTGTGGGAAGAGACAAACTAAGCAATTATTGTGTTCCTCTTGCTCTGACTTTGTATATATAGTTCTGCTATTTACCTCTAAGTTTTTTATGGTACATTTGTCATACAGAATTGTTAAGGCAGGGAAAAAAGAATAGGAACTTTCTAATAGGTATTCCAATTCAAATAAAGGCTTAAACAGACAGTGATGGTTTAAACAACTCTTAAATTTCATCAAATTAGGGATACAAATATGTCACATTTTATTTGAAAACAGTTATGTTACTAAAACGTGTTCATTTAGGACCTTTCTCAAAATTTAAAGATCAATTTAGTATTAATTTTTTTTTAAGTGGACTGAAAAGTAAATTCGGTCATCATGGCCCAACAGGAATCTTTTCTCTCTTTGATTTCAAGAGAAATTACAGCTCTTCCATCTCATGGGTACCTTTGCCACTGAACTCTTATGAAACAGACTGCACATTTCAGATCTTGTATGTAATACTTACTTCCATCCCACAGACACCACTGAACAAATAAATCTCTGCTTTTTGTGCAGAGATCACAAAAATTATACAGGTTAGAGAAATCTAAGTTACATATAAACCAATCTTAACACTCTGCTATGTTATAAAAACATAACCTGGGTTATTTTGCCCACTGATATTCTAGAGATTTAAAAGAACATTTCCAATAATCTCACTTTAACATTTGATTGACACTTTCACAATAGTTACAGCTGAGTCGATTAAATGTTTGTGTACTAGGACATGAGAGGAAGGTGAATTCATTTGAATGAGCAGAAGTTTGTCTTTTTCAGCAATATCAGCTGCTCTATGAAATACATCAATAGCTTGCTCACTGTCCCTGTCCTACTCAAAAGCCACTACCTTTTCTATAAAATATGATTTTAGCTTCAGCACCAGAAAAGAGATGGGGACATAGGAATGTTGAATTATTGGTGTACATTTTTTTGTCCTTGAAACTGCTTTATCTCAACAAGAAAGAAACTTCTGATAAAACATTTGATTTCAGTGGATCCCAGTGCTTAGAGATCCTACCAGACGCCACAGTTGTTAAAAAAACTTTTTTAAAAAAGAGAGGCTCTCTAATTGATTACATTGTTTCTTCAAATATACAGGGTGTTTCAAAAAGATGGACCCAATTTGAAATCACTGTATCACTTCAATGACGAACAGCCCATGAATTCAAATCTCAGTCTGTATAGCAGGTGGATGGAATGTAGAGTATTTATAGAAAGAACTTGATTTATAATAGAACTAGATAACTCATTAAACTGTTTGCAATTTTTTGTGTAACTGTAACATGTTGGGCCCATCTTTTTGAAATACCCTGTATTTTAGACAGCTTTGGCATAGGGAATGCTATGCAGAAATGCAAGTGCTTGGCTGAAGTAGTTTCCAAACTGTGTGTTTTGTGAGGATACTCTTAAGAATAGCAAAGCTTATATTTTCCTCACCTGAGAATATTTATTTTTTTTGTAGAACTTGAAAAGAAAACTACTTCAATCCTTTGAAATTTTAATTTTGGCTCTTAAGCGAATCTGAAGAGCCACCTAAGATATTTTGAACCTGTATCTTTATCATGCTTAGTTGCTGTTAAAGCCTCTATCAATCTGGACCATGCCCTCATTCTTTAATGCTCAGCTCTGGTGACCAGTCTGAGCTCCTTTTCATCAGGGATGTGTGCTTTGGCCTGAAAGAAAATGGATAAATAAATGACTTTTAAAGAAGTACTGTCCTATCATATACCTATGAATCAGCTGCAATTACTATCCATTCTAAATGAACATCCTTTAAACATGGACAATTAATAAGCAATTCTGATCTCTAGATTAATCTCAGGTTTGTTGTTTCCCATTCACTATTGCACAGAAGCTAGTATGGCTAGCATTACAGTCTTCATGGTGACATGTGGTGGTTGAACATCACTGCACTGTGTACATCAGGGAGATATTGCTCCCCACAAATAATGTGTCTATGGTGGCACTAGAAGGACACAGGAAGTTAATTTTCCGTATTATCCACTAGAAAGAGCCATCCTTAAATGAACAGATAGAGAGTACATCAGAAAATTGCTCATTTCCCAAATTCATGCTATTGAAATAGCATTTAGGGACTGATTTTTGATAATCTAGTGATTCACTGCAAAGGACTGAAGGGACAATTTCCCCCCTGTTGACAATGATAAGCAAGAATGAGATTTCTTATTACTGCTGATGCACCTGCTGAAATTACTACTCAAGTACTTTCTGCTATTGCTATTTTTCCTTCTGTTGTAATTAAAGTAACATCAGAGGAACACTGCCTTCTGCTATGTATCAATTAAACCGAAGGTAGCTTCTTCACGCAATCCTATCCAGGAGGTTTACCAAAGGAACGTAGACAATACACTACCTTTAATATTGTTTCAAAGCTCTTAGAACTTTCACTATTTAGTGCTGCTTTTGTCTCAGAGAACTGCACTTCCAAAGACCCATGAGGACCTAGATGTTTTTTTGTTTTCCTGGGGTCACATCCTCATTACCAGTACAATTGCAGTAGAATTGCTGGACCAGCACAGAGGCATCTAGAACCCAGAGGTGCTAGAATGTGACCCGAGGGTTTATGTAGGAATGACTCAGATAAAATTCCCTTTTCTTTCAGTGGCTGCTTTGACTGAAGATAAATAAGCACAGAAATACATTCTATGATCAGATCCCAAACTTCAGGCAGATTCACAGACCTGATAGTACATGTAATTTGAATACCAAGATAAGGAGTATCAACTAACTGCTGAGCAACATTCTCTGCATGCATAAATTTGGCTTGGCTGTGACTTGGGTCCTCACCAAATAATGGATGGACTAAGAATGAGCCCAAGTCAATGGACAGATGAGACCTTGTGCCTGCATGGCCAGAATCTACTCATATCAGTCTCAAGTCTTGAGGAAGGGAGTCTTCACCCTGGTCCTGCACACTGAACTAAGTACTGGACTTGTCAGAGTGAATATTAAAGGTGATTGTTACTTAAAAGGGCTGTGATTAAATTACTTCTGTGGGATATGCAGAGCAATTCTACCTGGAAATTTTTCTCTGTATCACACAGCCTATGTCTATGTTGCTAAACAAAATCCGGACAGGCATGTATCCACCTGAGTAAGGACACTGACATAGCCTTAGAAAGTGAGTAGTCCAAAACAGAGCCAGCCAGCAAGCTAGCTGTTAAGTAACGCAGACAGTCAGGAGAACAGTATTTGGCCTCAGTCTCTGGGCCTCTTTTCTAGCAAATCTTAGAATCATTTTGGTTGGAAGAGACCCTCTAGATCATTGAGTCCAACCATCAACCTAACTCTAGCACTAAACCATGTCCCTAAGAACATCACCTATGTGTCTTTTAAACACCTCCAGGGATGGTGACTCAACCACTTCCCTGAGCAGCTGTTCCAATGCCTGACAACCCTTTCTGTGAAGAAATTTGTCCTAATATCCAATTTAAACAGAGGCATGCTAGGACTACACTGGTACACCCACTGCACAGGACCATAGCTAAAGTCACTGTCCTCAAATGCCTGCCTTTCTGCAACAGCAGCTACCTCTGCTGTGGATGGCACAGGACTCCCATTTTTCCCCCAGGCTATTCAGAGATCAGTTGGCTTAGGACACTGATCTGACGTTTGGGTCATGCTGCTGGGAAATGTGCCAAACACAGGGGAGAAGAGGAAGAAAACAGTAAAAGAGAAATGGCAGAGTATATAATGAAATATAAAAGCAAAGAAGCTATGTCCATCTAATGTACAGTTCTACTGATACAGCTGTTTCCTTACAGTCTGTTAGTAGTTCTGTATCTATGTGCCTATATGTTTATATGCAATTAAGATGCAGTTTCATAGTGCAGCCAAGGAAAACCAACCCATAGCTGCCGCCAAGTGCTCCTGCCACTTTCCTTATGCTCTTTCTTTATCTTTCATCTACCTTGCAGTAGCACAATTATACCCTAACTTCTGTTGGTTCAACTCCCTGAAAAAATTCCCCATTGAACAGGACCCCATCGTGATGAGCCTGTGCTGGACCTCAAAAAGAAAGTGCTTAGCTGAGAGGTAGAATGATGAGCAGGACTGGCCTTTGTATCAGTCAGCAGTTATTTGACAGGCACAGCTGTACTTTCAACTATATGTCCAGCAAAGAAGATTTTAATTCAACAGAGTTTTGTCTGACCTAACAATGTCTGCTGTTACATACGCCATGATACAAGTAGGAACAGATATTTCCTTTTTCTATTTTTTTTTGTTTTCCTCTTGTAAGAAGGAGCAGTATTAACTCAAGACCTGAAAATATGATTAATAAATAGAGTCAGACACATGGGTTAAATTGAAACTGCTGTGCTCTCTACTTCCCAGGATCTGACGTATATCCAGGCATACCCTAAATCTCACATCCACATAAGATCCCAGCATATACCTGCTCCCCAGTTCCAGTGAAAGATGCATAAGTACATAAGCAGCAAGAAACTCCGTAGTCTGAAACTTTTGCATATCCTTTTAGAACCTTGCTTCTGGGCACGTTGAGAGTAAATCACATCTATGAGCTGAGTCTCTCAGAAAGTCGCTGCATTATTAATAGATGATTCAATTTAGCTAGTTAGAGGAAGAATGCTTCCTCAAGTAAAATTGGATTCCAACCACCTTTCTTGGATTTATGTTATTTTTATCCTTTAGCACTAATTGGTCTCTGTGCATGTTTTGCCATACAGCTATAATTCCTATATCTCCGTAATACAAATAACAAATAGCTACTAGGCACTGCTAACCCTTGCTACTGTCACAGTGGAGATTTTATTGTCACCCTTGTTTGGTTCTTTCCTTAAAAGGCTTTTAAGTTCATCTGGAAATGTGTTGTTGCATTTCCCCAGTTATTCCTTTCCACTTCTAGCACCTCCCACCATAGATGCTGCTGCTGCTAATTTTCCTTTGAGCACTGGCATATATTGCAGGGTATCCTCACCACCATGATATATAAGGCACCCTCAGCCATTGTGATTTGAGAAAGCTGTCAGCATGAGGGCTGTCCTCTATCACCAAGTTTTTTAAAAAATGGAATTTATTCTAAGGAGGAAATCTGCCAAGACTAATACCTCAGCACCAAATCCCTTTCATAAGGCAATGACAGTGGCAAACATTTTTCTCTGTACCTTCCTCTAAGAGCAAAAATAAGTAGAGCATGTCCTTCAGCTACTTCTCCTAGATGCAATATATATATACTCCTCCTCCATAACTAAACAATATACAGCAACATTTTGCAATAAAACCCTAATGATATTGTGCCACATTCACTTAAAAACCACCATGAGTTTTGTGTCACCAAAGGATATATGAGTTCTGGTCTGAGGCTTCTTTTGCCTGAATGGCTGCTTCTTTAGTCATAGCCTTACTTACATACACAAGTGATAAAATGTTTCCACAAAGGATTTAAGGTAACGTTTACAAATATATTAAGAAATGAACAACAGTAATGACTTTTCTCCTTGCTACTTTTTCCATTAAAACATTGCTATGGATGATGAGATGGAGATCAGTGGATATGGGGATTCAAGAAAGAGCAATAGTAATAGATTAACAGAAACAGAGAAAGGAGATTACATTAGCAGCCATGCTTTTTTTCTAGGGAAAGGGAGAAAATGATGGGAATCTTGGAGAAAAAGAAAGGGGAAGGGGAAGGGGAAGGGGAAGGGGAAGGGGAAGGGGAAGGGGAAAGGAGAGGAAAGGAGAGGAAAGGAGAGGAAAGGAGAGGAAAGGAGAGGAAAGGAGAGGAAAGGAGAGGAAAGGAGAGGAAAGGAGAGGAAAGGAGAGGAAAGGAGAGGAAAGGAGAGGAAAGGAGAGGAAAGGAGAGGAAAGGAGAGGAAAGGAGAGGAAAGGAGAGGAAAGGAGAGGAAAGGAGAGGAAAGGAGAGGAAAGGAGAGGAAAGGAGAGGAAAGGAGAGGAAAGGAGAGGAAAGGAGAGGAAAGGAGAGGAAAGGAGAGGAAAGGAGAGGAAAGGAGAGGAAAGGAGAGGAAAGGAGAGGAAAGGAGAGGAAAGGAGAGGAAAGGAAAGGAAAGGAAAGGAAAGGAAAGGAAAGGAAAGGAAAGGAAAGGAAAGGAAAGGAAAGGAAAGGAAAGGAAAGGAAAGGAAAGGAAAGGAAAGGAAAGGAAAGGAAAGGAAAGGAAAGGAAAGGAAAGGAAAGGAAAGGAAAGGAAAGGAAAACAAGAGAAAGCAGTGTGAATGCTCACAATGTATAAGCCTTCAGACCTGAAAGTGCTATGCCTCTATGTTGAAAAAGAGAGAAAGCCAGGGTTTTTATATGTGCTATGGGGAGAAAAAACAACAACAACAACAAAAAAGCCAAGCGTAAAAGGCAGCTTGGACCTTTGGATCCAGCAAGTACTGAGGATTGTCTTGTATGTTTTATGATCAATCTCTCAAGATAAATAACAACACTCTTAAAGCCTTTGATACTTTCAGTTTTATTAAATTACAGCAAGCTACTTTGCCATCAATCAGTTAAACAGGAAAGACTGGAACTTGATTATACATCCCTGAATTAGTCTACCATAAATCAAACCCACAGTTGAATAAGTGTTTAATTACATGTTCACAAACTGTTGTGGACAAAGCAACATACCTATCAAATAATTATTTTTTTTTAACCTCAAGAATGTCTTTCTCATTAATCAGTTTCTAGAAACAGTGAACTTTGTCTTGAGAAGGAAAAATAAGAGCCTGGTACCAGTACAAAATCTCACCCAGGAGGATTCTACATTTCTACTGACTCACATACTTCTTTCAGCTTGAGGAAAGGACTCCACACCTTGCAGAAATAAGTTTCATTCATAATCTGAATGTGGGCATTGCTGGCTTTGTTTATCCTATGTTTAATTTATTGGGTCCAGAGAATGCATTTGTAAATGGAGTCCAAGACTGAGAAAAACTGTATATCAAGACACTGGCAGCACACTCCTTCTTACACAACAGCCAGAAACAAACAAACAAACAAACAAACAAACAAACAAACAAACAAAAAACCCAAAAAACCAACACACACACACACACTAAAAACACATAATAGCAAGTGCTTCTTTTTCTTATTGCCACAAGAAAAGCCACAGGATAGAAACCTTCCAGTGTACCCAAGAGCAAAACTGTCTGTTTTCCAGAAGACATTTTGTCCCCCAAGCATACCATGTCTGTTTGTTGTGGACTTGCTAAATAGTTGGACCATCGGCTGACCACTTGTTGAGGTTTTGATTGCGGGGTGACAATAAAACCATGGCAGATGTATTGTTAATCCCTTCTTCCCCTCCCGTTCCCCCTTCAGCCCCTCCCTCTCCCCCCTTCCCACTAAGGACAGGCGATTGGGAGGGAAAGAAGGACAGGGAGAAGAGAGTTTGAAAAATTAAAAATGTTTTACTAATGCTACTGATAAAATAGAGAAAATAATACAAAATATATAAACCAATCTTGAAAGTCCCAGCAGCTGCTCCAGCAGATGAAGGGCCAGCACCCAAAGTCCTGGACTGGAGTCTGCAGCCGACTGGAACTGGATTCAGTCTGTCACTAGGCCTCAGTTCGCAAGGACGACTCACAAGGTCCTCTCCTAATGTCGGCCATAAGGAAAAGGGATGAGATCCTCGTGATCTCCCACTTTTATATGAAGTATCATGTGAATGGGATGGAATACTTCAGTTGGTCAGGTTTTGGTCACCTGTTTCTCATTGACCCTCTTGCAAGATATGCATCCCTTCTTATCAATGACCTCGCATTCCATTGCTCTGTCTACCAAAACAGATATCTGGCTTTTCAGGAAAATGCAGCTTATAAGAAGGCTTTAGCTGACAGGCAAGTTCAATAAAAGAGAAACTTGCTTTTAACAAAACCAGGACACCACTGAAGTCCACAGTCTGTCTTTATTAATTGTTCAAAAGCACCAGTCACCTGGGGTTTTATGTTTGCTTCTAGAAATTTTTAACTTAATAAGCAATCATGTGTAATCTGTCTGCACTTCCTTGTTAATACCAACAATTGAGTTCACTGTGCTTGTTAAGGCTATCAGGCTGTTGATGGAAGTATTCAAGACTTTTAATGTAAGTCATTACTGCCCCGGAGGGAGATGTCCAGAGGCTGAGTTAATACGTTGTAAGAACAAAGTTATTTGGGATGCTGACCCCAGGTTTCACAATCATCATTTCTTTCCTACTAATATCCTAAGCAATATATCATTCAGAGCTGTTGCCCCATCTTCTCTTCTTTGGCCTTTTCAATATATTGTTCTCTTGAGCAAAAGCCAGGAAATCCACCCTTCCAGAGTGGCTTGGTGCCTGAAGGGTGACATACAATCACTGTAATCAGTTAGTGAACCACTACAATAAGTCACAAAGACTGAGAGGAAAAGAAGTTTCTAATACAAAAACTTATAAAACCTTAAAAAAAAAAAAAAAAAGTCCATTAGGCAGAATCCAGATAATTCATCATCTATGACTCCAGCTCTGCTGTGGCTTATGCATGAAGCACTTGAAAGCAAAAATCATCACAAGTTTTCTCCTGATCTTAAACTATCTTCTGCTGTAAAAACATGCCTTTTCATGGCCAGATAAATCTACCATTAAGAAACCCAGATTCTCTTTCTTCCACCATCCCAGCCTAGACTGGTGATCCTTCCCAGAATTCTTTTTCTTGGAAAGGAACAAGTTTGGCTGGTCCCAAATACCATTAGATGTACAGAGAACAGATCACCCTATTACAGTGCCCTTCAAAAATTGATGGAATACTCTTTGGTAAATTTGCATAAGGGCAAAGTTTTAAACTGTAAATTAAAAAATAATGTAGCAATTCTAATCCATGATGCTTTCACCTCTGCTAATATATATATGAAAATGTTTGGAATCCATAGAGATTCCTACTGAAAAGTTTAATTTAGCCAGAGATCCCAGAGTTGCCACCAAACCTGTATCTTAACATTTTGTTGAAGAACTGTGAATTACATGCTCTTCTGATTGACCTCAATCCTGCCACAACAGAACCACATCTACACTCAAACAGTATGATCTGAGAGCAGTAACATTGTACATATAAGGCAATTTTAAAGCTTTCATGGAAGAATCATAGATTTGAAAGATTAATTTCAGGATCTTGTGTGAGTCATTAAGGCTGTGGGTCTGGGAGAAGAATGGTCACATCAATGCAAAGGATAAGATTTTTAAAAGGAGAGAAGGATACAGGTTTTTCCAGCTTGCACATGTGTAATTAGTGTTTTCTTGGCACAGCCATCTAATTATTTTGTGTGATTTTTGGGGGGTGGAGAAGTTCTGCTTCTGCTTTATCCTGCTGAACCTTGGGCATTGGCTGCATAGTTGTGTATCACTGTTTGTCCAGAAAAAGACGGGTTGTGATCCCTAGTGTAGCAACCATTTGTAATTTCAGTTAGTTTCTGAGTAGCTTCATATGGTCAGCATTTTGTCAGATCTGGTACATTAACAGGTTGATATATGAGTATAGGCTAGTTTAAATTCCTAGAAAAATTTCTTATTTACAGAATCCCAAGATAAGAGTTCTCCTAGAAAAAGTCCAAGATTTTAATTTCTCTAGTGCATGTGTCTTTGCCAAGGACATATCAGAGGCCAGATAAGAGCATTGAACAGTTTATTACAGGTCCAAGGTTTTGAACTAAGATAAAGCAAAGGTGGAAGTAATAAATCCTTAATATCTCTTTTGTACTTGAAAGTGTAATATGTTGGATTTTTTCAGCAGAGCTGGAGAGGATTGCATATTTTTTTCTGAAAATAAAATGTGTGTTGTATATTCTTTCATTTAGAGCAGCAAAACTTTACCATTTACCATATTTGTAATTTGATCTGATGCACTGAGGTACTCAAATTCAAGTCCATGGATAAGAATGTGGAGTCAGTAGAACTGCTTTTGTCCCCCATCTAAGGAACATGCTTAGGCTTAATGATTAATTCAGCCTTAATTAGTTTCTAATGCTGCTAAGCACTTCTTAAGGCAAGAAAAATATTGAGTGCACTTTGGTTGGAAAGTTTCAAACTCATCAGGAACCAGGGTTCTTTTGGCCTACCCATGAATATCCTAAGTAATTAACCAGGTCCAAGGTTATTTATGCTTATTTGTGTATTTATTTACTTTAAATAACATGAGTGGCAAGACACCTGAATTTTGAGTCACCCTAACATTGCTAATGCTACAATATAAATTGCTAAGGAAAATGAAGTAAAGAAAAGCCCTAAGATAGGATGCAAACACATCAGCAGAAAGAATGAAGCAACTTCCCTGTTGGTGAAGAATTCATTTAGGTCATCACATTTGGTTTCTCTACCTATTTGTTCTTGCAGATTAAACTGAATAAGTAGTTTAAATTCTATTTACTTAATTAGGAGAGTCATTACATTTGTTTAGTAGAAAGGTGGTGGAGAGAAGAGGATGAGTTGACTTGCCTTTGTCAACTTTATTAATTTTGTTTAGTCACCTTTGTAAATACACTACAGATGCTAATAAGAAATCAGGAAAATGCAGGAAAAGGAGGGACTCCAAGACAGAGAACTCCTATGTCTGCCGATGTAACACTGCACATGGAGAGAGGAGGCAGCTTGAGCGAATGGAAGGAGGAGGAAAATGGCAGATAAGGAGTGTGAGTTAAGAACAGCCTTCTAAGTATTTTTAAACTGGATGCCAAACTAATCAGAAGTTAATGGAATCAGTTTTAAAAACATACCTCTTTTTTCATGCCAGCTCAAGTCACAGCTTTCTGAAATCTTTCATGCTACGCCCTCCTTTCTCATTCTTCAGACTGTCATGGAAATTGTGAGACCTCTGCAAGTTACAAGGATGTATGATGCTTCCTGATTCTCTTCTACTTTATCTCTCTGCTATTTCTTTACTTCCAATATTCTTAAGTACTTCCCCTAATAAGGAAAATAGGAGTCAGAAAACCACTGTAGTAAAAAAATCATTGACAAAGATAAATGTAAATTAATAAAGTAATGGAAAAAGACAGTGCCATGTATACTTTAAATACAGAAGAAAGCAGCTGTCTCGTGAATTTTCTTTCCTATAGCCAAACCTATTTAGCTTGTATTTAAGAAGAGTGGCAAATAGTAAAAATAATTAACAGAAACAGATGTCACTGGGTTACTTAAGTAAGAAAAACTAATGTGAATAAGTACTTCAGGGGATATAACATTTAGTAATGGATACTTATAGGGAACTTTATGTGTTCCAGGAACTGTACTTAGAGCAATTAATCCTTAGGACACCCCAGGGAGATGACTTTGTAAGAAATAGTCTCCTGCTCAGTTTACAGAAGGGGTTACAAGTGTGGAAACAAGCTGTCATTGTAATATGCCCAAGACTAAATAGCACTTTGATAGGAACAACAGGGAAAGAACTCCTGAGGTTCTGGACTTCTGTTCTGCATTCCCATCATCAGAAGTGGCAGAACCAGAGTGACATGGCAAAGAAGCACACACACTTTTGTTGTATGTCTGTCTGGGCATTCTGTTGCCTGACAGAGTGGATCTCATTCATGGAAAGATATTTAGAAAAATACTGGTGTAACTGACAGGCTGGAAATCCATAGTTTTCCTTCGACCAATGAGAATGTAGGTGGATTTCAAAAAGTAAAAAAAAAGAAGTAACAAAATATATAATTTTCACAAATAGGAGGAGAGAAGGGTATTTGTTTGCTTATGTTTTGAGGATGAGACAACAGTTGACATGAGTTGAAAATGTCTCGTATTTTCTCCTGGGCATTTTAGTATCAGTGGTTCATCTGAGCAACAGAGGATGGAAAACAAAATAGAGACACTGTGAAAAAAGACAAAAGAGAATAAGATCAGAAAGGGGAGAACAGGAACTTAGCTTGTAAATTAAAATTCCTGTATCACATATATTCAAAATACTCTCATTTTTTTTCCTCAACAGACTCACATAAGCAAGCATTCATCTACCTTACCAAGGTTATTGTCATGGCACAATAATTTTCTGTGCTCCCATTTAAAAGCATTTTATTGGATGTCCCAATTATAGACTATTATTTTTATTACTAGCATTAGGTGGGAGTAATAGACCAGCATCCCATTATAAAGACAACAACAAAATCATTCCTCCTTCAAACAACTTACATGTTCTTTTTAATGGGATGTATAAAATGTTATAATGAGAAAAATTCTGAAGTGCAGTGATTTTCCTGATTGAATGGTGGCATGTACACAACCTTCAAAGACAATTTTTTCTTCTAATTCTTACATTCAAAAAACCCTAGAAATTTAAAGCAAGCTTAGTAGACAATTTATATGAGCATAGTCATTTTTATTCCATGACAATTAGTAGCTTTTTTTGTAAACATAAGAGTTCTGGGACAAGTAAAAAAAGAATAAGCTGATCTTGATTCAGCTGAGAGTCCTGAATATCAAAAATTAAATTATCCTGCCATGAGTGTCAGTAGCATAAGTCTATGGACTTCAGCTTGCATGCTCAGGATGTTTACAGCAATTCTTTCACTGTTTCTGTAAAGGAAACGGGTAACATTTTTACTTGGGTAGTATTCTCTATCAGATATGTTCAGACACTTCTTTTTGTATGTTGCCATTCGAGCAGATAGTCCATTCCTGAAAGAAGGGCAGACCAAAGACCAGCCATACTGTGAAGGCAAAAAGGGACTTAGAAATCCGGTCATGATTTGAGATATTGTCACTCACCACACCCTTCTCAAAAAAAAAAAAAAGAAAAAAAAAGGAAAAAAATACTTCCTTGTGAGGCTATGGGCTATATGTAATTTGAATCCATCCTGTAGTTCTGTAGTTTTGTGGATAGCAGTTCCTTAGTTTGTGCTTTTATTATTTTATTCTACAATGCTTCTCATATGAAGAAAATAGTCACGATTTGCCCATACTAATACACCATTCACAATGCTATATATTGCAATGACAAGAACTTTTTCAGACAGACAGAAAACAGAAGAGAGTAACTTTAGAAAAACAAGACTCTGAATATCAGATTTTATATTTTTTTACTGTTTTGTCACATGTGGCCTCTGAGAAAGAAGCTAATGGTAAGCTGGAAGTTGTAATCCCTCTGTTGTGTATGAGCAATGGATCCTCCTAATCTGGGAAGCTGAAGTTCACTTACAGCCTTAAAATAATTTGCAGATAGAGCCAGAAGCCAGACAGACTAGCTAAGAAACACAGTGGAAATATCTGTGCATAGTTGCTTCAATTCTAATGAATTAGAGGTGAATTTGGAGGGAAGGGGAAAGAAACCTAACACCTGGTAGCAAGGGATGAGGAGCCTTCCTGCTTATTACAAGTGTCCAAGTAAGTCTCACAAAAGAGAATGTAACTTCACAGCCATATTTAAGAAAACCAAGAAGGAAGTCTGCCTAGAGCAAAAAGAGAAACCCTGTCATCAGGAACACCCAGGGCTCATCACTAAGAAATTACCCCAGGTGCTTTCCTCCTTTTGGAGCAACATATCAAAATACAGTGAGGACTGAGACGAGAAAGTATGGCTGAGAGAAGGGTTCGTGTAAATGTGTATTCCCAGCAACCAGTGGGATTTGTGGTTCACATCAAAAATATCCTGAAGGAGCATGAAAGACATAAGAGCTGCCTTCGTCAAACAGAAACTAAGGGGAACTTTAATGTCTCTCTCATTTTTTCCCCCTCTTTTTCACTCTTTCGAAAGGGGTTTTTTGGATTCAAGCACTAATTCCTCTGGAAGAAGGGGCTAGATTTCATCAGTAAATGTAAGACCTAAGACTCTTTCTTTGCAATCTTCTTCAAGACTTCTTGTACCTCCAAGACAAATGAAATTCCTAAATAATGTGCCCAGGGCTGGCGTTAGCTGTAGAAGTTCTGATCCTCCAGTCACGTAAAGCATGGGTAAAAATAAGCTCAGCAGGAGCAGGCCTTGGGGAGGGCTTCTAGTCCCCTTGCATAACATCCAGGCCTGGTGCTTCTCATTCGCTACCATTTGTTTCTGCAGCACTTCAGAGACGTGTAATTCTTTATCCTACAGGTGACAGATATCTTTGGTGTTATTGCTGCTCTGTGAGCAATAAATCTCCACTCAAATATAAGCCTGGGTCATGCCATATGACAACTTCTTTACTTATTTTCATCATTGTAAGGCAGCCTGGCAATTATACAGAAAGTGTGTTACCATGGCAACACTGAGAAACTGCAGCATCTAAAAAAAAATATTAAGACCGCAGAATTACTTAACATTTTATTCCCCAAAGGCCTCAGTTTTCTGAGTTTAAACTTTGAATGAAAAATCATAACAAACGGTGCCTATTTCATAAATAGTTCTTCCTACACCTTTTAGGAGTAATTGCTTCTTTTCATCAAAGCGTTTCATATTTTCATCTTTGTGTAATTATTGAGTACGGAGCTTAATGAGTAAAATATTCCTCTATCCCCTGTCCAGATTTTCTCTTTTTTTGGCAACAAATATCACTTGATTATTAGTCAAGTCAAATACAGTAATTATTTCAGCACAGTTAATGCATAAGTCCCCTCACACGCCTCCCACACAAATGACTGCAGACAGCTCTGACAGCCCCTGCATCCTGGTAAAGCTCTGGAACAGCATAAAAGAGTAGCTGAGATTTTATTTTTCATAGGATGGGAGGAGCCAAGCAGTCTGAAGGGACATAGGAAGGGACACAAAAAGGCAAGAGATCCAGAACCAAGTTGTGTGCTGGTACCCACTAACTTAAGTTTAAAAATACTCCAGCTTCTAGCATAAGTTGCAATACCCCTGGATTAGTGGCTAATTCAAAACTGAGGCTCAGCTATTCAAAGATGGCTTTGCCACCAATGTCCCACCAACTGCACTGGTTACGGATGTTGTCTATCACATGATTTATGCTCTTCAACCTGGTAGTTACGTACATGGAGATCCAGAAAGCAATGGGCAATGGAAACTCTGCTGTCTTCCATATCAACCTGCTACTGCAGATCACCTTGTTAACCTGGGTTTTGTAATCTATTAGTATAAGCCATTGCTGCCAAGTAAATATCACTATATCTGAGAGCATTTTCTCTTGTGTTGCTGTTCATAAATTATTTCATCTCACAACCATGGTCGAAACATGTAAAGGCAAAAGCTGTTTAGTAACCTAAGACCATTAATTCTGTACCTCTTTGAACAGAAATAATTATAAGCAAATACAAAACAGTCACAGCTTTGTGGTATCCTTCTCACAAACAGGGTAGGCAGAGTTCTCAGCCTGAGCCCTTTTTGACAAAAATGGAGCTGTGTGACACAGATACAGAAGTCTCTTAATGTGCGACTAATGTCCTACACCGAAGTAAATACTGTGGGTTCATTTTTTTTTCTAAATCATTCAACACTACTAGCAGGCTACTTTAAATTCCAATTTTGAAAAACACCACAGCCATCCATTCTTTGGTATAGTCAATAGAAAAGCACACATTGACTTCTGAAGATCAGAGTTTGAAAAGCAAAAGTCCCACTGTTCAGTGTCTCTGATCCACATTCTACACCAATTAACCTACATCTTTCAATTAAAAACAGATCTTGGTTCCTTAACAGGAAGCTTAATTATGTTACCTATATTGCATTTCTGAAATAGGTGATAAAGTCCAGTCTCAAATTTAAGTCTTTTTTAACAGCACTGACAAATACGATTCACAGAGACCTGGTTAGGAACAGAAACTCTAAAAATGTCCAAAGCATTTGCATAAATGAAACATGCAGAAGTTAACCACCATGACCTATCCAGAATTATTGGTTGCCTTAGTACATACAATAAATACACAATACAGGAACTCAAAATAGCCTAACAGTCTTGAGTAAAATTCTAGAGCTTAAGACCAACAATGTGAGGGGAAATAAAATAGATTAATAAGAGCTCAAAAATAATATCAGCAAGGAAATGCTGATTTCTATTCCAAACAATAGTCTCAATGAACAAGATCCAGAATGCCAGGCATAGCAAAAAGCCGAAGCAGCAGGAGGAAGAGAGGTAACAGAAGGAAATACTTGATGTTGTCAGGGAGTCTACTGACATGTCAACTGAAGCAACAAGCTGAGAGCTGTGAAAAGAAAATGACAAACAAGAAGCAGCAGCTCAATTGTTAAGAAGCAAAAGCCAGCTAATGGGAAAACACATCAGGCTATCAGGAAGTCAGCTGCTTGGAATAAAACCACCACAAAGGAAAGATGCCCACTTTGCACTACTAAAAAGAAAGCAACAGCCAGTTGCACATACCAACAAATTACTAGAATTATTGAGTGGAAAAAGCAGCAAGAGAGGGAGCCTGTAGGTAATGCTGCAGAAAGATCTTGGCCCACACAGCAGACATTATTTGAAACTAAATCAATTTTTACTATAGCCTTATGTAGTTGCAATGCAGATTTAGCAAGGAAATGGACTGGCTTCCAGGTGCTGAAAACTCTGTGTTACTACTGGAGAAAGTGGGATATTGTCATAGGAATCGGATTACTTACCGCCACTGACTAACTGCTTACATATTTCTGTTTGTAAAAATGCTTAATTGAGTGATATTTCTGTTCAAAGGATAGGATTGCTTTCACACCATGGCAGGATCTCCTATCATGCGAGGCCCCAAGTGCAACTGCATGTGTAAGTAAAAAGGAGGAAGAAAGTATGGTACAATAACATTGGTATGGGATGTAAGAAGCTGAGCAAGTTCAATTCCCTGCCCTGCCACACACTTCTTGAGTAAACTCATGTAAGCCACTTTAGGCAAGTCTCCTTCTGGTAGACCATGGTTTGGAGGCCCTTGGCATGGCTGTGCACTGGGCTCTGCAGGTGATGCACAAGCCTGCCCTGGGATATGTATATGTTCCTGCAGTCACACTGGTAGCATTCTTATCTCTGAAATGAGGACAACAATCTTCCCTGTCCTATAAAAATGTGATCTGGACAGAGATACAGATGGCAAAAAGCTAGTGAAATAGTGTGCGTCCTCTTTATTCACAAAATGCAAACTGTCTGGTTAAAAATCTAGTGGATATAGGTTGAAAGGAAACTACAGCCACCTCTACAGAAAACATATGGCTGAATTAAATCTTGGTGTAAACAAAAATACTTTAAGTATCACACAATTTCTTTTCCTCCTTTTTATTTCACACCTTTTCAATAGCTGCAAATATCGTCAAAGCCCGTCATACCCTGAGCCTTTTCTGAAGCCAAGCTATGTATTTTTGAACACCATTTTATCTTTTTCCATATGTCACTCCTATTTCTGTTGCTCTTCTTCACCTGTAAGCCAATTATATATCTGGTAATTCTCTCTCCAGTAAAGTCTGATTCATCTGTAACCACGTAAGGACAGATTGCATGATGAAATTTTTAGGTGAGATAGTTCAGAGGAGGAAAACTTCAGTTTCCCCTAATGATATTTTCCAAAGCATTCCACTTCTAGAAAAAAATGTCTCTAAATCCTGTGGAATTAACATAATAAATAATACAGTCCCTAAGGCTAAAATTACATATAGAGAGGCCTGTTTCTGAACAGGTTTTCTTTTATGCAATATTTTCATGTGCACTTTATTCTTTTTTTTAAAGACACCCTTGAGAGCAATAAGTTCTACTTCACCATGTCTACAGTAACTACAGAATTATTACACCCATTTTAATAGATATTTTTCCATGTTGACACTCCCATAATTTTTTGCCTATCTCTAAATCTTTTTTTCTCTATCATTTACTTCACCTGTTTGAAATTTAAGGATATGCTTTACCTTTTCCACAAGGCGTATGTTACTTTAACTACTTTAACTACTAAAGTATTAGAGCCTAAGACAGCTCATTAAACAACTCCTACCTTGTTTGACATATTGTTATTTTTGATACATCTGATAGTCTTTCGGCCCTTTTTTCAGAACAAGCAGTACTACTTTTATTCAAGTAAAGGTGAATTAATTTTTTGTCAGCTGATTTCATAGGATGAGATAAAACTCTTGAATGAAATCCAAAGACATTTCATCCGCTGCAGTCTGTACAGCTATTTTCTATTTTACTTTCAATGTAAGAGGACATTTAAAAACACACCTGATAAACAACTTATGTAAGAATCACAATGCTTCCTGCTCAAAGTGGTTTTATATGTCTAAAGAGACATTTTTTCCCTGTTATTCTATTACTCTTCTAGAAGCAGAAGTTAAATATAAGAAATTCCCATTACTATCTTACCCATCCCCACTTTCATCTCTACTCCCAGCTCACAAATCGGTACAAGTCCCTTGTCCTCCCCTGAAATAATTTCTGTATGACCTTACTTACAAATTTTTGTGTGCATATATGACAAAGAAATTTTTCAGGGAATCTGAATCTTTGACATTTTCAGTTCATAATTAATTCACTCCTCTTCATTGATTAATGAACTAATTTCTTGCTAAGGTTAAAGTTACTCAAAAAGAAAAAAGGCAGAATTTTTTCAGTGCATGAAGGTCTCCCACACATCAGTAAAGAAGCAAGTTTTGGTGGCCTGCTGCCTAGAATAGTTCACGAGCCATAGCAATTAATAACTGAAGTTGCAACTGAAGTTAGGATCTGGCATTTGGGTTTGGATTCTGTGTTTGCCTCTTATTTCTAAGCCCTTTACAGGGCTTAGAAATAAGAGGCAAACACAGAATCCAAAACCTGATTAGACTCTTCAGAGGAAGAAAACAAAAGCAAAATCCTCAACCGTTCCTCTATAATAATGCTCAGAGAAAATCTTTTTCACAGCTTCTGAAGATGAGCCTCCCACCTTCACATCTGGGGATAGTATTTCTTTTCTGAGGACCAGGAAAGCAATAATTTCCATTTGAATACAAAATGCCTTTTATGATTGCTAGAATCCTGGAATGGGAAGCTCAGGATTTTGGGCATCTAATGCAGGAATTCTGAAAAGGCAGAGCAGACTGTATGTCCCAGTACAACATTTCCCATGTTGGAGGAACGCAGTTGTACAGGTTTGGCTCACACTTTACATATCTGAATTCTCCTCTATACAGTCCCGTCATTACACTGAGCTACATGTTGCTGCATGAGTAATATATTGCAAGGTGAGGGAAAACGTGGGTAAGTGAAGATTATCCATACTATCCATACTACCTGCAAAGTTTTTAAATATTGCATTTCACTAGGCACAATTGGTGGGTTACACATGCCTCCTGTTCTGCCTGCCCTCGTCTGTGACTGCATGTTACACACTGATTTCAGACTAGCTTTGCTCTCCTTTCACTAATGTTCCAATTTCTATGTTCTCTTAGAAAATAGGTCTTTAGCTCACTCAACTATGTGGCATGCACATTTCTAAAACAAAAAATAAGGTCAATGAAGGTCATCATTACTAATGGAGCCTATTCTAAAATTATGTAGCCCAGATGTTTTTTTTCCTTTTCTTTTTTAACCAAATGTAGGACAAGAGTAAAGAGTACTTGAATTGACACGTTAGTATAGAAAGGAGACTATGTGAAGATGGAATTAGAATTATAATCAAAGCCTGCTGCGTAAGAGCACACTGGTGCAGCTATGTTCAGAGTGGCATATAACTGAGGGCATCTATCCACATTTTGATTTCTTCATTGTTTTGTTATTGTATTTCTATACACAGACATGCAAACTGTAAGGGAGAGATCAGGGTCACCGTTGGTAAGGGAGCAAGTTACCAGGAGATGAAATCCACATTTTAAATTAGAATTATATTAATATTTGAAGAAATTAATACTTACAATTGTCAATGAGCCTTTATTTGTATCTACCTAGAGGAGGAAACAATTAATTGTCCTAATATATTTGAAGGAAACTTAGTTATTCTCATAGTGTTGAACCCAATAAAGTATATAGCAAATAAATTGCTGAGGAATGTGTGCCCATTCCTGTACACAAATCAAGCACATAAAATTGCAATACCTTGTTTCCCCACAACTTTCAGTAATTGAGGAACCAAGACACTAAAACCCAGCATTTTTTGTTGGTTTTCATGAAAATACAGATATAGACTGTACGTGAATTATCTCATGAACAGGCTGCCTTCCCACATTTGCTACGCAGAAAGCAAGTGATAGAAATTCCCCTTCCTCCTATTCTTGCTCATGTCATACTCACATACAGTCTTCCTTGTAGGCTTCTGCTGAGGTCCCTCGAGTTTCATGAAGTTGTTGCAACTAATTCAGTGCCTCTATTTCATGTTCTATTTTAGGACAAACCAATAAAAGAACATAGAAAAATTCAGTGACTGAAGGTTGTATAGACCTACCAGCAAAACCAGCAGAAAGTTACTAATTATGGCTCTTCTGAAGACTTCAAAAAGCAGCCAAGAAGGGACAGCCTTGTGTACCGCACATCACTAGGATAATGGCAGCATTTTCCTGCCAGGTACCGTTTGTTACCAGAAAAAAAAAAAGTCCAATTACATGGTCATTAAACAAATTTCATTGTTCCTAGATGGAGAGATTTGAACCCGAACCGAACAGTAGTGCTTTATCAGTTTTCTGAAGTAACATTTTTTTCTTCCACATAGCAATTAAACAGATTCAGTAAAGATTACTGAAAATGTTACTGGTTTATGTGGAAACATTAAGTGTGAAAATATGAAGTATTGACAGTTCAAGTGGTAAGTGGAACAAGTCAGCATTTTAAGTTTTCCATATATAGATCTGTTTGTTGCATATATCTATGACAATTAAGACATTATAGCTGAAGAAACTGTAGTTCATTTCCCATCCTGTTCTCATGGTAAGGCTGTATAGGTTGGGAACGTATCATGTCTGAACTCCTCCTTCTGGGAGTTACATACATGCTGTATAATGAGAATAAAACTTCATGCCATATTTTGAAAATGGCATTTATGGTCTATTTATGGCTTCACAATTCAAGGTCATTTACAAGGACCATCACCTCCACTTATTCTGCCAATTCTTTCACTAGTTTGACATAGTCAACTAACAAGGTTTCTGAAAGCACAAGTTGCCTTAGTTTAAAATAGATGCCCACTTAGATACATTGATGAATTTCAAATGAGAAAAAAAAACATATTTACTTCAGCAGCATTTATATTATAAAACTCAAGCATATACAATTTACTAAGCATTTGTTTGTAAAGAGATTCTCATACTTCTGGAATAATTATTAATTTCTGTAAGAAAAATCATTCTTCTAACATTATTTCTTTATGCAAAACAAATGCTCCTTATAATTTTATGGTCAAGTGCCGTTTTAATTTTTTGGTTGAAAAAAAACTTTTTTATTAAATAATCAACCAGAAAAAGATACTTAGGAACAAGTTATTAAATCTTACTACATGTAGAAAGGTGAGTCTAAATCTCTTGGACACTTAGCATCCAACGATGTGCCAAGCACTTATTTTGTTATGAGCTTTTTTTCATCTGAATAGAAGGAAAATTCTTACTGATCTAACTTCATTTACTTTGCTAGGGAGTTTTACATCTCTAGGGACAAATTTTCCCTCTCTTCCCAACAAGATGTGCAGAGCTGTCCTACTAGAAATATTAACCTCTAAGCATCTACAGTAATGATACATTTTCCCAGTCCTTTCCTAGTAAAAATTATTCATGCTTTGAGTACTTTAATTATTACTTCTTAGTACTAATGACTTTGTGCAATTAGAGCTAATAGCACTGAATTATCAATGCTGATACACCCATATAAGTCCAACAGCTAAAGTATTTGGCATCAGGTACTGTTCAACACTGTGAATTTTATTCTTTACTCTGCATATATCAACAAAACATACAAACAAACAAACACTTATTTGCCTACAAACGATCAACGGAAACAAATTATGGACCAGGTTCATTAAAATGTATATATATATATATATCTTATTTTAGTAAATACTAGCAAGTAAGACATATAAAGGGAAAATATTCATATTTGAATGTAAATATAGGCACTGGCTACACTTTGGTTACCATCTCTTCTGCAAATTCAAGCAGAGAGGTGCTCTACTGTTAATATCTTCCCACCTTCTGATATGTTGGTCATGTGAGCTTAGAAAAATCTTAGTTTTGTTTAGAGTGGCTAATTGCTGCACTTGTCAAAGGTGCCTCACATGCTAATGATGCTGATATTTGTCCCAGTCACGTTCACCAAGCAACTTCAAAGCACTCACCATCCATTTCAAGTGGAAATACTTGGATCTTGCGGAAATACCCTTAGTGTTTATCTGGCTTAATTCATCCCAGGACCACAGTGCTTTATAAAAACTACTGAACATAGTACAGTGTTTTATTAGGGCATGAAGGTATGGACAAATTAATCAAATCCATCAATATCTCACACAGGAGTTACGTGATGAAAGGCCAAAAAAGACTTTCTTCTGCTGTAGCCAGAAGACCAGAGTTTTGGTGACTGTTATAGTTAATATTTATAATTAGAATACCTAATAATAAATGACAACTCCTTCATTCCTTCTGCACTGCCCATTAGTGAAACAAGTCTCCTGTCTCTACTTGTATTTCTCTTTGAGCAGGCTTCAAAAGCATGATCCAAATGCATGTGTTCAGCACCCCCATGGCAAGAGGACCACTTCCAAGCCTGCTGTGCTCAAGACCCACGTGCAGAAGGACAGGCTGAGGGAAAGAGGTCTTTGCTGACTCTCTAGTCTTCAACAGGAGTATAGGATTTTGTGTTATTGATGAGAAATCAAGCAGCAGGAATACATATGTTTAACCAAATACTTAAAATGTGTTCCAGCCCTGGTGATACTATTTGTTTTCTCCTTACTTTGAGCCCCTCTCCTCACCCTCCTGAAACTTCCCTTTCTACTCTGCTGTCTGGCTCACTCTGCCCTAACTACACCTTTCACAGGACCCAGTTGCTCTATTTGTGTAAGATTTTATTTTAAATGGGTACAGTTGGGAGAGATGATGCCCCAGATGCAAAGCTGCAGAAGCATTTGCTGAGTATTGTTTTGTGGAGGCCTTTAACCCCATATTTGTATGCATACAGTGTTTTCCCCTTTCCTCTCAACCAAGCCCAGATTAGAAGAAGGGAAAATTTCTGAAGAAAAATTGCAAAAGTCAATAAATGAATTTTAAACCAAAGCCCTTTCATGTCCCCAAAGTATAGGCAACAAGACTGACAACTACAGTAATTGGGTCTACAGCAAGTAGTTCAAGGGAGTCAAGCTGACTGACAGCTCTCTCCAACCTCCTAACTAAAGAATCTGAACTCTTGTTTTTCTACAGATGAAGTATTCCTATGGAAGATTAAAAACACACACTTTTACTCTTTCTCCATTTTAAAAATATTTATTTTATTAGCTGTTTAGAGCCCTCCAGGGCACTTTTCTGCTTTCTAACCAGATTTCAGTGGCATGCCATCCTCAGCATGATGAGGCATATGTCATCCTCATAACAGACTTACTTGCTTTTCCTTTTAGGTCATCTACAACACAATAAAATAATTCCAAATATTATATGAGACTGAAAAAAACCAACCAAACCCCCCCCCGCTTTGTTTAGACTCGTGAAGAGTTCCCAAGATCTGAAGGATATTTCTGAAATTACAGGGAGAGCTTCTCTCTGTTCTGTGTATATTTTCACACATTCCCTGACTGATTCATAGGGTAGTCACTAAGCTAACGGAAGAACCCTGAGGGATTTAAGAAGATTATATTAATTTAGTTAGCTAAAACGCTGGGAGCACATTAAAATCATCAAAACTATTGCATAGTTTGGAAAATATAAAATTATTTAAACCTGGGGCAGATTGTATATTCTATTACAAAATAGTACATTAAGAAAGAGTTGACTTTTTTTTTTTTCTTTACAATAAGCCCTGGGCTAAAAATCTCTTCTTCCCCCATTCAATTTGTCCCCACTGTTTCCTCACAACAACAATAATCCTCTCAGCAGTGTGTGTTAAACTTTATGCAAAGCATATCACCAAGGAGCAATGCACTGCCATCTTTAGTGGAATTTGGTACTCCACACATGCAGTACTCAGATGCACTATGGACAGCATTCATACAAGATACCTCTAAATTTGCTCATTTCAGTAATGTAAAGCAGCAACATTCAGAACAGCTTGTTTGAAAACATTCACCACACAAAATTTTTGCAGATCTTCCATGAACTCTGGTACTGCTTTAGTATCACAGCAATACAAATCTCTGACTTCCTAAACTTATGCGAAGATATTCCTCGTTCTATCACAAACCAGACTAACCCTAAAAGTCAGTATTTTCATGTGATTTACTTCAGCACAGCTGTGCTCCAACTACATTATTGCTCAGAGTAAAGCCAGCTAGCCGTGCAATTGCTCTGTCAGAAACACGGAGTCTTTTAAAGCCAGCAGGCTAAAACATCTGTTTAAAGATGTGTCAAACTATTCAGTGGTGATTAGAATACTGAACAGGAGCAGCTATTTGCTGGTTAACGATGGGTGAGAGATATAATTTCCCACCCATGAAAACAGATGACTTTTTTAGGCCTTGTGTTGTACTACTGCATCCTAATTTACAGCACACACCACTGCATGGGGAAAAAAAAAAAACATCGCTCAATTACGGAGCACAGAGCTTGGCATGCAGAACTTGGGCATCTATCTCGGAGAATGATGTATGGTTTTCTTAAAAAGAAAATTTGAAACTAACCAATTTTATTTCATTTTCCCATCTTGTAAAAAAGTGGAAGTATGACTGTTTATACCCTTTCTATAATTCCCACTTCTAATGCCACTGTAAATACCGTGAAGAGATGTATAAAAGTTTAAGACTTTTTGGACTCCTGTTTACCATCTTCCTGCAATGATATATTGGGCAACACAGAATAGAGATTAATTATGCATTTCAAAAAAAAAAAATCATTTTTTTACTCAGCTCTATGTTCAACTGCCTGAATGCTCTCTTGCTGGGAATTGTGAACATGAAGGAGTAAAAGAGACATCACAAAATCTTTTACATTAATCCACCTCTCAAAGGTCCATGGCAGCATAAATACCACTTGCTCTATACTAGAATGGCTCCATAGTCTGTGACTTTTCAATTTGAAGTTACATACAGTGAACAAACCCTCTCAATTAAAAAAAAAAATCTGAATAAAAATTAACATCTTTTCTTTAATTCAGTAAGTGTTAAATATTGGTCATTAAGCTTATTATTGAAGAAGTTAGCCACTACAGTAAGTTGCCAATTTTGCTTATCTTTGCAACATCAACAGTCCCATTCCATGATTCCTGACTGTCAAAACCATAACGTCAGTTCCTACTTTTGTTATCTTTGAAGTCATTACTACAACTCTTCCTACAGGACAAATTCCTTCTACTTGTAGAGACATCCGGAAAATTTTTGCTGGCTTTTCCACAGAAGAATGCCAGAATGACAGGGTTGTCTTCAAGAAGAGTAAGAAAAACTTCCCAGAAAAATCTATAATAGGAAAGCAGATAAGATAAAAGTAACAGACTATGAGCTGAAGTATAGCCCCACTTCAAATGGCCTTTGGATCAAAGCTGATTTGCTGGGCCAAAGCCCATTCGACACGAGGGAGGTGCTAACTTTTCTTACTTGTCTAACAAGATGGACAAGGCCTGAGTTATCAGGAAAGGTTGATCTAATTTCCTCATATGTTTGTACTGAAGCAAAATGAAGTCTGAAAAAAACCACAACTCCTGCAGGAGCAAGTTTCATAGTTTCATGCTGTTTATTAAGTCAGACCAATACACATATCCAGAACTTTATCAGGATGGATAGCTTCAACACTTGGATCATTTCCAGCTTTTCACTATCAAATCTGATGTGCCCTCCAACAGCCTCTCTGAGCAAAGCACAAAACATTGTGCACACCAGCCACTTCCAATGGAATCCGTTGTATATACATCATCCCAAACTAGGTAACATTCTTATGTTTTGTTCTCAAGTTTTCCAATGAATCTATGAATTCAGTTTGTAGGTGATGGCCAGAACCAAAACGTTGAATGACACATGTGGATGAAGATAATATAAAAATCCAAATATTTTGGTCAAAGTTTGGAAACACTGCTGTTGATTTTTTTTTTTTTTTTTTTAGGAAAATGCATGTGCCTTATTCTTTTGCTGTACTTTGCAGGTCAGTCTTTGCTCCTGAGGAAAGCACCTATTTTCATACAAAAATTCTATTTAGTCAAAACCCACTTTTGCAGTGAGAGTGCTCAAGTGTAGTTTTGCATCAACCATAATATTAGCAAACAATTCCGGCTGAAATTTAAAGTCCTGTTAGTATGTACATTATATAGTTTTTCCTTTTTCATTCTACTCTTTAAACTCCTTTACATGAAAAGATTCATCTCAAACATATAGCTGATGCAGGGGAGCATAAAGTAAGAGCCATTTACAGTAAAGGCTAAAACAGTCCTTACCTCATTAAGGGTTTGCTATTGCAGCTGTTATGGTCTATCAGGGAAGGAAATCTTGCACACTAAATGAGCAAAGATACCTCAGCACAAAAATGAGAATTGTTTGGTTGAGTCTCATCCTACATTTCCCAAGTTTAATCAAACCCTTAATGTTAGTTTAACATTTTTTTCCTCTGGATTCCTTTGTTGGTGCTTAAAAGTAGAGAAGATGAATAAACATATTTAGCAGACATTTTCCTTAAAATTAAATCTGCTGGTGAAGAGTACAAGGCAACCTTGTGGTGGAGCTCAGTATAGCAAAGCTCCAGTTTTACCAAGTTCAGCAGAGTTTCACAGGACCAAGCATTTTGCCAAAGATGAGGTCTCCTCATGACGAGAACAATTTTGCAGAACAGGCATCACTCATCTATGATCTCCCAAACCAAGTTCATGCCACTAACATCATTGTATCGGGACTATAATCATACAGGCTTCTGAATCAAATATTACCAAAACACTTGTACTATGATGCCATGATGCAATCCTTCCCATCTGCCTCACAGTCAGTAGTATTGCTGTCATAAAAGGCATCTTTATCTACCATTAAAAAAAAAAAAAAAAAGTATTTAGTACCGAAGCCAAAGAAGCACAAAGCATGCTGTATATTTCATGGGTTTATTCCAAAATGACTGAAAAAATTGTTTATCCTCTGGTTAGAGGATATAGATATATATCCATCTTTACTGAGGGTGTCCAGCCTCCTGTGTACCAGCTGTAAACCTGACAGCTCTAGTCACACACTGAGGTACAGTAGAGGGCAGGCTTGCTGTCATGAAAGGCTTTAGACTCTCAGACTCAAATTGGGCAGGACTTTGGGTTTAGTAATTAACTGCCCTTGATCAGTGGCACAGGAATATAATTGCATGCATCAGTCAGTTAGATTTTATGTAGTCAAGCATTTACCCTTAGCTGTACATAAATTAAAATGTATCTGAATCAAACATGCAAGGTAAAGTAGCTTGTATAAAGTTGGCAGGTTTATTTTTGCAAAACAATCTACACCATCTAAATATCAGTTGCATAATTTAGTATGTTAAATACTAACTTTGACAGAAATAAAATTCATAACTTCAACATACTTCAGTGAACAGCGAACAAAATGAGAAAGGATATTTTGTTATAACAACAGGCCCGTTTTTTGTATGCACCCTCCTTAACTGGAACAATGTCTGAATAAATAGTAATTGATGTGAAGTCATTCTGGGGTAGCTTTCTATCCTGTGTCAAACAAGGTATATAAATATACCTAGAGTGTTCCCACACGTTCTTCAAGTTTCAGTAATTTTTACAGAACTACCTGGAATCTCGGCACTCAGAAGTTTATCCAAAGACTCTAACAACAAGACTGTCTGGTTTCTCTTATTTTATACTAGAAGGAAGGGGGGGGGGGGGTGTGGAGCTGGGGAGGGAGAGGAAACTCCAAACCATCTTGATTCATGTTCTATACTGTTCAACTAGATCACAGCTTTTCCCATATCTTCTTGTCTCTCAGGCAATAAATATTTCTTTCCCCCCGACACACTACAGCTAAATTAAAAACTGGTTCAGTATTCTTTTTCTACAAAAAGTCAATAAATGAAATGAATTTATTTCAGGAAGTCGTTTTTCTTTGCTCTCTGAGAATATTAACAGAGTATTTGAAAGAATGTCCTTGAGCAGCAAATTTTCTTACCAGTAGCAATTTTGGTCCAGGTATCTATGCAGAAATCTCTTGCAATGGTGAGGAGATTAATAAAGAAGACTGAGACCAGGATAGAAAGCAGACAACTAATAAGAATGTAAGTGACAAAATGAAAAACAGAAAGAAAACTCAAATTTCATACCAGGTTCACAGAGCTTAAACAAAGAGGAAGTCACTACATTATCTACATCTAGAGTCTGGCCTTCAGATCACTGCTGATCTACAGCTCACTAAACAATGAAATGTCCAAATTCTCAATTTCTTTACGACTTTTATGGTAGAGTACAAGTAAATCTAAAGCTCCACAGTGATGTATGTGTGTTCAAAACTTGGGTAACAATTGTCATGAATCATCATAATTTCCTGCAGACACACCTGTACTGAGCCCTGCCACTTGATTTATGCAGAAGTTTTATGCTTCTTAGATGAATACATAAACAGATTTTTTTGCAGGCAACAAACAATAGACCCGTCCCTAAGGCAAGGGCATAATGAGACAGAGGAAAAACATCTATGGAAGCCCCACTACCTTCAGATTCAAGACAAATCCCCTGCCAGCCAAACCTAGGGAAGTAATCTTCCCAGATACTTCTGATGGTTGTTGTGACCCTAAGCATATAAGGGCACCAAGCAGAGGTTTCTCAGTATTATTTAACAACATGAATACAACCTTCCTAACTTACTCCATCATCTAACCAAATTTTGAAGGTTCAGATTAATAGATAGATAGATAGATAGATAGATAGATAGATAGATAGATAGATAGATAGATAAATTCCTCCAGACCCTCCCAGGCAGCGAGCTGACATTGCACATTCAACTGTTTTGTTGTGCAGCTACAAATGTTAAAAACATGCTGGCGGATGGGGGGTGGAAGGGGAAGAAGAAAAAGAAAGAGTGAAATGAAATTCATAAAACCACAGATTTTAAAGTCAAAACAATATTCTAATTACCTAGGACAGTGTGAACAAAATGCTTTTAGGAAATATGTTGCCTCCTTTTTAAGGTTTCAGGAAGTCGAACTGTATCGTACCTCCAATGCTACCCCTCTGAAACACTGAATTATCCTCACATGAAGGAGCCTGCCTCTTTGAAATGGAAGATTTCTAACTTCAGCCTGCATCTCCTGGATTTTGATGGAGATAGGAGTGGAGAAGAAGGGAACATTTTCTGGCTTGGAGGTCCAATGGTGGAGATTGGGACAATATTCACTATATGATTAACATTGAGTATATATCATATTGCATTTATCATTTGCATTCTATTATTTATGCAATATAAATAACTAGATGCCCTTTCAGTAGGATGGATTGTTATCCAGTGCAATTTCCCATTCTCCAACTCTTTTTAGGAGTTCAGGGGTGTCTCAGGGTGGTGTGTTTCACCACAGACATGTTTACAGCTCTTTGGACTGCTTTGGACTAGTCTTTATGAGGAAGCTGCATGCAGTTTCATAACTTGGGTTTTCTTCATTTTTCCCAGAGACAGACCAAAAAATTAGAAAAAAAAAAAAAACACAAACAAAAGAAAAACAAACAAACAAACAAACAAACAAAAAAAACCCACCTCCCCAAAGCAGTGGTGCAGTGGTGTCACCTGGAATGAAACACAAGTGACTTCTTCCAGCATCAGGCAATGAGAGACCACTTGGGTGTTTCATTTCACTTCAAGACAAATGAGAGGAAGGATACCAACAGCAAAGACCACAGTACATGTTTCACGTTAGACTTGCCAGCAAAGCCCACTTCCTCTGAGACTCTGCTGTTTTGCTAATCCATACAACACACATCAAGGCAGTATGACTGTAGGAGATAAAGGAAAGGATGCATACAGTTAATCCTTATAAGCCAAAAGGATACAAAGAGCATTTCTCTTAGTTTGCTCTCAGACTTCTGGAGTGTGTGATGGCTCCTGCCTGGCAGACATACTAACTTTGAAATTACTGAGACAGATCTGACATTCATGTATAAAAGGATGATACTCTACCAAGGCAACTCTGCCAGCATAAATAGCTGTAACACAAGAAAAAAACCTTTATATTAACTTCAGCAGTGAATGATTTAGCTGTCTAAAATTTCTCTATTCAATCTTCGTACTTCACCTTATTGCTACTTTCTAGGGTAAAGAAGAAATGAAAGGAAGTACTACCATGTAGAAAAATGTCTCAATTTAAGGCATGTAAGGAAGTATTTCATTTTGTGCCATGTGTGTTGCAAAGCCACAGCATGCAAAAGGGAGGCAAGTCATTTTGCACTGCTGCCTAGATAGAATTGCATCAGGTAACAGTGAGTGCATGAGCCACACACGCCTGGGGACAATAGTTAGAACTCCCTTGGAGCCTCAGTACAGCTCTGTCTTCCTAGCGTTGCCTTTTCATAACGGGTGTCTGCTTTTGAAGGGGTATTTACACAGTGTGTAAATCTATCAGTCTTAATACTAAGAACTGGCTTTTGGAGAAGGCAAAAAACACTGAGTTGAATAGAAAGCAACTAAGAGAACACTTAAAAAGAAAAGGAAGTTAAAAAGTATGAATTTTGTGAACAATGAAATCCAGTGGGCAAGTTACTAGATTCATAAGCCAAATTTAATAGTTCTGCTAATTAAGTTAAAGTGACATAATAATTCAGAAAATATTTTAAGCTAGCCACAAGGAACGAAACCAGAAAAATAAAAGTATATCCATTTTTATGATGATGAACATCATGTTACAACCATGCACACGAATATCTTTGCCAGTGCCTGTGAACAGCTGCTTAATAATCTTAAAATAATTCAGATAGCCTCTCTGAGACATATCACCCTCTTAATTTTACGCATTTTGTTTTGCTGCAGGAGTCATGAACACACAGATACACACAGAGTAAGTAAAAACTGTCATGGAAAAAAGTAAATAAATCAGACTTTCCTGCAAAAATAAGGACATTGTGTTCTCCTGTGATAAACTTTTACCTTTAGTTTGTCATAGATTACAATATTTCTTACACCTTTCATATTCTGTATAGGTGATAAACAGTAATCAAAGAGTCAATAGTAAATATAAGAAGTGTTATTTTCTCTGTATTTTGTGTACAATCAGCAGACTTCAATATTGATATCAAAGGTGATTATTTTGTTCATATAATTCCCACTGGTTTGGTCCTGATTTTGCTTTTACATTCTGCTGTGAGAAACTTTCCAGTAAATTTCACGGCCGTAACACCTGAAAAACAGTTGCTCATACGGTTATATTTTTATTGCTTTCTTAGTGACATGAAATATTTAAACTAATTAAAGAAATTAATATGTAATCTGTTTTCTTCTATCGGAAACAAAAGGGAACCTACCCTCTTAGCTCTGAACCCAAGTGTACTCTATCTGAAGGAATACAAATGATTCTTCAAGGAAGTTTGTAAGTTTTATATTGCTTCACAACTGGTATTTTTTAAATGAGCTTTTGTTGTGTTTTGTTGGGTTTTTTTTTATAAACACAATGTTATACATAAAGTGGTACTATGAATCATACCAAGCATGGAATATTTGGTAGGAGTTCCATTATAACCATTCTAGAAATGGTTATAAATCTAAAAGCTATTTGATCAAAACACAAGCAATACAACACAAGTGTCTTCTCACTAAACACCACGCATCACTCTTGTAAATGTAGCGTCAAGTTACAGAGATAGCTTGTCAAAAAGACAGAATCATGCTTGTACTTTAGAAGGGGATCTGCCTGTGTAAAAGGAGGATACTGAACAGATAACAATCGCAGAAACAGAAGTGATGCTTACAGTATATCTTAAGAGCTGAAAGCTACATCATCTGGTTTTCTCATAACCATCCTTTTGGCTAAAAAAAAGGCAAAAAAAAAATCAAGTATTAACTGTAGAAATATAGTTGCGATACATTTTTAAAGTTCTGTTGTTGCTGAAATATCAAATGATCCCACTCAATTTAAAAATTTCCCTGCCGATAGTTTCACTCTAAAAAAGCAAGTCTTCATATAATTGCATGAAAATTTGCTACATAAAAGTTCATGTAATTGAGAAAGATAAAAAATAAATAAAAATCCTGAATTATCAAAATACAGAAATAGAAGATTTCTGTTTATTTTTCAAGTGTTTGTCTTAAAGTGAATGTTTCTCCTCTCATTTTGTACAAAGTGTTGTTCCAAGCAAAACTGAATTATATTCGCCTGCTCCATGTTGTGGCTACTGCAGAGAGGAAAACAAAAAAAATCTTCACTCTGATAAATAGATAAAATAGATTACTAAGAAAAAGAAGGTTTAAGTATTGAGTTAACATTCAAAAGATGTTCCAAGACCTTTCCTACTCCAGAGGTGAAAGCAATTACACCTTCATTACATTAGCAACACTGAATATGCATTTTTATGACCTGTCCTCTTCTCTTTGCATTGACTTCAGATAAAATTCATAAGGCACAAAGTTGTTCTCATCTGAAATAGTCTGTCACACAACACTGATCATCCCCTTCCTATCTCACGGATTTATGGAACATGAAATGATCAGTGTGTGTGTGTGAGCTACTTAGAAACTGAAATGATAAATGAAGATCAAATGAAAAACATGAACACACACAAGGTGTCAAATAGTACTTTTCTGATCTAAAACACCCCCAGTTAGTTTGTAGGTGAAATTTCTAGTACCATAGTTCTCAGAGATTCCAGTTTTGTCAATCTACAATGCTTGTATGGCCAGCCTAGTCTGAAAAACTTTAAATGAAGACCACCAAAAGTTTCTGTAAATCCAGCAGAGAACACACAGCAGTAAGGCAGTACGACCTTGTTTTTTAATAATATTCTCCTTTTCCAGACATGAAGTGCAGTTGCTGGGGATCTTTTAACAACCTCTGATTACATTAAAAAACAAAACTCTGTAAGAGGGAAAACTGCACTTGTCTCAAGTACTCTGTGTGAGTTTTAGACTTTTTTTAAGCTAGCATTTTTCCTTTCAGCAATTACACATTATCTTTCTAATTTTTGCATTTTGCATGAATATTAAGTTAAAATAATAGCAAGAAAATCACATATACTGTTTGTACTACATCTTTGAATTTGTTCAGGTGGCACTTTAACCATTAACAGGTGTTTGCAAGCAAAGATAGTAAGGATCAAATATCTACTGATTCTTTCCATGCATAGGAGACAATAGCTTGTAGCTACACCCTGAAATTTAAGGAAAAATTTCAACAGCCTCCTGTAGGCATTATCTTCCCGTGTATGAAAGTCATTTTATAAAACAAAAGATATATGGAACAGAAAATTAAATTTGACATCAATTCAGGGAATTACACACCAATAAATCACAGAGGTGTTTGCACAAAACACGAGGCACACACTTGTACAACTTAAGCATTCTGAGTCTTTTTACTCAGTTCCCCTGCCTATTGATGTGAATATCCAACACTAAAGATCTCTGGTCCCACAGTTCCCTCCCACTTTCCAGAGACCCCCTGCACACTATCCACAGACCCCGGCATAAGCCTACACGTGCACCCTGTTAAATCGTATTGCCCTTTACTATGAATTTCATTCTGGGAAAACCCTAGAGCCCTTTCTCCCTTCTCTCTGCATCTCTGGGGCATCTGAACTCACACAGCCAGTGGCCCTTGGCTGAGATCTGGTTAAGCAGAAGCCTCACTCACCCTGCATCAAATTCAAGTCATTTGTTGCTTATTCAGTCGGTAAGGATAACATCACTTCATTACCTCTATAAACAGAGATTTAAAAGTAGAATTAACGAGACCAGCCAAGGTGTTTGTTTGCACGGGCGTAGGGGCTGCGAGCTGTGCCAAGGCAGCCTGACTCGGACTGGCCTTTCTGCCGCTTTATCAATAGATGGCAGCAAGAAGCTCCTGCTTTCCTGAGCATCGGAGAAGGAGGATACAGCCCAGTAGGAACACAGGACAAGTTTTCCAGGCGAGTTTAGATACTGATGTTAACAGCCATGTGTTGTGCCTGGTTCAGGAACAGCTCCATACCCTCTGCAGCAACACACAAGTGTGGAGATGGCCCTTTAGTAAAGTGTCCCGATGCATTTGTAGTATATTGAGAACACATCAACAACAGGGATTAAAATATTTTTTCCACTTTTGTTTACTTGTATCTTAACTGGCACGTGCTAAAATCCTAAAACGAAGTATAACAATCAGTGAAAGCAATAGCTAAACCAGGTCAGGTTGTCACCAAAACAAAGGCGGCAGAGGTTCTAACTCATGGGCAGCAAGACTTTGGTAACAGCCCACTACACAGTTTGGCCCGTCTGTGTGTTTAGAAGCAAGATGCAATTTACATTACAGGAAAATTTGGATATGTATTAAAAATAACTTTTTTTTCCTGGCAAAGATGAGTCCTTCAGGAATCTCTCAAAACCATTGCATCTTTCCTTCCTGTGCATGATTTGACTCTTTTTTCTAGACCAAGCTTCCAATCCCTGTTTGCTGGTTCCTCAACTCAGAATAATACCTCTTCTGTTCTCAGAATGTCTCAACTCCCAAAGAACTTTTCCTCACAAACACACCCACCCCTTGTGCACCATTCATTTTTTCTTTCTATTTTTCTCTTTCTTCATTTCTCATACTCCTGGAGTAAAAACTCTTCACATCAGAGCATCTGTTTCCAGTCCCACATGTTGCAAATTCACTGAGTTGGACAGGTTATCAAAACTAGGCAAGTGAACTGGAGACCTCTGAAGGATGTGTGAAATGTGAATGAATATGCCCAAGCTCTGTCACTGCCACATAAAAAGAGACACAGTGTTGGGATCACTTGACATAGAGCTTTTACTATGATACTTAGATATATCTGCTTGTACATAAAAATATTTAAGCTACAAAACTATTTAAGCAGACCATTAATATTTTTTCATACAAAGGATGTTTCAATATAATTTCCTGAGCTGATAATATCCAGTAAAAGAGAAAACTATACCTTCTTTGAAACATTCAGGCAAAACCTCTAAGAATCTTGAATTCCATTGTTCAATTTCAATATTAAAAAGATTCAGAACATTGACCCTAAGACCTTTCATTTCCTGCATCATGCTATTTACTCTGAAAAAGTAATATTGAAAAAAAAAAAAAAAAAAAAGAGTTAACATTTAGCTATTCTTCTCAGTATCAGACCTATTACTTCTGCTTAAGATCTGTCAAGTTCTGGAGCAATTAGCAGTTCCTTACATAGATATTGACTAAGAATTCAAATGCAAAATCTACATCACTTCTGAATGCCTAAAATCAGCCCTAAAGTCAGCAAAAACAGGGATAGTGCCATGAACCCAGAACCCTCTGCATATCGTGTGAAGTTCTCTCAGTCTCCTGCGTGTTAAAGCAGAAAGGATCATGAGTGCCAGTGGCAGCTGAAACTACATTAATTTCTGTCTTGTTATCAACAGTGTCATGCTATCCATGTTAAGTGGTATGATAAGTTGAGGTGGACACAGATGGCTAGATTTGTGGAGGGATCTGACCTTTTGTGGTGAAGGTTCAGCAACGCATGTCCTGGACAGTCTAGGAGTGCCTCAGCACATCACCCAGCATGTTTAAGAGCTTGTTTCTTTCTCCCCCATCCCCCTCTACAAGTTCTGTTGCTGGAAATACAGAAAGACAAACTATCTTGGGGAAAACCTACCTTCACCACAGTCAGTGGCCTTTTTAATCCACCAGTTTTACAGGTTCTTCCAGCTTTGCTGACCACAATTTCTCTCTCAGGAGTCATTTAGGGATTTTAAATAAAATCGTGTAGTTATATCACCTTGTCTTTAAATTTAAGCTGGATGATGTCAGGCTTGGTTTACTTGCAGCCTTTTCTGGTATTTTACCTGAAAGTCAAATATTCAGACTTCCCACAGGAGTGTTTCCTTGCTTTTTGCTATTGGCAAAACCAAACTCAACAAGTATTTTTGCAGGCACCACAGATCATGTTTAGCAAAGCTTCAGGTTGGGCACCACTTCAGCCAAGTTAAAAAGAGGCAGAGCAGAGTCATGAGCTTAGGCAGAAAATATTTCCCTGGAAGAGTGAAAACTAACATTTCTCCTGCAAAGTTCCAATAACAGAGAGATAGCTCAGGACTTTGAGTAGAGGTAAAAAACCTCATGCTTGTTAATTTATTCTCTTTTTCTGAGCAACAAAGATCACAGCAGAAAGGTATGGCTGAGGAGACATGGATTTTTGAAGTTAATTTATGGTATACAATTTTGTTTCAACTTATCAAAAATGTGCAGAGGAGGGAAGCGACACCTACACTTGCTGCCAGAGTGTGGCCATAGATCTATTTCTGCTGCACTGGAAGCTGCATCCCCCTCTCCTGTCACGATTATTTGGACATCCACTACCCAGCCAAAGTACAGTCACATCCTGGCTGTGTGGCAGCATCAGTCATGAGACCGCAGCAGGGGGGCAGGTAAACCAGCTAGCTGCTGCACTCCTCCTTGCAGGTCATGGACGTTGCAGGATGTACATCTTGCAAATGTTAAAAAAGAAGCATTGCTTTTCACATGATGGGCATGTGACTGGTCACAGTAGAGGAAATGAGAGCAGCTTCTGGCTCAGACCCCAGCATTTTGGCTCCATGACCCTTCCCCAGGTGCAACGGTGAGAGACAGTCCTGAGATGCACGAGGGCAACAGGAACTTGTTATGGAGGGGAGGAATTTCATAATGAAGTGCATCTGGCACATGGGCCATATCTCAACTAACACTAGTTTGAAGGACAAAAGAATGACAGACTGTTATCCTAGTTTATCCTAATCCACTAGACAACACAGATTCTATACCCTCCAGGAAAATATTTTCTATTGTGGAGGGTCTTTCTACAGAAATTAAGACACCATTCTGCAAGCCACTAACAGTTCTGTTCTAGTGTACTGCACACAGTTAAAAAAATCATTACATAGGTAAAAACTCTGTTTTCTCATAATTTACAAGTAGGCATTAGCAAACTATTTTCATTACTTAATCAAGGTAAATATTAAATTTCATTACTTAAAAGATTCCATTCATACAGTGATCTTGAAGTAAAGGATGAATTCATATTTTAAATGCTTATATTAATCAGATCTTATACCCACACAGACCAATTTCAGCATGATTCCCCTCGTAATGCTTCTGCAAACTGCATCTCACCTAATGATATTTCAGAGCAGTTACACCAGAGTCCCACTGCTTATTGGAAATAAAAGATTTTATATCTAAGCGTATTAATATTCTGTGGTCTTATTTTCATTATGTATTGACTTTCTTGTGTCCTATGTTTGATATCAAGGCTTTACTTTTTTTTTAATTTAGAAGCTAGAAGAAATTTGATCATTGCCAGATTCTTCAGTTTTTTAAACATGCATTTCAATGGAAAGTGGGTAGCTCGGATTTTTGAACTAGATATTACAATTTTTAAAAGAAAAAAAATAAAAGTATTTATTCATCACAGCTAGATGTGCGATATACATAGCTTCCTTTTTCATCAATTTCTTGCTGAGTTTTGCAGAGTCATATATACAGCACAGATGTGGGAGGCTTCACAGGGCATCAAGCTTCACTTGATCTTCACTTCAGCTAGTTTCACACAGCAATACCATCACATTTTGTTTACTCTATTCCGAGTTATGACTCTTTCTACAATATCATAAGTTTGTCTCTGCAAGGAAGCCATATAAAGAAGGATGTAATCAGTGGCAAGAGACAGAAGCTGGCTTCTCAAAAACGTGCCAGAGATCATAGAATAGAATGGAATTAACCCTGAAAAAAACCTGAGGAGAAGTGGAAATAAGTTTGTATGAAGCAGTGAAGTAGAATGGAGAAGAAAACAGTGACATTTCAAAGCTATGAAGCAGGAATACGGTCTATGCAACATTCAGCAAAGTAGCATGAACAGGATGCATTTACCAGTTCCAAACAACCACATGGCACATTTAAGAAAAACAGCTTTAAGGTGCTGGGTGAGAGGGAAGACGAGAATTTAGTTGTCAAGATTACAGTTTTATTTTGCATTATGTAGTTCTCTTGGCCCTGTACAGAAATCTATGAACTGCCCTGCTCACTGCTGCAATAACTAAAATTTTTCATCCATTTTAGTACTATTAGCAAGACCTGCAGCACAGCTTTTCTGAAGAGGTCTTTCCAAGATGTAGTATTTCATGGTCAGCTTTTGTATCCTTTAAAAAGAAGTGTTCAGTGTCAATCCTGTTACCGTTTTCTCATTGTGTAGTGCACGGTCAAGGTAAGTCTAGTCATTATAAATATATTTTCCCTATGCAGAACTTTACTCATAATGCTAAGAAAGCCTTATCTCTTTGCTGTGATTTCTTTCCCCTAGAATGAGAGCAGATGTAAAACTGCACAAGGTTTTTCAAGGGCCGAGAAGACGACGATTACCTTTGCTTGATGTGGGCCTACACTGATTTCAACTCCATCGCTTGGTTTACAGTAACCTTTTACATGCAGGGAAAAAAAAAAAAAAAAGGAAGAGAACTTCAGAACTTCAGGCCCCCTCCTTGTCTGGAAACCATAGAAACCAAACTGAAAGTACAGCCAAGAAGTTCGTCATTTGGCTATCTCTGGCTGATCTCCATGGAAACATTTCACTTTTTATTGGAAGGAAAGATTTTCAAGTCAGACAAATGGCCACAGTCTGATGGGTTATGGCATCTTTGGGGAGAATTTAAAGAACAAAAACAATGTCAAGTGTTTCTGGTTTACATATCCCTATTACACCTCTATTTTACGCTATTCATGTCTATTTTATTTCATTATAATTATAATTTTTCTTTCAGAGCTGTGTTATCAAACAAAACATTGAATTTGAGAAAAAAATTGATACCATGCCTACAACCAGGGTCTATTCACTCTGGTATCCAATTTAGGTATCATTTGCTGTAAATTATATAGGTCACCCAATGCCTTTTTTTTGCATGCTTCACCTGAAAGATTGAATAGAGGCAGTGAATGCATCATAAAAACTAAGACTCAGAGCTAAGAAAACATTCAACACTGGGCAGTCACACACACCTCTCAGAGCTGTTCTTCTGGGAACCCTGCAGAACCAGGAAGGTACTTTTGCCTGCTTCCCACCCCCTTACATTTGAGTGTTTACTACAATGAACACAAGCACTGGGAAAAAGGTCTACAGACAACTGATAAGAAAAATGCTCCTGTGGGACTCAAGGCTTTTACAGAGCCCACAAAACTAGCTGGGCACTTTGAATACATGCCTGTGAGGGCACTTCTGACAGAGGGTGGAGTTACCTGGAGTTCCTACTGAGGCTTCAGAGTGCGGTTGGGCCACGTTGCTCAGCCACATCATCAGCAAGGCTGCTCTGGGCACTGATAGAAGGAGAAGGTTTTGAAAGACTCCACCTTTATGACTACATTTAGTAGTATGTAGTGCCATGTGCACTGCATGTACCACCTACTCCGATAGGATGTGGCTAAGCAGTGCAGATACCCAGCTGAACTACAGATTCAGCAGTGAAAATTAAATAATAATTTTTTATTTGCTTCTTTTGCAGATAGTACACTGAGCATACACAAGAAAAGGGTAAGTTTTTCTGCTAACTGAAATACACACAGAAGCTCCACTGCCAGACAGCTCCTATGCAACAAAGAAAGGAAAAATGCTGATGCCATCTTAGCTCATACAGAAAAAGAAAGAATCCAAGCTAACCTAACATTGTTAAGGAATTATTCTATTTATCATTATGCACAGAGAAACAAACTACAATGCACATGGGATATGACTTCCAGTCTTCGAAAAATGCCTAGATTTCTTTGACTCACCATGCAATGGATATTATTTCCAATGTCAACATTATTATATTAAGTATCATTAGCTAATGCCTAGTTGTGTCGGTTTATCATACTGCTCCTATCAGTGACCTACCTGCAAAGAAATAGTGACAGCAGAGACTAATGTAATGGAAATATTGCCAGCAATGAAGAGACATCATCTGATTTCAGCTGCAGACAAACTGTCACTGAAAAGAAGAGTGAAAATGTGCTGATGCTTCCTGAAATTTGAAAGAATGTCAGAAAGATTGCAATGAATTATAGAGACAGAAGTAAACAGAGCAGGAAACTCAAGAAAGTCATGAAAGAGCATTCATAAAAAGAAAGTGACAGATGAGATATGACTCTGCTGAAAGTTTTATCAAACAATCAAAGTAAAATAATAGTCCAGAGCCAAGAGGAAGAAAAAGGTCATATCTGCCTCAGTTAGAAATTACTTTACAAACATACAAATGAAGACTTGCATGAAAAAGGATGGCAGAGTTTGGACCAGATTATTCAAATCTGCCTAAGCAGAACTATTCTAAATATTTTTAGTTCATCTGTTTTCTCTGTACCTGTACATTTCAAAATTTACCATCTGGGAGATTAGTTGTAAGATGCTCTTTTTATTAAAACCCCTCTAATATCAGAACATAGTAGATTTGTGCAGAAGCAATCGTACAGGACTTGGCAGTGTTTAGGTTTGCAGTTGAACTCAATGATCTTAAAGGTCTTTTCCAACCTAAATGATTCTATGATAAAGGTGGTTAACAGTGGTATAAGTTTTTGCCTTCACTGCACATAAGTAGGGGATGCAGATACCAACTCTTTAGGTTACTTGATCTGTAACCATATGGTAAGACAGGGTGTATATTATTTTTAACTCAACAGGTATAAAAGACTGGCATTTTCGAGCTCGATTCTATTAAAATTTGGGGTTTGCTTGGGTTTGTTGGGTTTTTTTGTTTTGGTTTGGTTTTTTGTTGTTGTTGTTAGGTTTGTTTTGTTTTGTTTTGTTTTAATTAATGCTTGAGAATTCAAACTAATATCAACAAATTTGTGGAATGACTTGGGGGGGGGGGAGGAGGAAATAAGATATTTGGTGTTTGTACTTAGAAGGGAACAGCTGCACAAACACAAGAATCAAGATGATCAACTGAATGGTACACAACAATGTCAATCTTGAAAAGCTATCTTTGTGCCATGATATATATAAAAAGAGAGTTGTATGCAAGGTATACAAATTGTTCTGCTCAGCACTGCTCCTGAATCTGCATCCCACAGAGTAACAGCTTCAAGAAATCTGTGGAGGAGCTGAAGAAAATTCAGAGGGATATAAGAAGAATAATCAGAAGGCTACAAAGCATCCTAGAGGGAAGGTTTGAATTAATTGCAGCTATTAAGTTGGCAAAGGAGAAAGCTAGAGAGAGACTGAGCACTCTTCTAATATGCAAGAGCTCCTTGTAAAGAGAAGAGATTGTTGTCCATGTCCATTGCAGGAAGGCCAAGCCATAACAGACTTAAATTGCATCTAGAGAGATTTGGGCTAGAGATCAAGAGAGAAGTCTTTCCAGCGTTAAATGCTGTGATAGATTTCCCAGTAGAAGTGGAGAAATCTCCATCATTAGGAGTTTTTGAGAGCACATCATACAAACAACTGCTTGGGGCAGAGGAATTGGCTAGATCAGGGTTTCCCTGCTTCACTCCCGAGGACAGAGCCCCTGCAATGGCAACCGAAGCACAGGGCAAACTCCCCTACTCTCTTTAACCTGGAAAGCCAGAGAGGAAACCGTCATTTTAATGTAAAGCTCTAGCCAAGTTATTTCAGTTGTGCCAGACTAGACAACCTCCCAAGGTTCTTCAACCTTGTTTCCTACAGTTTTCAGATAACTGGAAGTTGGAGCAGTAGAAACAGAACATTCCAACCTTTTAGCTTATGGCAAGCAATTACAGCTTAAAACTTACATTCCACTATAAAAATATGACTCTGAAGAATCAGATGAAAAAATAGTTTGATTAAATCAATTTAGGGAACTTTTAAACATCCTACCCAGCATAATAGTAGGAAAGTTTTTTTTAAAAAAATCATCTGGATGCTTACTTGCAAGTCAACATTTTGTAGGAAAAGTAAAGCATATAGCAGCATCTCCCCATCTCCTCTGCCAGGCCTTTCCCTGTTCCCAGCAGCAGGACATGAGCCTGCATGAGCTGCCAGGACACTGCCAGTCCTTGAAGGCAGTAAATCTTCCTTCAGCAATGAAGAGCAGTAGTCAGATTGGGCAACCATTTATCACTGTGCAATCTGGATAAAGCACTCTTCAAATGTTAATTTTTAAAATTCACTATTGTGCTTCAAAAAATATGAATATGTATTACTACAGGGTAGTTTTAGATGGGTATTTCCTGCATTTCTATATTTAATAATCGCACTTCTATTGTTCTTGCCTCAATCTAACCTACTTTATGTCTACTAAGACCATCCTCACATTAACAGCTGCTTCTTTGCTTTCACACAAAAATATTAAAATTTCCCCTTGACTTCTCTTGGTGCAGCTTGTAATAGAACTGCATCTGGAAACATTATACCATATTCTTATACTACTTTTACAGCAGGAACTGCTAAGTACTTTGGCTCGCTTACAAATTCCTCAATTCACTAAGATATAATTGCTCTGTGATTCATGCCTTTGCTAAATCTATGCAAGTTGCGGGCATGATTATTAACTTCAGATTAAATTCTAGAACTAAAAAGATTAACAGTTCTTTGTTTTTTTTTTTTTCCTGGACATTGACACTTAGCAGATAAATTACACTGTCAAAATGTTTAAGGAAAACAAAGAATAATTATGACAGAAATGGTTTTATGTTACAGACTGCTCTACTTTTAGGAGTTTAGCAATTGTTATATGGCACAATATAGCATAATTTCAGCATTTGTTTATCTGTGGAACAGCACAAGCCCAGCATAAAATAACATTAAGTGTTCAATTCAGGAACTTATGGTGTTATTTCTTAATTTCTGTAGAATTTCACACTCTGGATGTCATAAGCCTCTGTAGTGACATACAGTGGCATAAATAGGCCACTGATGTCACCTAGTAATTGTTATTGAGCCTATCATGTCTGTTTGAACTACAGCCCTTGGGCCACAAATGGACCCATTGATTTTATTTCAAATTTAAGTTTTGCTCAGCTTCATATTACAATTACTTCCTTTTCTTATGTGTTTTTCCGCTGACTGAAATTTCTTCCTAACATAGGTGTGCATCAGCTATGACTAAATGACCATTCAAGCATACTAAAAGATGGCCTCCTATTTCTTATTGCTTGGCAGAATTTTTTTTTCCACATCCTCAAAAAGGTTTGACAGAGCAGGTTGGTTTTGTTGTTTTTGTTTTCTATAATACTGAGGATTCTTTAAGGAAGTGAGTGGCAAAATAGGAAACTGTCATCTAGGGTAGAGGTCACGAACTAAGTTGGCGACAACACATGCCATTAACTTTAGCAAAACTTTAAAGTGTGTTAAAGAGCAACAGGACTTACCTTGTGGCTGCAAGATACCATCATTGCAAACTCTCAAGAATCTCTCCTGAAAATTTCCAAAGAAATTCTAGAGGAACAGGGAAGGCTGGCAAGAAATAACAGCTTTCACTTTCTTAATGGCTTATCTGGTGATGAAGATAACTTGCCAGACCAGTGTATAGTGACAGTAGCCACCTTCTTAAATAGTTGTGATAATTTATTCCTTTAAAATGTACTTTTTTCAGCAAAATCAGTGCAAAGAATTGCACTGGAGAAATTGTGGTTAGGGAAAACATTATACTATAAACATTATCCATCACTAGAAATCTGTGTTAATATGATGATATAAACAATCTGAGCTAAACATAAAGAGTTTGTTGCATTTATTATCACTCATTTTATCACATGTATAAAACAAACAGATAAAAAGAACATACTAGTCTCTAAAGCCAATAAGGAGGTCTGCCTCATTAATAGTACCACAAGATTTATAATAAATGTTATGCTGTTCTTATCCCTTTTATAAGTACATCTTATTATTTGCAAAATAAGTTGTTAAAAACCATCAGTACTTCTAGTCAGTAACCAGTCATATCTAAGAACTTTCTTGTAGCAATTGATTCTCTTGGTAGTTTTACACTAGAATGTTTTCAGATAAAGTGTGTTTAAATGCTTTCAGCAAAGAACAAAGGAGCTGAAAATACTTTAGTGAGAAAACTGTAACATCAAGACCAAACAGATTTTTGGTGTCTAGTAGCAAGAACAGATCAAGGCTCACTGTTAATAAGACAAAACTACATTGCATTTTGAATTTCAGTATTCTCAACACACACGCATACACAAGAGAGACTTGCAGAGATTTCAGAGCTACCTTCCGCAGGAATACGATTCACTTTAAAGCAACACCAAGACAAGAGGGGTAGCTCAGCACACCAAGCCAAAAACACCAAGACAAGCCTGGAGGGACACAGCGGCGTGTTTTCTGAACACTTGAGCAGCCAGACACCGTCACTCACCACAGGCAAACAGGAGAGGAAGGCCGTGCCCATGGAAGCCCTAATAATCAAACTAAGAATTACTAGGACTCTAATGCCTTGATTATCTTTCATAAGACTTCAAAAGAACAAACCTAATGAAAAGTCCCAACCTGGGCAGACTGCAGTTTTCTAACAGCCTGTTGCATTAAGAGGGGAACACCACTTCTCTCTATACACTCAGTTAAATCTTGTTTTAATTTAAAACATACTAAGTAAAGATTCAAAGCAATGCAAAATACTAACCTGCATAATCACTTGCCAAACAGGCTGCAAAGGAAGAGCCAAAAGCTACAGGGCATCAGTTGAAGGCAAAAGTCATTAACAGATAGTCAGTGAAAGAGAAGTTTTTTTGATCAGGTACAGATAAGGACAATTGCCAAGTGATTGGTTGTCTTGTTGTTTGTTGGGGTTTTTTTCCTAATCAATTCGCCCATCCCAAACCTCACCCCTGTTTTATTATGATAATGGTTGTAATGCTTTGCAACTGTGAACATGACAGATTTTCAAGACTGTTTTCCTCTACAAATATTAATGTCAAAAAGAAGAGGACATACCAGACAATGAACAATTTCTTGCTTCATTTATCACAATCTTCTTGTTAGTCACAGGGTTTATTTTAATTACGTTGTCATTGTTGGGTCAGCTGATTTCTTACCTTTGATAATTTTGTAATTGTTAGCGTCTTTCTTCATCCAATGCTACCGTTAGCAAAAGCACACAGCACTGAACCTGACATCATCGTCTAACATCTACCCAAAGAAACCCTAAGAGAGATTTATCAATGTGTTTTGTTTGATTGTTTTAAAAATAATGGCTGTAATGCAGAAGCCTGACCTAATTAACATTCTGAGGAAGTAGCTCATTAAGCCATTAATTAGCAAACACATATCTTTCAGTCTCTGTGATTGTCACAGTACTAGGCAATATCTATGGGCAAAAAAGATAGAAATGTTTCCTGGTTTCTTTTTACGGCAATCTAAACATTGTCGCTTGTGGAAATCAGTGTGATAGAGAATATGTCAAAACAAGAATTGCAAGCACCATTTAACCACTGTTTTTTTCTGCTTTCAGTTGTTTAGAGTTGAGGTAGGGTTTTACTTTCACAAGCAAATAACAGTAAAACTCTGAACCAGTAATATATTAATTTCTCCTCTACCGGAAATAATCTTCACTCCTTTCATGGTCCACTGTATGTGTTATGCTTTAAATTAGACTGGAACAAACAATAAGCAGTTTGTTATGCTGGTGAATACAAATGAAGCACACACAAGCACATGGTATGGTGATGATTAGGAGATATTATTATATTACTCTCTACAATCACTTTAAATAGGTATTACTAAAAATGTTACTGATTTAAAGAATTTTAACTTGATAATGTGGTGCAGTTATAGAAAGTAAAATGACCATTTTAGCACAGTTCAGGAAGAAGAAAACGGGATTGACATGTCTATATTTCTCACTATAAAAGAGAGTTTCTTGAGCTAATTTTGAACAAAGGAATGTATCTAGTGGAAATAAACTTAGTGTGCATGAACTTCATACCTCCTATAATGTATCATGATGCTATACACAAATGCAGAAGACTATTGCTCTCTTAGGTGTCCAGCGGGGCCTCCTGTTTTTTTTTAAGACACACATTTGAACATGAAAAGCAACAGATAATTCAAAATACATATTTTATAAAATTGCATTTAAACGAGTTTAATGTTTATCTGAACAAGTTCACTGACTTCTCAATACAAATCCTTAAACAAGCTAGTTTTATTCCTACTATTTAATTATTTATTCTGTAAAATTATTTAATTTGCATACACATATATAATATTTTTGTAAACTATACTTATCATACTACTCATCGTAGTTAACAGAGTCCATCAGCCCTAAAGTTTATCCTGGTTTTGTATCAGATACATTACCAGGAATACAAGCTGAAAAATGGGTACTTGGAAGTATATTGGAAAACAAGGCTTGAGTTTACTAAACCCTAGAAGAACACTTGATGCTTAAATGTCTTTATTGCCTAATTTATAAACATCTTAAACATAATAAATGAATGTTAATGTCCATCGTTAACATCCAGTGTTAACACCTGTCCGTCCATCCATCGACCCATCCATTCATTTTCTGAATACTCCTTAGTCCAGAAGCTTTCAGGTCTCAAGATGCAAATACCTGTGAGTGTACATAGTAGCATGAATCATATCACTGTAGTCAGTCATTGTGTAAATCTTAGAGTTAAGCTTATACTGAGTGTTTTCAGCTTGAGAATATAAACTTACGAGGCTTAAGGGCAAACTTCATGGCTCCTATCTGTCCCAACTTGCACATCCTATTATGTTTGGTCTGGCAATGATCAAAGAGTGCACAGTGCAAGCATATAGCTAAGGACCATGCCTAACAAAAAGAAAAAAAAAAAGGCAATTCATGCAAACTAAGAATGGAAAACAGACACTAAAGACTTTATTTCTGAAGATTATTTGATTATGTAAACAGCAATTTATATTACAATCTCTAAGTCTAAATAACTCGTGGAATGTAGAGAATGAAATAAATAACTTATGCTTTTTCTATGGATAAACAACATTTAATCCAATTCCTTGTATTCCTTAAACACGTGTTCATTAGAGCATAAGCAAAACAGCGCTGGGTGCGCGGGGGATTCACTCCACCCAACACGCACACCTTTAAACAATAAGAAGTGTGCTTAAATACAGTAAGGTGTTACATATTCACAATGACCCCAGGAACGCCTATACATATTCATAACCTTTCCCCGCTTCTGATTAAAATGAGTCTCAGATAACCATTTCCATAGACCCTCCCCTGTTGCGCCTGCGCAGTGCCACTTGGTGAATTTGAGGAGGGGTCTTTGGGGGTCTTTGGATGAAGGCTCCTTCAGCTTCATCACAGTGAACTTTTTACCTTTGGCTCATTATGTTGAATTGACTGGGACCCAAGCTGCCAAGTTGAATGAAACCAGACTGGCGCCCCCTTTTGCTGTAAATCTTCGTTATCTTGTCTCCTCAAGTTTACAGCTAGGTGCAGTAAAACTTCTTATCTTGGCATTCAATGGGGTTCTGTTCTTCTTAACATAAAGCTCTAAACTAAGCATTTATTGTGTGGCTAAGCCTTAAAGTGTTAGTTCCTTAGCAGGCACCCATTATATGTTTAGTTAATCCTTAAAATGTTAGTTCCCTCTGTCAATATAACTTCATAAGTAAGTTTCATAACTTTTTACATAGAACTTAACCACCTTTTTCCAGGTTCAGAGCCCATGCCTCATTTGGTTATATCTGTAAACATTAAACATCTTAGCACGAATCACAACTGCATTTTTCACAAGAATATACGCAGTAAAACTAGCTTTGAAATTCAGCAGACTTTCTTTTCTAGGGAAAAAAGGTGGTATGGTTCAGTCCTAGAGATGGAACTATAAATGCCAGACTTGACTGGATGACTCCATAATAACATTGCTCCAAGTGTTTGTTTTGCACGTGCACATAATCACAAGAGACTGAAGCTGCAAAAATATTAAAGCAGTTTTTAGTGTCAGGTGGGATATACAAAACTTAATGCTCTTCCAGAATATTGTACAGAAAAAGAATTTTACCCTACAACTTCACGTGCACAGAGAAAACAACACTAGGTTTGATTTCAACTGGTGTGCAAGATGATCACTTGTCCGTTGACTGATCTGAAAGGTAAAGAAGTGAGTCAGTAAATTCATGTCATATAAAGAAGAAAATATGGTGAAGTTGTCTATGAAAAGTATTGCAGAGAATAAGGGATATCTGCTGTGTATTCTGAAACACAGCTGAAAGTGTTGTTCCATTTCAAAGGCAAAAGAGGAAACAAGTATACCTGCTAGTACTTCATGTGACACTTGAAAATATCACTACATCTATATAAATAAGTGTCAAAGAAACAAAGCTCTCCCCAGATGCTTATGTTGACATACTGTGCTGCAGATATAATAGAAACATGAGGCATTTTTATAATTTTGACAGTTTACAAATCAACAGTATTCTGAGCAACAAATTAAAACTGTGTGTCACAAATTCCTGTTTTCTATGTCACTGAGAGTGAGAGCCTGAAGCAATACATCTTAAGAGGGCTTATTTGGTTTTTTTGTAAAGTGGCTTTCAAAGACAGACATTATGGGGCTCCTCAATTGTCAGCTCTCAGCACCCTCCTGTTCAGAGTTGCTGTCCTTTCTTGCACACCTAGTTGAGAAGCATCTCTGAAGAAAAAGTTACTGAGACAGAAGAAAGAGCCTGCAATGTCCTCAAGAGGAGATTCTAGGAAACCTAGGGGATTTCAACCCAAACCTAAGAGAGCCTCAGCATGATGAGGAACCTGAGACAGATTTCACATGTGCAGGTTTTTCTCTGTGTTAACTACTTCAGCTATCTACTATGGTGTGCAAATGACTGTATATGCCATGCTTTCTGGATACGTCAGAAAATGCAGCCTCCACACGCTCCCACATCAGGAGACATCCAGGAAAAGCACAGTGAAACTCCCGGGAGTCAATGTGGCCACTATTCCATATGAGGCCCAGGATAACTCACTGCATGGCCCTATACCTGCAAAGGTCAAGAAGCAGCCCCCTCCCAGGAACCATGTCAGGAAGGTCCTGAACCTGAAGAGCCTAATTTTTCCTCAGGAGAGAACAAATCCTGATTCTTATTGTAATCAGAAGAAATTTTGCCTTGGTATTCAGTCTAATGGAGATATTTCACTGAGGGACAAGGATTTTGTTTTTACTGTAAAAGATAAAGGCAGGCAGAAAGCATGCAGAAGCTTGTTTGAGCATAAAAAAACCTACACTTTCCACTGAACTAGTATAAAAGTCCAGAAAAGCTATTAGAATACATCCATGACCCATAAATCACACACACTTCTGTGACTGGAAGTGTGGGCATGATTGTAAGACTAGGTAGGTGGGTTTTCACTGCTGTCTCATAAAAGAAAGTGTCTAGAATTGTATTTGATCCTTGCTGGCATTTCAGTTGCTATAATGCTACCTCACTGACATGAGCAAAGGACTCTTTCTTGGTGGACTTGGGTTGAAATTTGACTTCCTTAACGCTGATGGAAATATTACAGCTAACTGGTTTCATTATCACCAATAAATACAAGGACATGCTGTTTGGCAATAACAGTGTTTTGAACCAAAGAAAGATGTTCAGTTTTGCTGACTAGGAGCTCCCAGGGTTTCTAGCTAACAGGTCATAAAATATAGGACTTGGAAACACCTTCTAAGGCATTAGGTTTAACTTACATTTGCCCTTTGATTTCCATACAGACCAGAAGATTTAGACCAGTTTGAAGGCGATTAATATTTTAAGCCTCAATATGACCTTCTTAGAAGAGAGAATGTTTTCCAGCAATTTGTCTTCCAAATTTATGCTTGATCATATCAGTAGGTTAAATGTTAATCATTTCATTCCAAGTAGGTGAGTAGTATCATGCATTAGTGCAGTTAGCTGGGTGTGAAGTGAGTGCAGTGGAACAGGTTAATGGCATAGCTGACCTGAGAGAGATCAGAAACTGGCTCTCATACAGACGACACGATTTCTGAGACATACTCCATTTAGTCAAAATTTAAATGTTAATGGTATTATATTAGAAAGAAGCAGCTGAAATGAAACATATAATGCTTCAGAGAATGGAAATATACGCAGAGATACAAGTATTCTTAAATGTTAACATGGTTCCTGAGTCATTATGGCATTCTTTTCCATTAGTCATCAGGAAAAAAAAAGTTGATGGGTATTTATATGGGTGGATGTACCCATCTGTCTAGCTAATCACAAAGAATCTCAGTTTTTCTGTATCCATATATGTCTGCAAATATACAAGTACATATATGCGTATACGACAAGTATTTATGGTGCGACTCTTCAGATAGAAGAGGAGCTGTACAAACACAGAACAATGGCTTGAAATCTTCATTGCAACCAGGTGTGTTACAACAAGGTGGATAGCTGCTCATATATGCAGTGGTTACTATAGTTACAGTATCTATCTGTGTCCCTTTAATCACTTTGTTCTCTGTCCAAGACATCCATATTTTGCATCTGCCTCTTCACCTACACTCAACAGTATTTCTTCCACAAGGGAAGGCAGAAATATAGTGATATTAACCCTCCAGAGCAAAAGACTCTTTGACTAGCTAGTCCCAAACCCTTAGGGAAAATAAATGAGATTTTCGCAGAAGTGCTGAGTTTAATAATGGGCAGGAATCTGCTATGCCGTGGCAATGGATAATACTTCCCAGCTCATCACAGCTCCTAGAAACCCTAAAATGCTGCCAGGAAGGTACATATCTTACATTTGTATTGCCACCTGTCATTGAATTAAATATCAGAGCTACAAAGAAATAATAATACTTTTTAAAAAGAACCCAAATTTGCAAGTATTTAACAAACAGCTTGATACAAGGCCGCCAAAATTGGTAGTTCCTAAGAGGAAAGGCCCTCATGGGCTCTATATGCACACATGGAAGCTTTTCTTCCACTCTGAAATCATGTCTTACAGTAGTATGAGATGAATTGTGACCCAAATCCAGGAAGGGATTGAAGGGCTCACATCCAACAGTGAGGATGCTGTGCTTCTCAAAATATCTGCCAGCTGCCTTCAGTACCTCACTTCACAGATCTATCTAGTTCTTTTCTTAGGTAAAAAGGACAAGATTCAGGGTAATAAACATAGGTGCCAACTACCATTTTTAGGCACAGCTGGGTTTCTGAATCTAAGTCTCATACTGTTCAAAATCTCACCTGCTGGGCTGGTAGGCACAAATACCTCAGCACCCTGAGCAAGCACTCTTTTACACAAGAACCAATAGGGAAATTTAGGGCTATCAGGTTTCATGGTACATTTTACCTCTCTAATGACTAGGACACTCCCCCAAGAGGTGGAGGAGTCTGCTATCTAATACTCATGGGTAAGAGTTACCTGAAGAATGGTAACTGTATTAGAATAATCAGCTACTGCCTATTTAATACAACTTACTAAACGTAGCAACTTATCTTTTCAGTTTCTGTCCATCTGCACTACAAATGATAAACATCAGTGGCATTAGTCAGATTTTACAGTGAGTTTTAATGAACATAAGCCCAAGCCAAAAAGTAACCAATGAAGACAAATTAATTTAATGGCCCTAAACACCATGAACATGTATTACTTATGTAAACTACAACTTTCAGCCTTTTCAGATGAATTTATAGTCGGGCTTAATGTTGGAGAAAAAGGGCTATATTAAGCTTCATTATAGATCTTCCGCAATTTAACTGACAAGCTGAAATTACCCATACTTGGTCATTGCCTCGAGGAAATGAGGTTTAAATTCACCACAGATTCAAGTTTGGATGTGAATATCTACATTTTTGACTGTACCTCTGTGTGCTCTTCCTCTTCTGAACCCATTGCAATGTATCAGACAAATTGGATGGAGTTTAACATACTGTCTTTAATACTGTAAGATGTTAAGACTTATCTTCTGTTTAACATCTTAAACATATTTTTAATACCCTTAGATTCTTAATTATGACTTAGTATTTCTAATAGTTACATGAAAATGCTAAGTTTTGTAAATATGGGTGACCAGAAAGAAAAAGATGTGCAAGTGCTAAGGTAAAGATTGTGTTGTGTTTTCTGTCCATCTGCAACAGAGAATCCAGACTCAATACAAAAATTTTGTTTCATTGCTTTCAGCAATGAGCAACATTTTGTTGAGATTCTAATAAGCAAATAAAACTAAAAGTTTTGTTATTTTGTATTTGAGACACAGAATGTATGGTTATCAGTTTAGCAAAGGTTTCTCAGAATCACACAGAATCACAGGAATTGGAAGGGAGCTCAAAAGGTCATATTTCTGACTTCTCTTAAAAAATCCTTTATTATTTGGAGTGATACATTTAAATTTAGCATGCTAGTTCTTGGACATAAGAAATGCCACTGTAAAACCTGACAAAATATGACTGAACTGTCATTGCAGAAAGTCACTGCTGCCTCTGAGGTTTATAACATCCTTTGGGAATAGCATCACAGAACAGAGTTTCAGGAAAGGACACAGACAAAGTATCTTCTCCTTTGTTTTACCTTCAAGCTTCCTGTTCTTTGTTAAAAAAAATAAAATAAAAAAGCACTTCTCAGTATCAAGCGTAACTAATAGATACACCTGTTACCATTGTTGAGGGTAAACTTCAGGTTAGCCAGTTCAATTTGGAGGCCTGCAGTCTAAACGCTGAGTGGTCCACCTTGGACTGACAATTAGAACATATACAGTAAAAGATGTCATAAATGCAGATAGGAGCTGAGTTGGGGAGACACTAATGCTAGACCTTTAATTTTTTTCCTTTTTTTTTTTTTTCATTTGTAAATGGTCTACTTACACAACAGCAAGAGGAAAGAAAGTAGGTGATGAGAAAGAAATGCTGTGCAAACAGGAGACAAGCAAGGTGACACTTTGCTCTTTGTAGAAATGTTCTCTTAAAAGATTATTTTCCCTAATTAGCTGAGATCTTTCTTTAGCAAATCAAGAAAACAGGAAAAAAGAGTTTTTCAGACCAGCATGTGATACATGCATATTAGCCAAAGAGTGATAGACAGTTGCATAGCACAAAAAGAAAAGATATTTTAAGAAAATTATAGCACCATTAATGCTTGAAAAGGTTATTGTCTTTGAATATGTTCTCCCTTGTTCAAAGGCCTCAGTGATAGCTGCAATTACTTAAAACAAAAGTAATTATGTTCCATACAAATTGAAGTGAACATGTTAATAAAGTACATGGCATCATCCTATCCTAGGGTTAGGCTTTCTCTACCTAGTGAATTAGAAATACATTTGTTTCTACAACAAGATCTAAATTGTATCTACTATTATACCTGTTTATCTGAATTTCAATTACGTAAGACTATGAAGTCTAAACTGTGATAACAGAATTACCTTTGCTACATCTTGCTTATACAAACTCCCTGCATTGGTAAGATGGCACTTTGTTGAATGCTACTACCAAGGCAGCCAATAGGTTCCCCTCTGAGCTGTAAAATGGTTTATAAGACCAGCAGTTATCTATTTGCATATGAAAGACAAAAAGCAACAATTAAAATAATCTCCAGAAGATCAATTATTTCATGATTGCAGTTCTACATATAATTTGTCGTATCATATTAGCTTTTCCTTGTTAAAATATTATGCACAGCTTAACCATTTCTTCCCAACACATCCTTCTGCGAGGCAAATGAACAAATTTTATATTTTAAACACTTCTGCTCTCTTTAAAAGAGAAAGTGGATCACCGGGTTTGCAGATAATTTAATTCACAATTGTTCTGTATGTCAGGTTATTAGGATGAATATTAGATGATACTAAATCAAATGGTGGTATTTAATCAGAGGGGCTAGCAAACAGGCAAATGCATTCTATGGCAGGCTGCTGGGGACAGCAAAAACTGCTCACACCTCAAATTGCCCCACTGACAGGCCACCAGATTAACTCAAATCATGCACACATGCAGACCCTTTTCCTTCTTTCCTGTCCCGGTGAAAGAACTGTTAGTACAGCTAATCACCACAGCCGTGGTCACTCATTTCAAACACCAGCATTCCCTCTCCTCTGCCAGTGGGTCGAGGGTCTGAGCTGCTGAGGGATGGGCTGACCTCCTCCTCTGTACCTCTCCTACTCACAGGCACACTGACTTCCACAGCTGGACATCTAACAAAGGCTGCTGGCATCACAGTCAGCTCATAATAAGAACAATAGCTTTTGAAAAAGTCAGGTGCAATCTGCGTATTCTCAGCCTGGGTGTTAGTGAGATACAAAGTAATGGAGAGTCAAGTCACAGATTCCCTTTCTCCTCACACACTTCATCAGCAAACACGCGTTTCTTGTGGAGGAAAGCAGGAATGGATTCTACCCTCAAACATCCAGCAGAAGTAAACACCAATAGTCTTTGCTCCAGTTATAGCCATCCACATTAAAACCAGGTGATTCTTCTCACCTTATTCCCATACCTGGTGGTCAGGGGAAGGGACATGCTGCTTCAAGATAGAACAGTTTATCAGGAAGTCATATGACACTGATAAACCTGATCTATTTGCAACTCTATAATCTCAGCAATACCAAAAAGAGGAGACAATTATCTCAGCAAAAGTCAACAGAGAGCAACTTATTTAAATGAAACACTTTGTATTCAAATTGAAATAGCAAATTAGCTAAAATATCTAAGTAATAAAACACAACTAACAATAAAACAAAATTGATTTGGCTACAACATACCCCCCAGGTATCTCCCCCTTGCAAACACTGAAGACTCAGGTCTCAGCAGCTTCGAGGGAAGCAAGTTTCCGTTAAGAAACATGAACTACGGTATCTGAGATATCTTCACAGGCTGACAGATACACTCCAGGATTTACCACACAGCCCCAGCATTCTAAAGAAACAGTCGAGGGCCAAGGGCATGTTTAAAACGTCTAAAATGGTTCTAGGCACTTACGTGCAGGTAACTGAATCCCTGCCCTGAAGTCAAACAGGGAGGAAGATGAGCAAGTGCAGGATAGGGCTGGGTTATTAGTCTCCTGATGTAAGTGCCATCTCCAAAACTATGTAGAAGATAATAGTTTGGGAAAGGAAAGGTAGAAGGAAGTCTCCACTCCTGTAATATGCTAGACAATGTCTAGTATATAGGTACTAGGTACACAATTTAATATAGTCACTATTTGCTAAATGAGTAGTTTGAAATCACAGAATGGCTGGAGTTAGAAGGGACCCCTGGAGATCATCTAGTCCAACCCACCTGCTAAATCAGGTTCACCCAGAGCAGATTGCACAGAACTGTGTCCAGGTGGGTCTTGAACATCTCCACAGGAGGAGACTCCACAACCTCTCTGGGCAGCCTGTTCTAGTTCTCCGGCACCCTCAAAGTAAAGAAGTTTTTCCTCATATTCAGATGCAACCTCCTATGCTAAAGATGAAGAATTTGGGTTTGTATTCAAAATTGAAATTCGCCCTAGTGCTGCCTAATATTTGCTAGAGTATCTAGTTTTGCCAGCAAAGGCTATATCAATATTAACAAAATTTCATTAAATTCTACTGCATTGATTAACTTCCTCTTCCTCATCAGACAAACAAGGGGATGGGGTGGGGGTGTGGCATGAGAAATCAATGAGAAGGAATGAAGGAATTTGAATTTAAAACTTACTGCGGCATTGTTTGGGTTGTTTTTTGTTTTGTTTTGTTTTGTTTTTTTGCACAGACATATAAATCTTTATACAAAGCCAGTAGAAGTGGTAACTTAGAGTTTATCAGAATGAAGGTATTTTATTTTTCTTGAGTTTCTTGTCATATGGGTGTTCTGTGAGGTCACGTTTCTGTGACATCAATATAGAGCAAGACAATTATAAAGTGGGCAGCTATGAAGCTATATTGCAGCTTGTTATGCTCTTTTTTGGCAAACTTGAGTATAGCAAGAGGCTGTGCATGATATTATAAAACTGAGGTAGAAAGGAGCTGCTAGTATAATAAAGATGGTTTAATAATTCTACCCCTTCAACAGCCCTGAAAAGAGGAAAAAAAGACAAACCAAACAAAACATGAAGCTCTTTCATGCTTGGCTGGACTTGAAATTAGCTGCTGCAATTCCTTTATTGATTCAGCACCTTCAAATAGTGCTCTTAGTGCAGCCTCAGCTTGTGAATATGTAGTTGGCTTCATACATATGCAGTATTTTTCTAAATGGTTTTACTTCTACAGCAGAGAATTTTTACAGCATCTTCGAAGCTAATTTTTTCCTTCATTGATCCTCTTTGAGAAATATCCTTTTACTTTCATCAGGGTTTAATATCAAAATTCTGTTTCTAATAAGTGCACACAAGCTTATCTTTTACACAAAGGTCTGACAACTCTCTAAACTATCTTTTAAATTTAATTAATTAGTTTAAAGAGTCCTTACACTTAAATAATTAAAGATGTCATTTTCCTTTACCAGTAGCAGTCTTCGGAAAGGCAGCTCCTACTGTGAGGAAATTGCTTGACCCCTGCCAGACCATCAGTCCAAGTGACCATTGCTCTACTCTCCTCAGATCATTTCTTACATTGGTCCACTGCTGGAGTGCCTGTGTAGACTGATACACTATATATATATATACTGTCTCACTATTCAAACAAACTGCTGAAAGTGAATTTTCTTGTGGTTTATGTTAAACAAATAACATTTGCACCATAACATCTCAGGAGATTTTGGCTGAAGGATTTAGGGGTGACCTTCACTGCCTTAAGAAGAAGCATATCTGATATAGAAATTCCATCACCTTCCAGTTGTGCATCTTTCTTAAAATTTAAACACTTCAACAAAGTGTTGGACAACAAATCACTTTAGGTAAGAAAATCACTGTCTCCTTTGTAGAAGGGTTTAAACTAAGGTCATAGTTACCTCCAGAAACTGGCAGAGATTGGACACTGTTCTACCTCACATGTAGACCACAGTACAGCTCAGACCAGTGGGATAGCTCTTGTTTAAACAAGGAAGCCTCTGAATTTCCCTATAAAGGCAAACTAAGGAAAATTTTGTGACCTAGTTACAGATGCTGCATGAGATTTGGAGCTGTCCTGGCTTAAGTGGCTGCTGGAGCAAGGGTATTCTACATTACTCTTTTTAATGTTAATGCCTCACTAGATCTCATCTTAATCCTCCTGAGAGAACCTTGACTCATTTCATCCAGATTCTCAGGAAGCCATGACTGGTATTATCTCAGGAAGAAAGCAAAGTGCTCAGAATGGAGGTGCATCAGGTAAACTTAGAGAAGAAACACATCTAGTGGAAGATGTCTCTGCTCGTTGCAGGAAGGGTTGAACTAGGTGACTTTAAAGGTCCCTTCCAACCCAAACTATTCTATGATTCTATAATGATCTAGCTAGGAATGTAGATCTGTATCTATCCATTGGGATTAGCCCTTTGTCCTTCTTAGCCATAAAACATGATTCTATATTTTAACTAAAAAACGCCCATATTAATTTTAATTATATATGACTGACAAATGCTACAAAAAGTTATTTGAGGGAAGTATACATTAGAAAAATACAGACTGCTCATTATAACTTCTTGGGCTAACTTCAATTAGTTTGGAGTCGCGGAAGCAATAAATGACCCATTTCCTCACAGTCTCATTATTTCAGGGTGAAAAACATATTTCTCAAGTATAGAAAATAATAGATTTTTATTCATAGCCTGATGTTTAGAGGAATGATACTTTCCATAGGTGTTAACTAAGTGAAAGAAGGTTAGGGCATTGCTTCGCTGGAATAAGAAAAGTATGGACACATGGCTTTTCACAGGTAGGCTTCTGTACCGTTTACATCTGTTGAATCTAAATGTAAATTAGTGCCCTTAATGTAAGTAAAAAACTGTAACGTAATAGTGTTTGAAATCCGTTTGACTTTTTCACGTGAAATGGAGAAATAAACAGCTCTATATATTTCAAGGAATAAGAAAATAAATAATAGTATTATTTACTGGCTATTTATCTGCTTTTGTTGAATTTAGATAAGTTTAAAGAAAGCCACTCTCTGCCTTTTTGTTTCCAAGTACAGTGACCTTGGGAATAGTCATTGAATTAGAATTATGAAAAAAGGTGACTGAAAAGCTGTCAAACTTGGGATAAAGTGAATGGAAAGAATCATCAGTCACCTTCTCCTTCACCTGGTATCGAATCTCCAATGTATTAGATACTAGGTAAATTATCAGATAGCTGTCATCTTTCAGCTTTAATCTGGCGGGGCCACACCAGCAGAGCTTCTGTCATAAAAAAGACTCCTAGTCCCCCAATTACACTAGTAGCTTTACTTAGCATCAGCTATGCTTCAAATTCAGCTTTCCTCAATGTAGGTGACCAAAATCAGATGATCATTCCACAAGATGAAGTCTGACCACTGTCTCATAGAGCAGTGCTACCAATCTCTTCTTATACCTAGATGTAGTCAAGAATCTCATAGAACTAGGAGCGCCAACGACTTGCTTTAATTTGCTTATTAAAGCTCTGAAAAGTTATTATATCAGCTGGACCACCCAAACTGTGTCTCTTCATCCAGTTAGTACAGCTATAGAGAAAGAAGCTTTATGTTTGCACAGCCTGGCAAGACATAGTCCCACTCCAGGATGGGTTCCACTGGTACAAGTATTTATTAGTCCTGATTTTATTTTATTTTAATTACCTGTGGCATGCCTAGAATACCAGCTGATAGGAACTATAAATAGCATCAACAAATGAAATTAGGATCAGGAGGTGGTTTCAATGGTTGCATGGATCATAAGCCTTCAGTCTATAAAATTAAAATAAATGAGATATAGCCTCATGGGAATGTGTATGTCTGGAATTACATTTCTGAGATGTTACATGGTGACATTTCAGCTTCTGAACATAGAAATTCCGCAATGGGGTTGAATTTTTATTTTTGTATTTCTTAGAGTTCCTTAATGCAAATAAAAAGCATTTTAAATTTCCTGAGATCAGAGGCTATAATATCGTCTTTCTTCTTCACGGATGATGCTCACACCGCATAAATTCATATACCACAGCAATATACGAGCCTACAAGCCTGTCATGAGCCTTTTGTCTTGATGGCTGCTCAAGCAATTATTTAACAGCGCTGAAGAAGAGATTAACCAAACTGAATTAGAAAAACACTCATATATTTAACTTCCATTCACCACCAATAATTGCCAGTTAAATTTAGATTTGTTCACATTCTGGATGATAAAGTAAAAATGTCTTTAGTGGAAGTATTTGACTACTTATCAACGCAGAAGGGAAATTGGGTTATTTATGGAATGTTAATGCTCAGACCATCTGAAACGAAAAGCATATATTAATCTTTTACATATCAAGATTTCCGCTGTTTAACAAAAATAGGTAAACCTAAAAAGAAAATCTGCAAAGAAAATACCCACTGAATATGTAACAGCTTTACCATGTCAAACTAACCACAAAAGAGCAAAAAGTGATATAGCATGTGAGCTACCTCTCAGTGATGAGACAAGGCCTTTAAATATATTCTGCAATAGCTTTATTTTAAAAATCAAGGGCTACACAATGAGCAAAAAACAATTTGCAGTCAATATACAGCATATGATATGACCTGGAGATAAATAACTGAGTTAGAAACCTATATATACTCAAAAGTTCAGTAGTGGTCTCACCATGAACAGCAAAAAGGGAAGCTCAAATTGCTTATTTTCACAGTGTGGCTTTGACCATGCTGTGATCAAACCAAACTCAGTATGATATGTGTGACATAGATGGAGAACAGCTACAAACCCAGAAATAAGTTGGAGGTTGCTGACTGGAACCCAAGGCCTTCTCCAGGTACCTGAAAGCTGGGTGCCCATATTTTTCAAGCAGTGTGCCTGCCTGCTTTGTCAGTGGGTTGGATATTGTCTGATTGTGTTAGAATGGCAGCAGACTCAACCTAATAAATCCTGTCTTTCATATTATTGATTAGCCTAGGGTTAGCAATGTGCTATCTGGAGCTACACAGCTGTGGCTTAGAGCTGGCTCACGTTCAGACAGCTTGAAGCCTGGAGAGAGGCAGCTTGCTTCTACTCGCAAAACATTAAGCACATATTTCAAAAGCCAAACTACACCCTCCTTTCTTCTCTGGCATCCATAAAACTTTAACCTGTGCCTGCACAATATCACAGCTCTAACAGAGGCAACATCTTACCTAATGGTTTATGGCACTGGAGGGCATTCCACAGGGACAGGACAGATCTGCTGAAGGTATTTAACCTAGGCTTCTCTCATCCCAGTGGCATGACTAAACTTTTACATGCAAACCAAGCATGGTTTTCTTTTCACTGAAACAGGCTTCTATCATGTTATGACAAGGGACCACATCCTATCCGTTAAGTGCACCCTAAAAATGCCCACATTTGGTTTTGTACATAGACTTATGCCCATGTCTTACTTTGGAGGATGGTGTGAGGGAAGTTGCCCTTCAAATGAATCAGAAGTTAATCTGCCAAGATTAAGGAGCAATCAACTGTAGACAGGAGAAATGAGACCATCCATGCCCACTACCGGATAGAACATTGTTGACTGTCGTTATCCTCAGGATCTTAGGTACCACATAAGCTCATCCAGTCAAGCAAAAAGGGATTTGGGGACTGTCCTGAAAGCAAAATGCTATGGTGAGACTTAGGATGCTCTTGAATCACTGTGTTTACATCACGTTTACATCACAACCATTGGACATGTCTCTGTAAAAAGACACCCCAAGAGCCAGCAGTATCACACAGCACAAGCCAGACACTCCAGCCAGGAAGAAGCGCAGGCAGTACCTGCACTGGCACAGGCATGTTGCTTTGCTGATGCTCATTAGTGCCTCCTGACTTGTGCTGATATGGCTGCTTGGTGGTGCAGCATCACATGCCACCGCAGGGTCTCCATGATGTACTCAATCCCCCAAGGTAGAGATTGCCTTGAAACAGCTGGGATTTTTTTATAGAAGCCTTAGCAAGTTTCAAATTTATATCTACATTACATTTCACCAAGTTTGACACAGCCAAAGTATTTTTCTTCTCTGTTCCCACTGTATTAATGCTGATGAATTCCATTGCCAATTTTCCATGGTTGGCCAGCTTTACATTGGAAAAATTGAAATCAGTGCATGTGGAGTCTCCAAATTTAGCTTTTAAAATTAAAGCAATAGGCCACAACAAGCAGTGAATTTCTTGAATGGTTATTGCAGACTGCAGGGGGCATTAAAAAGTACAAGACAGAAAGCCAAATGGCTTTTTAAGCACTCAAGCAGAGCAAAGCTCAACTGGAAATGAATTACCTAGAGAGTGTCATTGCTACTGTAACATACAATTCAAGAATCTAAATAAAACAAGGCAAGCTATGTTTTAAATAACAAATAATCTTGAAGAAACATAAACTAGGAGGAGTTCATAAATGCAAGCATTCTGCAGAAGGCTTATGCATAATTTCACACTGTTCATCCATCTTTTTAAGGCTCTGAACCTTGAAAGAGAAAACTTGCCAAAGAGACTGTTCAAAGCTATACTGTGCACCTTGGTCATGGCTTTACTGAATACTGAAGAACAAAAAATGTTTCTAAGTAAAAATATCCAAAGGCATCTAATTCTGAAAAACAAACAAACAAACAAACAAACAAACAAAAACCTGAAAATATTTAGTTTTCTGTACTTTTCTTGAAAATCACACCCATTGCTGTTTTGATGCTTGCAGGTGTTCCATTGCCATGCTGTCAAAGTTGCACTCCAGCAGAGTGCAAGAACACAAATATATCCATTGCTTAACAAGGTGCTTGAAAATCCAGGATAATATTAAAATTAAAAATGTAATGGGTTTTGAAGTATCTTTTTGCAACGTACGGACTGTGTGAGCTTTACTGTAGTCCTCCCTTGCATAAACATTCGAGGCTGGAAGCAGATGGCTGTCATTGGAAAGCGTGGTGACCTTTCTGGGCCCTGTGGCAGAATGAGATCTCAGGTCTAGTGTCCTCGTGCTTATTGCATCTGATAAGCATCATGCATCCACAGAGCAGAGAGATGAGCTGCAACCTGGCAAACACCCTGTCTTTTTAGCAGTAGTCATGCGTCACAACATCACATCCTACTACACCAGCCTCTTGCTGCCTTTGGTCTTTCTAATTCACAGTCTTCAAAAGTAATAAAGTGCATTCTCACCAATACAGGTGAGAAGTGGTCTCAGCAGCAGAGGACTAGCACGGGGTGCATTGATAAATGACCCTTCTCTGCATGCACAGGTGGAAATTCATATTCACAAAGGTACAGTTAAAACATTTTTTGTTTCCCTCAACTGCTTATGAACTGGAGATCACTTCAGGGATTTTAGTGAGCAGGAGCTACTATGGTATATTTTAACATCCTTCTATATCTGAGTAATTGCATTGATTCCACCCTCACCCCAAAACTGAGTAATTATTTTAGCTCCTTTTGTTGAAAATGAATGCAAGAAGTTACAGAAAATAAAACACTATTTTAGATTTACTTTGGATGATAATGTCTAAGACAAAACAGAACTACGACTGGTGTCTGGTTAGAGGCTAGTGACCCTCCTTAAATTTGTGGATTGCACAGTTTAAACAAATAGACCTGAAGAAATCCTGAAATATCTGCGAGAATAAAATACCACTCACACAAGTGCAAAAAAAATTTAAACAAGTAAAAGGACTAGCAAGGTTTATAAACCTAAGAGCAGCTAAAAAAGTGTAACTTCATTTTGCTCTGATTTGTGCATTTTATCAAATTCTAATTTATGCTATCTCTAGGTTAAGAAAAATAAAAAGCACTCATTTACATTCTTACCACTCTCAGATGGGCACCGAGATTTCTATATAACCATCACACTAAACCCCCCCGGGATCAAAATAGAACAAAAGAGATGAAACCTACTTTTCCTTCTATGTAGGCTTTCCAGAAAGTCTTTTCGTAATGCTCTAAGCTTAAAGAGTTGAAAAAAAAGCTTTGATTTAACAGTGCAAAGGTTCTTGAAAAATGTGTGTAGAGAAAACATGCTTTAGCCTTTGAGTGATGCTATTCTTGATATGGAGCCCACTACATTAAGGATTTTTTTTTTTAATTGCCAAGAGGTTAATTTAAACTTTCAGTATTTCTTATTATTGCAACACTTTGTGTCTCTGTTGGCAGGGCATGATTTCCGTCCATCCGCCCCTAGAGTTTTGTCTCCTGATTATTTTCACACAAACCTTTTAGGAGTCTCTTCAATAAGCCTCTCATCCCTCCCTATGACAAAATGTAACAAATATGTAATGAAGACAGATGTAGCAGCCAGCAGCAAGAAATGCAAAAACTCCAACATGGACCCTACTAACAACTACTGCACACCCCAAGGCTGCACCTGGCTCTTGCTTGCCTGATCCATAAGTTAATTTGGGTCTACCAAGTGGAAGATCTTTGTGATGTCTTAAAATGTTGCATCAAAGGCCTGAGATTTGAAGTCTATTATTGAAAGAAAGGTAAGAGCAATTACAAAAAACATCAGTTTGGGGAAGAAACAGAGAATTCAAATCAGAAAGCCTTGGCTGGAAAAATAAAAGTACAGCTGACTATATGCTCCAAAAGCAGTATTAAGAAATCAATCAGCTTTCCAGTTGACTGGGGTATGCAGTCATTGCTTGTAGTACCAATATTACATCAGCTGAAGAGAAATCAGCAGCAAACTGACACAAAACTCTGGTGACAATTCTTTTTCCTCTACAGCCAGTTTATCTTTGCAATAATTAACACCGGTTATTACAGTACATCTCTTTGCAGTGTACAATGTGCATCATTTTAAAAAGGCAAAACCTTTGGATTCTGAATAGGCCTGGCTTCCTGGTGGTCTAGGTTTCATTTTCCACTCTTATTACTTCTACTTTGGAACAGAAGAGATCTCTATACAGATACAAGAAATGTGAGATTCAATTTGTTGGACAAGTTCATCGCCTGCTGTCACAATCCCATTGTGCATTGATCGTTAGTTTGATAACTGCAAACTGTTGACTTTAATATTCCCTGAAAAGTTCGGGTGTCTCCTTCATCTACAAATTAAGAGTGAGGCACTGACTATTTTAGTAATCTTCATTCATGTGCAGAATTTCCCTGACTCGGGAAAGGAAGACCTTTAGGATTAGGAAAAGAGAAGTAGACTTAGATGAAAGTGAAAAGTCTTTCTTAAAGACTTTTTTTCCCCACTCTTTGACAATGTATTCAGTATTCATCTGCTATTGAGCTATTTGAAGAGTGGTAAATTAGGAATAACACATTAAAGCTCTAGTGGGCCACCGCTTCAGTAAATATGCACCATCAGTGGGAACCATTCATGTGTGGAAAGTCACCTCATTTCCAGCACTCTTGGTAAAGATAATTTAGATGAACAGTTGATTCACGAACTTCTTCACTGATAAACAACCTTTGTACAAACAGCAGACCCATTAATCTAGATAGTATTAATCTCTTTACTAGCAAATAGTTTTGTGGGTATGGGCTAAAGCTACAAAGAGTCCTAAGCACCTTATTGTCCTCAAGAGCATTTGCTTAAGCTGTGGGTAAAAGGGTCTCCAACTGCCCCCCATGCCCCAAATGGGACTTAGATCTAACACCTTTCACCTCCCAAGAGGCTGCTTTGATGTGGGGATCTCAATCCCTCTTGCTGCAGCGATCTTCCTCTACCTGGCACACCCTGTCCACATTTAGCCACTGGACTTAACAAGGCAATCCACACTTGCTCCCCCTCCTTTGCCCACCAAATAACTACTCCATGGAAAACAAAGAAGAAAGCCACAACCTTCTCACCCCAGAATAACCTGGAGCAATATTTCCCTGCACACAACAAAACACTGGATCAGGGCAGCGGTGATTAGATATTCCTTTTATTGCTTTCACAATATGATTTTTTGAAAGAAAAAGAAAATTATAAAGATCTTTGAAGTCTTTCTCTGTGTTTTCTCAGCATTTGCAGTATCTTACTGCTCAGCAGCTAATTAGTGTTGTGCTGAAAAACAGTGCTGTGAGTCACTGCCAACAGATCCGGGTGGGGAGAGGGCTGGAGACTGGTTCAAGCACACACCCTCCTCATCCTCAGCCTGACCACCCAGCAGGGGGAAGGAAGGAATCTGAATAAGAAAAAGCATAGTGATTTCTGATTTATTGGCAGGTCACAGTTGTGATCATGGCACTCTCTCTCTCATCTTTTGCAATACTTTGAGAGCATGAATTTGGAACTGAAATAATTAAACAACATAATTAGACATTTATTTTAACTCTGTGGGCCAACGTGTTGGCTGAGGCTTTGCAAATGACGAAAACTGCAGCTGCCATGTTCAGCTTTGGGAGCAGCTCAGCTGCACTGTGTGTCATCAGTTCCCATCCTGCTCTCTTGTTTTAATTAGACTCTCTTGCAAGCAACAAATCAGACTGATATTCTTCCTAAATGCTGCAAGTGCCCAGAGCGAACTGTGAATACTAAGGGAAAAAACAAAGAGACAAACTAGATATTTGTGCTCTTTAAGACACGAGAGCTTTGCAAACACAGTCAAAGCTATCAAAATTGCCATGTTCAAGCAGGAGAGGTGGCATACTACTATCACAGTAGTGTTACTTCAGAGTTGTCAGGCAGAGATACTTATGGCAGATCTCTATGAGATCAGGCTTGGGTTATCTGAGGCTCCTGGTACAGGTCCTGCCTTCACTTTCCTTCCCCAACATTTCTTCCTACTGGTAAGATCATGCCATGTGTGTGCCCTGTGGTAACTGGCAGGAAAGAAAGGGGAAGCCAGTAGGGATGTGTTGTCCATGCTGCCTTTCTTTCAGCCCAGCAAGTACCACAAAGACTTCAATTTTAAAATACCCAGCTGTCTCACTTTTCACCAAATGCAAGGGATCAGATCAACCCTGCTGAAAGTCAACAGAAGAAAATAATTTGCCCTTCTTTAGGCAGGAGTACAGGGCACTCTAGACTCTTCCAGAGAAACACTCTCCTTTGCTTTTATTTATCCTTCTTCCCCTCTTAAAAATAAGTAACTAACAAGCTAACTAACTAACTAACTAACTAACTAAATAAATAAATAAATAATAAACAACACACCAAAATGAAAACCCTCAATCTCTCTTCATTCTCCAAGCTCTTCCTTGAAGAGGAAGTCTTTCAAACTTATGAGCTATCTCCCATCACCTATGCTTCTTCATGTTGGCCAGCAGGATGTTCTGCCTGGTCGTATGTCAAATGACCACTGCACTTCATTGCTCACATTTTCCTGTCTCGTGATCTGTGCCTCCCCACACTCTCCCCAGCAAAACACAATGCAGCAGACTATCCTGTCCATGGCTAAGCCCAAAGGGGACTGGGTGGAAGAAATGGCTGCAATAAGTAGGAGAAAATATAACTTAGTTTGGAGGAGAATGAGGAAGCATGCCAGGGCCTTGCACTCCATCTTGAGGTGATGTCTTGGCTCCCACAATTTCTGATCAGCTGCAGATGAGACATTGCTATAGTAGGGAGGCAAGATCCACAACCTCGTCAAATGCCCCAAAAGTCAAAATGGTACTCTACTATTACAATATCTTGTTAAAGCACAATATTAATGTTAGTATCCATACTGTCAAAGATTTGAATGATAGCCTCTTTACTAGTAGATACCTGAATGGAAGAAGTTCAGATACCAGACTTGTGATCATTCCATGCCAAACTGCAGCACCTATTTACAATCACAATATCAAAGCTTTAACAGGTCCTTTGCTTCAGAAAAGTAGTTCCAGACATGATGTGAAAAGATCCATTGTAGCAGGTCTGATTCTTTGAAAGAAGTAGAGAACTCTTATCTTCCATTACTTACAGCTTGGAAGAGACATGAAAAGCGCCTTTCACTTCTCTCACTATTGTAACATTGGACTAGATCTTGGGGGTCTCTTCCAACTGGAATGATTCTATGATTCTAACAATAAAAAATATTCCCAAATAAAAGTATCTTAAACTGTTCACAAATCAGCAGATGATTTTACATGAAGAACTGAACTACTTGTACACTACATGAGCCATATAGTTACAAGTTAATTATAGAATAATGCACAGATTTGAAGGCTACAGATGAGGCCATGGGCATGCATATAGCAAGATCCTTTAATTTGAAATTATCTTGGTTGGGAAAAGTAGCAGAGCAGAGCTTTTCTCTTGAGAATTTGGAGGTAAGCTGTTTTACTCAGGTAGGAATGCACTTTGGCAGGTGAATAAGAAATAAGAGCCAATGAAGGTAAGCAAAAGACTGTCTCTGGAACATTAACACCTAGTTTTAGAGAATACAGCACTGCTCATGTGAGTAGTATAAATTGCATGATGCCGGTCCTGGAAATACAAGTATTCTAATATAATCTTATAAAAGCGTAAAAGGTTGAATGAGTAAATGACACATCCCCACTAAGATGGGACTGCACAGATCCACTGTTGTTGAATTCACCATTCTGGACATTCATTCAATTTGCTAAAGTGAACACAAATAAAAAGATTTTTCAAGTGTTGGGCTCGGCCAATACAAACTGAGGGAACAAACACTACTTGAACAACTGCCTGTTGACACACTGAAAAGCATGTTTGCCAAGGCAGGCAGCTCCCAGGGATTATGTTTTTCCCTGAATAGCTATCAGCTTGCAGCATGTATCTGAGTTTACAAAAAGAGGTTTAAGAAGATGTATTGAACTGCAAACAAAAATAGTACCAAGTGCAGGCAGAGCTCAAACAGCTGCATTGCAGTAGATGTTTGCTTTGAACATCGTGACAGAACAGCATTCAGCAAAAGCCATCGAGTGCGTGTGTTCAAAAAGGATGCCAGGATGTTGCTAGTTCTTGTACTCCTGCTGACTGGGATGACAAAGCCATGAACGTAATTGCCAGGCAGAAAAAAGAAGTGAAGAACTGTGCTGAAGTGCTTCAACAAAGGAACATAAAGATTTCTATGATCAGCTTGCATCTGACTAGACTATTTGGGAGGGCGGGGGAGTGGGGACATGACATGGAGATGGGGAAGATGTAGAAAGCAGACACACTGAAAGAAGAAGGTCTGGCACTGCAGGAGGAAAAACTGCACAGCAGTGAAAATTAAGGATAGGACTAGCTTGTGGAAGACTGTAGAAAAACTAAATAACATAAAAACAAATAAATAATTAAAAGCCTGTGAGCTCTTTGGGCCAAAGTCTACCTTTTCATATGTACTTTACCAAACACGACCAAGACAGGGTCCCTGGGGTTACAGCTACATGGCACATGTTAATGTTAAGATGATTATGTTCCTCCTGGCACCAGGGCCTATTGGATCTCTCAGCAGGCATCCCCTGCTAATGAAAAGAATTCTGCTGAAAGAGCTTACAATGAAACTGTTTGTTCCTTTGTTTTTAAACAAATGCTACAAACTCAGGTTAACATCTCCTAATGTGTTGGAAATTACTGATCTGAGCTAAAGGTGAGATGTACTAAATAAGAGGTATGCAGGCCCCACAGCAGGATTTAGCCAACCCAATTTTTCCCGACATAATTACATTCAGCAACCCTCAAAACCTGGAGATGCTCAAATCCCTTTGAAACCACCTGAAATCATCCCTGGCAGCCTTTTACTCTCCTGCATGTCTGCTTCAGCCTGCATAATTCAGCATTTAGCTCCCACTCAAGTCTGAAGGGGGTACCAAAGTTAACCATTCCCCAGCCAAACTTTTGAAAAGAGACATTTCAAACAGGTTTCATGATGCATATAATTTGCTCTGGGTCAGATACACCGTGAACCCTACTTTCTTTGAAACACATGTGCCAGAGGGAAACTTTCCAGAAATGCATCACCTTTTCAACATTCAGCTCATGTTCCAGCAGAGCTTTTAGCTCATGTACAGCATTATCCTAGTGCAATTACGCAGCTTCTCAATCAGAGATTGTAAACATACAAGGGACGATATCTGCCCATTCAAATCTAAATAGATAAATCTCAAATATTTTATTGCTTATAGCCTCCAAGCTACTTTAAAAAAAAACAAAACATCATGTTCTCATTTGCTGATTTTTTTAATATCCCATTTGATTTTTCTCTTGGAAACACAGAAATGAGAAAACCTGATTTTAATCAAGAGCTGGTTTTATGGAGCTCAACATCCTTATTTATTTATTTATTTATTTATTTAAAGAAATTCTGAATTCTCAGCTATTATTTCTGACCCATTAGCTTCTTAGAAATTAATGGACCTACTTTTATTTCTCTCTTACCCTGTCCAGTTAGTTCATCTTTTTAACACCTGATTAATTTCAGCCAAGCAAATTCATCTTTTCTACAATATTTTGGATCCCAAGTTTCCTGATCTTTCCTTTATTAAGAAAATTCCAGGTATCATTTTCACATCAATTTCTGAGCTTCTTAGTTCAATTTATCTTCAAACTCAGTTTTCTTCACTCATCTTATCTCATAGTTTAGTCTGCAAATTGAACATCATAATTATAGACCTGCTTTTGTTCTCACAAAATTTAAAGAGAACTGACATATGTCAATTCAATCTAAGGATGTTTTCTATTACCAGATCTTTTATCACATTTTCAGTGCTTACGTCCAACTGGCAACACAGTCAATTATAATATTAGGAAACAGAGGGAAGCTAGAAGAACAGATGATTACATGCAAACAACTATCTACCTAGTAAACTCTACTTTCAGAGACAATTAATATATAACACCTAACCCTAAAAAAACCAAACATAACCTTAAATAATAGTAGCCGAACATAATAAAACATATCCTAAGAACATATGCTGTTTGTGCAGTAGTTAAACGTATGTCCAAGAATATATGACACTAAGGCCCTCGACTTTTTCTTGTCCCGTACCATAGTATATGGTGACGACAGCAGACAATTAACAGCCATGACCCTAGTACACCTCAGCTATCTTTTTTTTTTAAGCTAACAAGGTTCAGGTTTATTCCTCACCCCTAAACATTCATAGATTCGTATTCATTTTTTACTATCATATAGCTTCAGTTAATCCATCTGACACTTGTGCTTCTTTGGCATCACATCTGCCATGCACCACAGCCCCTTCCATCACTCAGCTGCTGAAATATTAATTCAGAAAGACACACAGGTGGAGGGCTGGCTAAATGACAAGAGCAGGAACTTTTAGGTCTACCTTTTGAAAATGAGAGAGAACATAATTTGAATTGCCTAGGTGATACAATATTTCAGTCACACCACTCTCCCCTACATTACACATACTACTTCAGCAAGGTAAGGCTGAGCTGCAGCACAACTAAAAACTAAAAGCAATGTTTAGAACATCATACGCTAAGAAAAGCTTTTGTAAAAACTGTATTTTTATAAAAAATAATATTTTTATCAGTTTACATACTAAACTGATCTAACCTATATATTTTTACCTAAGAAAACTGAATAAGCAGACACAGAGCCTGAAAGGAATTAGAAAAAGACTAGGCATGCAAACTGCCAGCGTCCAAGTCACACTGTGACAAAGACGTAGTAGCAGAAGTCCTAATAATAAAGACGCAAACTCTTAAGAAACACAAGGAGCTATTTCACAAAAATGTTAATCCAAATAATAATTTTTAAATGACTTGATTTATTTTTTTCTGAATAAAGGAAATAACACATTATTTTTCCTCAAAAATGGACCTCAACAGCTCAGCTAATCCAGACTCATACCCAAGACAGGACCAACAGCATTAAAACATTTCTGAGACAGTTTTTTTAAGAAGAAAAGGCAATGAAAAAACTCCGAAAAGTCCCTAGGGAGCCCTCTGCTGGAATACAATATCAGTTAGCAGGTTTCACCCAGTGTCAAAGGTCTCCATCTCCGTGTGAATGTCAACTTCGGAGTTTGATTTGCCAATCAAAAATAAAGACTGAAAGGTAATCTACATACAGATGATCAAGAGGGCATATAAAGTCAACATCATGTAAACACATGGATAAAATCACTGAAATATATGATGGGGATGGATAAGTGTGTTCCTGAAGTGAGACGAAGTATTGCTATCACCTGTTCTTCCCCAACCATGGATGTACTGACCGTCTTCTCTAGTTTTAAACACTGACACAAATAAATTGTTGGTGAAAAACACTCACTGATGGGCATGGATCAGCAAGCAGTGGGCTGTTTGACACCACCAGTTCCATAAAAGTCGATAAATGTAAAGGGGGTGCAATAATTTAGATCATGATATGAGTTTGCTTTCAGTTCTAAACTGGAATAAACTTGTTTACTGCACCTATACCTTCTCAATTGTACTATCTTCAGTCTTCAAGTCTCCAGCAGGTGTGTGACTTCACTTAACTTGCTCTCAGCTTTTTAAAGGCCTCGCATCAGGGATGTTGTTATACAAGAGCTGTCTGTATTGGCAATTGCTGAGCCAGGAAGTCCTGCAGTGAAGAAAGGTATCAAGCATTTTTCCTGTAATAGCTTGAAGTCAACAGCATTTAGGGTTTGCTTTTTATATCCCTTAACATTTCCTGTTCGAGGATCAGAAAAGCTGATCTCTTTATGTAATTGTTTCCTTAAATTGCTGTTTTCAATTTGCATAATGTATCATTTAAGTAAAGGTAAAGAAGCATTTCATCTTGATAATTTCTGCCACAGCTGAGATTGCAAAATTACTTCTTGTTAGAAGGAAATTTTTAAAAAGCGCAATCACTGCAATTTTCCAGATGGCAACTAACACATTTTTCAGTGTGCTGCAATAGTATGTTATAGATATGCTTTCTATTCAGTTCAAAGTAGGAAACATTTGCTCTAGCTGAGGTAACTTTTTTGGTCACGCTTTTTCATATTCTATCACACTACTTGACATTTTGTGATTTTTTTATTTTTAGTTCCATGGCTCTAAATTTTGTCTTGTATATAAAAAATTCTATGAAAATTTAACTTACCAAGATACTCTTTATCTCCATTACTAATTTCTTTGCTATAAAAGCTGATTAATTCTTTTCTCCAGTCTCATCTAAGAATGCAGTTCTCTAGCCACAATACCATCCTACATTTATCAGTCCTAACCTACTCCTAACTTAAATTCTCTGATATTATTAATAACAGGTATTTGTACCTGCAGTAACTTATATCTTAGATCCATTTATAATGTCAGATTTTAAAAAAGACCAAATTCCTCCTAAAACACATTAGAGGTTCATGCCTGCTACTTCTGTGAAATTAGTCTTTAATTATGGAGTTGCTGGAAATATCAATGTCATTACATTGAATAGTTTAATGCAGGTCAAAAGTCTGGTAGTTGATCTATAAATATGTAGGTCAGGAATCACTCTTATTTACCTGAACTCTCCCATGCTCTTTTTGCACTTCAAGGTAAGCAGGGTATGGAGTCTTATTGTCTCTGCAGTACAGGGCCACAGACCTGTACAGATGATCAGAAGAGTAAAACAAGATTTGTCCTTGATTCAGTGATCTTCTTGTTCTTACATTTTGAATGCTATCCTGCTCTATCATCTTCATCATCACCAGCATGAAAACTGTAATTTTGGAAGATGGTGCAACCCATAACTTGAAATTCTTCTGTTAGATCAAGTAATTAAAGTTTATTGAAACAGGGCATGCACATGCCTACCCTGCGGCTATTAATCTGCATCTTTCTATCAGAACTGGACAAAATTCCAAGTTTTTTCATAGAAAATTTGAAAATCCTGTGTTTGTTGACATGTAAACATAGGCATTTTAGAGAATTACTTTTCACTCATTGTCTTTGTTTTTCAAGCTCAACTTTTTAACACAGACAAAACTTACATGTTGTAATTTAAAATAAAAATCTGTGACAATTTCATTTTTTTACAACATCTTTCTTGGTCAAAGAAAGCTCCATGAAACATTTGAGCTCCAAACAACTTCCACTACATTTAATGACAGGAACTCAAACGATCTGCATGAAGATCTACAAGAAGGCAGTGAAATCAGCCACCTGCATACATGGGCCAGAAGGATTGTCTGTGCACTGTCAAACCTGGAAGACTACAAGGAATGTAAAGTTTATCTAGAATATGTGCACTTCAGCCATGTGGTTGATGATTCATGGAGTTATCACTGTATCTTAGTCTGGGTGGAACAAGTTGTGGTGTCTCAGGTGATTTATCTGTATGCCACTGCTCGAATGTGATCACAGGCTGTGAAGTTCACATGTGATGTCACCAGCAAGATTATTTACTTGCGGTGTCTAAATGGCTTTATCTCAAATCTAGGGAGTGTGTTAGGTTTATTTCCTAGACAATTAAAAGCATTTGCAAAGGACCAAATTACAATAATACACGTCATTTTATTTTGAAATACAGGTATTAATGGCCTTCTATGCCACTAACAGTAGTTACGCTTGACATTCAGTTAGGATTATCATCAGATTATCATCACGCTGTGGGGTATTCCTGTGTAACTGCTTTTTAGAAATCTACTTTCAACTGTCATGGTCTAAACCCCGCTTGCAACTAAGTACCACAAAGCCACTCATTCATTCCTTCAGCTGTGTACCATGCTGGGATGGGAAGGAAAATTAAAAAAACAAAAACAAAATCAAAAACAAAACTAGTGAGTGAAAATAAAGACAGTTCAATAGGACAGCAAAGGAAGATAAAATAACAACAATAATAATAATAGAATATGCAAGTGATGCACAGCACAATTGCTTACCACCCACTAACTTTTTATCCTAGTTTATATACCAAACGTGACATCATGTGTCATGGAATATCCCTTTGGACAGTTTGGGTCAGCTACCCTGGCTGTGTCCCTCCCCAGTTTCTGTGCATATCCACCCTTCTCACTGAAAAGTCCCTGACTTGCTATAAATGTTGCTTAGCAACAACAAAAACATCTTATCATATTAAATCAAAACCACAGCACTATACCAGCTACTAGGAAGAAAATCAAGTCTATCCCAGGCAAAACGAGGACATAACAAATGCAGTTTGCTGCATCTCTCCATACATTCACAGCTCAATTCAAAGAAGCTCTTTAGCAGGTAAAATTACAGTCCTTGAGTTTAAGGAACACAAGGACTCTACCCCACTGCAATGTGGTGTACGTACACTACTAGCTTAAAACTGCTCAGGACCTTTGCCTGCTGCTGAAGCCACCTGGTACACAACTGAGTAATGCCATCTACTCCTCTTGCCTTCCAGTGAGGACAGTTGTTCCATCAGGAACTCCAAAATTGTGTCCAGAAACCACCTGGCTAGCTGATGCAAGCCAAAACCACTCCAGAGACTAGCTTAGGTGTTTAACTTCTAGTACAGAGGTAATCAGGAAGAAACAAATGCAATAAAGAAATAAAACTATGTCTGTGTTTTACTGTCCGAATGCTGGACTGCAGAGTATAACCCCTGCACTGGGGGATGCCAACAAAAGCTCTTAAATGAATAAGTGAGTGGGGTTATTTCTCTTCCACACCAAGCATCTGAAAGGGGTTTATCTAGCTGCCTGAACAATTTATGAATAAAGTAATTTGTGATACAATGAACATGAACATGTTTTACTTGCATTTATTCAAAACTCAGAAAAATCTTCATAAATGTTATTTACTTCACAGACAATTTGAGTCCTGATTAACTAGAGCATCCCTCTTCAGGAGAGCACTTGAGTATGCCCTTAAGTCCCATTGAATTAAATTATTAGGTTAGTTGAGAGAATTAGTTATCAAGAGAGATCAGGGCAGAACATTGGACAAAGTAAAGAAGGAACTGAAAAGCAGAGGAGAAAAACAGTATATGGGAGAAAGCCTAACTGAAAAAAAAAACCACAACAAAAACAAAACCAAAACAAAAAACCCACACACAAATGAAACAAAAAAGACCACAAACAAAACAAAAACAAACAAAAAAAACCAAACAAGATTTGAGATTAAATATGGTGGTCTTGGGCCACCATACTTCGGCCACTGTAAGGATTTATACCTCACTGTGCTGTTTTGACTGAAAATTTATTCATTTCCTTCATGCAGTTAGAAACTTTTCTTTTTCAGAGCTAGCATGCTCATTATTTGGACTTAGTTTAGGAAGAAGCAGATAACGACCCAGAGCTAATGTTTTAATTGCTCTGGTCTGAGGGCCAAGGACACTCTGAGCACTCTGCCCACAGGTGTGAGGCATCGAGGAAGAGGGGCAGAGATGGGGCAGAGCTTGACTGATATCCGGATTGATCAATAAGAGTATTCCATCCAATTAGCGTCATGCTAATCGTGTAAGGAGAGCTGGGAGTTGTGTTCTTCTGCCTTCTCTTCCATTTTTCTCTGGCTTCTTGGGCACTTTCTCTTGCATGTGTTGTTTCTTTTCTTTGCTCTTTTTTTTTTTTTTTTTGTCAGAGCCGGGGGAGTCAGGAGTTTTAGTTCAACTTTTTGCCATTTTGCAGAGGCCTCTGAGCCTTTCTGGCTTTTTCTTCCCTTCTGGGATCGGCTGTGTAACCAAATGCTGTTTCCTAGGACTGGCTGCTCAGAATGTTCATGAGGAATTGCCTTGAGTATCTTTTATTTCTGTTTTACATATACATTTACTAGTAGTGGTTTAATATTTTGTTATTTTATTAAGCTGTATTTATCTCAATCCAAGTTTCTCTCTTCCCTTTTGATTCTCTCCCCTATTGGCAGGGGGGGGAGTGTTGGGGAGGTGGGTGAGTGAGCAGCTATCGTGGTTGTATTGCTAGCTTGGGTTAAACCACAACACTCACTTTTCAGCAGCTTCAGCACAACTACAGTAGAAAATACTTTCTGTACTTCTCCCATTTCTTCATGACCCTTGCAAAATGCTTTATCCTATACAAGATTCACTAGAAAATTCTTTAAACAAACATGTTAATAACACAACACAAAGCTATTTGTAATCTGAATTAACTACTCATGAGTTCACCTATATTTAAATACATTAATGTAAAATATATAAACCGAATAGTGGAAAAAAAAAAAGGAAATAATGGTTGCAGAGAAATGCAACAGGAATGCATTTGCAAGGACATAACCAATACTCGTGAGAAAAATCCATGACAATGAATTAAGCACACAATTAAGTAATGATTTTTTTGATTTGCTCAATTTAGCACACCCTGCTCTTAGGATAATGGAAGTAATAGATGCTCACACTACAGAAGATAGTTTACCCAATGAATTTGACTTTCATGTGAACAAGGTAATGATAAATCAAGCTGCATGAAACAACTCCATTTCACCCAAGAAAAAGCTCAGGATCATTCTCTCAGCTCTTGCCTAAGTACCTGTAAGCTATCACTGCCACATGCCTTCTCTTCCCATCTGACTGAACAACCAGACCACAGCAAGCGCTGGGACAGAGACTGGATACCTAACCAAGGACTTAATCTGGAGTTCAGCACAAGTCTTTACATAACAAAATTCAAACATTTTAGCAAAACTTGCATTCTACAATGTACTTGCGAGAGGAAAAAAAAAAAAGAAAAAAAAAGAAAGAGACATAAAATCAGTGACCCCAAGACCTTAAAGTATCTTGGAAAACACTTTTTATTATTCAAATCATGCCAAGATTATCTGAGAATTGACTTACCTCTCCTTCCCATTCACTGCCCACCATCATTTCCCTGTCAGTCTCTCCCCCTCCCTGCTCCTACAAAAAAAAATGCTGGAAGAAAGGCCTTTGCAATGGTATCAGTGTGAAATAGCATCCGCTTGGGTTTAGGTATGAACTCTACTATAGGTTTGGATGCTGGATTTCACTGAGGAGAAGCAGCATCTAAAAAGCTGGGATGACTGGTCCTTAGCCCCAGGTTTGCAATCCAGAGCTGCACAGGATAGGCTCTTGTTTCTCCTCCCATGGGACCCCTGGGTCCTTATCCTATGTTTATCAGAAAGCTAGCAGGTCTCAGAATGGGATTTAAGAGACTAGGATGTTAGAGAGATACTGTAGTGAGGTGGCTTAAAGGAAAATACTGAGTAGATGGCATATCTTAATCTTTCCTTCATCGCTCCTTTCAGTTTCACTTCGGATTATGGTGGGACATCTCTATAATTTGTTACCTCCAGGCTAAAAACCCTTGACAAGCTGCCTCTAAGTGCCATTTTCTTCAGTGAATTGTGCAGGTCTCATGTCTCCAGCACAGCTTTTGTATTTTTGCCTCTGACAACAGCAATTTTCTTCCCTACTGACAGCATTTATATCCGGTGTTTTTGCATTCCAAGCAAGAGCTCCAGTGACCTCAAGGAGCACTCAGTGGCTTAGTACTCAAAAGGCACATACAGAACATGAGCGAAGTTTCATATCTAGGTTTTGAGGCATCTAGTTATTAGGCTTTGCCCATAGATGCCTCAGACAGAGAAATGAACAATCCATTAGAGACCGGCTCTTTCCAAACCTTTCTCACCATACAGACATATATTTTGCACAGATTTTAGAATCTGACAAACCAGCTTTTCTCCCCATGAACACCTGCAATAACAAGCCAATGACCATCTATGCTCATGTGATTTTATTCATCCCAGAGAGCCTAATTGCTCATATTTTAGAATGCAGTTCACTGACAACAACCTGTGAAAATACACATTATACAATAACTGATTGAAAACGTTCTGACATATACAGTGATCTACAAGCAGTCACAAGTTTTATATTAATAACTAAACATAAGCATCAATATTGATATTTTAGCTAATCTAGGTGGATATTAAAAAGATAAAAGCCCAAGGTGCTTATAGGGTCCCAGGCTCTTAGAATCACAGAAAAAGAGGCTTCTCCTTTTCTATAATGACCCATTGGTTATGGTTACTTCATGTTATGGTTATTTTATGTCATCCGCAAACTTGCACATATATACACTTTGTAAAATGCGCAGGAGCCTTTGAATGCCTTTTATGGGCAAGTGCTCTGTTAGCCCAGTAAAGAAAATTATATTAGTACCTTTGTCTGTAATCAGTTAAAAAAAAAAAATAAATAAATAAAAAAATCAGTAGGTACAACACTGGGAGCCCAGAGTTTGTGTTGTTCTGGCATGCTCTCCTCACGCTGTGAAAAACATTTCAGAGCAGCTCTTTATTCAGCTTCTTTTCATCTGAAAAAGAGAATACTTCAATACATTTTTAATGAATTTTCTGTAATTTGAAATGAAATTTTCCTAGTTCAGAAAGTAAGAATCTCCACAGAGCAGAAAAAGTTATGTAGGCAACATAGCCAAAATTGCAATAAATACCACTAAGTATGCTCGGACACATTTCCCACCCTAAAATGCCTTTGGCATCTTGACTTAACAGCTCCACGCCTGCTAGTTCTCCAGTGAGATTCCTTTCACACCATCCCTTGGGGCAACAACATAGTTCCTGTCCAAAGGCTTTCATGAGGATTAAAGACAGCTCAGCAATACAGGTAAGTCTTCTCCCCTTAAAGACTACCCTTCAGTATCACTTTCCAACAAAGCTGAAAAACAATTCTTTGATATTTTATATAATTTCTCTAAATCTTGCTGATTTAATCATGTCATCTCCTGCCTCCATCTTCCCCCACCTAATATAACATCAAGTTGTGACCATTTATTTCCTGCCCCCACACTGGGACTACCCTTCACCCTGTTCTCTTGAATTCTTACTCCAGCCTCTCCCAGGGTGAAGTCAATACAACTGTCTGTCTCTCTGTGCCTGCACTGCCTGTCATCCTGACACACTTGCTAGCATAAGTTATGAAAAGCCACGTGAATTACATCCAGCCCATTCCCAGGTGTTGCTTCACTTCTATCTGCAGCTGTCATCTGGTTGGTTTCTTACACAATTTTACTCTTACAATCTCAGGCTGAGCTGGTTTTACCTTTAATACATTCTAGGTCAGAGCCTATCAGTAGCTGAACAGTGATATTCAACATTTGAGATTAGGACTTTTTATTCAAATAATAGCCTACTTACCTGTCTCTTCTCCGGGAATGTTCCAACAAAGCATCCCAGAACTCATCTCTGAGATCAAGCCCTGTAGAAACAAAGGAGGAAAAGGGCAGAAGAGAGTGGCAGGCAAAGAGCCAGGACTTGATTTCCTCAACCATGTCCTCCTCAGTTGTGATTTTCCTCTTATGAGAAGTACTAAGTGCTACATATAAAAGCAGAACATTTTAATGGGAATTGAGAGCACATATTCCGAGCTCAATCTCAGATTTTTCATGGGCCCACAGTGGGACTACTCATGCAGCAAATCCAGGTTTAATTCCTTTCTCCAACTCAGATCGGAAGTGCACCTGCAACAGAACTCTCATTCTCCAGGAACAGACCCTAGTACTCTCAAGAAACACTAATCACACTCAAGCCCTGCACATGAAGACCCTCAAAGGTATGAAAAATGAATTTAAGAGTCCTTTCCAACAGCCTAGAGTGAAGCTCCTATTTGCTTTCAACCTGCAGACTGGATTCCTCTTCCATCACCAGCAGCCAGAGTTCTGACTTGCACAAAACTTGATCTTCGCATCCGCTGAAGTCAACGGCAACTTTCCTTGGATGCCAAACAGGCCTCTTCTGCAGTCTAACAGCAGAATTCCCTGCCTAACAATAACAGAACATGGGATGTGGGATAGCACCATGACATACATCATTAAGTAGCAGCAGCACTAATTTTATTTTTATATATATATATATATATACACACACACTAAATATGACTAATTTGTGCATCAGTCTTAAAAAGTACACCCACAGAAGCCAGGAGAAATGGATGTAGAGTCTCCCATATCCAAGAACTAGCTGTGGTTGTCAAACACAGAAGATTTCTCGGTGCCAACATCTGTGCCTGAAGCAAGCAGCAATTACAGCACTTTGCAGCACTGTAAGCCATTCTGACAGCTCTCATCTCAGCCTGCAAAAAGATTTGATGGTCATGGCCACATTTAGCAAAAGAAATGAGGGTGCCCAGCTCCCCGCCTTGCACAGGCCATTGCATGTACTGAAATGATTTCTACATACATCTCTCTCTGCACTTATTTAGTGCTAGGTATTTTTCAGTCCTTACTGAAACACAGTGTCTGCAAGTCTATGTCTGCCATTAAATACATGGAAGCTTTATGAGGCCCAAGCACATAATATTAAAAAATCACTTTAAGTCATGAAATGAAGAAAAGCCCCTGACAACCTTACAAGAGGTAAGGCAAGGAACAAGCACAGTTATATTACCTGTTGGGAATTTTAAAAAATAAAAAAAATAAATAAATAAGAGAGAGAGAGAATAAAGTGGGCACTGCCAGTATCCAGTGTGTGTGTGATTTGTTTCTGGTGTTGTGAGAGTGGCAAGGTAATTTATTTAGCTTTTAGCTTGTTAACAGAGTGAGATATGTCTTGACAATAATACATGAGTAAACTGGTGTGCCATCTTAATAAATTACACAACAGATTATCATTCATCATACTGCTGATGAAACCCATCCCTTTATCTTTTCAAATATAAAGCATCAGGTTCATTGAATTATTTAACTAACATCAGTGTTCCAGCAATAACTGCAGGAGGATCCATATCAAAGTTTACCATATGCTTTCCTGCTTCAGGCCACAATTAGAAAGACAACTGTTTAAGAACTCTCACAATTGTATTTTATTTGACATCAGCAATATACACTGGAGTATAATAGGAACAATTTTTTTGCACAATCTTTCTTGCAAGATGGATTTATTTTCCAAATACATAGATGTTCATAATACAGGAAGGTAACAGTTAAGCTGCACAATAGCAAAACAAGTTGACAGCTATCAAACCACCTTTTAAGTTTGTTAGTATAGTCAGGTGACCAGCATTGAATATATGCATTCGAATAATTTAGTTAACCTCTGATTTTTCTTATCTTCCCAGCCACATTGTTCCATGCAACAAAAATGTGCATGAAGAATAGTGTAAACAAATTCAACTCCAAGGCTTCCCTCGCTTTGATTTCCTTTCAGTTTTTCCCCATGTATGAGTCAATACAGAGGGATAAACATCAGAATTTGGCATGGCACAGAAACTCTTGCAACAGGCATCTAAGACAGCCACATATTGCAGAAGTAGTAAATTCTTGGTGAAGTTAGGGGATTCAGGACTTTCCTAAGAGGGTCTTAAAGAAGCATTTCTACTACTCTGCTCTAGTGTGTATTTTCTGCATTCTGCAGCTTTTACAGAAAACAAAGATAAAAATACTCCCAAAAGGTTCATATTTTTCACTGGTAGCATTTCTTACAATGCCTAAGCTTAAACCCAAATGCATTGGTTGCAATGGGCAGGGCTTCACAGGAAAAGAAATTCTCACAGTTAAAATACCAGTAAATACCATTTTCTGGCTTTTTACCTTTCTCAATTTAAAAATTACACACAGCTATATCAGCTGCTGCACATCACATAGAAATCCTCCATTTTCTTTCGGTTCCTCAGTTGGTACAGCCATTACACTCTGAATTAGCACAGAAGTTAGTATCTCCCAGCCTGCCTCTCTGAGCAGCGTGAGCTAGAGAGCGTTCCACATCGTTTGTCAGATGGACCAATTGTAACAGCTCACGGGAGTGCCGCAGCAATTTGGAGTATCAGAACCGGTAGGACTGGCAGAGCACAAGAACGGTAGGTAGGGGTGAGGAAAAACAGGAACTCAAGGCAACTATTAGGTGGCTTATTTCCTTATTACGAGCAAGTAAATGCTGTGTCTGCAGCCAGGCTTTTAACAAACTGTCGCTGTTCTGTATATTTGATAGTGATGAAACACTCTTCACATACACCCAAGTGGAATGATCCTTGCCAGAGCAGCACACAGCACAAAGAGGCTGGCAGTGCTAGCACTCATCCAGAAAATCTAGAAACCAGAAAATCTTTTGTCTGCCCTACAACTGACTTTTATTTCAAACATCCAAAGTGCTTTATGTCACTGCACTGATGCTGGATCTTGAAACCCATGCAACAATCTACAAAGACCACTGCATCAGTACTCCAACCCTACCCACTCTGCACCTTGCTGCTTGACTGTCAGGTTTCATCTGCCACCATGCTGCGCATGTGCTCTCTCCCTGCCCAGGCTCTCCTGTCCACTCTGGTGATGCTGCAGGTTCTCTCTGTGCTGAGCAAGAGGAAGGCGAGCAAATTCCCCACCATCCCGGCACCTGCCATGCCCCACCTCAGCCGTGATGCAAGGGAGAAAAGCCAGGGACAGGTCCAGAACAAACCAAACTGGTGCAAAAGTAGCAGGATAAGCTGAAGCATGTTTTTAGATTGTACACTTAGGGGTTTTTAAATAGCTAATGAGCTGCTCTTAAGCCCAATTCAACTCTCACATCTTACCTCAGCAAAATGCCTAATGGTCTCCAGCTTCAGCTGTTCTTACTCAGAAACGGGATGCCTTCTCCTGCTGAACAGATTCCTCGACTAGAACTAAATTTAGACTTATGAAACCATGTCCCTAGCTCAGCAAGGCCAGGCCTTACCGAGTGCCCTCCTGACTGGACTGATGAACTGAACCCAAAGGTTCCCAGGTCTTGTTTGAAAAGGCATTGCCTTCTACACTTCCTCCATGGCATCACTGAGAGAAAATCTGGAAGTGTATATGGAAGCTGTTAACTCACATAACTTCATAAAAACAATTGAGAGCATGAAGATCAAAAAAGGTCTTTTGTTTTACTCACATGTTTTCTCTTACTTGATTTTACTATATTTATGCACATGATATCCAGATAGGAAGTGAAAAGTAGCCTTTCTAAATCTCACTACAAAATTCTCCCACCTTCTGCTTATGTATGGTCTCATATTCTCCAAAGAAAAAAAAAGACAATCCATGTATTTATGAAATGGCTACACAATATCACATGGTTAAACATCTTTCCAACATGACATATATTAACTAGCTTAACAGAAAACCCATGTATATTCATTGTGTCTTAGCTTCCTAAGTGAAATGGCTACAAATAATTTACAGTACAGAGAAAATATTTTGACAAACTACACCTCACTTAAAAAGTTGTAACTAAATACTCTCCAAATGAGAGATTTTATTTGAAAATAAAAGCTATCTTTTTAATAATCACAGAGGTTCTCTAAAAGTTATCTTGGAAGTGTTTGCTAAGTTTGCAACAGAGCTTGTGATTTCCATGTGTGAAGGTGAGGAAACCTCTATTTTAAAAAAATAAACAAACAAAACTTGAGGAAAATTTCAGCTGTTCTTCTTCATGAAATCCCAATGAAATGGAGACTTAAGCATCAAAGATAAAACCCCTTTTCCAATACTTAAGCTATGGGAGAAGTGGCAGAGGCATAATAAATTCTTACAGAAAATCAGTGATGCAGATCTTCTGGGAAGGCCCAGAAACTGCTGGCATGAGACCGCAGGTACTTACCAGGCAGCAGCACTAAGCATGCTCTGTACAGTTACCATGCATGTAATTGTCACTCCCACCACGCTCCATATCAGAACATGTAGCAGATGTGCAAGGAGAAGACAAGACTGCAATACACCTTGGTCCAACTTTAGGGTGTTCAGTGCTGTTACAGTGAGTAACAACAGTGCTTAGCTGAAGGAAGAGTTTTCCTCAGCTTCAGTCTGCTCTATTTTGTACTCCAATAAAGTGTTTTCCATCCCACCCCCAGTGCTCCAAGGACCCTGATTCCCCAGAGTACAGCTTGGATGCACAGCAACATGGATGCATCCCAGCTGGCAGCAGCTGCTGGCTCACGTCTTTCCAGTCGTCTACTCATAGCATCAGAAAACTCAGGACAGATTAACTGTGCTGATCCTTGGGCTGGATTAGCAGTTGGTGTTGAATTCCACACTGCGCTCAGCTGACGCATAAGCTGCCTACTTGGAAGGGAGTTTAGGGAGCATTTTCATAAGTGGTTTAATCCAATACAGCAGGGGTCAAACTCATTTTCACCGGGGGCCACATCAGCCTCGTGGTTGCCTTCAAAGGTCCAAATGCAATTTTAGGACTGCATAAATGTAACTACTCCTAAATTTATACAGTCCTAAAATTGCATTCAGCCTTTTGAAGGCAACAACAAGGTTGATGTGGCCCCTGCTGAAAATGAGTTTGACACCCCTGCAATGTAAAATCTGCATAATCTCATTTTTCTTCCTCCCCTTTATTTCTGCCCATAGATTCCTACCTTCTCCCACATCAGCAATGTAACAGCTCTCATGCACCCCTACGGTGGGTTACAAATGCATCTTTGCCTTTCACAGGATCCACGCTGTGCAAGCGCCGAGGTTACAGATGTACATTTTCAGACATTTAAACTTTAAATACAGCCACAATCCACAAACTATAGTACTGACCAGATTATCAGAAATACTCAGCACTAAAAAGCTCCCACAAACTTAGGTACAGGTATTAAGTCTTCTGATTTAGTAAGAAGGCATGATACTTCCAAAAATTGTCTGTTACTGTAAGGAAAGCTTTTTTCTTTTTTTTTTTTTTTCCCCTTTCCTTTTATAACTGGATTAAATCAGAGGCAGCAATCTATGTACTCAGTCTCTTAAACATAAAGCAAGTTAAATGTTAAAAGTTTGAAAGTGCTTCATTACTGAAAATGAAATATATGGAGGCCCAGAAAGATTAAAAAAAATATGTTGCTGTTTAGATTTTTGGGTGAGAAATGCTCTAAAAAAGGCAATCAGCAATACTTAATAAAACTCAATCTTTTTCCCTTACCATTCTGTCTCTTAATTCTTCTTGGTTGTTGATGAAAATACCCCTTTTTAACGAAAACAACTTCTATGAAACACAAATGTTTCTGAGAGGACATTAGCAACTTATTTTCTTTATTATTTTCTCATTATACTTATAATGAAGAAATAATTATTTCTAGGCTGTTTCCTGCCAGATGCTGTTCTAGTACCTCTAATAGGACATATCTTAAAATAACTGCTTGGTAGCAAGAAACTAAATTTTTCATCCTTACTCATGTTTTCCCCTCTCTTCCTTTTCTTTCTCTTCAGGTAACTTTATTGATTTGGGTTTTTCTATAAACTCTAGCCTACTTATATTTTTTCCTCCATTATTTGTCTCTGATGTAATTTGCAAAATCACCTTCGTGGAGGAAAAATTACTACAGATGACACCTGAGGTTCAAAAAAGCCTGAGAGAGCCTCTATTTTAATATCAGTGGAGGCAGAATAAGAATCCCCAGGCTGTGGTTTCACACCAGCTTTAATACAGCTCAAAACATCTATCCCAGCCTCCTCACCACCTCCTTTGTACCAACACTAAGCCAGGGAGCCAGATCAGAGAACTGATCCCTCTGGCTACTAATCAGGCAAAAGACAACATGACAAGCTTGGTTTTTAGCTAGACAAGTTACTTGAGCCAGCTCATAGCAACTACAAAAATACTTCTCCCCACATCAAAGACAAAGGTGGGAGTACTACACTCAGTAATAATACAGTTTTATGGTGGAATAATCATGGTCTTAAAACAAACAAACAAAACCCCATAGATTCTGCTCATGGTCTGGCTGATGCAGACTGCTTCAGAGGATTGCAGGACATAAGCCAGCTCCAACCCAGAAGCCTCTTACAGCAAACATGCCCTGTGTCCTGCCCTGCCCAATGTGCTTCGTGAGCCCTTCAAATATGGGTTAAATACTCAAGACCAGGATTTTGCACAAGTGGATTCATTTCCACCATGAATGTGCTGCTGGTATGGATTTGCAAAGGCACGCATCTATGAAACTGAATTATATTTTCAAGTAATTCTGCAAAGACTTCTTGTTACCCGAAACTCCTCAAAACTCCACCACTGGTCTGGTGCCAGAGAATGTTGCCACAAATTAATAAAACAAAAAAGAAATGCATGTACATAGAGAATCACCTATTTATAAAAAGTATGTTTTTATTCATTTGACGACCTGGTACATTCCAGCAGAAGAGATTTTTCAAGCTTGTAAATGCAAAGCAGACTGTGAAGTTACTGTTAAAAAATCTCATACTTTGAAAGCACTTTGAAGAAATACTTGTACATGTTCTTGACTTCTGAGTCCTCCTTGTGCATCTTTACTTACCATGGAGATGAGCCATCAGCACAAGACGATGAGGCAAGACAAAGCAATACGCATCTAAATTTTGTAATGCATCAAGCTCAAGTCCAGCTGAGTGCTTCATACTGTCACCTGCTTCTTCTACCAACCTACAGTTAAGTTTTTCCAAGGATGAAAACATATTCACAAATAACGATTATTTCTTCAAATGCTGCTTTATGCCATCAAAACATCCATAGAGTGTTACGTCAGTTAACAGCAACGTGGCTACAGCTTCCACAAAAACACAGAGCAAATGTTGAAGGAGATTAAGAACAGCAAGATCACCAGCAGGAAATAACCTAAATCTCTATGATAGCTGAGGGTTAATTCAGTAGTACTGTATTTTTCCTCAGGAACATTTTCTTGAAAATAGAGATATGAATTTAAAAAAAAACAAACAAAACAAACACCATCCACCTCACACAGTGCCTTCCATCCAGAAAGCGCATCCTGAGCCTGCCTCCCTTACAATTGAGGGAACTGATATTATTTGAATGGATACATATGTGTATCCAGCCTGGGATCACATTAGTATTTTTCAATGCTAAAACTATGATATTATTTAAAAAGAACATTCAATAAATGATGGGAGTTTGGATGGTTTTCTAAAAAGGGAATCTCCAAGGTTTTTTATTTTTGCTGCTGTTATTTTTGTTTTAAAGAAGCCATCATGTTCTCAGTTTTTCTTGAACAAGAAAATGAAAATACAATTATGACCAAAAATGTACTGAACTGCAGTGGATAGCAACTGGTTTCCTTCAAAGTCCTTCTAGTCAAATAATATAAAAAGCATAAGAAAGTCTAAGAGATATTTGTAGAAATTATGGACTAGAAGGCAATGCTAGTATATTCTGAAATACTTACTGCATTTTCTAATTAATGTGAAACCAAAGTATGTTTATAAATTCTACCAATTCTAAAACAATTGCATTTTTCATTTCCTGCAGCTAAGAACATAGTGTATAACATTCCAGGGTGCTCTGTACTTCACATAAATGTCACTTGCTTGGGATGTAGCAAAAACTTACTTTCAGACTCTGATTTAGCCAGAACATGCTGAAACTGTTCACCACAGTCATTCTCCAAAAAAAGCTACATCTTGACTCTGAGGAGAGATCTACAAATGAAGACTGTACAAATTAATGCATATCAGACTCTTTCAAAATGGTGCATTTTTCCTTCCAGTAAACTTCCTGTTTACAGTGCATTGAAGTCAACGAAAAATACATATTGATTTCAGTGGATACCGGTACAGGTCATTACAACAATATAAATAGGAGTAACTTACCTTGGAATCGTGCAGTAAAAGAAATACAAGGTCTTGAAAAAATAAAAGGGAAGAAAAGATGGTATTGTCACTTAAGTGGTTTCTTTTTCCTGGTTTTCTCCCAAAGCTTCGGGGTGTGCTGGGGTGCCATGGAGGTGGTTAATACTGACTTCCATAAGGCTATTTACCCTTTGGATTTTCACTAAGAAATTTGATTTATAGGGTTTTGCTCCTCCAAGTTCATGCTGTATTGCTTTATGCTTGTCAGACCATGAAGAGAAGCAACTCCTATTCTGCCCACTTCCCACCAACCTGCCACAAACTTACTACCCCACAGTTTTGCAGTTCTGTAATACTTCTACAACTTTGATCATCCTTGGCTTTATCCATATCATCAGTAAACCACACAATTCACCTAGGTTTCTCAACACTACAGTTGCCGTTTTCCTAATCCGTTATTCAACATTTGGATTAAACAAAACCAATGGCAATTTTTTGTCAGCTGTCAATATTGCAGTCCAGAACAGTGCTCGCCATACAACGCCTGTCTATTTTAGTCCAGCCAAGCTCTACTGGCAAGTCGCAAGAAGTCAAGGAAAAACTCACCAATTTTTTTTTCCTCCTAAATCATTTGGGTCAAGCAAAAGTTCTGAAGCCCAGTACGCAAAGTCCGTGACCTACTTTGCTTTCTAAATAGATCTCTTGGAAGCTTTGTCTTGAGGGGAGAATGTGCTACAGCAGAAACTGTGCTCCAGCTTCTCACACTGTGAAAGATTCTCCTACAAAATCTCCTGTAGCATCTATGGGAAAATGTCCCAGGCAGCCAACATGTGTCTCTTATACATCCTGTGTGGTCATTTCTCCCATTCTGGCCTTCCCTCCTTTTCCAATAGAGCAAGGGAGATGGGAATGTTAGGCTTCAGATAAAATGGATAAATACACGCTGTATACTCTGATGTTCTCAGATGGCACAGACACTGTATTACAGCATAAGGTGCACTGTGGCCAAATGACATACAGGAGGTACACAAGAAAGTGTAAGGAGAGAGGATTCTGTGCATATTGAAAAGCTGAATTCATTCACTTTTCTGCAGAAATACTAATTAAATCCTAATAAATACAGTTCTTTGATTTCCCCATTTTTTTGTAAGGTCCATCCTGAATGACAAAAATGTGATGCCAAAAGCTACACTTGAACACTCTAATCAAAAACTTTTAGCTCCTGTTAACAGAAAAGCTCTAATCATGTTCCTTATTAAATTATCTACCTATTTCATTCAAGTACCATATGGTCTACTTGCCTGATCACAGGGTAGAGTGGACAACAAAACAGTTTATAAAGTCTAGGCTTATTTCCCTTAAAAGACACATGGAAGAAGAAACATGCCACCAACATCCAGTTGATGGAGACAAGTCCATTTTACAGGAGGAGAAACAGAGCTCACCAGCAGAACTGGAGTCTAAGAGCTCAGGTCACCATGGAGGGCTGGGGTCTAGGTTTGCCACTTTGCTTGGCTTCGCTTTTTTCACAATTGCAGTGAAACCTGTTGACAGTGAACTGATAGAAATCTGACCTTGTTCAGAATGGACTATAAAATTCAGTTCTGTTCCTGTGAAGGCAATCTTCCTGAATTGAGTTTTTAACTGGTTTTCTCAAATGACTACATTAGTGGTTGGGGCTGCATCACTGCAATCTGTGGGAGTTCTGCTGTTCATAACAACGTCTCCGAGGAAACAGCAGTCAGTGGATATCTATCTCTGTTTCTGGTAAGGTTTTTTGGCTTTCTCTCCAATTTCCTTTACTGTTGAGAAAGATGACTTATCTAAAGTGTTCAGTTTTAAATCACTTTGGTACCATCAAAAGAAGATTGTTTGACAAAGCCAATAAAAAAAAAATAGCTCCTGCAGAGTTCATCTCACTCAAACCAATCCCTAACAAGTCATTTGGTCACTGAAATGACACCTGCAACTTCCTCCCTTAGGACTTTAGGTAGCAGTGTTGAATATTTGGGCCACTATATTTAGCATATTCCTGCTTTTGTTTGTGCTTCTGAATTATACAGCATTTAGAACCTGTCAGTGATACTGAGTATACTGCAGGCTCTTTACTGTTTCTGATCACTCTACAAGGAGATTAAATATAATGAAGAACCACTGTTAACAATAAATTCCTATTCACGTTGTCGATAGGTAATTTGGAAAGCTAGTTATGGTAATTTCTTCATATGCTGTAACATAAAAATGTAGCATAGTACAATAAATTAGCCCTAGACTCATAAGGAGGTTTTTTTATGTTTAATTTTGAATGTAGGCATGCAAGTGTTGGAAGGGATTTCATAAATATACTGACAGATTAAAAATAGATTTTTTTTCTGTGGTATCACTACAAATTTCTTCCAAAATGGAAGCATAGAAATAAATATTTGGAATCTACTAACTTTTGCAATCCTTTTTTTACTCCTTAGAAGTCTTTAAAATGAAACAGGAATTACAAATGAATCCAAGCAGCACATTTAGATTAATCTCAGTGAAATAGCCTGAACCAGTGTTGATCCTACTGAACAATGCACTGAAAATGCTGATTATACAATCTGTATACAGGGATGGGTGGAAGGAAGAGACAGCTGTTTCTAGTGAATTGTTCAAAGCTCTGCCTGAGAGAAAATATCCTTGGTTTTCATCATAGAGGAAAGTAGAGTAATTTCAATAACTTCTGGCATAAACACAAGGTTCTTAACACAGAAGGCCATTGTTCTTCATACTAGAAATATTTTATCATTTCTGCAATTATGATAAATAATTGCCAAAGGACTAGCATTGTTTCTCCTGGTTTAACAAAATAAACAAACAATGTCTTGCATATTATCTTCTATTCTGATAAACTGCAATAATGTGACCAAATTAGGGAAGAAACAGCTACAGTAACCAGAGACACATCCCAAGATGTAAACTACTGCAGTGAGACATCTTGCACTGGTGCTCTATTTCCAGTTCTGTCCTATGGCACGTGTAATGGTTTTCTAAGGAGTGGTGTGATCTCAGACTTCTTCTAGATGTAAAATACAAAAAGGAAAGGACCACATGTGGCCTTGTTAGGGCACCGCTTAAGTTAAAAAAGACTATGGTAACTGTTTATATCAGCACATCATAGTCAAGTCATGTAAGACATTCCCACATTCTAACACTGACAATCCAATGACACGTGAGATCACAGTTTGCTTGTGGTCTGCATCAGTCACTTAATCACTACCAGGGCACAGAACCACTCAACACTTACCTGATCTCTCCCCCAGCATAAAACTTTGACAAGAGGATACTGATCTGGTATTCCAATCAACTGAAGCTAAGGATTAGTCCACGCCCTTCAAAGGCACAGCCAGATCACAGCTGAGAATTTGGCCTTTGATTTTTACTTGTCACCTGCACAGAAATGCTAACCATTTGCCTAGCCAGGTGGATCTGTACAAACATTTTTAGATTTATTACCAGCATATCTTCCACCCATTTTGGTGAAAAAAACATTTCTGATCAAGATTTCTATCATGTTTAAACTGTTAATAAAGTTGCCTCCTTGTATATTGCAATTTGAGCCGCTAAGAAAAGCACCCATCTATGCCATAGTTTAAGAGAAACAAATGGATCATAAAAAAACATTTTTTTCCCCTCAGGCTCCACCTAGAAACTTTCTTTTCTTGTTTATGTCACAACATTCTTCCACAAAAGGGTGTCTCTCATTCAGTCAAATATGTGCCATAGCCATGCTCATCAAAGCACAGGAAAATTTGTTTTGCTTAATTTTGAAGCCACTTTTAAAACCATGTTGAAAATTTAACTTGACTCAAGCATTATATAAAGGTGGGGGAGGAATATGTGTTCAAAGGAAATCAGAGGAGTGTGACTGAAAAATATGGAGAAAAAAAGGGGGGAGGAAAGGGGAAAGGAGATCCCAAAGCGTCCAAATAAAGAACAAAGAATTCAAGTAAGCTGAACATCTTGGGCCTGGTCCTCATCTATCACAATGGATGCAATTTAGGAATAAATCCACTCAAGCTGGTCAGCAAGGTCAAAGAAGAATCACACATTTAAGGTCATCTTACCAAATAAAAAACTCCAATTTTGAGAATTACATCAGATTTCAGATTTTACCAGGTTCACCCATTCTTATTTTGGAGTGAGAATTTCCCAGGTTGCAACACAAAATAAAGCTTAGTAAAAATATATGGAGCTCTACAACTCCTTTGCATAACTTTTCTGGAGTTGCACTTTCCCAGGCTGGACTCTCTTTTCTTTTTCCACTGTTCATTTTCTTCCCCCCATTCTGCCAATTTTAACAGAGCAAGGCAAGTCCTCTCCTAGCAAGCACTGTTAAAATATCCAGGACATCGACCTTACACTCCGAGTATGCAATGCTGTGCCCAGACAGCAGTGCCGAGTGCCTCAGGATTTGTCATAACCAGCATGCATATTCCTAGCAGGCAAGATGTGTTCCACTGCACAGCTGTGCACCTCTGCCTTTGATTTGTTTCGGGTGCATGTTCCTCCCAAAGGTAAGTTCTGTGTGGCCAGAGTACTCTGAAGAGAATGATGGTTCACTGCTCGCTGAAGGGAGGAAGACAAACCTGTTACCCATGACTCTGGTAGGAGTTGACTAATTATCCCCAATAACTCCAGCCTTTTCAACGGGAAAGTAGCACACAGCTTTTATAAATAAGAATTATTGACCTTTTTAAATAGTTTCGAAAGAAGAAACTCTGCATCAAATATGAGTATAATTTAGGAACTACTACATAGCAGCAAAACTACATTAGACTTTCCGATTTTTCCATGGTATCCTTGGATAGATACACCACCCAGTAGACCATGTTAAATGCTCCGAAGGTAACAGGAAATAAAATGCGTGCATATTTGTCTATCTTACTCGTGCCAGAGTGGGAGGCAGGGGGAGCAGGTGGTGTGACAGCAGATGGCTTTGCAGATGCTCCTAATGTATTAGATGTGGTGGTCTGAATCTGCTCCAGTCTAGATCCAAGCAAGTGCTGAATGGAAGGGGATCCAGCTGTGGCATGCTGGGAAACAAATCCAGTCAGAATTGGGGTAGAAGGAGGAGCTGGAGGGGTAGCTCTTGCAGAAGATAACGTCTCTGATGCGTTGATGCGTGTGAAAGGGTTGGGACTTGATGCAGAAAGGGAGTGGCGTGTAATGTCAGAAGACCCCTGAGCTACAGAGGGAGGGTGGATAGAGCTGTGCCTTGTGTCAATTCGGCCCCCACCATCAGCTTCGGACTGTACTGTGGCATTTGTTCTTTTCCTCACATTTGAATTGGCATCTGTACTCTGCAAAGTTAAAATAAAATACTTGTAATTCTTAAAATAAACACTTGAACAAAAGCAATGGAAAACTTATAACCAAGCGCCATCAAAATAATACTCACAAATATAACCAGTAGCTTGATCCTAAAGCACAAAGATATCACATGGTCATGAAAATAGATTTAATAGCATATAAAGTGATAAGCAAGAGTTCCTTTTACCTGTGGCTGGAATACCAGGTTGAACACATTTGATGCATCACACTCCACTTGATGTGGTACCTATATAAACTTAATACCATGAAGCTAAGGATTCTTGGTTACAGTTGGGGTTTTTTACCAGGCTCATGATCAAAACAAAATTCTCTGATGTTTACCAATGTCTCTGATGATATCAAAACATTCTAGATACAACTTACTAGCCACGATGGTTTACTTCTGCTTTATATCTCCAGAAAAGTAACTACCATATATTACGAACTCTAATCTGTCTTCCAGAGCAGATGCTATTAAAATGCAAGTATTTACAAAACCAGGTTACCACATTACCACTCTTTCAGGAAAAAAGGCAGTGCTTTTTCACATCAGCCAGAGGCAGTAAATTCTCCAGCTGCAAATGAACCAGTGAATAAATCAGTCTTTCATCAACTACTCCTTTCCCTTAATTAACTAAGTCAAGTGGTGAATTCTCCATCACTTGATGTCCTCAGGCAGGTCAGGATGTCTTTCTGAAAGATACACTTAAGCCAAATAGTACTTACTAGGCTGGATTAGAAACTGAGATACAGATAAGGAAGATAATCCTTAAGGATGGGTAATCCAGCAAAGTTTAATATTTTACTGACTTCTGGGAGTGGGGCTTAGGCTCTGCCTTTCTTGTCTACAGTTAAGAAGCAGCCTAACATCTTCTGAATTTCCTTCTAGAAGAGTTCCTGAAGAACAGACTTTTGAACTTTCAGCCCTGCACCTAAAATATAAAGTGTATTATATTTTAAATACTGTATGTGAATATATTTTTTGCAAAGATTCACTGCTTTCCAAAAGACAAAGATTTAATAACAGATGGGGTTATATGTGCTCAACAGCAGCAATAGAGGTCTGAACACAGGCAGGACCAAACAATCGTTTGTTATATATCAAAAATCACATTTCACACCTGCCTGATGATATCATTCCCAAGCACTGCCCTGCACCACACCTACTATGCTTTGGCTCCCCTTCCCTTCATCCCTACCAGAGAACCCTGCTAAAGGTCACAGCACAAGGAAGTGGAAGACAAAGTGGGCAGCAATTTCTGTTCTCTCCTTTATCCAACAGAAATTCTCTCCATCTAAGTGCCAGAGAAGTAACAGAAAAGAACTCAGGTGTTATTCAAGATACTAGTACCTTGAGTAGTGAGAAGAGTGACAACCATGTCTGTTTGCTGCATCAGTTGTGCTTAGCTCTTTGGCTCAAGAAAAGAGAAATGGGAGCTGAAAAAAAAAAATCTGAAAAAAAGAATTTAAAACGACAAGAAAAAAAAATATCACATCTCCAATATTCCCATCATGGCCAGAATGCTGGTCCCAAATCTTGTTAATTGAAATAAAAATCAGTCACTGGCAATACTCCTGGCCTGAATTTATCTAAAGCTATCACAGCCATATGCCAGTTCATGGCTGATGTATTTGCCAGCTCATGGTTGATATATCAAAGAATCTCTCTTAGGTTTCACAGTTTTCCTTCCTACATAGAAGCATGTCAATCCCTTTTATTTATTTTTTCTGCACCTGCAATCCAAAGAAGCAGAGGACTGGAATAAACACCAGAGGAAGCTGGCATTTCCTGAAAGCAACACTAATTGTACTGTTTGAAAGAGAAACCTGAGTCACTCTTTGGGAAGCACAGAAGTACACACAGGTGTGCAACCTGGATACTTTCACACTAGGGTTGTCAATGATCCAGGAATTCTAAAGTGGCTTTTAAGTCTTCTAAATTGAAATAATAAAGTACAATCAAGACATTCACCAGAGACTTGGTAATACCTGACAGTATATTGCATGTTACTTGAAGGGTTGTGAAGCTAAGCAGATGCAAGCCGTCTGTGTTTGCTGTCCAAAACAAGAGCTCCATGCTATGGTGAAGCTGGCACTAGAGTCATTGAGAAGAGGCAAGTTTTACCTTCTGTGTGCAGATTCTTGGACAACCTGGCTTTGCTCCACTGAGATTCTACCATCATCAAGCTCTCAAGCAGTGCCTGGGGAACAAAAGCCCATGGACTGGGTCGGGTTGCAAAGTAGATCTGCACTGGAACTAAGACATGTCTGCTGCTCTCTGCCTACATCAGACTAGTAGCTTAGAGGTGGTGGTGCTGGAGAACTGAAGTACCGCATCTTCAATCATGCCAAGCACAGCCATAAAAAGAATGGTCCCATGAGTAGTACAGAGAATTAAGTGCAATACACAGCTTTTAATGCTCCTGCTCACTTGTACTGTCACCTGTTTTCAATGGTCACCTCAGTCTCCTTCCCTTCTGTGCATCATGAACCACAGACACTGATAAGACAAATGGGTAACAATCAGGCTCCTTCTCGCATTCCAGTAATTTCTATTTCTTTTGTGGGAACTTGTTTCCATTGATATGTTTGCATAATGCCTCCTCTTTCCCCCACTTCAGCTGTCATCTAAGTGACCAAATAAGACCTATTGCTGTTTGATCCACTATTCATGTTCCATTACAGTATTTATTCTAGAATAAAATTGTCTATGCTATTTCACATGGTCAAAATGTTTAAAAGTGTTTAAAAGTCTACACAGCATTCTCTTTCTTGCCACTGATACACAAACACTTCCAATACTTCAGGAACCTCAAGTTGAGAGAGAAAACACAATTTACTTGTAAGTATTACAATGCACACATAAAGCCCAAATAGATAACATTTTAGAATATCACAACATTGCACTGCATAACAAGTACCAAAAAATATGGTTACCTTTTTTGTTAATTCTCTGGAAACCACCTTCCAAGCATTCAGAGCATGGAAATTGGACATGGTATTTCTAACGTGCTCTACAGACAATGTATCACTGAAAACTGTTTGTTCCTGCATAATGACATTGTAATGGTCTGGACTCGTCTTCTTGAATTGAACCTTGTCCTTGAAATGTACTGAAACAAGCAGGTTCCACAGAGAGAGATGTTACATTACACACAGAAAGGGAGAGGCTTTGGCCACTGTTGGAGCCACCTGTTGACCATTAATACTCACCCTAACAGCCCTGGGAACAACTTAAATATTAGAGACAGAACATCTCCTGAGTTAGTGCTTAGCTCCAATACCAGAAGCCTCGTCTAAGTGGAACACACTCCATCTCCTGTCCCAAGCATGTTTTGCCAAATCAGTGTGCAGCAGTGAAACAAGAGGCAAGCAGCACGTGCCTCCCTGCTCCTATGTTTAACAAGCCAGGTGAGCACCCAGTTCTAGGCCTCTCAAAGCTGACCAGAATGCACATTCACTGCCAGGGCAGCCTCTCCAGCATGTTGCCCACCACCTCCACTCATATATCCTTTTCTTGCATTGCACAGAATCACAGAATGTTAGGGATTAGAAGAGACCTCGAAAGATCATCTAGGACTGTATCATGACACCAGGTCATTCTCCTCCTTCAAAGCACTTGGGTGTCTCTCCTGCTTGGTTTCTCCAGTTGAAAAGTTTCTAGCATTAATTCATGTATATTGTTTGTGACCCCTATATACTCCTCTATCCAATGTTATAAATCATCTCTTCCTACATTAGTCCATACCTCCTCTGTACTGATACTATCTCAAAACTCTACATCATTGAAGATTAGTGCCAAGGTCACTAATAAAAACAAGGCTGATACCACAGCCAGGCCTTAATGAACTAAATTCTGCTGACATCAGCAAAAGTCAGGTTAACCACTACATTGCAAAACATAGTAAAATGAGACGTTCAGTTTGTACTAAGCAAAACATTCCACAGACATTTCAGCTAGGGTGCATACTCCTAGTAAAAGGAGATTGTGACAATGCCAGTCCCATCAACGAAATTATATACATATGTAAAGCACATGCTGCCTTCCAAAATTATTTTACTTAGTCTTTTTAAAAACAACAAGAAACACAAACCTGCTGCCTATCAGCAGCTTTTAGTCCGAAAGCATGAAAACAAGAAATAAAACATGAAAAATCAAATGGAAGGCAAACTAAAATGCAACCCAAGAAATGAAGGGATTATCCAAGTAAAGATTCCTTTCCAAGGACAAGTCAGGAAATCACTCAACTATCCTGTGCCAACAGAGAGCTGCTGTGCTAGTCCAGATGGGGCTCCACAGGAAATACTGAGTCCACATTTTTTTACATTCTCACTCTAGATTGAGAAAGGAACTGATTTTCTGGAGGCATTTCAGTGAGATTTTTGGGAGATATTTAAAATGGTGTTGGAATACAAAATGGGAGCCTAGAAGCTACCATAAAGTGCAGTATGTTACAGCATGCAATGTTAGTCTTAATAAGTTTGATACAGATTTACTTTCTATAAACACAACAACTTTCTGCTTATGTAAATGACGCCTCACCCTTCCTTTGAAACAGCCGATCATTCTGACTTGGTCCAACCAACTTCACACTTCACAACCACCACCAAACCAGAAGCAATACGTATTTTGCTTTGCTGTATCCTCCTTATTGATATTGATCCTGTCAGGAGAAATCAGCCTCTGATCTTCAACTGGCATAAACACTATGGATGAGAGTTTCACACATCCTGCATAATCTGAGGGCATGATTCCACTCCATGCACAGCCAAATTTCTCAAGAACTCTGATAATAACCTAAGAATATATATTTTGTTATAATTATAGGATATATTCATTGGATAAGGCTCTGTGGTTGGCTGGGATACATTAATGCCAAGAATCTATAGCACCAATCTCCTATTTGATTTTTAACAGCCAAGACTGGCAACAGTGAAAGCTAAGTTTCAGCCCCCATGGGACTTCAAACATGTATCACCAAGACTTTGATTTAGGGGCACTGAAAGGTACAACATGCCATATGTAGACAGGTGACTGCACTAACAAAGCCAAGGAATTGACCAAATGTAGGGAAATGCAGACTCCAGTCTTTTTGAGAAGAGATTGATAATCACTCCTCCTTTATATCCAAATTATTATTTCATTAGTCTACACAACTTAAAAAAAAAAAAAAAAAAAAAAAGGCAAGCTTGGTACAATAAATTTAGAAACTTCCAATCCCATGCATAAGGATACTTTACTGGGGAGGTGGGGGCCACAGTATAGGAGGTTCAAATTCTGCCAAATTCTGTCACACAACATGCAGTATGCAGAAAGCTTTTAAAAAATTTACTGCATTAAAAAGTATAGAGATGTTGCTTTACTTTCAAGCACCACATGCTATTTTGCATGGCTCTTATATTTAAAAAATTGAAGTGGAGAAAGATATGTTCAGTACAAATTCTTCCCATGTTAAAAGTCCTGAGGTAAGAAGCCCTTTTGCTTGTCCCAGAGCATGAAGATAGGAAAACTACATCAATCTCTTTTCAGGCGTGTGTAAAATGTTGTAATTAATGCTGTATCCTTCCCTTGACAAGTGGATTCACATGCAATTGACCATGGATAACATAATGAATGATGTTGTTAGCATACTTCAAGATAAATCTATGCAATATATTGCTACATACTGTGGCAGATTTGTGGGGCAAGTTTGATGGTCACCTTCTGTGACAGAATGAATAGAACCAACAGCCCCCTACAAGTCTATCTCCAAAAAATCAATTCAGACATAATTTGCTTTTCATTTAAACTCAACTTTGACGGATACTGCTGTTTACTACCACACTAAAATGATGCACAAATATGAGTCAATCTAAACTCTTCAACATTTAACAAGGTTTGTACACCATGAACAGCTGCTCACATAATGTGGAAATTCTGAAACTTTCTCTAAGCCTACATGAGACTTGACTTGAACCAAAAAAGAGAAAGTACTGGATTGTTTTGTATGTATTACCAGGTTTTGACAAGCAAGCCAATTTTGCACTTCAATGAAGTCAAGATTGCAAATTTAGCATGAACTGAAGTAGCATGCAGCAGCTGAGCTGAGATTCATAGGAACAGGATTATCAGCACAGCAATATACAATACGGAACTGACAAACTTAGTCATCTTGTTACAGAACAAAGAGAGTTGGCAACAGCCACAGTGCTTATTCCTTATGATAAGGCCAACCTAGAATCTGTAAAACAAACAAGAACATTATTTAAAAGTCACATGCCAAGTCCTGGAGAGAATGCAGCAATGATAAAAGCAATCACCAGGGCACCAGGCAACTTTATCCTTAGGACTGTATTTAAGAATGTAAGCACTGAGCACACTGCAAGCTGTGAGAAATTCTTGTTTTGGTGCAGCACTGTATAGTTAGCTCCTTCATACAACTCAAGAGCAGCTTCCAATAGACTGTTAGTGCTTTACATAGCAGCTTTAAATCAGTCTCTGCAATTTTAAATTGCTTCATAATTGTATCCGTATGATGGATGCATCCTGTTGGGATGTAAATCCAAAATAAGCAGTTTCTACTGCCTGAGCTAACAGAGAATCAGTAGTACTCGGCACCAAAAATCCCCTTCACAGGCCCTCTGGCCACTAGGAAGCACAGCCATCATTAGCTGCTGATAAACAGGTACACATGAAAACTAGGGCCACATATTTGCAGTATAATTCAGAGGTATTCTTCTAGTCCACCTCAGCACTCACTGGAAAATACCTCAGCAGTCCTGGGGCTGGATATATAGGCACTTCAGAAGATCTGTGTCATCTTCATCCTATGACAGACTTTAACAGCAACATTGTGCAAAGTCCCAGGGGTGCTTTTTCACCACTTGTTTGCTCACACAGAGAGTTTGTTGCTCCAGGTCAATACCTCTTCTAGATCCTTATCAGATCTTTGACACAGGATATTCACAAAAGTGGTATCTCTCTCTGGGACAGAGGTAGTACAATATTTAAAGCAGTAGCTTCTATTTGCTCAGGGATAAATTCGCAGAACTTAGAAGTCACAACACCACCATCTGGTACCAGTCCTAGAGGGAGAGAGCTAATGCTTCAACATCCAGCAAGCAGCTGTCAAAGCTGAAGAGAAACGCCCTGGGTAGGATTCACAGCCTAAATTACATGCCTTTGCAGATGCAGCCATCCAACTGTACCTGGCACTTTCAGCTCTGAGCTCTTTCCTCAAGTTAGATAGCTAAGCCACACTGTAAACAAAGACACAAAAAGATTCTGTCCTCCTTTCGGAACCCATTGGCCAGGATGGGAACATTGGTTTGGTGATTGGAGACCTCCTATCTGCTTCAACTGTCACAGGTTTATCAACACAGGCTTCCCACATCTCAAGTGCTTCCCGACCATGCTACTAGATATTCCAGGACAAGTGATTCTCATTCATTGTTATAGATGTTGCATCCTGCACACTTCAATCTCACCCTCCCATTGCAGTACAGGCTCAGACAAGCTAGCTCCAGAATCAATTCCTCTCCTTCTCCCTGGCCCCATATCAATTATTTAACATAAGAAGAGCAGCTTCAATAGGAACTTAACATCCCGCGGACTACCTAGCAATCTGTTTACTAATACATTTCTCCAAGACACAGTCCCACATGGGATTTGTGGAAGGCTGTATGTAACAGACCTGCTGGCCACTCAGATGAAATTGACTAGGTATTTTTCCACCTAAGATGCATGGCAAAAACACTGGAAGGAGCAAGTCAGTTCTGTATATGCCTACCTAGGGAAATTTAGTAATTAAGACTTTTTTAATAAGTGTCTGATCACCATTTTAGATACTTAATCTCTCTTTAAAAAAAATGTGAAAAGGGTACCACAATCAAAGCAGTTCTAAAATTGCACAGAATTTTGTTTATTAGAATAATCAAGTATAACAAAGAGGAGTTACTATAATGAAGTGAAAAATGAACAGTAAATAAACATCTTTATTCCTCGCTGTTTATTTTGCAAGACTAAGATTAGGGCCTTCTGTGACAGCACTATTAAACCTTCGATGAGATGCAGGTGAATTAATACGTAGGAAGGTCAGTGATGTGCTATATGAAAGCATAAGTTTCCCAAATTGGGAGATCTGAATTAATTCAAACAAAAACCCATGCAAAAACTGGAAGGCTTAAAGCAAAGACAAGTTTGGCATTAGTTACTGTTTAGCTGCAACATGAAAATTGTTTGTGTGGTAATTTAGTAATATTTTCCTATTAAAATCTACCATAATGTTTTTAATTCTTACCATTCCTTCCTAAGAAAACAGCTTGTTCTTCTGGGAGGACATTATATAGCCTGCCAAATTCACACCATTTGACATTTACCAGGGAAGTAGCATGTTGTCATCAGTGTAAATAATGCTGCTTGTCCCAAATCCCACTGAGTCACCATATTGCCATGCTGCTAGCAAATGCACAACTTGGAGGAGAAATCTACCATGTTTTACTATTATGTTGTGGAGCCAGTCAATCAAAATTTTACTGGAATAGTACTAGAGATTTTGGGTTGCCTTACAGAGCCCTGGAATATGACCAAAAAACCTCCACCTGCCACAAAATGCAATAAATTATAGTCCATAGCTTTAGCTGTGCAAAGAGCAATGGAGATTACTTGGAGAGGAAAAAGTGAGGGGAGATAGCTATAAGAGCCAGTCCACCATCCATGCTGCTCATTTTACAATCTGAATCACGCAATGTGAGGTGGGGGAAGAGGGAAAAAGAGCACTCTGTCTTATGTTCCCCCATTAGACCTAAAGTGCACAACAGGGAAGAAAAGTGAATTCAAGGTTATTAAAGAGACATAAATTAGAAGAACCTTTTTTCAAAAAACGGATGCCAAATAAGGCCATCTACCTGTCTGGTGCTTAAGAGCTATACACATGCATACATATGTGTATGCATGTATATGTAAATATGCATGTATACGGTTCTTAAGCGCTTGTGTTTATAATTCTTAAATATTTGATTTATATCATGACAAAAATGGAACAACCAAAAACATAACTATGGCAAGAAATAATAAATCTATTAGGATAGGTCATGTGCTAACCAACTGTGGAGATGCTCTGTATAACATCTATGAAAGAAAGAACAGTTGATTAGGGACAAAAGACCTTCATTATTTTCTGTATCTTTCAATTTTCAGTGACCTTAAAGCTGTAGTTAAATTTGCTTCAGTAGTTTGCTGAAAATGCCTTGAACACTCATTGCCTTGTAGATTCTCCCAAGGCTCTCAACATTTATTTCTTCTGACTCCAATTTTCCCAGAGTAAAAATGAAGTCAGCTAGCAACCTCACACACAGCTGTGAAACTCAATTGCAATTTGCTGTCATTGGGTTCACCAGTATCTAAAACTCTTTGTGGAGGGGGAACGAAACTGAAATTCAAATACAAATACAGAAAAAGGTTTAAGGAGAAAATATGAAAAGACTTGTGCTCAAAGGCTTCATTTCATACTAATCATCATAGGGAAAACTATAAACTCCCTGATAACTTGCATTATAAGGGATACTGAACAATCTGAAAATCTTACACCTTTCACCATACAGATTTGTTCTGACTTGGTGTTTCTGAAAGGCTACTTAACATTTGCCTCTACCAAAACAAAACAAAACCAAACCAGGAAATTGCAATTAGATCAATACAAAACCTGTCTTAATGTCTGTAACTTATATTAGCATGCAAATAACTTTTAATATTAAACAGGAACATGTATTTTTTTATTCTAATAATGTAACCATAGGGAATAAGTTTTTCGGAGCATGGTAGGGTTTTTTTTCTGGCAGATCAGCACAATGACAGAGCAAGGTTTTTAAGAACATTTTTTAGAATTTAAATCAATGGGGTTTAGTATTTTCTAGAATAACACTGGAAAGATTAATATTACTGAGTTATGCTTTGGTTTCCAAAATAAAAGCCTTATCCTAATACCATTTAAATTAAGTCTTCTATTAACTACAGTAAATTCTGTCAGGTATTTGAGCAACAGATGAATAACAGCCAAGCATATCCCGCATTCTCTTCCCCACTATTGTGGTAGTTCTTTATAATACTTGTAGAAATTGAAAACTGAGCAATTATTGCATTTCCTAGTAAGGGCTGGAGGAGACAGCATTCCAGCAGGATTTTTTGTTTACTTATAAATCAAGTGTTGAAACTAAACTCCTGGGGTTTTTGGTGTGTATATTATATAGTTTAAAAAAAAAAAAAAAAAAACACCACCATACACACCACAAAACCAAACCACCACAACACACATCTCCACTACCAATAAGAAAATAAGTCATTACTCAGCTCTGAATTCCAACACTTTTGTTCATTTTATCAAGACCCAACCATTTTTTACCCTCATTATAACTGAACTCTGGAATTCAATAGAGTTTACATCACCGTTAAGTTGGGTCAGAACCTAGCCTCAAACATAGTATTACGTTGAGTACTTCCAGTAGTTACTCTGCTCACTTTGCAATAGACAAATGTTTCTACTTCCACTGCAAATTTATTCCACTACTCAAGCATGGTAAAAGCAGAGCAATATCAGGTTCTTGGAAAGAAAACAATTTTTTTCATATAGCACTTGAATTTGTGCTATTTAGAAAGACACACTGTGAAATATTAAGAAAGCCATTTTAAATTGTACACCCCACATTTATGCCCCAATCATATTGTTTAAGCACATGTTTAGCTTTTACATTGTAAGTAGTGCCAGTTGTTGGGCAGGACTATCCAAGTCTAGAAACCTGAGTAAAAACCAAAACCAAAGAAAAACAGCAACAACAACAACAACAACAAAGCCAAACACACAAAGCATCGTATCTGAACATAACAGCTAATAAAATATTTTAAGAATCATTTTAGATCCATCTTCAGATATCCAAACATTCAAAGTTTCCACCACGTCACTGCAGCCTTACCCGAGATAGGCATTCTCTCCTATCTCTCAAATAGCATTCAGTCTGAAATGTGCCAGTTGTTTATGACCTGCATCCACTCTCATCCTACTTAAACATGATGCTAGCATATTATGACTGTAAATCATTGACAGCAAAAATGTTGACTAATGAAACTAGACAGAAAATTGTTGACATGTCAAAGAAATTACTCACATGGCACCACAGCCTCCCTTTGTGTGGTCCTGTCCTTATATTTGCATGAACTCTACACATTTCTTGAACCTGAAGTTCTTCATTAAGATCCCAGTTTTAAATGCCACTGCCCTAAAAAACCCTGAATCATAACACCCTAGGCTGTGGAGTAGTAGTGAGGGAGTAAAAAATGATTAATATATTAAAAAACTGAAATGCTCTTCTATTCAAGTCATACAGAAGAGGTAGGCTACACATCCACTTAGGGAGTTCAGTAAGCAGACCATCACCTTTGTGGTCCAAGTACAGCCATTAAGGTCTAGCTGCTCTTTGGATAACTCCCTCCACATGAGTGAAGGAGGTTTAGCTCTACTTCTTTATTTGCTGGAACAGAGGAAGCTATTATTCTAGAGGCCCAAGGAAGAAGCAAAGAAATTAAGTGGAAATACTCTAGATCTGGTACATTATGTGCACCTCTCTTCACTACAGAATTTGTCTACATGTTCAAATGAAGTTTGGGTTCAAAGGCTAAAGTTTCCACTTCCACATACAGTCTAGGCCTTAGACACAAGAGCGTATCTGCTGTAGTTTCAGCATTAATCAACTTCAGAGATTAAGAACAAAAAAATAGCACAAACATGCACTAAAAAAAAAAGTATCCAGCCTATGACCTCTGGATTGCACCCAGCCCATCAGAACAATTTATCTAGATCAATCCTTGCTCTGGAAGTCATGAGATGGGGCACAGTATTGGGCATGAGGCAAATCAATTGCTCTAGACAAACTGCTTTAGGCATCTCTTCACCAAAAGCTGCCACCCCCACATCATGTAACTCAAGCTGTGTCCATCATAGGACTAAAAGGCAAGTACTTTGAATCACAGAAAATACATCTTAATCACATGAAAGCACATATGCAGGTTGTCCACATGACAATGTTTCTTGTAAACTTCTCAGGTACATGCCAGTCACTTATCACCCCAGCATGGAAGATCCTGTTAAGAGGAGGAATGTGCACCTACGTGGCGGTAAAGTGTTTGACCCTTGATTTACTCAATTAGATGCTACAGGGCTTGCTCAAGACAACATGACAGTTAACTGCCTTCAGAAAATAGGAAGAAAGTTTGAGAGTTACAGTATACTTGTGACCGAGTTTGAAGAAATTATTCCATTCAAAAGGTTCATTTGAGTCTGACCTGTTTTTTTCCAAGTTTCACACTCTTTTAACAAATAGCTGAGGTTGAAGCTCACGCTAACAGTGTTTAGGAGCCTATTTTTTGAAGACATTTTCAGTAGCATTCTTCATTTCCAAAACTGGGTAGTCTTTAAAAATAAACTTCATACAAATACAGTGAAAAAGAAATAGTGCAAAAGCATAAAAATAGACTCAAGAGTCCAATAATAAACTATAAATCATTCATTGTCATCACAGTGACTTGCAACAACACTTCTGCTTTTAGTAAAGAAAGAAGTTCAGAACATTTAGGGACAGGTTCTTTCCTTCTATCCTCAAAGCATTTTAACTTGCTCCTAAGACAAGGAAATCACAGGAGACCACTGTGTAAGTCATCTGTCTTGGCTTGGATAGACTCCAGTACTATCTCACTATGCCTGACAGAAGGGATTAGTGAGGCTGTTCAAGTCCCTTGTGAACTCAAGGCAGATCTCAAACAAGCTTGGGTCCGGCTCATGGGATGTCTGCTGCAGAACTGCACTCGTCCTTACCAAAAGACATTAAGTTTGTATCAGAAAGATATAGGCAGCAGAATTAAAAGTTGAAATGGAGGGGGATGGGGGGAGGAGTGTAAAAAGAGGTTGCATAATACCATGGTTAAAACTTAATCAATTGACAGAGGAGCATGGACTGCATCTGCAGGCACTATAGGCTTGCTCCTACCACCCCCAGCCCAGTAAATTAGCTTGACACCAGGATTTTTTGTTGAAATTAACAGAGCACAGATTACTTAGCTAGCCTCTGAAATTCATTTAATGCTTACTGTAATCAATATATTGATCAGTCACACCCATCAAGTGGCTCAAAAAAAGTAAAATTAATTACAAAGATAATAACTTGGAAAAGCATATAGTCCACATTTGCTACACTAAGGGCATAATGGTTATGATGAAGAAATATATAGCATGAATGCAGACATCCCAAATCATCTGATCATGACAGGAGTTGCCTTTGATCCAAGAAAACTGGAAAGGTGTTTTTGACTGAAAAGAAAAAACAACCCATCACCAAGAATTCTAAATAGCATGAGTAATATATGAGCTGATTCAGTATAGAAAACCCACTTTGATTCTACGGTTAGAAATTGGTCAATCACATATATGTCAAAAAATGGCTTCCAATTACATGCAATTTATCTTTATGTTACCACAATTTACTATTAAGACGCCTAATTTCTAGTACTATTAGAGAGTAAAATCCCTATGTTCTATAGCAAATCCAGTTTCACAGCCCAACTTGCTCACTCCTAGAACCCCTCTAGGACAAACTCACCATGTTACTGGAAAGAAAAAAAAAAATTAAATCCACATAACCATACAGTGAATAATGCAGAATCAACAGTCCATAAAATGAACCTGCCACCCCTTGTTTATTTTCGTTAATAGCCTCGACTGCTCTGTATTCTTCATGTTTTCAGGACACCTATATAGATGAGGCCTCAACTACGAAAAGCCAAGCCAACTACCTTTATGCCATTTCAAGGCAGGCAAAAGTACAGAGCTAACAGGCATAAGATTTGGATTTCCCCTCCAAGTAATAGAAGATCCAAAGCAGGTTGTAAATAATGAGATACGCACCAGAAAGAACTGTAGGGTTTATGTATTTTGGCACCTTCTTTCCCAATTCACACACACTTCCTCCCTGGGCTAAGTGAAGATTTTTAATTTGGGGAGACTGGCAAATTTACCAGATTAGGCAAAGTCTGTTTGAAAAGTTTCAAGTTCAAAATAGAACTTTTCCTTCAGCTCTGGCAATTGTATTGCTAACAACAGAAACTCTAGCACAATAGCAGCAACATAGTACAGACTTCTTTTAAACACTAACTAGGTTAAGAAATCAAAGCCTGTCATTTAGCTATGGACATAAAATGTACAGTCTTTATGTTAAGAAACAAAGCTTACTGATTACATGCTACAGTCAGGCTATTGTCCTGCATTCTTTCTGCACCATGATCTCACAGGGAAGCTGAGATTCGGTTATCTCTGGTAAATCAGCACTGACTAGACAGTACACATGCAGAAAAAAAAAATCAGATTAACAATATGGCATAAGAAAATTCTAGATTAGTCTCCTATAAGCAAAACTAAAAATTTTAGGGAAAGGACTATATTACATGTCATGTTGGAAAGCAGAGTCTAACAGGCATATTAACTTCTAATGAATTAGAACAGCCATATTCACTGTCATGCTCTAGTCATAGAAAGGACTGCACAACAGGTAAGCCTTCATAACAGTACCTGCAGGTTCACCCTGTACTGGAAGAGGAAAGGCTCAAGTTTTAGCATAGGCATAACTGGAGAAAAATTCATTAAAAAAAATAACAGTTCAAAGTACAATCAACATTATAACTCACATACTCATAACATTAATGCATAACCCTCTAAAAAAGTAGATTGCTCCTTTGAGTGATTTCAAAATTCCCAAACTTGTAAGCACACTACCACATTTGTCACTGAGGTATTAAGCAGTGGAATAGAATTGTTCACGTCTCATTCTATCTAGCTTTCGAGTTGGGTGAAGCTGTGTGTGTTCTGTTGTTGCTGTTGTTAAAAAAGAGAGAGAAAGAGAAGTTTCTCCTAAATGTGTACAAATGGTTAAGGCATGACACAAGACTGATTTACAGCGATTCTGACCATGAATCAAAACAGTTTGGTTAAGCCTCCATCATTGCTACCTGAGAAAACGACTATTTTTTCCTTTTGTTTTAATCGACTCTTATAAATAAACCTAGGGTGAAACTGTTCTCATGTAATTTATTTTCCTATGCACCCAAGTAAAAGCTATCACCAGAAGTAATATTTATTAACACCACTCAGGAGTGCCCAAGATACTGAACTGCATGCTGTACAATCAAGCTTAGCATAAGCTAATGGCACCAATACCTCTAGTGACATGGCAAACTACACACTACTATAAACATACTTTTTCTTGTTCCCATCTTTTACTAGCAGCCAGCAGAGTGATGAGTAACAAACTCTTCAGGAGCACATCTATCCTTTTAAGCAGAAATGGGAGCTAACAGAACAACACAGCCAGGAGATTGAAAACAGTAATAATTTACGGTAGGAGAGCAAAGAAGAGGAAGAAAAATGGAAGTGGGTGGACAGCAGCTGAGCAGCGATAGCAAATGGAGGGGGTGGAAAGGCAGAAGAGAGCAGATGAATAGGGAAGAAGACAAATGAGATGCGAAAAGAGAGACAGAAGACAAAATTACCAAAAGTTAGTCCAAAAAGGCGGTTCTTAAATCATGGGTCAGACAAAGGAAATTACAAAGTCAGCCTGACAGGAAGAGTAAATTACAACACTTGCTTCTTGAGTGCTGTTGCCAAAAGTCAGCCATGGTTGGGAATTACTGGCCTGCCCCATGGTCGGTGCAAGTGCTGTCATGACTTTGTTAGCCAGGTGTCTCGTAAATAGGAGGAGTGATGCAGCAAAGATTAAGCATATGGGAATGGGAAAGGGAGGACAGAAGAATCACCCATGAGCTCAAGTGGAAATGAGATCGAGCCTTTATTAACTGGTCCACACACTAAGATAGCTACCACGCAAGTCACAATTTATCTGAAGCACTATGAAAGCTGGAAAGCATTTTGTTAAACAGAGCCCCAAAACCCTTTCGGGAGTTGAGGCGAGCTCCTGTGCAAAGATACACAAACTACATAAAAATGAAATCAATGGTAGACACAAAGGTTTCATCTAGTATTCTTCAAGAATTCCTGAAACTGTAACTGATTAAGAAAGAAAACTCTAGATAGGCAATACATGGAATGAAAGGAGAACTGTGATGTCTAGGGAAGTGCTTCAAGATACAACTGCAACACTTCAGCTTATTTTAATTCATTAAAGACATTAGGTAACATGTTGCCCTTATAATCTGTAATATCTTTGTCTGTATTTTCAGTCCAATCAGAATCAACATGCAAAGGGAAAGTTTCCTAAATATACCTATTCTAACCAACCCTCACCAAAACATAACTAAATACAGAAGAGGCTCCAGGTATGGATGGACACAACCTCCTTCTCTCCCGTGAGTTAATCCAACAATGCAAGTAAGAATTAAATCATGTTTTATAGGTTTTTATCATTGAATGTAGTGTAGCAGCCGCCTTCCACTAGGCTGACTTACACTGTGTCATTAGGTCAGAGGGAAGCTGCAAAGGCTAATAAAGGCTAATATTACCAAGAAACACTACCAAAAAGAGAGAAAATGTTCATATAAGCTGAAAACATACCATGAGTGTCTCTTCTGTACTTCTTTCTCTTTGTATTGGAGCAACTGGAAATTCAAGAAGGGATTTTACCGTCTTCCTTTTGGCTTTTTCCATTTGAATATTAGTAAAATAGTTGACAGCAGCAAACTCAATAAGAGCAGAGAACACAAAGGCGAAGCAGACCGCTATGAACCAGTCCATAGCAGTAGCATAGGATACTTTTGGTAGTGAATGTCTTGCACTGATGCTCAGTGTCGTCATTGTCAACACTGTCGTTATTCCTTCAAAGAAATAAAGCAAAAAGCACTGTTGAATCTGAGTAAAACGAAGTGAAAATAGATAAGCATCTTCAAACAAAGACTTGAAATCACTTTGGAGTCTTTCTCTGCTGCTTGTGAATAGTGCATTAGATTTAAGTCACGGCAATCATCATATATCTATGAGTAGCTATGCACATAAAATAGTTAAACAGATTTTTGAAGGAGACATGGAAAACCATGGCTTCAGCACATTATCTACAGATCACATGAAGAAAATGTGGAAGCCTTCATTTCATATTTTTTCATGTCAAGTTCCGTAGAATTTCTCATAACAAGTTATTTTCTAAACATTTGAAAATAAGTTTAGTTGTTAAATAGGGGAGGGCTCCTCAGACTGCAGCAAAAACATGATTTTTCCTATAATGGATTCCAAATACCACCTATTAGTCTGTGTCTGTTCCTCTGATCCTACTCATGATCCAGGTACTGTTAAGCCATGGCAAATTATTTCAGTGCTAAGGAAAACTAGAATATTATGTTAACAACTCCGTTAATTAAGAAACCATCACCTTATGTTTTAAACCCTTCTGCTACTAGTCAACTGATGAAATTTAATTAGAGTTTCATCTACTGAAAGAACAACTTTTTAATTAAAGTGTATAAGCATGAACACTGAACTCAAAATATGACCACTTCACAGTAATGCTTCAAATGCAAATACGCGCTGTATAAAACCAAGGTATGGGGTCTTTTCCACCCTTTTTTCATCCAAAATATCCCATACCATACAAATGTAGAATACAGAGTATACAGTGAACCTTACATAAATCCTACCACAATAACTTCAAGGAAGACTGACTACAAATGGAGAGGTCTTTACTCTTATGAAAAGAACACTGTACTCATTTTAATTCAAGATTAAATGAATATATACAGAAGAATTCAAAATAATTAAGAGCATGTTTTCCAGCAGGATCCTCACATCCCCTATTCCCTAAATGGTGCTGTTCCATCCCGGTAATCTGATACAAAAAAGCTTCACCTAGACACTGCCACACAGAGAACTAGATACAATGAAACCAGTCCTTCCTACTGAAAAAGGAAAAAAGAAAAGAGAATAACAGACAGTTCATGAAAGCACAGAGAATATCTCAGCAAAAACTCAGCAGGATAAAGACACAGATGCAAGCTCACAAAACCTTCAGTGGGAAAGTGTTGAAAAACACACCACTGAAAATGTTTAAGATTGAGAAAAAAAAAAATATGGAAAGTTGGTTTGGGGGCTTTTTGGGGTTTGTTTGTTTGTTTGTTTACCTGGAAGAGAACCACCCCTGCTTATCCCTGTCCTTCCCAATTCTGCCTTTGTCCACTCCAAGTAAATAGTTTGTCTGAATTGCCTTTCTAAAGATATTTGTTTAACAGATGTAAAATTGGAGTGAAGTGACTTAAATGATCAACCATTCCCCAAATACAACGAGGACAGAAGAGGCCATGACAGTATTATAGTTCACAGCCATAGTCTTCATCAAATTTCCCTCTATTAAATCATTCTGCTGGGAGACCTGCACTTGCCACTGCAACTGGCCTTGGATATGTGACATAGGGATTTACAGGGTAGGGAATTAAGTTCTGGTTAAAAAAGTTGTATATACACATGACTTGCATAATAATTATCCAGAGCAAAATACTCACATGCTTCTGATTAGAAATGCATGTAACCATATAAAAATATATTAAGAGTATTTTAATATAAAAAATAATGTTAAAAAAAACTGTTTTGAAATTACTGCTGTCTTTCCTTTAACAACACCAATGTCCCACAATCGCCAGATTCAGGTGTCTGAAGCTCTGACTGTGGAAATCACAACCTGATGTACCTTAGTTCCTTGTGTATCCTTCCTCTGTTACCTTTGCCAAGTTCTCCCTAATCATGCAGTGTCTAATGGAAAGACTTTTTGGTTAGCCTCTTCTGACAGTTCCTCTAGAAACCTGGTACCATAGTAGGTATTCTGGCTTCATCCCTATCACTTGCAACATTTCTATCTTCTTTTAAGAAAACAGAGTCCCTGTTGGAATTTGTCAGAAAATTAAAAATTACTTTAGCCATACTTTAAGCCAGTTGCTTTTGAAGGCATATTAGAGACTTATATGTAATTTAGTGCATGTCCAAACTTCATTATTATTATTTGTTTTTAGTTTCACATATGGGTATAATGACACATATTACATTTATTGCTCTATAATTTGTACATTTACAATTATCACATTTTGTCTGTAAATAAACATTCTACCTTTTGAGTTCATGGCAATACTCCCTTCAAAAAAAGCACCCGTATTCAACATCACTGCAAAGGCATGTGAAGTGATATACTAGTTTGCCTAATGTAATGCTGGAGTTGAGAGCTTCTCATTAGGGTTCTTATTAGGCTTACAGGTTGTTTCTCCTATAACTAATCATCAATTTTGTCTAATTTGTGATACGGAACAGTGTTCTGACTCCACTTACATGTTTGAATGGGCCATCACGTAGAAACATTAATTCCTATCAGTCTTGCCAGCACCTATCTATCTATAGAAAGGCTTTTTGCAGAATATTCTCTTCCTGCTTTTGACTACAGTACATTATAAAATCAAGATATTGCTCTATAAAGACTGCTTTTAAAAATGTTTTTATCCTACTTCTTTGTTAGGAATCATATTTCCATCTAATTTCTTATGCTTTCCCTTTCAGAGTTCACTGTAGCATCTCATTCAACCTGTATTTTGATGAGAGCAATTTCAATATCTTGTAATAATTTTGCTTTTTGAATTAATTTTCATAATGGCAATGGCAGAAAGGAGAGAAAAGCGCTAAACATTAAATTACAGTAGCCAAATCTAAGCCTTACTCATAACAACCTTCCACTGATGACACAGATATCTCATAAGAAGACATCTGTATATCTCACAAAATCCCAATAAAATTATTTGTGAAGTATTTTAGAAAGTGTAAGTTCAAGTAATTACACTACTGTCCACTGGAGGATAAAACTGCTGTGGATGCAGATGAAGAACATGACTCTGTTACTCAGGGCCAGGTCTTCCCGCTTTGCTTCCTCAAACAGACAGAATCCTGAGATGTACACCCATTTATCACAGGCAACAGTGTCACCCTTTTGGTTAAATATTCCAAATTTCTTTTGAGATTCCAAGGATTCACATACCAACATTCTTCATACATTGATAGCAAAAATTCCTCTGAATTTACATTATTTCCTAGTTCCTGCACTAGTACAGAAGCAGTACACTCCAATACACTAGAAAGGCCGATTCTAGTGGAAGTCATTAAAAGAGAACGTACAAGAAATAAAATAAATAATTACCAAACACAGTTCTAGCTGGCACAGATTCCTTATTTATCCAAAACGAAACTTGAGAAAGGATCACAGTCATAATGCATGGGATATAGGTCTGAATCATAAAATAACCCATTTTCCGTCTGAGGTGGAAGTAAACTGTCATAACAATATATTCACCTAAAAAAAAAAACCAAAACATTTTTTCTGATTGTGAATAAAATTTGTATTACAAAATAACTGTTTCAGATTATCAACTAGGATTGTTTGATATGATGCTATTCATACCACTTAACGTGCATAGAAAGATACATTCCTTAGAGACAAGAATGAATGAAAGTTTTAAACAAAAAATCCTGGAAGTAGTAGGTCCTTACCGTACCATTCTGAGGCTGTTATCAAAAATACTATAGAAGTACAGCTAATACTGTATTATATTTTACAGTATAAGCATGATTTTTAAATTTCTTTTGGCACCTGCTGAAGAAAAGAGTCCCAAGGTACAAGCTATCTACCTACCATAGTATCTAGACTATTGTGGTATCTACATGCCAAATAAAACAATAATAACAATAATGCACATTAAATGATACGGAGGCATCACAGCTTTTTACTAGGTTTATGCATCAGCACTACCGTGATAATGAAACAAATGCAGAAATCATTAACAAGCATTAAAAATACTATCAGTTTACCTAAAATATCATTCATATTAAACAAAACAATTGCAGTTTTACCATAAACTGAAAAAAATCTGTTTAAATAAAGCACTACAGAATGAGCATTGTGGAAACAGTAAGGAAATTCTGTTGTTAACTCACAGTAACCAATATGCTAAGAAATAAATTTCTAGTCTATTGCAAAATGCTGCTTTATCTTTGAGAAAACCATCTGTAGAGAAATACAAATATCTTTGCTTTATCTGCTTCATTTTGACCATCTCACAACACACAAACTTGCTGATGTCTAGAAAATTATTCCAAATTTTAAAAATATTTTATGCTTGTTTATCACCACACTGCTCATCAGTGATACTTCACTCATTTTGGATGCCCATAGTTGCCATTTGCTTCTTTCTCACAGCACAAATCATCAGAAGTATCTATTGTGACTAATGCATTTGTGCCTATCCTTATCTGACTAGAGGGTTTTTATGGCTTTAATAACCCATTCCGTATGCTGTACTTCTATCTCGAGCTGTTTGCAGTGCCAAACAAAGGAAGTCTTTTGCACATAATGTGGATACAGTGCTGAGAAATTACTTCCTCACCCAGGCATCCTCTTGACTCTTCAAACTGCATTTTAAGCAGTGATTAAATGCTCATTTTGTCCCTCGGAGTAATGATCTCATTCTAGCTTTCTGAAACTGTCGCAATCTACGGTAATGAATCTGCAAATGTAAATCTGAAGGACAGAAATCTAATTCAGATTTATGCTCTCAGACCTTAATATATACCCTATGACATTCAGTAGAATACATGAAGGAAAGAAAAAAAGCCTCGGGGGATGTTACAGGGTTAGTTTTACCTCAGTTTTACCTTGGTTTTTACTAATGAGATTCTTACCTGTAATAGATTTAATGGTTTCAGTGGATACTGTATGTCCAAGCAGGTCATACTGAACTAAACTTGAAGACTCCTCAGGAACTTCCACTGACTTCTCAGGTCCTTTTGTCCAGGTATAAATCATTTCACTCTTTGGATAAGCATCTACAACACAGCATCAGTTTGCATAAACAGGAAACAACTTCTCACACCTTACTAAGAACCCAATCCAAACCTACTGAAATCGAACAGCAAGACTCACCCTGACAATTTTAGAAGACACTCTTCATGTTAAGTTACCCCCAAAAGTCACCCTCAGAGAAGAATAAATAGGAGCTAATGTCATACATCAAGGGGCACATAGAAATTCACTTCACATTTGAATGTGAAGTTTAAACTCAAGTTCTTTCTGGATGAGCCCTTATTGGGCACATAAAATTTATCTTTAAATTAGTTTAGAAATTTCTATCTAAAATTGTATCATTAAAATGTACTAATATATGAAAAAGGGCATGTATAAGAAGATTTAGTTTGGAGACCAAGTGCACATTTCTTTACAGAAAAGAGTGAGTATACTAAACACTATATTATACTAAAAGCTATATTTTAAACTTGTGTTTAAAATATTTGCCAGAACCCAGAAGTCAGTAAAAAAAAAATCACAATAGCCCAAAAATAAGCACACCCAAAGAAACAGTTTACATTTAATACAAAAGATACAACATAAGGCTAGCATTCAATCCTTACACAGCCCAAACTCCTGTTAAAATTAAATTAAATCAGTCTTGCATTTGAAATGGATACATCTTATTTCAAGTTTCACTGAGGAAGATATCAGATTAGTGTCAAGCGTACTTCCTGCTGGCTGGTGATTCTGCCTGAAGAAATATGCCTGTAGAAAAGCTATCACTATTGAGGTTCCCCTATCATACAGCTGATACCAAAACCAATTCTAGCAGCACCTGGTCTCCAGCCTCACCAAAACAGGGATGAAAAGCTTTATCAGAGCACTGTCTTTAATATGCCCTTTTGGTTGACCATATAAGCTGAATTTATGCTAAGGAAAGACTACAAGTAATTTCAGGGCTATGGAGTCAAGGAAAACAGATTAATGTCTAGCCACAGACTACAACTGAGCATAAAGCAGAGAAGTCAGCAACTGAGGAGGCTTAGAAAAGTGACAAGGTAGTTAATGGAGTGTACCAACCATTTCCAGGTGGTCTCAGTGGTCTCTTCTGCAGATTCAAATCAGGGAATCATAAGTGCCTCCGTTGGTTGTTATGTAGTATGTCCCAAAATGATTCTTCTAGCCAAAATTTGCAGATTATCTAAAAATCTACATCTGATTTCAAAGCAGAAAAGGAAAGTCACCCATGCTGATTCCTCTCACTGGTCTAAAATTATTTATCTAGACTAAACTTGTCACGCAGAATCCCATTATAGGCCAAGACAAATACAACTAAAGATCAAATCCCTAGACATCTAACTTAGGACATCAACGTGCCTCCACTGACTGTAAAGAAAGTCAACCTGTTTTCCTAGATGCCTTTTACCTGGTTGTTGGAAGGCAAGACAGATCCCACCCTCTTGTGTCTTCTCCAGAGAATCTCTCACTTTACTGAGTATCCAATTCCTTCCTAAGAACCAAGAAAAACTACATATTTCAAACAACTGTATAGCCAGAATAGCGGGGTTTAACATAACAGGTGAATCACTGCCTGCTTTTCAATTCTCTGCCTGGATTTAAGTTTTTAGGCCCTAATTAAAATTTCCAAGGAGCTTAACAGGAGTTTGGCTGCACAAGGATTGTGTATCAAGACTAATATTCAGAAAGTTCAGTAACTGTTCAAAATCTACTTCTACTATTCAAATTCTGTAGTTACAAAAAATTTCATAATTGCAACTTACAACTCCCAAATTTGAGAGGACAAGCATGACCATCCATGGGAAAGTCCACTAATCTCATGGGACACTCTGCACTTATTGTAAGCCTATAATGGAACAAATTAAATAGTCTCTGGTTGCCATTTTGTCTAGGCATTATAACTTTTTGCATACAGTAATTGTAAGAAGCTGAACAAACAAGTTAGATACCTCATTGTGTACAGGATAGTGCCATTTCTCATGATTCTGAAGAGTTTATTTGGGGCTGTCATATTATGTGCGACAGACTTTTTCCCATTCCTGAAGAAAGTGTCAGGAGTCCACACCTTCGAAACCATCAAATTGTTAAGCCTTAAAATTTCAATAGGGCCATCATATTTTAATCTTTTGTCTACCCATGTCTGACGGAAGAAGACATCCATTGTATACTCCTGTATTGAATTGCAGAAAAACAAAGATCACATTTGCATGCGTGTTGCCTGTAAAAAAACAAAAATCCCTCAGGAGCAAAGAAGTCAATAGTAAAGAAAATGCTAAGTCCACTACACAAATGTATTTCCACCAATTAAAGTGTGTTGTATACTTCTTAATAGCTTAATTTCCCACATTAGTCATATCAATAAATTGCTACACATATTTAATCATTAAGGAATAATTAATCTAATTAAGTTGCAGGAAGCAGGCAATTGAGTTTGTAGTCAAGCATATAAAAGGAAACAAATTATCTCCGACAATAAGTGTCAACAGAGTTTTAAAGAAAATAAATCCATGGATTTTCTGCTCCTGGCTAAATTAAAAATACCAGGACAAAAAAATTACTTCCACTTTAAAGTCAGGAAAGAAAAATTAAGTTCAGCTGCCGTACAGCAAGCTTTTAAATGAAGAAAGTTAAATATTTCATTTGGATAAATGTGCATATACACACATTTGGTTTTAACTATCCCATTAACCTTCTCAGAAAATCCATTCAGGTGCCCCAAAGAAAACAACAAGTGCAGAACTGCAGACACAGGCACATCATGAGAAACCATATGTGAATGAAAGGACAAAGGAATGCATTTCTCATCTTGGGAAGCTAAAGCATTTCACAAAAAAAAAAAAAAAAAAGCATTATGTGGCATTGAAAAAGGTAACACAGAAAGCTTTAAGTCCTTTCTAACTTACAGTTGTGATTTTTTTTTTTTTAAGTCAAACAATGTTTTCTGACTTTATTTCAAACTTCCTGCGTAATGTTACCATTGAAACTACTTGTATGGTGATACCTATTTGCATGGGCAAGGAGGCATGTCTACTACTGTAGAATTATATCTGTCTTCTTTTCCATGGCTGCATCCTCCACTGTGGTTTATAGGTCATCTACGAAAAGTCTCTTTTCTAGTGTAATTTCTTGCTGGTGACTTCATAGCTCATAAGTAGCAGTTTCTGTTATTAGCTTCTACGTGACAGATTTTGCAACATCAGATTTCAACTCTTTTCATTACATTGGGTAATAAAGTAACTGCACTCTAAAAAGACATTCTGATCATCCCCTGTACTAAGACTATTATCACACTTTGGTGTTTCAGTGAGTTTTATGAGTGCAGCCACATTCAGATTCCATCAGGTCTCTAATGGATGTATCAACTAAAAATTAATTCAAAAACAATTCCTGGATCCCTGAATAGCCTTCTAACTAATCCCTAATGACAAAAGGGTAAACATTTCCTGTAAATTCTCCTTTTGCCAGTTCTTTACCTACCTTCAGTGCATGTTCTCAGTCCTGCCTTCTCCAATATAACTAATAACTTCTATGTGGCAGCATGTCAAATGCTTCAGTAAAACCTGAGAGGTGCCATGCAGCCCTCATTTCAGATTTGAGGCACGTATTACTAGATTTCCTTGGGACCAGATTCTTGTAACTCTTGTAACACAGAACAGCATTGTACGGCACATGGCAACCATTGAAGGGGTAAGATGCATTTCAGTATGAGACTACTGTCACAAATCTAGCCCTTGAAAAAATATCTTGCTATCACATACTTTTCCACATGATAGGACTATATCAGGTGCACTACAAAGGGCATGATAGCACCGCATGGGAAGAAAGTCACTCTCCTGAAATGGCCTTTCCCTTAAAGAAGTTCAGTTTAGCACATATAGGTGTGTTACATCCATGTGTCTTCTTGGATATTTTATAAAAAGAGAAACTATTGTGTCACTTAAAGGTGTAGCACTACATTATAGAAGGTGATGAGAGTCATTCTGGGTTTGACCTCAAATGAACGCAGATGCCACTCAGGCACAAATAACAGTACATACAAATATAATGTTTCTCTTCTGTAACTACTTCATGCACATCACTTTGACATTCACTTTCTGGAGACACTTATGAAAACTCTTTATCAGGCAAACATTTGCTGAGAGTGATGCTAAAAGGGGCACAAATATCAGCAAAAAGCATTCATCTGAAATGAAAACATTAACAAGTATTTGTGAAATGATGTAATCATTATTCACCTGAGAATAACACAAGTTTCAGGAAGGGAAGGCAATTTCAAAGATATTACACATTTTTCCCACAGTAGACTGACTAAGTCACTCCCCACAAGGCTTGATTCTGCCTCTACCCCATGGAAGTGTGTTTTAAATCCTATGACTTGAATTCCTTAAGCCAGCCGAAAACCAGTGGAAGGGTGAGCAGAATCAGGCCTGATGTATCTAATTATAACCTGTAAATTAAGCTGTTACTAATCTTGCCTACTTTGTGTGATTGACAGAATAGTACAGATGAAGCATCCACTCCTTACTGCAGTTAATGGTTTCTCAGAACCAGGAAATGGTATTTCAATCCCAGAGATACATACCATTTCTACATCAGAAACAGGTCCAAAACTGGTGACATATATATCTGTTTTCACTTCAGTAACAGGACCTAATGTATGAAAAGGAAATGAGCAAGAAAATATCAATTTTGCAGGTCAACAATTCCTATAAACGATCCTGGCATGTGAGGTTATCACTTTGAGGGTTCTGTGGATGAGCAAGAGCACAATGCAAACACAGGTCATTTCAGATAAGTCTCTAAGAACAAGCACTGCTCAATTACCTTTACCAAATACGTAAATCAAAAGCAGCATTTCCACGCAAATCCCCATTCAGAAAACCAATGTTGACTCAACGGATAAGAAAACAGATGCCAAAAAATTAAAAGGCTCACTGAAAACACCACACTAATTAACAACAAGCACTGAATTCAGGAAATTCACATTCCCCAAGCCATTTATTACTAACATTCTGTCCTATTAGTAATAACTGGACTACAGATATGAGCATGCCATGCACTGGGCAATTAGTACTGCAGGATCAAGAACTGCATCCATATCCTTAGATATACTTAAATGCTTTAATATTAACAGTCAAAAGACAAGTTGGATATGTAAGCATTTTTGAAGGTCTGAACCAAGATCCACATGCTACTATTATAGAAACCCATCCTGAAAGAACCAGCGATACTTAGGACGCTGTTAAGACCAGTGCCCCGAGCAGAGGTCTTGCACTCTCATATGTAAGTACTGCACAGCAGCCCTCGGGGGAGCAGCTTCATTTTAACATGTAATTTCTTTATTACAGGACAAAACACCCTGAAATTTCAGATGGGCATTCACTCTACAGTACATTCTGCAGTTCCCCTTAAACCAAAGAAGACATGTACTAACTAATTTCACTGGGATTTTGGTCTGTTCCCGATTTAAAAAGCCAAAAAGCTGCTAATCATTACCAGTTATTATGATGATTCTGTGATCAAAGCATTAGCTAATGGTTTATTCAGGTAATTAACTCACATCACAAATTAAAAAACAAAACGAAACACAAAAAACAAAACTACTGATGATCTTACCAAACAGTATCTATTTAAAAAAAAACAAGTATGATCTACGAATTCACAACCTCAGTTTCTAACCACCTACAACTCAAATTTCTAAAGAGAACAAGTGGCTCGAGTCTGTTAATACAGGCTTTATCATAGCATTTGTAATCTAAAAACTAAAGAAGGAAAGACTTCAGAATAATAGCAGCAGAAGAATATGTCCCTCTTGGAAAGAAGACAACAAAAAAAGAAAATCACTTCACAGATGTCACTTTGAATCAAATGTTAAAAGGAGAAAAAGAAATAAGAAACTAGAAAATAGGGAACCTATACTTTTTGCACCTAGAACGAGTGTCAAACTGTGAACAAAACGTAAAATAAAATGGTGTAAAATGTTTTCACTAAAAGTTTGCAAGTTATATAAAGAACAGCTAAGAATTTTTCAGCTAAATGTCAAAAACACAACTTCGCTGGAAGTTAACAGTTTCATGGAAGGACATTTATTTGAGATAAAATCTAAAGAAAAATCACCCTAGAATGTTTCATAGCTCAACAATCTCTGGAAAGTTGGATAGTTTGGCATGTTTGCTCTCTAAATGCGTCAAATGGAAGCTGATCCCTTTTCTACAAATAACAAAGTGTTCATTAGGTCAGGGAAATCCACGAGTGATTTAAACACTTATTTTGCTGACAACATAGTCCAATGAGATTTCCTGAATATAAATATTTCTGCAGAGCAGGAGAGCTCCAAAAGATTGAAAAAACTCCCATTAGAGCTGTCAAGATACTGGAAGTGAGGATATTCATATTCAGTATTAGAACAGCGAAGAAAAGCCCAATCATACTTGTACCCAGAAATAGAAGAGATCCAATTGTATCTGACCTCCCATAATCACAAGACAATAATTTATCTACAGTTGGTTTAAACATATAAATATTTATCTCACCTGAACTTTATATGTTGCTAAATTCAAAGTTCTACAAAAACTAAAAAGTCATTTTCCCATGTAGCTCTAAGAGGAAAACGCAGGAATCAGGCTCAATAATAAAAGAATACTGAATACTGCACTCAGTTCCTGAATCTCTTTCAGGAACTGCTTTATTTGTTAGTTCTAAGAAACTAAATAGGAATATTCCTAAAAAACAAAACAAAACGCAAACAACAAACAAACACCACACACACACACACACAAAAAAAACCAAACCAAAACAAAACAAAAAAAAACAACAAACTAAATCTCTGTTTTCTTTTGGTGATATCTTCTTTTCTTTAGCTCACAGAACACCATAATTTTATAATCATATCAAACTGAGCAAAGGGACAGATTTATTTTTTTTTCCACAGGCATGAGATGATGCTTCTCAGGCATTGATTTCTTTTATTTTATTAAATGATTACGGCTTCAGGGACAATAAGTGCTGAAAGGCTTCTTGCATATTTATTTTTTGGAGTTTCTCGGGAAGAAGGGGAGAGCTAAGAGCTAAGACCAAGAAGCTAATCTCCAAATCAGCAAGCCTACAACTTAATGCTCTTAGAAATCCTACAGCAGCAACACAGGACTAAAACTATGGTTTAGTAGCTGCTATTCTGCTCTCAAACCTTTATGTATTAGTAGGTAGGAAGGAGGAACTCACAGACAACAACGAAGCCCCAAAATAAGGTTTAAATTAAAGTTTACTTTCAGTTGCTTGCCTGACATGATGGCAGCACAGTGACAAAACAAATTTTAAAAGGCCATGATAGGATGGCAGGTGAATGAGGATCTAGAAATATTTTAGGCATCATAACAGTTATCCAGCTAGTATTGACATGCAAATCCTTGCTTTGCATCCAAAACCTTGGTCAAACAGGAAAATGCCTGGCAGGAGTGAAGACAGCAGCAAGGGACAGTGAGGCTGATTATCTCCCTAATGCTTTTTCTCCAATCGCAGCCCTGTCGTGCTCCACATCTTCCACCTACATTGTCAGTTCACAATTGTTAAGGCAAAATCTTAGATTTTCTACATCCCAGTACTCAATGCCAACCAAGGAGTATCTATGGCGACACCAAAACCTATTCCTTATTCTTCTTGTTCTAGAAGAAAGCGTAACTCCAGTTGCTAACAATAGTGGGGGTACAAATAGTGAGTCATGCTTCTTCAAAAAGAAAAGAAAAAAAACACAACTATTATTAATCATGGGAATTCCTGTCAACGAGGAGGTGATCTGTAGTCACCTAACCTACTTTTACTGGTGATTTAAGCATCCCTCCAAAATGAACATGTTGCACCAATTAATCAAATCAGGCTCTGCAAGCAGAAGATCCTATTAGAATCTTTAACACACTATTACTGGCAATAAAATGCAGGGAGTTCTAAGAAGGCCAATTAACTTTAAATATGACCATTTGGTCTTATCCTTCAATGGATGTTCAGAAAGCATATATCCACCATAAATCTTTAGAAATGCTGAAGAACTATTTATAACACACTGGTGTGTATTTTTATGTCAATGAAATAGGAGGAGAATCCTACACACTGCAGTGGGAACAGTTAAGTCTGAATCACTGCTTGCAAGATAATATACTTTAAAGCTCAGGCAGGATTAAAAGCAACCCCTGCAAAAAAGCCAGAATAGTTCAGTGTTAGATAAAGATGTTACATGTGGGCTGAAGAAGCGATGTCAGGCCCTAACCCTGTGAAGAGGAACATAAGATAGCTCTCCCATGTGTTTTATGCCAACATATGGGTTGAACTGCAGCACAGCTCCCAGTGAAAGACTTTGGGCTCCATTATCCTCACGTCTCCATAGGCAACTGTCACTGCAGAGATCTCCACTGTATGTAAACAGTCAAATCCTGCACAGGCTTTCTGTATGTTGCAAATTTTGCCATCAAGAGTCATGCAACCAATCGGGAACATTAGCAAACAAGTCTGTACAAAGGTTTCAGTGTGCAAATTATAATTTAAATGCTAAGTGCAGTTATCGCTGTTATTACGAGATCAGTCCCAGGATATATAAACTTCATGAAATTATATTACATCAATTCCTTAAAAAAAAAAAAAAAAAGTAGTTGATACAGATTTTTTTTTTTTAGTAACTACATCTGAAAGATTTGGTGCTTTCTTTTTCAAAATTCTTGCTGCCTGAATAGGGTTGATATCTGTTAAGTGACAAAAAAAAAGCTATCATATGAAGCATGTTTTCTTGTTTCATTTTATCAGGAAGAACAGCTGAGGACACCTGCTACACTTAAGATTTCTGTTAGGAAACAACTAGGTAGGGTATTTTTTAAAAATTAATGTGGAATTCAAACACATGGGCTACGTTCTCCACCAAAAGACAAATACAACAAACACAGCAGCACACAATAACCTTTGCCTCTATATATGTTCATCCATCCATCCATGTCTGAACCCTGAAAAGAGAAAAACGTACCTCCATAAATGAGGAGATTACTGTTTCTTTGCCTGTTCATCAGCAGATAATCTCTGCTGAGACAGCCAACAAGCTTGGTACTGGTGCCAGTTTTCGTGATGTGGACACCTGTCTACTAAGGACTGGACTAAGAATATCAGCTAATTTTATACAGGTCAGTGAACAACAGACAGATGGTAATGACTTCAAGCATTACTAACCTGGGCCAAATTCAAATCAGTCAACTACAGGTATCTAACACCATATCCTGTTAAGCCTTTGAGTCATCTACTCTCACCAGCTGAGGAAGAATGGACAATTGCCTGGAAAAAAAAGATCAGCTTCACTTCACAATTCTCACTTCAAGTCCATTTGCAATCTAAAAAATAAAAATAAATTACAATATCTATTATGCTGAGCAATGGAACCTTGAAGGTACGTGAGTTCGTATAAAGAGCAGATAATCATGTAGATATTTTTCTTTTCTCTAAAACCAGAAAATGGTCTTTGCTCTTCAAATTTATTCTGGGTTTATTTTCTGACTAAAGTCATTCCTCCTGCATTGACAGGAAATGAAACTCTCCAGAAATACTGCTCATCAGCTGAGCATCACACAGCCTAGAAGGGGCAGAGAAGCCCTCTCCTACCCTTCTGAAGGGAGATGGCCAGTGTATTTAATTCCACCAAGTGCTCAGCTGCACTTTCACAGGTACAAGATCACAAGAAAGAATATGAAAAGAGGAAGAAAAAGGAAAATGCATGAACACAGTCCTGTGCCTTCTACTCATGAGCCACTGTACGTGGCACCTTCCAAACAGAAAGGCACTGAGCTATCACCATTTTGCTGGATGATGGTGAGACTTGAAGCTCATGCCAGACTCTACCTCACACAAGTAAACAGAACCCATGAGGACAGAGAGCTCCAGCTTTCACCAACTGTAACACACCGTGGACGATACTATCAGCTTGTTTAGAGCTAACAACAACAGGTTTCGCCATCAGACTCACAGCCTTGGGCGGGAGGCAAGCCATACACCACCTTTTTTGTTCAGTCTGGCCATACAATTGGCCATCAAAAGCAAGACAGTAGAGATGAGATGTTCTCTAAAAGGCACAATTCATTAAAATTGGCAGATAGATGGCAGCACACAATGATACTGCCTTTACCAGCTTCAGTCCCTCCATTCCTTCTTACTTCCCCAAGTGCAGGCTAAAGTGTGGTAAGTCAGTGTACCACGAAAGTTTCAAAGACACCACTATATTTTTTAAAGTTACAGTCCAATACATGTTTGAACTGGATCTCACAGGCTCTTGTTTATGTCAAGAGTTGCTCAAGTATAGTCTGAAACCATGCAAGTGTTTAAAATGGCAAATCAGACCCAAGCCTTTTACTTCAAGTCAATAACACACCTTTAAAGAAGTTTCTGGACTTCTACTGTCACTTTGAAACTAATCACCAGGAGAAAGGTAACAAGGAAATTTTCAGAAAAAAATCCAGCTTTTGCAACTTTCTATAGTTTTGCTTTGTGTCATACACAAAATTTTTAAAAGCAGATGAAAACTGGAGTCAGGGCATAACTAGAAACATTTTTGCTTCAAAGTTTTACAGCTGAATCAAAATAGCACTGTGGTAGCACTCTTGAAGTTTTCCAGCAGATAATGCTTTTAATTAATCACACTCTAAGTGACTTCTGTAAACACCATGTTCTTATGGAGTGGTTTTGACCAGGAAACTCACATGCATTACAAATTGCATTCTGAGGATAATGATATAATGGAGCACAGAGTGTAGAGAAGGGAATTGCCTTCATCTCCACTACACTCTTTTCAAACATCACACAGCATTGCTCTATTCATTAGTCCCTAAATACCTTCCCTCTACTGAATTCAGAACTCTTATGCATTTAAAGTCTTCCTGACAGCACCTAGAGGTTTTTTCTTTTCTATGCAGAACTGCCCATTCTGCTTTGTTTCATTAAATTTCTAGGTGAAATGTCTCTGCTTTTCTCCTGCTTCTTTAGATTTCCTCCTCCCCCAAGCTTAATGGGAACTTTCACTTAAATGGTCTTTAATAACCTTTTTCATAAACCTTCTGGTTTGGTTTATTACACTATTTATCACACTACAAAAACTCACAGTGCTTAGTAAGTGACAGCAACATTTTTGGGTTTTTTTAGTCCATTTAATAAAGTGAGAGTTTGTAACGGCAAGGTGTCAATCCAATGACATGGGGAACTTCATTCTTCTGTTAATCCTCAACATATGCCATGCTCCTTCATAAGTACGAAGACAAGCTTCCATATACTCCACTGAGGTTCAAAACCCTCCTGAGAGATCATTTGCAGACTGTAAGCATGCTCAAGCAATTTAACTTCTTGTTCATAACTAGTAAAAATTTGGCTAATTAGTGACAGTGGGGAGAACTTGGATCCAGTTTTAGGAAATCTCCAAAATGTACCATTTTTTACTTCACTCTGCATGCAAAAAATCTTCATGGACTGTTATTTGTGGCAACTCTGGAAGATGCCAGCAACATTCAGAATTTGGCTATCTCTCCAAGTCTGATTTTAAACATAATTTGCACCAAAATTAGAAATGTTTTCATTAATTTAAGTTTAAAATCAGCAGTCAGACCTCTATGAGGTCTTTTGTTCTTAAAATAAAACCTTCAATTTGAGTCACGTGAAAATTAGACGGTGAATCAGCTTCAAGAATAAAACAAAAATAAATATTCTGCTGTTCATCAGAAAGTGACGTAGTTTTTACATTACCAAAACACACTATACTTTCTGTTTCTAAATATTCCCATCCCCTCTGACTTTGTTTTCTATGCTATAAACTAGTGAACGACCCACTTTTAAGATGGAAGTCCCATTTGTCATAAAGATTTATGACCAAAAAAAAGGAAAATTTTATTTGGATAGTTTATATTTTAATAACTAATTCACAGTTATTACTCTGAGTTATGACAAAAAGTCAAATATGACCAACCACAGAAAATTATTTGTTTAGTTGTTTGTTTGGTTTTTTTGTGGGTATTTTTGTTTGGGTTTTTTGTTTGTTTGTTTGTTTTGTAAGCTGTTCTTGTCAAATCAGATGAAGATAACTTTTGCTGTAAGGAGCTAGGGAGGCAGGCATCATTTTCAAAAATAAAGCATTTTTCCCCATGTTTTACTTAGAAGTTAAAAACGCAAAGATGAGTGGTTTACATGTTAGAAGGAAGAAGCAATATAATATCCATTTTGTGAAATATTCACCCAGAAGTGTTTTCCCCAGGCTGAAATCTCATAGCGTTTTCCTCCCTCTATCATTTACTTCAATATTGCCATTATGAAAGTTCAAGGAGATACAATGAACCTTTTCTCCTCGACAGCATTTTGCTGAAAGCCTGTAACACTTAGTGGGGAAAAAGATCTACTTTTGCAAAATATCCTACAGAGGACAGCTTTATTAAAATAAAAATCAACATAAACTGTATGTCATATTTCATATTTAGTAGTTGTCTAATTTTAGAAATCTGATAACACTCATAAAGCACCTTTGCTAGATGACTAATTAGTTGGCATTCAACCTAAAATGATGCCAAACATAGTACATCTCTTGTACACGTGCAGAAGTGCCTGTAACCCCTCTGCAGAGACTAAATTGCAAAAGGTTACCAGTTCCCAATTATTCCTCTGGGTGCTAATAAATTTAGCTTCCCTCTCACTTAATGTGTAAGCTAACTTACAGAAGGCCTCATTTATTCCATACACTCAAAATAATAAAGGAGTGATCAACGATGCCAGGTGTTGTCCTTTAACAATCACGATCATGCGTGTGAGCACTGTATATGGCATATGGGGAACGCATTGGCATACGTGTTCATGCAGATGGATCACGTGTATGAAGAAGTTACTTTCAGAGGAGGAAGAAAGTATTTTGCAATATAAACCTACACAGGGATCTCATTCAATCCTATATAGGAAGCAGTCTATAAAATGCTCATTATAGCTTTGTGCATCATAAGAGCTGTAGGATTTATTTTTAAGTCTTTCTTTTTAACTTGCAAATCTATATTTTTAATATCTTCATTCTAGATTACAAAATAAACTTTTATTTCAGCTGGACCCTAATGTTTTTTGGTTCCAAGTTCCTACACAGTAACATCAAAACCAACAAAGAACAGCAAGTCTGGCTGCTGCTTCACCAGCACAAAACTGCATCTTAGCAGCCTGGGGCACAAAAGGGGATACAAAACTCCCATAGGCAAAGCACAAGTGAACGCAAATCCACGACTCCTCCACTTCTAATTCCTATACAGCAATTAAGTCTACTACTTCTAAAGCAAAGCTGGAATTCGAGCAACTATGGTAAAGAACTGGTGTGCTCAGGCACCTGAACTCTGCTTTTCCCTAACTAGTGGAAAAGCACCCATTAAACACCTGACCTCTTAGGCTGGTGAAAATACACTTCTTCCTATTAGGACCCGACCCGTGGCATTTAGGGGCCAAAAACTGCCAAGAACCAGAAGAATCTGGATGTTAGACAGGTCTCTCCATGCTCATCAAGCCAACGCACACCGGCTTCAAGGCTTTTTCTTTTTTTCCTCCAGAGCAACAGCAGCAGCCCGAGCCCAAAGTGTGGGCAGAGCAGCAAGCGGGGGCTGAGCCCGGGGCCGCGCCAGCAGAGCCCCCATGGCCGGGGACTCTCAGCCCCCCCCAGAGCTTTCGGGGCCAGGCGCTGCCTCGCTGCCGGCCCTTCCCTCCCCGGAGGGCTCGGACCCCGGGGCGGGGAGGGGGAGGGTCACACATACGTTTTCGGTGGCTAACGGCGAGCGCTGCGCCCCCCGCCCCTGCCCCGTTCACCCCCTAACGCCGGCACCGCGCCGCCACCGTACCCCCGAATCCCGGTCGCAGGCGGTTGTCATAGCCATCCAGGAGGCTGTTCAGGATGCTGGTGAAATTCTCCGGCCACAATTTCTCCTCTTTTTTGCTCTGCCCTGGCGGCCCAGTGAGACTACGAGGCAAAGAGGGAGCGGGTGAGCGGAGCCCCCGGGAGCCCAGGACCGGCCGCCCCGGCGCCCCCGCCGTCTCCGGGGGTACTCACCACGTCGCCAGGCACAGGCAGTGCAGGAGGGCGATGGAAAGACCCGAGGACATGGCGATGGCTGGCTCCCTGGCAGAAACCATCTTTGCATGCCATACTTCACGCCTGGGCACGCTAAACGCCTTGTCCGGGGCGGGGAAGGGGACGCGGGGCCTGGCGGGGGCGGGGAGCGACGGCGGCGGCAGCCCCCGGCGGCCCTACATGCGCGGACGCCCCGGTTGCCAGGCGCCCGGCATGGGCGCAGGAGAGGCGAGTTTCCCCGCACCGTTAACTCTCTCGGGGCAACAGGCGCCGGTCCCCGCCGCTCCCCGACTCCCTCCTCCGCCCCGCCCCGCCCGCGGCCGCGCGCTCCGCCCCGCTCTCCCCTCCCGGCTGCCCCGGGGCAGAGAGCGGCGGCCGCCGCACCCTCCTCCGGGCGGCCGCCGGAGCGTGAAACCCGCCCGCCCGGTGCCTGCCCGGGGGTGCGGCGAGGTGCGGGAAGGGCGGCTGGGGAGGCTGTGCTGATGACCGCGGCAGCGAAGTGTTCGTTCGTCCCAGTCGAACCAAGAGCCGGGGAGGGGAAGCGATTAATTCCCCAGGGAGGAAGGTACGGGAGCAAGAGACTGCCTCCGCTCCACTATAAAATAAGCTGGGGAGAGAGGAGAAGAGAGCTCGGACTTCAAGGTTAAAACAGAGTGCACTGAAAACGGATGGGAGCAAGTGGGTGGTCCTGGGTTTCTAAAAACAAAAATCCCAAAATAAGGGAGTGGTTTCACATTATATCTTTTTCTTTCTTTTCATTCCTATAATTAGGAAACAAGATTTGCTGACCCAAATAATTTCCATTATGCAAGGTCCAAGGGATTCTGCAAGAATTACAGTAAAATCCACTCAGTGTTGCTAGCCTGTCACAGGCGGTTGGGATGGTTGGGCAGAGAAGGGGAAGAGAGGGGGAAAAGAGGAAACGCATGGTGGAGTGTCCTCCACACAATAAGTATTGACAATAAACAACTTGTTCTTTTAATCAAGTGTGCTGCAGGGACAATAGTTTAGGTTTGGAAATCAGCGTGCATGTCAATTTTAATGAGTTCATCTGCAGGAGCACATAGAGTGGGTATTGTAATTGACTACAAGACTACAGTACTGTCAATGCTGACATAAAAAGGCTTTATTCATTACTTGCTACGGTATCTCCAAGCACTGAAATGCCTGATTATCTTCAACTGTACACTTGAAATCTTCCTGATTGTACTTCAGAGCTTATTCCAGCTAGGGTGCCCTTTGCTGATTCCTTTGAAAAACAATTAAAGCTGTGCTTGAAATCCATTTAGCTTGCTGATGCTGTTTATCTTTCAAAAAACTCTGTCTAGGCAGTCAGTTCTGCTTCCAATTTTACAAGCCCTGTTTAGGCCTCTGCAGATTACTAGTCTGCTTCTTGAGCTTTTGACGGGATCCTCATCTCCTGACTGCCTTACAGGATCCTGATCTGACTGCCTTACTGGAACGATGAATGCTCTGCTGAAAGCTCACAGACCGGGCAGCCCAGCTACAGATAGCACGTGTGCTCTGCGCAGTATTTACAAGCCTGGACAGTGCAGACAGTAGGATGCCACTTCAGCTCCTGTGATGAAGCTTTGGGAGCAGCCTGTTTAACTCTATGCACAGGTGAAAACCAGCATGCCAGCAAGAGTCCACTGCCCTGGCTCCATTAACAATCTGGTCACGAATGACAGAAGGATGGATCAGCAGCTCTTCAGGAGACTAATTTCACCACATAATTTTGCCTGGGTTAATCAGACACTTTTGATCTTCTATGAAGTGACGTAATTTGTGTTTCTGGACCAACCTTCTGCTACATCATGGGCTATGCCAAGGGTATACTTAGAACTGGCCTATAGTAAAGGGAGTCTCTAGTTTTTCTATCCCGTGCAAGAAAAAGTAATCCCTTCTTGCAGAACATTGAAAATATTTCTAAGTGAGGTTATTTGATCTAGGGATTCCTCAGAAAAAAATTTGCTGGCAGAAGAGAGGCTGACAAAACTAAAGCAAGAGCAATAGATGGTAATTGAGACCTGGGAAGAAGCCTGCTGTGTAGTCACAGAGCAAACCATGGTGACAGCACTGTCACTTCCAGCAGCTGCCATGGGAGAAAGCCAACAACACTGGCAGAGCTAGTGATTGTTTTATTGCCTTCTGCAGGTGTATAGACACCTGCATAAACTGAAACAGAAAAGTTGAGTGTAATTCACCAGTAACAGTCTCCCCACATTCATGTCCTGAGAAATGTTAGTACTCAACTCTCTCTCAAATCCAGGGATGCCATAGTAGTTCTGCTACAGGTAAACATCAAGAAACTCAGTTATCCCTCTTCCAGCAATCTGAGTAACTGAGCTGATCTTTGAATGATCCCAGGTTCATGAGAATGAAGAATAATATTATTGATACCTTTTGTCTCTTCAGGCACTTCAGTAAAAGTAACATCAGGTTGAAAGATTTGTGGACATGCCATGTCAGAGCACCGGGCAAGAAGTACTCATGGCTTCTAAGAAGATGGTCATGTGTTTTTTTTTCTAAAAAAAGGTAGATACGATACCCTTCTGTCACACCCTCTGTGCTGCAGGTTGTATTGGTAGAGGATCCAGGTGCCATTTGAGTGCATTTACTCCCTACAAGTGCTAAAACTAAATGAGAAATCACTTTCTCTACATCTAGAAAATGAATGCTAATACTTCTCAAATTTATCAGTGGTTAATATCTCCCTCATGTCCAGCAACAACTGTCAAGAATTCAGTAAGATTAATGCCAAAACAAGAGATTGTTGTCCTTGATATCTGGAAAACTGTCATTTGCATATTGCTGAAACTTTTACAAAACTAGGCTTGAAGGAAACATAAACCAGTTCAAAATAACAGTAAACAGCCTTGCAAGCCAGATATAACACCTCTGAGTACCTGTTTATACCTTCTGATATATGCCTTGCCCTGACTGATTTCAACATTTTTTGAATTACATTTTAAGAGGTATTCTAGATCATTTTGTAATGTATTTGTAGCGTAGACACATACAGAAAGTCCCAGGGTGCCTCTTTGTCACCAGTAGATGAATGCTGATTTTAAAAATACTTTGATCACTTCAAAAAAATTCTGGGTTATATCATCTCTCTAAAAGAACTTGATGACCCTGAAAAGGATTTAGTGGTCACAGACTGGATTGATGGTCCCTGAAAACGTTTGCTGAATTCAGCATTTTCTCAGCTTTTCCAGTTTTTACCACCAATTCTTCCAAGATTTCTCTGAAGAAATCTCACCCATCATGGACTATTGTAAGAAGGGGACTATTTTTGCCTGTCTCCATATGCTCAGCAAGCACTTGAATATCTTAAATAGAATTTTTTCTTTTTTTTACTGCCCCTATGCCAATGTAATCTCCTAATGATTTTTGATGAAGCAGACATTCTGGCCATGCCTCAAAAGCAGTTTTAACCAAAGCTATGGATCTTCAAGTATAGCTTGATCATTTTTTACTTATCACAACTCACTGAGAAGCAGAAAAGTTTTTCATCACTCTCCCCATTTCTACTTTACCATCAGATTGAGTGGAAAGTAAAATAAAGTGGGTACTTTTCTTGTGGAAGGCATTACTTCATCTTTCCAGGTTTTGTTGTTGTTGGTTGGCTGGGTTGCGTTTGGGTTTTTTTCATGTTGTTGTTGGTTTTGGTTGTTTGGTTGGGTTTGTTTTGGGGTTTTTTGTGTGTTTTTTTTTCTTTTGGATTTTTTTTTTTTGTGAACTATAGGCTCTACCAACATTATAGGTTATATAGGTAAATTATAGGTTACATCTTTTTCCCAAGCAGATTTCATTATTCAGCCAATTTTGACCTGATTTAGTCCTGGCACCAAATCCATGAAGACAGCCAAGCTTCTATGGAAAAGACTGGGAAAACCTTTAATGCCCAAGTATATATTGCATAGTTAAAAGCCTCTAACACTTAGAAAAGAGGACATAAAACTGAAGTCACTGCCAAGCACCTGAATGTTTCTTTATCTGAACATCTAAGTCATAGATTTCTAGGACTTTTTACAGTTTTTGCCCCTAACAGTAGAATTTCTTACAGTCTTGATCCAATGGCTTGTCTTTACATAACATTGTTTTGAAAGGTCAGGGGTTGAATATCCATTCTTTGGAAAATGTATACCCCAATACCATTTTTGACAGATGGCCAAGAAAATATATGGATACCTTTTCTATACAGTCAACTAGAGGGTCTTTCACTCCCCCCTCCTTGCACTTCCTCAGGGCTTCAAGGAGTCTTCTCTCCCCTCCTCCACTGCATCCACACACATTAAAGAGAGCATGGGAACCTACAAAAAACCCACCTGTCCTTGACTTTATCAATACTTTGATCTGGAGCTCAGAAACTTGAACTATGTGTTCAGGAAAGAGTTTTTCATCAATGGGAACACCAGGATACTGTAGGCTTTGATTGCACCTCTAGTGATGTGCTTCTGGTTAAGGAGCCTTGATTTTGGATCTACTGATTGCAAGTTCTGCTCTGGGAGCAATAAGATAGATGCTTATGCTCTTTCTGGCCCTTCTTCCAGTCCAGCTTCTCTCTCTGCTGTAGCTCTAGTAGTTTTCTTTCCAGCTTTTTATTTCAGTATCTGACCACAAAGTTGTTACCTCCAGTTTTTAAAGGATCCCATTGCACTCGCTGTAGAACACGTTACCAGATGCATTTCCTTTTCTCAAAAACTTACAGTCCAGACAGATAAGACTAACTAGGGACTGAACACAAGGAAGTACTATTATTTCTGATTTGCTGGGAACAGAGATGCAAAAACCTTAAGCGGCAACCCAACACCATAACACCATGTGCAACATTTGCAGCAAAACAGGAGCTTAATTCCAGTCTGCTGCGTCCCAGGTCAGTTCTCGGATCACCACCTCAGCTATCCTTTCAAAGCACAGCGTAAGCGTTGTGTAAAACTGAACCTTCAGCCGGCCAAGCTTTGCTTCACTTCCATGGCCAGAACTCCTACGAAACTGCAGGAACTGATGCCGACTTGCATTTAGCCGGGTATTTTTTCCTCTGACATATGGTATTTACAAGTCTGTTCTACAGTACCATGGTTATTTTAACACACATGTCCTTGATCGCTTGGAATAAGGCTAGAAAATCCTTTGAGTACCAAATATATATATACATACACATATATATTGCTATTACTGATTGCAATTGGATTTATGTGGATTCTTCTAGCGATTGACACACAGATATTTAAGGAGGTAAACTGTGAGCTTCATATTTAAGGGGACCTCTACTCTACACACTGCAATAGAAATATGTTTGTAAAGCATTTCCACAGAAACTGCCAATTTGGGGCAAAAAGTGTTCTCAGCAAGAAAGCATCAGAGAATTCTTGTACCTCCACCTCTCATTTCTCATCTAACCCTTCTGCTTCCCCAGCACACACACGCTCATAATCAGGCACATCACTGGCCCATGTCACATCTGCATCAGGAGCTTAGAGATGCAGGGGCCACTGGGGCAGGTCACAGGCACCTCCTCAGTGGTAGAGTGGGGAATAAAGCAGATCTACCCATTTCTGTCTCTAAAATGGGCATCCCCAGGAAATATGCTAAGAAAGTCTCTTCATGCAGGGGGAACAGGGATTTTTCCAAAAGCAGTACAAGGCTGTATGTTGAAGGCAGCCAGGGTTGTGGGGAGGGATCTGGGAAGCCAGTGCCCTATACCCCACCTTCCCCTGTCAGGGCTGCCAAGTTTCATTCAAAATGAGTCAAAATTTTTGGTTGCCCCAAGCAACATTAGCAAACCTTCTGCAGCTTTCAGGGGCAGCAGGCAGAGGAGAGAGAGGGGCAAGGGCCTGAGGCAAGGGGCAGACTCATGGGGCTGCCATGGCTCAGAAGGAGAGGGGAGGAAGGCTGGGTGTTCACACCTGCAGTCTCCTTCAAGCTTCTGTTTTTGGCCAGAGCCTCTCGCTCTGACACCTGGTTTTAAGACAGCTGCATCCTGCTGCTGGCCCATGCTCCCAGAGAGAACGAGAGAGCAGAAGCTCCAACAAACTGCCTCCCTGGAAGGCTTCATGTTCCCAGTCATTACACATCTATTAATCCCAGAAGTATATGAGTCATTGGCAGATGCCAGGGGAATGAGTTAAAGAATGCCACGGAAGCCATAGGTCTGACTCCTGACTCACACTGAAGCCACTGGCATCAGCTCTCATTATTTTCTCCCTGCCTTCATGGTGCTTGGCTTGCCCAGGTCTCCCAAAGGCAGTAGGAACCTTATTTTTCATTAAAAGAGAGAACAGGAGAGTTGTAAAGTCTCTGGATTGTACAAGGGGGAGAAAAACCTGAAAAATTGTCCTAGGTGTTTTACAAGGTACTACATAAAGAACCCAAAATCCTGCAGGCAGATAAGTAAACCGAGACTTTGGAATCTCGTGACCCCTGTGGGACTGACTTCTGATTCTCAAGTCTGGGGTTAGCAGTACTGATGAGGCTCTGTTTATGCTGCTCTTCCCTTGTGTTGTCCTGCTGGGGGGTTGGCAGGCTGTGCTCAGCATCACCTCTGCATTGAAAACAATGTTTGGTTAAGAAGAGACACTTTGTTCACTTCCCACTGCTGCTCTCTTTGCTAATATCAAGCACACACATTAACAGAGACACCTTCCATTCTACCTTGGAAGAGATATATCCTTCATGTCGTGTAATTTTAATATTATGGCTCCAGAAGGAATAAGGCATACAGTCACCTAAAGGTGTTTTGCATCTAACTTCCTACAAAGGATAGCTTGTATAGTTGTATACTAATTGTAGTCAAAACCTGCCTTATAACAATAACATCTCTGTACTAAATAATAATATCAGCATTCATGTGTTAGATAGAAAGTATTTACTTTTAAATGTTTTAGTATAAAACCTAACAGAACAATTTTTCATGCAAATAGAGCTACCAAGCAGACTTTCACAGTGGCCCTGGGGTCTGTAAACAGCTGAGCAAACTGGCATTTAGAGCAACACTTGTAAACTCTGCTTGCAAAGGCAAAATTTGCTATTGTGGTAATACACTTCATCTACAGAAGATGCACAACCAGTCTGCTCTTCATTACCATCTGGTGGTTGTTGCATGGAGTGGCATTACTCACTTCTCAAAAAGTTACTGAGGGGAATTGTCATGTCATCACCAGAAAGCAAAGGGTGCTGTAGCAGCAGTGGGCAGCACAAGGGGGCTGGTTTTATTGGCATTGATGCAGAGGCATCAGGCCCAGAAAACAGTGACAAAATGAGCAGGTGGAAAAGAGAAAATTACGAAGCATCAGTATTTCATCAAGTAATTTAAGGCGTACCTGAATATTGTTTGCAAGGAGCTGAGAACTGCTTGGGAAGCACAGTGCACTGTTCGCTCCCACTGACAGCAATGGTCAGATAAGGTATCTTGTTAACCACTTTAAGTAACTAGTTCCCAGTTCTCCTTCACTACTTACCCAGAGAGATATCTTACACATGGTATCCTAGCAGGGGCCCTATGTCCTCAGTGGTGAGCAAGAGGAAGATAATCCCATTCTACAGCTATACGAGGAGCTAGCTCTCCTCTCGCACAGTGCATGCTCTTCACTGTACAGTCTCTTCCCCTTCCCACCCAACACATTGTGATTCAGCTTGGATGGGACCTTTGGAAGGCATTGGTCCAATCTCCTGCTCAAAGCACAGCCAACCTCAAAGTTAGATCAAGTAGCTCACAGCCTCTGAGGAGATTCTTACGCTTTTCACTCTTCTTGGAGTATTTATTATCCTTGGAGTATTTCTTATGAAGGAATACTGAGTAAAAGAATTATAACTGATGAAGTACAGTATCCTTTTGCTTTTACCTAAGCATATAGATCAACAGATAATTAATATACAGCAACAAGTCCACTCTAAGTGTGTTGCAACAGCAGAAATATAACCTCCTGGCCACAGTCAGAGAGGGTGCGAGTCTGAATATACCATGGGGTTGATTCAGTGGAGCTGCTGCATCCCTTGTATTATGAACTAGATTGAATTTTTCAATAATAGCATGAAATGAAATAAAAAAAATTCATTATTGTAATTATTAAATTCACAAAGCATAACACACTTAAAAATGGAAGTAGTTTTATGGCTCAGTTGCTTTTTACCTTTAAAGACGATGCACCCTTCAGTTCCTTTCCTGGCTCTGCCACTGATTTCTTTGATCTTGAATAAGTCATTTAGGCCAAATCTTCTCAACAAGTGTAGCTAATACTAAGTGCATGAATGTATATGAAGGCTTTTATAAAGAAGAGTGACCCAGATCTTGTGGAGTCCAAATGCCCAAGTCTGCATTTAAATTTTTTATCCTCAGACCTCTGTGTCTGAATTTCCTGTTCTGTAAAGTTTAGAGAAGACTTACGTATATTGCAGGGATATTTGAAAGTATTAATTAGTTCAAATGCACACAATGGCTTAAAATGTGAAGCATGTAATACTAAGTATTGTTATCAAATAGGTCAGTTTTTAACCAATATTTATGTTCCTTGTTAGTTTAGACATTTTGTTGACTTTGTGTCTCATTTGGGGCGTTTAATATGTAGTCAGCTTTTAAATATTTTTCTGCTGGACAAAGGCATCAGAGATTAACACTACTTGAGAAATAAATACTCTTTAGCCAACATGCTGTCTACGTGAACTGGCCTCCACAGCCACCTCTCTGACCTCTTAGCCCATTTAGACATGAGAAATGAAGTACTTCCACTGCTGATGGGGAAAATGGGTAGATGGAAAGCCTAGGGGAAAAAAGGGAAGCTGAGTATCTTACAAACACACAGTTCCAGGAGGCAGACTTCACAAGATGAATGTTTTTAACAGGATGGATGAGGTCTGCACTCACAAGTGCTCTCTCTTATCTCATGGAAAACAGTCTGTGTCTTCCCTGTCTGATTACTCCAGCGCAATACATGCTGTTTTCTCTGCTCTACGGTTCAGCTCACAGCCCAAAAAGATGAAGTACAATCTACCTTGACTTATGTATGATTTAGACACCAGGATCATTTAGGTCCTGTTCCAAAACTGACTGAAGTAAACGAAAAACCTGCCACTCACCCTGGGGATTCTGAATCAGAACCAGAAAGCATTTTTCACCTTGAGTTCCTGATTTACTATGGTGTTGGGGTTTTCTCCATATTTATAATACTTTGTTTTCCTATAGCTTCATTGTTGTTTTTGTCCTAATATACAAATGTTCTAATTCCTCAGTTCCACACCTGACAGACAGGCAAATGATATTTTTCCTTCATCAAAGGGCACCAGAGAGGAATTGGACTTGGCTGCCACTCCTGTGGCTGGCCCCTCGGACTGGTCTAACACAGAGGCAATACTGAAACACATTTTGCAAATTTTCTGAAATTAAAATTTTGGTAATATCCAGAAGCTGAAGTAAAATTTCAGCCTTAATGTGTTAGGTGAAGGAAGAGACACTTAAGGAGATACTTGGCAAGACAAAAGAAGACACAACAGAGAGGTTAGGAATATAAGAAGTTAACTCATGAGAAGGATCCAAAAATCATCCCTTACAGTAGGAAAAGATAACAAGGAAATGCTTCCAAATTATATATATATATAAAAGCATACTCTTGATATTTCTTCTTTTGGCCTCTTCTGGCCATGAAATGAAGTCTTCTTTTTGCCCAGAGATGGTATTAGAAAATGTCTGAACCTATTATTAATGACACCACAGAAATGCTTGCTGCTGCTCAGGGGAATGAGGGGATGCTTCCCCACCACTTATCTGACCCTTCACTGTGTCCCGAGCATTCAAATTCTGCTGATTGTCCTAAAATAGGAGTCAGGATGGCTTTGCCCTATGAGGTGGGTTCAAAGGCAGCCCCACAACCAGTTCAGTCTTTTCTAAAATGCATGAACAGTGAATAAACCAATACCCCCTGTTGTCCAGCCATTACTCTTGCAGGCCTCTTCCCAGAGCACTCATCCCCACAAGAGCATCTCTGCCCCTGTGCCCACCACTGCAGTGGAACAGATACCAACAGAGGCCAGAAAACTAGTAGCATCTCAGTTTCGCAATCTGGCTGAGGAACCTCTATCTCACACCAGTTCTTTTTCTTTGTGTTCGATTTCTTTCTTCTTCCAATTCTTATCTTTGCACTTATTTTAGCCTTTATTTTAGAGTTCTTTTTCAACTATCTAAAAACAGCACAAATGACAGGGCATAATCTATTTCTCAGTTTATGGACCGCTTCCAGTGACTGCTGCCAGCCCACACAACATAGATAAATCATGGATTTTAGACCTGCACCCCTGCATCAGTTACAGAGATAAGTAAAATTATTTGTTGTCTTACACCTCCCTGTTGACAAAGTGACTCCCAGCTGAAGAGATTCACATGTGCTTGTTACTTCAGCAAGCAAGAAGCATCTATCTTGCTCATCAAATGTGCTCCTGAGACAAGAAGGGAGTGTGCAAGCAGCTGTTGTGTAGGACTATTGCATTTGTTAAAATCATGCCCACTTTGTTTTCTCCCAGCGTAGGTATGACTATACATGGCAATACATATCTAATGCTGTCATTTTCATGGCTGTAAATCTACTCAACAGAATTCCAGAGGAATTTGCCATTAGCAAGGAAATTAGCCTGTCAGTTTTCGGTCTGGCGGTTTTTATTGTTATATTTTGCTGTTCTTCTAATACTCACTTTTAAATGCGAGAGGTGGAATATTTTGTAAACATATTCTTGAAATATAATGCAAATTTTCCTTCTTGTCACCTTTGTCCTTGGAGGTAGCAAACAAGCTTGATAATAAGTGGAAATACAAAATGCCTGCTTTTCATGAGGCGGGTGCAACGGCAAGAGGATAAAGAACAGTTTCTATTTGCAGTGACCATTCCTGGATTTATTCTGGCTTTTACTCTTTAAGGCCTTACCTCTTAAAAAGTACTATACAATCTCAACCAAAATGTCTGTTTCTTTTCTTACTGAACTTGGCTGTTTGAGGAGTATGTGATTTGGAGGCTGGGTCTCCAATGCACTAAGGGTACTTCTAGGTAGATCTAATTTTAAAACTGAAGTGCCAGCCAATGGAACAGGTCCATGTTCAGCATCAGTTTTCATCCCAAACCAGGAATATCTTTGAATTCTAAATGTATTGAGAGTAAATAATGCAGGAATCTATCTTTTTACACAGAAAACTTAATTTTGATTGTTTTCTTTCTTCTTCCTGACTAAGGAATGCTTTGATCGACATGCTTACGTGAAAATATCCTCAGAAAAGTTACTTGTGTGACTGAATTCAGCCATTCTGTCTCTTTATTGCTAGAAGCAAACAACCTAGGCCTTTATTTATGTGACTCACAGATTCACAAGTGTATGTAGCAAATGCATGTTACTGAAATGGGACAAAGAGACACATTGCATTCTAGTGGCTCAGTGTGGTAAAATACTTTCAGAATATGAGATTACTCATATTTCTCTACTCAGTACTTCAAAAGGACTTATTTAATCTGACAATTTAAATAGAGTTTTGCAGTGAGCTGCTTCAGAAAACAATTAAAAAGCAAAGCTGGAGAAAATTAACTCAATTTATCAGAAAAATAATTTCTGGGCCATTCCAGTAACCATGTTTCATTTCTTATACCCAAAAAAACCCACAAAACCCGTACAAATAAACACAGGACCAGGCCTAAAAAGCATAGCAGCAGAGGTATCAATCGTACAAATATATACACAACTTTCCATGGTATGCATCAGCCTGTTAAAATCAAGGGAACTGCTTGCAATAGAAATGTATGCATGCACTCAGTTTCTACAGAGTAATACATCAGGTATTAACTCCTTCTGTCCTGATTCTGACATCCCATCAGCACTGACAAACCTCAGCTGTTAGGAACTGTATAAAAGGAAGTACCTGAAATACCTTTTAACAGGAATCATAACAATATCACACTTTTATGTCTCTGTTCTTTAAATACCTCCTTAAAACCAGCTTCTGCAGCACTGTCTACACTGCCTTTTTTTAAGCAACACTACTGGCTCCTTGTAGAGCCACTGAGGCCACTAACCCATACAAATGCATACAAACTGCTGCCTTCATCTTCTTCATGTCTGTCTCAACACTTGTTGAATGTCCTCCTACCTTACCCTGGATGGTCCTTCTCCAAAGCTTGATTATCTTTTTTCATCTCCTCTATAGTATCTGGCACAAAGACCTTATTCTCTAGCCTCTACTACTTCTCTTGAGCCAGAATGAGAGGGAGGAGGAGCTTGTGAGTCTCCTGCACCTGGGATGAAGGACCCAAAAGGTCAGCAGAGTTGCTTCCCACAGGTAGTGAGGAGGAGGGCAAGGAATATGTACTGTGAGGGGAGCAGGGTCGGTCATTACGCACACAGAGCAGGATTCATACGCCTCCAGAGGAAGCAAACTCTCTAATGTTAAGAAAGGGTGTTGGATGAGTGGTGCAGACACAAGGCTGAGACATCTTAAAAGGGATTTCAAATGAGTGTTACAGGTGTTTATCTGACATGATTAGAGACTCACAAAATTATTCTGGCTGTAGGTATTACAGGACAAAAAGAATCCTATAGTTCTTATTACATATTATGTTCTCACTTTGATTATTAAAGGTGAATAACTTCAATTCATCATTTCCATATTTACTACTATTTCTTTAAAAGCACTGTACTAAATGTTTTACAGGCTCTTAAAATAAAGTAGAACCTGCACTAGGAATATCTTAATTGACCTTTATAGCATATTAAAAAAGGGATAAAAATTGGGCACAAAGAAGACATGACCTTTGAACTGTACCTTTTTTATTTCCTGAGGGAAGGGCAAAGGTATGGAGGCTTTACTGAGAGACCTGAAGGGAAACAGTTGGGAGGGTGAGGTGTCCTCCTCAATGCAGGGCAGCATCACCCCATCTACAGATTCCAGGACCAAGCACAGGTTCATTATGTCAATCTGCAGCTCTTCTCCATCATTTGTGCAGCTTTCCTGCTGCACTGAAATCCTCAAAGCACAATAAAAGTATCTTCAGCTTGCTGTTTTCTGCCATCCAAGAAGACTACTCACAAGCTGCATTTGACTCAAGGGATTACTGTAGGTATAAAATGACAACGGCATTATAGGTAAGAAGCTGAAATATGTGACCTATTTTGTTACCTGGCTCTTTTCTCTAAGTATAAATATTAGCAGGATTTGCTTTTCACTGTGAAGGTAGTCATTTCACAGTTCCTAGGTTTAATTTAATAGTTTTCAAACCCAACCATTTAGCTTATTTTTTACAAATTTGAAAAATTTACTTAAAATTTTGATTATAACTTATCAGTAGAGTTACTACAAAATGTTACCTGCTCAGTGCCAAGTAAGAAAAAACTAATGCCCAACCTAATTTGTGTTTTTATTTTAGCTGTCATGTCTGCAGTATGAAAAGCCACACAGCCAAGCAATCAGTGGGGCAGAGATGTTTGGCAATGCATAATCCAAAGATCCTGAGCTTGGTTTCTCATTGTTTTCTGGGCACACTGTTACACTGTAATTAAATTTTGCTAATTAATGATGCTGCTTTCACACTTAACACCAGTCCTGCTTCTGCCCTGTGACTGGAGTATTCGCACAATAGATCTCCCCACTGACTGGAAAACTGCAAGTCCAGTTGGACACTGAGATGATGACTATCCTGGTTCTGCAAGTCCTCATTCCAGCTTACTCAAGCTGGTCAGTATTATGAATATTACCATTTTCAGTCATCACCTCCACATACAAAGTGCACAGTGTGAAGCACACAGCTATAATTTGAATCAAGTTTATTTACCACAGAAGAAGTTGCAGTTTGAACCACATGTATAAATCAGACCACCAGATGTTTTGTCACCTGTAAAAGCTTTTAGAAAATGTCTGTGGACAATAGTGATAATATCTGGGCTTTGCACATTAACTTATTTGTTGTGGTCACTCAATTTGGATGTACCTGTTCTTTGTAAAAGCAGTTCTTAAAAAGCTGCTGAAAGCAAGAATTATGTTGCAAGGAATATTTCTATCAAAATTATGACAAGATTCTTCCAAACTGGTGGCCTGGAAAAGCATGCTATACTTTCCTAGAAGCAGATCTGCTGCAAAGAAAACAGAACTGCAAGTTCTTAAATTTCAGATAAAACTATTGAGCATTTCACTTGGTAATGTGGGAGCGTGGAAGTCCTACTTTTACTAACTTATCTTTTTCAGTCCTGGAAGCAATGGAATACAGGTCCCAGACATGTTCCCGTCATCCACCCTACAGGGCAAAAAGAATCTTTCTCACCACCCATGCTATGGCAGTGTAATGCCATGGGGCTCCTCCTTTGTGTGGTTATTAAAAGTACCATATCAAGCTTTGTTCCTAAGCCTCAGCTACTGAGGGATCTTCTTAGTATTGTCTCCCCACAGTGGGATATTTGCAGTTTCAAGATCCCAATTTAAAGTCCAGATGTCCCCACTGATCAAGCTGAACAAAATGGAGTTGAATTTTCACAGCATGCCACCTTTGGGAAACAGTCAGTGGCTCATTAGTCTCATTTTTGGGATACTCAGTGTAGGAAACTCACACTGGTCTGCAGAAGCCAGGACAGCTCAGCTGGGAGAGCTCTCAAGGAACTGGATTGCCAAGGAGAACATCCTCACCATCCCTGGAAGTACAGTTGTTGGGCTGAGAAGACCTGCAGGGCGGGCTCTTAGATCATTCCTTTTCCAACCACATGATAAGCTCCAGAAATGCACCTATATAATTCCAACCACTAACAGGCATTCAGTTTGGGGACTGAATTACAGCTGGTCCCAACCAAAGCTGCCCTGAAATGTACAGAGAATGAAGAGTTCATATAGAATAAACTCCCATACTTATGCCTTAAAATGGATTTTGGCAAGCCATAGAGAGCAGCAGTCTCCCTTTCATTCAGCCATATCTGACTTTCAGATGGCTTATGACAAAGCTAAAATGACCTATAGGATATAATGCTGCACATGATCAAGAAGTAAAAGGGACTGCATAGTCCCATGGAAAGTCCTAATTCAGTGCTTGAGAGGAACCAGGTAACTTTATTACAGCTATGTTTGATATTAATCTGAACAAAAAGATACATTTTGATACACTTATATAGGCATGATATTTTTTTTAAGTGCTAGACCCAAGTCACATCAATTATAATTGAAGACTACTGAAATGTACTGATTATGAATAGTAAATCTTAAAAATTTGTGGCAAACCACAATTTTAAATATCATTGAGTTGAGCTGGGAGATCACAGTTTTGAGCAATTAAGGACTAAAACAGGAGGAAAAGAAAGATATGTCCAGTGTAAAAGTCCTCAAAGCCAATAGAAAATATTTATTATACAGTTACAAACCATTAATGAAATAGTTATTTTCATAAACTCATACTGTCATGGTTACAGGAAGAAGTTGTGAGGATGAAAGACTCCTGTGCTAATCTCGTAGGAACTGTGTTGTGCTCTTTCTTCCAGAGTGACAAATTTACATAGAAATATGCATTGTTGAAACCTTCAAAATTATCACTAGAACTTGTATCCCTGTGTACACATACGCAGGCACGTCGCAAGAAGAGCCAGAGGCCATGAATGCATTGCAAAGAGCAAGTTTTATTTTAGTTACCTCTCTACTGGGGGATCTCCGAAGCCACACCTAAGCTCCCAGGCAGAGGTGATACAGGCGGGGACGCAGGTGCTGTAAGTGTAAGTTCAGCCCTGCTGGAAGATCACTGGGCCTGCTGAGATCACCTGTATTTCAAGGCTTCAGGCAGGTGCAGCCTCCCGCTCTTTCTCACAACAAAGCAGGAATCTCAGACATAGTGATAAGGTGCCTAGAGTTTCTCAAAGGCCTATGTTATCTAACACAGAGGTTCTACTCATCAAGCACACAAGGTCAATAAAGCAATTAGTGTGATGTATGTGCTTTTTCTACAGACATGTGCAAGTCACTTGAGGTCACTTGAGCATATTTACATTTAACTAACCTCCTCACCAAATCTTCTGCTATATCCCCATACAGTCCCAAACTATCTGTTTCAACATCCCTGCATTTTTCAAATACCGTGGATTATTTCAACCACAAAAGCATCACCAAGAGTCTGCCATTTCTCAGGAATAAGTCTGCATGACACTGTAGGAGCCTCAAAACCATCAAATACATATTCCAAGGTCACTGCACACAGGATTGTGTAGAGCACAGATGAAGTGGGTTGAATTTAAAAGGGATAAATGTTATCTCTGCTGAGCTACTGTGCAGGGAAACAGAGCGGCACTGGCAAAGTCATAAATTGTGCACAGGGCGATTAGTCAGTCTGTAATATTGCTCATAAGAGGTGAGGCTATGTTAGAGCATCAATTCATAGAGTCTTTAAAAAAATATTGTTCTAAATGCAAGATCAATTACTTTGGTTAAAAAATAGCAACAAAACATCTGTTGTGATCTCCTGCATATGCCACAGTGGGTACTTCTGCAAGAGAGCTCCAGACCCAAACCTGCTCAAGGATGGATGGATGGATGCTCTCAAGCTTTCACGGCTGGACCAAGTACTATATGTACCAAAACGTACCATTTCTTTCGAATCTGCCAATTGCCTTTTACTTTGCCATTAGCATTAGAGCCTACCAGTGTGAACATTCACTGAGAAGCGCCCTCAATGATTGTTTACTCTTTCTTGACGAGAAGTTCGCGGCTCACGGCAGCCCGGGGGCTCTCGGTCCCCACCTGCCGCTCCAGCCGCTTGGCCGCGCCGCTCGCTCCGGCACGGCCTCCCCGCCGCCCTCGGCTCCCCCGCGGCGGGGCGGGGCGGACCCGATCCGGTTGGAGCGGGGCAGGTCGAGGAGGACCGAAGTGCTCCCCGGGGGCCGCGGCGCCCTGCTCAGCGCATGCGTCGCGCTGTGGGGAATTGTTGCTCCGCTCCGCACCAACTTGCAGTCCGCGGATCTTTCCCCGCGAGGCGGCGGCGGCCGGGATGGGGGGCCCGGCGGCCAGGCGGGCCGGCCCGCGGGCGCTGTCCCTGCCGCTGGTGCTGGCCGTGGCGTGCGCGGCGCGCAGGTGAGCGCCGACGGGCCGCGGAGGGGTGCGGGTTCGGGGCCGCCCGGCAGCCTCCCTAACCTGTGCTACATCCCGCAGCGCCGACGGGCCCAGCAACATGTCCTACGTGAAGGAGACGGTGGACAGGCTGCTCCAGGGCTACGACATCCGCCTCCGGCCCGATTTCGGAGGTGAGGCGCCCGTGCTCCCCCGACCCGCGCCCCAGACCTCCCGGCGCCCCCCGCCGGCTAACGCCGCCTGCCGCTCCCCCTGCAGGTCCGCCCGTGGATGTGGGCATGCGGATAGAGATCGCCAGCATCGACGTGGTCTCGGAGGTCAACATGGTGAGTGACCCGCGGGCCGGGCCGCAGGGCGCTGCCGCCGCTCTCTTCGCACAGCGCCTCCTGCCGGCCCCGCCGCCGAGCTGCGCGCCGCTCCGCAGGTGCGGAGGCAGCCGGCGCGCCAGCGGGGAGAGCTCGGCCCCAGCGGGAGCACAAGACCTGCGGGGACGGGCTGTGACTTGCCGGGTGCCCAGCTACAGAGCGGGCTGCCTCCCGGGCCAGGGCAGACACTACAAGACAGACAAGCACATCACGGTTGCCTGCAAAAATTACTTGTGTTGTTGGGGTGATGTGTGTGTGCCTGAGTTGGCAGTCCAGAAGTGCTCCCTGCCTTCATCAAAATACCTGCTACAGGTTTGAGGTTCTGGGTTCTGCTTGCAGTGGTTTGCCCTTTGCGTGATCAACTGCTGTTGTGAGAAATGTTGGAGTTTCTTGAGCTGCAGGAGCAGATGGGCAGATGTGGATTTTTTTCATGTTAAATGGTTCAGTTATTCACTTTGCAAGCTAGTGGTGTCAAGTAAAATGTGCAAAAAGATAAGAAAAAGCCTCTAAAAAAAGTTCTTGCTTGTAGAAGGGACCCAACATTGCAGGTTAAGTACCTACAGGTGTTGTCTATCGATCTATCAAAACCAGAAAAGTCTCCTAGCTACAGGTGTGAAACATACAGCATTTGATTTCAGTTCTGCTGTTGGAAGGAATGCTAATAGACATGCAGGCTTAAAGAGCAAAAATGTGTCTGTATCGTGCTTGCCTCATTTGACAGCCTTTTCCCAGGAGCAAATGAAAAATCAGTTACAAGTCTGAACATTTTACAAAATCATGTTGGATTAGTATGCACTGTGGGCATTTTGCTCTCGCTACCTTTTCTTATGTTCGGTCTCATATGAAAGTCTAAGATGCTTTCTTTCTATATAGAACACCTATTTAGCTAAAAGAAGCTAGAAGCCTTGCATTTCCGTCTTGATCAGCAATTTGACTCAAAAAAAAAAGAGGTGATATCTGCCCGTCCAAAGTAATTATCCAAGAATGGGGATTTTTTTTTTCCCTGGTATATTAGTTCAGAGCTGTCATTAAAAGAATCTGGGAAGAGAGATTGTTTTCTTTTTCATATTTAGTTTTTTTCTGCTGTTTGTGATATATACAGAGTTCCTCTTTGTGTGTAACTATTATATTTGCTTATGAACATGTCTGGCAGAATGGGGAGGAAAGGAGATCTGTCACGTATCATGTAGCATACCAGGCTCTGCAGAGTGTCAATACCACACAAAGACAACATTTTGCAAGTTTCAGCTCCTGGAGTTCCTGTTGTTGTATTGTACTTTTAGGGAGGACGTGGTTGGGACTGTGCAGATGAGGCATAGAAAACACAACATAGACTTTCTGCATATCAAAATAATAAAATACTCCAAACCATTTCTACCACCCTGTAATGGGATCATTGCTTCTACAAAGCAGTATAACCCAGAAAAGCCAAACACAGCAAACACAATCACCAATACCTGTCCTGAAATGTCCAGAACTTACCTTGTAAAGTGTCAACACCTGAAATTCTGGAATCTGAAGGGGCATGGATGTGACTGTTTTGAGTGGCAATGTTACGGGTTATTAATTGCATTGTACTGGCTCACAGCATTTCTGCTTAACTTTCAAGGTTCCAACATGTAACTTCCTCCTCCATTCCACTATCTTGCACAACCTCTGGAAACTGTAATTTGAACTTCCTGCTTTTTTAATTGAGGAAATTTACATGCTAGGTGGGTTCTTTGAGTAGTCTCCATGTGCTAGGGGGCTGCTCAACTAAGAGTGGTCAAAAAACTTGACAAAGTGTTTTAATTTCGTAAAACATTACATTTCTCACAGAGGAAGGAAGCAACCAGTCTCAGGTATAACCAGCAGCCTATACCTTAAGGCAAAATATGGAAAAAACAGTCCCCATTCTGAATCAGTCTGAAAGGGGTTCTCCCATATCAGAAGTGCTTACCTGTACATACCCACATCTACAGTGTTCTTTGTCACAAGGTCTTTATTGTGTTATCAGAGACTGTTACGTAGTCTTTTGGACAGTGATCAGTAATGTCATCTGTCACTGCAGAAATATCTGTTTTCTCAGCTTAAGAAACATTTTCCTGCCTAATAAAATAGTGCTTTATTCTATTTTTTTTTTTCCTGAGAATAAGAGCCTTGAAATGCTTAATGTTGCAGCAACCTGTGAATCTTTGAGCTTCTCCTTTCCTTTTAAACTGTTGTAGACTTTTTTCTTTTGTTCAATAAGAGCTACCATTCTGTGGCTTCAGAGACAGAACTGTCTGCCAGAAGATGCTAGTTCATAGCTTCTGTTGTCTACAGGGCAGTTTTGCTGCTGAAGGAAACCAGTGGCATGAGCAGAGAAAGACCCTTGTTGTGTGAGCTCCTCCTGGTGAGAGAGTTTGGTTGGACTCCACCAGAGCTCTGCTCAATCAGTCTCACCCTAGCACTGATGGAAGGAGTTATCTCATCTCTTGGTTCTCCTCAGGCACATGAAACCTTATTTCCAGAATGACAGAGGCAGCTATTCTGAATATTGGTACCCATAGGCAGGGTTAAATTTTCTATTCCAGTCTCAGTGCTTAAAGAAGAGTAAAGATCAAAAAAAGCTTATCTCTAGGCTACATGTACCTCTATGGTACATTCATTGAGAATTTGTCATGGCTGCAGGCTGTATGCCATGTCAACAGGCTGAAGTGTATGTCCAAGCAAATCCAGTGTTTGGGTGGAAAGTTAAAATACAGAACTATTGTGAATTCTGTGAACGCCATCAGTAATAACTGCTCAAGAAGCTTGTCTAGCTGTAGTGGCTTCTTCAAATATACTGAACTATTGTGAAATACTCAACTTGATTAACGAATCAAAACTCACACAGCCTTGAAGTCAGCCTTTCTGTTATTTCCCCTGAGTACTCAGCCCTCATCTGTTCAGCTCTTTAAACTACATTGTTTTATATCTGTGTGGTAGTTCAATAATACTGTAGTAAGCTGCTATAACAACTTTTACAGAAGGATTAATTGAAGAACTCACTCTCATGACTCTCCCATTTGGCAACTGATATGTTGTCATATATTGATTTTTTGCAGGTAATAGGCTGAAGAATTTGCCATACATTGAACAAGCAGGAGAAGTAGAATGTAAAAGTCCTAATGATTGTCACCTGGTTCTAACTGTACTTTCTCCTTACTATACCATGAGATAAGTTTTAATCTGTTCCCATCAGATGCTCACATCCTTGCTTCAATAACTGCAAACATTCCCTCCCAAATGTACAAGGTGACCCTTTGCTTTGTCTCACATAATGACTGTTCAGCTAACATTCATCCATGACAGAGTTTCTTCAGAAGTATGTCAGATGTCTACATGAATATAAAGAGCACATTAACAACCATGCTATGGCTAAACCTATTACATTTCTGTGGTGTGAAATGTCTGGTTTATTGTGATACCTTTACAGGGTTAACAGAAGGTGCTGCCTGTACTTCAAGAAAGAAAATGGATAGCATTATTCATGGTAACTACCTTCAAGCTTCAGAGCAAGCAAACAAATACCGTATTGCTATATCCACTAGGAAACAATCAAGAAGTATCTGGACTCTGTAGAAAAAAGTCCCATGCTATACATGACATAAGTTTCTCTAGAATGTTTTTCCTATTAAGCAGGTGGTCAAACCATCATAATAGGGAAAAGATAGCTGTACATGTTCCAAAGTTTTGAAAAGCAGTGCACACAATAAAGAACCTTTAGTAAAGCAGTTAAAAGAGACAGCAATAAGGAAAAAAAAATCCCATTATTTTATATTGGGAAACATTGTTCTGACCTGCTATACTGAATTTAGACTGATGATGATTTGTTTTCTTGAATGATAGCAGATTGAAGGTTTTGTGTCCCAGCAGAAGGAGGGTGAAGAAAACGTGGAAAGAATGTTTCATCATTCTTTAACAGAGGTGTAATTCTTTAGCTTCTCTACACCCAAAATCACTTTTACTCAAGGCTCTTATATTTATTTGGTCTCCTAAGCAAGCCTCAAATCTTGCAGAGAAACAGGATTTCATCTGTTGCCTGCTGCTCAAAAGTCACTACCTAGTTCTCAAGGTTTCTCCTTAAGGAGTTTGTGTCTTATGCTGGCAACATCCCAGCCTGTTGGATAACACCTTTTTGCCCCAGAAAGAGTTTAATGTCACTTAAACCACTCGTCTTTTGCGTCCTTTTGGAAAACTGATAATTAAATGAGCCAGACACATATATTTTTGGTTTCATCCATTGCTTGTGATATCACCCTCTCATATTCAGTCTTGGTCCTTCTAGCCCATGTCATTATACATAAGAAATCAGATATAGTGATAGCCATTATCTCCTGGTGCATTTTTGACATGTCATATGCTGAATGAGCAAGTTGTGTTTGCAATACAGTGTAGTTCTGCATGTCATGTTTGATCCCTCACTCTGTCAAGACTGCAGATTATCATTGGTTTGGAGAACTGTCTCTCACAGTACTTAAAGCTCTGCTGCCCATGTTGGCAGACATCTTTTTCTACTAAACTTGTTTAGCTTCCTCGGGAATCAATATACTATTTATCTTTTTTTGTGCTTTAAGACTGCTCCCAGGCCTTCTGCTGAAACACTAGCTTACATTAGAAGTTACATCCAAGAGAAATGTCTTTTCTGATGTACCAGAAGCTTGTAGACACACTATTTTAGAGGCTTATAGACAGCTCTATATGAAGGCTTGACTATATTAGTTCAGAGTATCTTACTTTGTTCAGTTTGCATAGTGAACAGTTCTACGACTGTGCAAAAATGAAGAACAAACTTGTGTTTCCCCCCATGAACTCTAGAAGAATCATCTTGATCTTCAGAGTGTGTCTTTCTGAGATGCTTTGTGCTTTTTCTGTTTGAACTTTCACAGAATAATTTTCTCATGCAAGAGTTGATGTATTTTACTTCTTTTGGGATCTAAACAGTTTTACTGTATTTATTGTTTATCACCAAACTAACTCAATTTCCTTCAAAAAATGACAGAAATCAGTGTGGAAAATAAACAGTATATGTTCTAAACAGTATGAACATCAGAACCAAGCCAAATGAATAAGATGTCTTTGAGCAAATATCATTGCAGGTTGAAGCAGAGGATTACAGTTTTGTTTAGTTGTATAAACGTCAGTAGAGAAGGACATCTGCATCCAGAGCCCCATGAACAGGAGTACAGCCTGTCGGTTGAGAGAACTGATTGCCTCTACTTAGCACTCATTAGACAATATCTACATACTGCCTCCAGTTCTGGGTTCCCTCCACAGGCAATACAAAAAAGGTGCTGAACAGAAGCAAGTTCAGTGGAGAGCCACCAAGCTGATCGTGACTGGAGCACTTGCTCTTTGAGGAGAGGCTCTGGGACCAGGACTTGTTCAGCCTGGAAAGGTAAGGCTTGCTAGGCAGCTTCCCAGGACCCATGAAAAGATTGTGGAGAAAATGGAGCCAGGCTCTTCACAGAGGAACATGGTGGGAGGACAAGAGGTGAAAGACATGAAGGGAAACAAAAGAGATTCAGATTGGGTGTAAGGAAAAGGGGTCTTTATACTTTGAGGACAGTCCAGGAAAGAAGCAAGATGACCAGGGAGCTTGTACAGTTCCCGTTCTTGGTGGTCTGCAAGACTTGACCGGATCAAGCCCTGAGCAACTGGGTCTGACTTCGCTGAATTATTCTATTTTTTAAAATAATAATTTGTTAAGACATTCAGGAGGCAGAACACCCCTTAACATTAATAAACATTCACCAATAGTCAGCTATGCCTAATTTCAAGAGTTCTGGGATGATCACACAAGATGAGTTTGACAAAATATATATAGATACATACACACACGAGTTTTCAAATTTACCTATAAATCCAAGACAAGGATATAGATGCCTCCAGGGTCTAGAAGAACAGAAGGGTTTCCTGTTACTTTAGGGCTGATGGCAGCCCAGGTGGCTGTGGCACTCTACCCTGGTACATGTTTAGTCAAGAGGAGCTAAATCTGTGGGTTTAAGCACTCGATCTCAGTAAGGCTTAGAACCGAGGCACTGAAAGTTTGCCCATTAATTCTGGCTCATGCATTGGATCCCAATTTTGGGAATGACAGACTTTCGTGTATGGGTGCAGGTTATCTTAAGGAACTTCTTGCAGGCTGAGGGAGGCTTAGGCTGTACTTATAGGCATAGCCACAGTTTCCCACATCATTTGTTCTTCATCCCTGCCTGGATGAAGTATCTGAGAATTTAGCATGGCAGCTGTTGTGAATCTCAATGTAGGAAGCCACCTCTGCACTAGAGAACAAGATCAGCATTATGAACCCCATCTCTCAGCATCACAACAGCCAAGTCTCATTTTTTGTAATGTTAAGTCTGGTTCCTGGAGAAATACTGCTGTAGTGCAGAAGAAGAAAGGAGAAGTACTTTTCTGTTACATAGCAGCTCACTTGAAAAGCATGAAGGACATGCAAAAGTGCTTGACATTAGTAAGAATGTTCAGCGACTGGTTTTATTTTTTCCAGTAAATATGGAAAAACTAATTAAGTAATAATACATAAAGGTCAGATCATTTCATCACTGCCTGTTCCAAACAGGAGTAATTATATTAAAGAGTGAAACATGGAATGAATGCAGAAATAGGCAGCTTGAGGTTAAATGCCTGGGTCATTCTTACTGGATGTTTTGTTGGGTTATTTTTCATTTGACTGCATGAATAAGTGGTTCTTCAACAAAATTAAGAAGGCGGCAGAAAGGATAAAGCAATAACTTAAATGTTCTTTCCTATGGTCCAGAAAGTAGATATATCTTAATTTTTCAGAAGTTAAACTAACCTGAGACAAGCTTCAGAGTTGATAATGAACTATATTCCAAATTTTCTTTTTAGCCTAACAGGCATAGTTACCTAATTTCAAGGTTTAAATAAACTAGCTATGAACACCTTTCATAGAAAAGATGTAATTCTTTCATCTAATGTTAAACTCACAGTTTCCCACGAGGGCAACTCTCCCGACTCCCTCAGTTGTTTCTAACTACTGCAGGTGGCTTTCTTGCACTCTCCAGTTTTTCTCAAGAGCTGATAAAATCAGTTCTGATCTGTATACTTCATCTTTTAGCACAGATTTTACACCTGATTCCACAGGGCATTCTGACACATCAGTAGTCCAGCCAGTAATAAAACCTGTGCAGAGTTTACATCTCTGAAAACAAGAAAAAAAGCAGTCACACTTCCCACTTTTAAAAAAACATATTCAATTTTTTAAAAAACGTATCCCAAGAATGCAACAAAATAGCACAAGATAACAAAGGACAGAAAATTACTAGTCAGCTGATTTTTTTAAAACATTTTTTGGGTAAGCTGCTGCTTACCTTCTTGTATTTCCTGAACATGGACTCAAACCCCAGAGCAACTGCAAGTCTGAGATAAAATTAACTGCTTTCTAAAAGAGTAAAACAAGTCCATGAAATTAAATTTTAAGTTCTTCCAGGAATCTGAAAGATATTTCTTTTCTTGTGTGTGTGTAGGACATGTCAGGGGCTGAACTAAGAGCTGTGTTTTCATTGTCCCTGACTACATTGCCTTTTTACTTCTGATTCTGGAGAGAATATCAGAATCTTTCAAACTAAGCATTTTTCTTCATAAGGAGATTTGAGGGATACATTTCAAGCATCTGCAAAACTTAGTGATTTTTTTTTTTATTCAGTTTTACTTTGTACTCTGTTGCCTGAAGAGTATTCCTTGACTCCTCTAGACTGCACTAACTCTTCTAACTGCAGACTTGGAGCTGAAGCTGTGCAACCAAGAGAGGGAACAGTCACATCACCAGTTCAGCCTGAGCTGGGAACAGATTCTAGCCTCAGGGAGGAGCAGGAACAGGCTCCAAAGCCAGCACCAGAAAGGCTTGTTCCTGTTCACAGGATGGTAAGTACTCTGGGACAATGGCTGAAACTGTTAAATCAAACCCAGAGATTGCCATTGTTCAGAAGTATCCCCACCTGATATGTTTTGTTTATCTCTGTATTCCAAACACCAGCTGCCGGAAAGAGTTCTCTGGGATGTCTCATCTCCCATCCAAGTATGCAGTATTTTAAAGCATCAGTGAAGCCTGAAGAAAAGATCTGTAAGGACTTCTTGTGGGTGATAGAGTCCAAGATGACTGACAGAAAGATTTTATACTTTCATGGTCTTTGAGACTCCTTTTTTTCTTCTAGAAAAAGAATTATGGATCTCAAGACATGCACTTCATGCTTGTAGAATTCCTCTTTCCTCACATATAATACCTCCTGTAACTCTGGCAGTGCTCCAAAAAGCATATTAAAATGAATTTTTTTTGCACCCTAAAGGCTAAACTACTGCAAATATGTTCGCAAGGAAATATGTCGTAGCAGCCACTGAATGATCTAGCAGAATAACACTAGATAAGTTTGTTACATTCTTTCTTAAATCAAGATTTACATGAGCTGGAGAAGGTAGATTTGATTTCTCGCCTATCAACCTTTACAATGTCCTTTCAAGATTAAAAGGTTGCTTTTTGCCAAAGCAGTGTCACGCTGAGGTTTGCCTCGTCCTCTGCTGGGGCAAATCCTTAATGGTTTGTGTTATGTCATGAACAAAGAAAAGGTAATTTAAAACACACAAATGCAGCTTCTAGAAAGCTGCATTATCACACAGATATCCACCCTACAGCAAGATTGAGTTCTAAGATTTTAAATGCTCACAAGACTGTGTAGTTTCAAAGCAAAGATTAATTAGGTTTGGCAGTCTGAAATCATTAAAGATTGGAATAAATGTTCTCCATTAAAATTCATCAGTCCATTTGGCTGAGATGGAAGAATTTCAGTCATGTCTTTTTTAATTGCCTGTAGAAAGCACTGAAGAGATAGCAAAGCTAAAACTGTTGAAACAGATACATGGTGTCTAAATATTGTTCAGGATCTTAATCATATTAAAAGAGAAATGCAATTAATTCCACAGCATATTTTTAACCTGAAGAGACTCTTAAGTGTAGCTGAAGTAAAGTGAGCAGCAATCAGCTGCAGGTAGATGCATTCGTGCCTGTATATCTCAGGAACTTCTAGGCAGTACTGGTTCCTACAAAGTGCTGAGGACTCTGGTCCCATTTAAGGAGACCCTGTGCTGGTAGTCCCATTGGTTTTAACGAGTGTGCTCATGGATAAAATTTCTCAAACCAGTAAAATTACATGCGTATTAGCTTTACCAGCTCAGCAGCTTGCAGGAGCAGTCCAGCTCTCTGGTTTACATCAGTCTTAAACCTTTGTTTCCTTAAATTTTCTGTGTCATTACTCTTCAGAATGAGAGAATAACCAAGCCTGGAATGAAACCCACACACTCTGTGTCCTTCCATGATGATTTATCCTTTCTTTAACCAATTGTTTTGTAAATTGTTAGCTCAGAATACCAATATGCTGGTCAAGGAGAGAAATGGATGAGGTTCAGAGGCTTCATACATATATTGCATTTCACAGCTTTGTCACTGGCTTCTTATGAAGGAAACAAAACATGGGATTGAAAGCCAGCTGTAAATTCTGGGCTTATTTTATACACTGTGCCAGGATGAACTAAGGGGAAAAAAGCTGCAAAACATCAGTAACATCCTGGAAATCAAATCTGCAATGATAGACTTCACAGCTTGTTAAATGCTCTATGGATTCCTAAACTAATAGGAAGCAAATACAGTGTCATTGTGGTGTCAATTGGAAATGAATCCTGAATACAGATCTTTTCTGTTCCCACTGTCAAGAGAAATGAGTTTGTTTTCAAAAAGCACACTAGTGGTATGAATTCCTGTATTCCAGATAACACATTTTTTTCCTTTTAATTATTCCTAGTAGAAACTCAGAGTAAGCACAAAGCAGATGATAAGGACTAGCATACTGCAGGAAGAATATAATGACAAGCATAACAAAGTAGTAACACTGCCATCATCCTGTCTCTTCTCACCAATCTGACATGGTATATCAGAGAAAGTTGTTTTTTGCAGATATTTTTGCACTGGATCAATTCAATGAGCCAATTTTAAATATGGAGCTAAAAATTCTGCCTCATCTGGTGTGTTTCATCCCAATGGATATTTCATTATGCCAATACTGAAAACATACCATAGCATAGATCTTTTACAGTTCCCTTCCCAGAACCCTATAATCCTAAATACAGTTTATACTGTGCTGCCGTTTAGGGTAGCACCAGGGAAATAACATTGCCAGAGACAAAATAGGGAAATGTGGCCCATGTCCACCCACTCTCCTCTGGGTTTGCTCTCCTCAGCCTCTCACTGGAACAGGGATGCTTTGTAAGTAATACTGCTCTAGCTCCTGGAAGAGGAATGAGCAGGAGATGACACAAACCATATGAGTCAAGACTGTTTTCATGAATAACAGAACTACACTGTCACTGTTCGTCTCTGCGCATTTTGCAGTGTGATGTGGATACAGTGTTGTTACATTGCCCACTATGAAATGCAATGGATTTAAATTTATTTTAGTGGCTTCAAAGTACCTGTAAGCACTCCAGTTAGTCAAAGGACAGACATTAAATAAATACCGTGAATTACTTTTTAAGGGATATTAAGATTAATTCTTCAGCTCACCATTAAGAGTGCAGCACTGACAAAGAGCAGCCAAGCAGCCAGCAGTGTTCTCAGTGTTCAGGTGTTTGCTCTTCAGATCTGCAGAAGCCAGAAGCAATTAAAACGATAGGTCAACTCCTTCTCTGGTATGGTAACACAGAACAGAGGACCACCCAGGAACACTGCTCATTTAATTGTCCAATTTAAAAGCTGGGTTTTTTCCTCAAAAGGAAAGAGAAAATGTAGTACTTTTTAAAAAAGAAATTATTTACGCGTCACTTTTTCTCTTGAGGTAATAATCCTACTTATAACTGCCCTCCTTCCACAACAGGATAGCTATTAAACTACTTTTTTATTGAAAACAAATACTTTTTTAATAAAAAAGATTAAATATTAATTTGCAGATGTTTTGGACATGTATTACTGAGGCAAGCTTATTATACAGGTTCATTGCAGGACCTGATGGTTTCAATGACTTTTGCACAGCTTGTCTTTGGAAATCCAGGCAATGCTGGCACTCCAGATCATAGAGAACAAACGCAGGAGTAGCTGCTGGTGACAACCTGTTGTTGCAGGGAACAGTGACAGCACCTGGCTCTGCCGGAGAGGACGGCTGGCTCTGCAGGGACCCCGCTGATCTCATTCCTGCTCAGCAGGGCCCACCAGGTCAAGCTGCTGTCATGACAGATGGCTGATTCTTCTCACCATATTTAAAACAGGAATACTGTGGTTTAGGTTGTTTGGTTTGTTTTTTGTTTGTTTGTTTGTTGGTTTGTTTTTTTATAGAGCCTATTACAATGCAGGTGGCACGTTTCTGGTTTGCAGTGTTTCCAAGGATGCTTTTTTGTGGGACTAGAAAGAAGCTTGGACTAAAGCAGGCAGATCTACATTCTTTAGTTGCTGGGGTTTTTTTCCTCATCCAAATGATTACAGTGATGGAGAGTTCACCACAATACTGTGGAAAGGGATTAAAAAATACGGAGCTCTGTATTTGAAACATTATGAATCCAATAAACTCATTAGGATGCATAATTTTGCATTTATTAGTCCAAGCAAATGGCATCAGTGTTTCAGTTACAGAAGTGATTGCTGTAACAGGTTACAGCATTCAAGAACTCTGCAGGAGGAAGCTGGACAAACTTTAGGCAATAGTAAATGAGTGCAAATTTGGAACCAATATGGTTTGGCTGAAATACTTAAATTTGCTAATATTTAGCTATGTCCATGTGCTCTTGAGTCAATTTTTATAAAAATTCTGTAGAAGAAAAATAGATATATGCAAAATCTAGATAGGGAAAAAGTTACTCTCACTTGTTAGCTGTTATTCCATTGAATAGAGTACATGGAGTGTTTGAGTGCTCAGCCCACATTGACCTTCGGTTAGGTTCCACTGAAATCAGTGAGGATGCTTCAGTGATGACTCAAACAAATCTTGTTCAGGCTGACTGTACCTTCCTGTACACTACCTGTAATATTCATAAGCTCAAGATAAATGAGCTGTCCTGAATGCACACAGACATCAAGGAAAAACTTTTCAAAATGCTTAGTTTCTATGCTAAAGTTTATGAGATCTCAATAGCAAAACACAAACAAATGAAAATGAGCAAACAAGGAAAACCTAGAGGCCCGTCATCCTCTCAGGAATATATATTCTTTGTCATTTCAGAGTCTTGGCTTATGGACAGCTTGGTTTTCCTTGCAGCTTTTTTACAATTTTCCTGCTGGTTTATTCATCCATCCTAACCTAACATTTAAATGTTGGTGCAAAAAGCTATCAGTCTTTCTGACGGTAATCCAAGATCTCTGAATCCTTAGTCTACATTGAGCCGGCTACAGTGGAAACAAAATGAATTTGAACAACTACCTATGTGTTTTCTTATTATTCACACCTACAACTACATTATCAGAATGACACACAAGATTTAAAAGTCACAAGTGAGAATCTCTTCTATTCTCTGTAGACATGAGTGATCACCTACCTTTGATTTTAGTTTTATATTTGTCTTTAAAGTAAGAAATCAGGATAGGTCTACAAGAGGAGCTTTGAATTTTGTGCTGAAGTTGGAAGAATATGTGGGTGCTAACACTTCTCCTTCCCAGTGATGGTGCTGTCATTGTGGCAGTGGAACAAAGCTGTGAGAGGAGGTCCTGATTCCAAAGGAAAAGGCAGCAGTTCAGCTGGATCAGGACATGCTCAGAAAGTGGTTTTGAGACCAGTGCAAAAGCCTTAGATTTTGCTCTATGTTCAGCAGGAGATCAGAGCCTATAGTGATTATATACTTTTGCTTTACAGAAGAAAAGACAATAGTCTCGGCAGTGAGGTTCTGGGTAGAACCATAGGGTCAAATTCTGTTCCTTACATGGATCTGGGGATTTTTTTGCATGACTCTGGACACACAGCAACTCCTCTGGCCCTCAGAGTTCATCCTTTTAGTATTCCTATTATTCCCTGTGAGGACAGGGACATTATGAGAATTAAATGCATCGTGTGAGTGTTCATTTGGACAGTGGGCTAGTTTCTGCACACTCAGATGGAAAGAGAAGGCATACAGCCTGCAGCTAAAAAAGAATATATCCCCTGTGACCAGTTATTTCAACACAGCATTGTGGCTTATGACCCAGCTGGTCTGTTCCTAAATCTCTACAACAGTATTCCTGCAGTACTGACAGGAATTTATTTCTTACTTACCTAGTGAGAAATCCCAAGGCAACACAAGATGTTGCATGGTAATTACAGTTTCCTCAGTGGGATCACTGAATGACATATTGTGATATATCAAGAGGCAACTGTGAATTTAACTTGAGTCAGCACAGTAGACTTTACCCAGTACAGTAGGTTTCCAGATGAACATAGTGTGAATGTAAGAATAAAGGCAAGTTTCTGAAACCCTCGCAGCATCACGCATCCTCTGCCAGCGTTAGCTTTTAAAACACACACAGTTCTGGACTGGCTTGGGAAAACTTTGTGTATTCATTATTTATTTAGCTTACGTATTCACTTTAATATTTAACAACATGTTGTTTGCAGAATGGATTCACAGGAGAAGACAGTAATGATACTAATTTGTCAGAAGAATCAGGCATGTCAAAATACAAAACTTACTTTTTCTATTTACTCTTTGATGCCACTAAATGCCTATTTCTTGTAGCAGAACAGGTGAGCAACATGCATGACTATTCTGTAAATAGGCTATTTAATCTCATTAAATTTCAGCCTATGATTTGCTAGGTTTTTGGAACATGACAAAAGCATGCAACAACAGATGCTGATCATTAAAGAGGTGGGCAGATTTTCATATGTATCCTTCTTTGGTCATACTGTCTTTTGCAAGAAATCACAAGGGTAGTGGTTGGGGAAGAATCAGCGATAGAGACTGACACAAATTCTGGGTTTTGTCTCACATATTTAGCAGGGCAGTTAGCAAGGGCAGAAGATCCCTTCTGTGGAAAAGATTTTTTTCTTTACATAGTTGTTGAAGAGTTTTAGTAAAACCTAACAAACCATAGCCTTCATTCAAAGTTTGCAGCTTGTAAGAGGAAAAAAGTCTTCCCAGACCTGCCATTCTCATTCCTAGAACAGGCACTTAGTTCACAGGTTCACTGTCGGTGCCATGCCCAGTGTGATCTTTAAAAAAAAGAAATTGTCCGTCTCCCCAAAGATACTCAACACCTTGCAAAGTGGTGCCATAAATAGCTGTTAAACAACACTGTGCTAAGGGAAGAACAGTAAGTGATTTACAGTCAAATCCTCTGTGAAAACAGCTAGGAGTAAACAGGTTCAAGATGCTTTTTCTTGAGTGATCAAGATACTTTCCTGGTGTAAATTGTTTCACATTACGTTCCCAGGTACTCCAGCTGAAGCAAGTTTTGAACTAACATCTTCGAGATAATGCTGGAGATAAAATGCTTTGACCATTCAGCCTGGGCTGTGAAACAAACAAATTCCCAGAGGGGCAGTATATTTTCTACAGTGTGACTTCTAGTAGATAGGCAACTTCTGTATTGCTTTCCATATCAGTGCCACAAATGAATTTTCATGCAAGGCTGAGTGAAAATATGTTATGAGAAGATAAGTAAATTCACATTTTCTAATGTCAGCAATCCAACTCGTTTTCTCAGGGTTGCGTTTTCTATTGAATATGCAGCAGTAGACAATCACCAAATTTTTTTTTTTTTTTTTCAGATTCAGTATCTTCTGACACACAAGATATGCATGATGGGGCAGCAAGCTGGGGGCTCACTGGGTGTCTGATTCATTGTCACAGAGGTGGGCGGAGCAAACACCTGCATGGCAGGTGAGAAGGGGGACATCTGGCAGACAGTAGGAAGATACCCAGCTGGAGTTCAGTTATGGACTTGTGAAATTGGCCTGCACTTTGAGATTTCACTTTGGATGGAATTCAATAGTTTTTATCTAGTTCCAGGGAGAAAATTCTGACATGTTAATAGGTCACTGGAAGCAAGGAAAGCAAATGGTGAGTGAGTCTTCAGCCCAGACAGCAAGGCACAGCTTAGACCCAGATCAACAACAGCACTTAAAAAAACCAGAAAAATAGCAGTCTTCTCTCCCAACGTGTTTCATAGTTTAGAGAAACATTACCTCCCACCCTCACAAAACTAGATTATAAGCAATCAAGCAATAATATGTTTCTCACCTTGGCAGTGGGATGATATAATGCATCGATAGCAGACATGGGCAATTTCTCAGTTTCTTTGTAGTCAGACAGTCTTATTGACAATTGCATTCATGGAGTCAAATGATAAAAGCATATCAGAGGATCAGTGAAATGTATTTCAGAAATGATCAACAGAAAACATAAGTAAATAATACGATAATAGCGTACCTAGAGCATGCCAGAAGGGAATACAAATGCCAGACAGCGTGTTGTATACAGTGTCTCATCATACAATTTAATTTTAAAAAACAAACTACATTTTTGCTTAAAGTGAAAGATGGTTTCTGAGCAAAGGAATCTCTCAGAAGATGCAACATTAAAAACTAAATACAAAACAATTGCTTTTTCATCCATCTCTGTTAACAGATTAAACCTCTATTATCTGGACATCCATAAGCACAATATAATCTCAAGAGGAATACAAAATGTAGGATCAACTTCTGTTAAAAAAAATAATTCTAACTTAAGTTAGTTTTCTTTCCTCACTTCAAGTTGGTTTTACTTTATGAAATGTTCTGCTGTCTATGTTTAGCTGAATAGGAAAGGATGGCCAAGAAATTTCCCTTCGAAAGAGCACTCGCTGCACTCTGCTGTCCCATGGCTCCCATCTCTCGCCCCCATCCCTTGCTGTATCAGTGAATGATGATAAGCTGGAGACAATGTTTCCAAAACTAGTGCTGAGGTGTTCAGCCAAGGTAGCTGCATATCTGGGAGTTTGAGCAGGAGTTTTTTGGCAGAAGTATGGTGGGGCAAACACCATCCTGAAAAATGCTTTGCAAATTCATTTATTGATTTATTTATTTACTGTTTAGCATTAACATAAAGGTCAACAAAGGGCTAAGCTTATACTAGGGACTTGGTGTTATAGCATAGGAGAATGGAATAGGATGGGATAATCTAAAGCAGGAGTGTCAAATTCATTTTCACTGGGGGCCACATCAGCCTTGTGGTTGCCTTCAAAAGGCCAAATGTGATTTTAGGACTGTATAAACGTAACTACTCCTACCACTTTAACTCTCTGTTGCTAAGTAGTATGGTAAAAACAAATTTCACGTAAATCTTCCCAAAGATGAAAATCAACCGTGTAGTGCTCCACCATGATTGTGAACAGAAGATACTAACTTTGGAACTGAAACAAATTCACAACTCTACTCTAGATCCTTCTTGCTCCAGAAAATGTACTGTAAATGGATGGTGCCAACTTCTCCTTGTTTTGTAAACCAGACAGTACCTACAACTGAGCATGATATTAAGTAGAGTGTTATGAAATTTACTCCTTCCTTCCCTACAGTTTCTACATACAGATACAAGATTTTAAAAATATAAGTGTGACTGTAATCAAAATACTATGATTCAGTTTCACTTTGCACTGATCCATGGCAAAAAAGCAAGGGATTCCCACTGTGGACTAAATAGTAAATGAAAATGTAGAACAGAAATTCAAGTTTTATGCTGCAGGTTTTATAAACCCCTTTTCTGTACCTCTGGCAGCCATTGTTTCTTTAGCATGGCATCCCATGTCTTGACATGGATGCTACTGGTTCTCTTGTAGGATCCCATGATACCTTCTTCACTTGGCATTTCCTGCTGACAAATCGTCATTATATGAAAATCTGCTGGAAAAAAACACTCCAAAACCCATAAATATATCCCTTGTCTCCCACAACAGCTATTTACAACTGTACAGTCGATCAGTAGCAGGAGTACTGTGAATGTATTACACAGAACTCCCCAAGCAACCCAACCTTTGAAAAACAAGTCTTTGTTAAAAAAAAAAAAAAGATAGATAGATAGATAGATAGATAGATAGATAGATAGATATATGTCACTCCCAAAAGAGGTAAGAATGGCTGGCCACAGTTACTTATATGTTTGTTTAAACAAAATTATGAGTCAGGCAGAGAAGCATAACGTAAGAATAAGAAACTTCAGGGGACAGCAGTCAGGGACATCATATGTGAGGCTGTTAGGGATCTTATAGAAGTCAGTATTGGTCTTCCCTGAACCAGGATTAGAAAGGAAAGCTGCTTTCTGGCTAAGATTCTAGATAACCCAATTCAATTCCTAACTCAGCTGTAGAGTGGCAGTTATATTTTATCTAGCAATATTATTTCCTTTTGCTGAAGATATAAGCTTTCCAACATAGCTGGTTATGACAACATCCAACAGAGTTATTGCTACAATACTGGATTATTAATTCACTATGATATTTTATTATATCTCTGATTTCATTTTTTAAAGTAGAGTTATCCAAATTAATTTCACAGCATAAGAGGTAAAGTCACAAAGAATGATTTCTTTCTCCGTATAATGTATTTCTGCCTCTGTGTATTTTTATGTTTTGTTAGGTGACTATGATTTGCTTCCAACATTTTTCGATCATGGAGGAGTTTCTTTGCTCATAATTTAAGTGACTGATCACTTGAGAATTCATTTTTGCTCAAATGGTTGGGAAAAAAAACCCAACTGTTTAAGAGAATTACTTTATGAAATACTTATAAAGATGCATTTTTCCATACAAATTTTCTAATGTCCTGTTGATTATAAGCCTAACAGGCTTAAATTAACAATATTTACTGGACTTATACACATTAGCAAAAAATTGTGTATTTTTTATGGAGCCTCCAAGTCTCTGAATGTTTCTTCTTTTCCACAAGTTTCTGGAATCTGTAAACTGATTACAAAACAGCAAGAAAAAAAGTAGGGTTTTTTGTTTCTACTGAGTGAGTTTGGCACATTTGTCAAGCTAGCAATATAATTTTCTTCTCTGGGGGACTGCAGATACGCAACTGGTTTTTACTTTGTTTTGCATTAACCATCCATTCTGGAATGAAAACAACTGAAACCAATAACAAAGGCAAAATCCTTCCTGATTTAAACCAAGGGAAGGCTGGCCAATGTGGACTGAGAAGGGAAGGATCTGTTGATACAGCACTTAGTCACAGTGTTGTCTTGCATTTACTTTTAGTAGATCATTTCTTCTAGCAAGGTCTCCTTGTGCAGACTATTTGATTGCTTCAGAATATCAGAAAGTACAGAAGACAGTATAATGATGAAAACTGATGGAAAGGGGGTGGATGAGATTCAGAATTGCTTATCATTTGTGTAATTTTGGTCATTTCAGAAACACTAGGCTTTCCTATCTCTACATTGCTGTACATTTTTTTTTTCCTTTCCCTTTTGCATTCTTCTTGGTCAAACAGTGAAGAAAGGTTCTTCCACTACTTTTGCTCAGCTTACAAAAACTGCTGGTTCCCCATTACAGTGGTATTTGAAAGTTTGTTGTAAAACAGAAACAGAAGGAATGTTCAACTCTTCAGTAGTCCTCTAAATGCATAAATACTGCTGTAACTTCAGTTCTTCAGGGGCATTCCTTTAGTGGCATCCATCAAGGTGAAGTATTAGACAAACAAGCCTACATAGCAAGGAAAATGGGATGCCTACGGGATCCATGTTGTTAAGATTACATGGAGAGATTCAACTTTCCGTAAAAAAGCCTGTTTTTTCACCACTGTGTTGAAGGAGACAACTGTCAGGTTCTGCACACACATCATGGTCTCAGGCCTGTTTGCCCATGACTGGTGGTTCTTCTTTGCTGTGCAGGATTTCATCTGTCAGGAATAATTCCAGAGTGCAGCAATTGGGTTAAACATTGGCTTTGTGTTCAAACCTGAAGAAACTGCTAGCTGTACATAAACCTGCCACTGGGGAAGGAGCACAGACCATACTTTTCAATATCTATTCAGATCTTATAATAACCTGTAATGCACATACGTCAATTATTCTGGCAAGTGACACTTAGGTTCTGTTTCACATTAGAACCATCAGCATCTTTCTGTGCCTTTGATAGCCAAAGATATGATTATTGAAAGATGGCAACAGCCCTCTTCAACAATTGAACTCATTTGTTAAAAGGTGACAAGGAGTGTTTGCTCAGTGTCTTACCAGCATCTCTTTGGGGGCAAGTAGAAGGAGCTGCTCTCTAAGTATGGCTTTTTAAAAATCATCAAAAATTAGCACAAATAGATGAAGAATCAGAGCACACTTTTCTCAACCAGTTTAGCATCTTTGATTCTCTTCATATTCACCTCTGTGACTCAAGTAGTGTTTGAACTGTAACCCAGACAGAGGGTAGGAACATCAAAGACCAGTCCACAAACAGAAGGAACCGTAATCCCATTCCCAGTCCCATTCCAGTGGTAACAACCTCAGCAGGATTTAGTTCTTCCACATAAATCAACAATAACTCCACTTATGCCAGGGGGTTATACCAACAACAGAGAAACTGGTATCAGGCTTAAGAACTGTGGTGACAAAATACTGGCTTCTGTAGCATTTCAAGAGCTCATGTAATGCTGATGCTATTGTGATGATGCTACTTTTATCGATACAGCTGTTAGACACTTGAGAAGCTTGGGACAGTTTTTCTTCTACTGAAAAGGCTTCTAAAGAAGCTGGAGAATAGGACCAGTACTTTAATATTTCTAGCAAAGTTAAGATGGTGTGACTTCCTGTATTTGTGTAATGACAAGCTATAGTCTATCTGCCTAAACTAACCCATGATTTCAGGTAAATTTTCTAAAGCTTGAAAATATACCATGTTAGAAAGATTTTACTAAGTCACATTAACCAATCAGCTGCATCTTTGAAAACCCAGTAAAAGCTTTAAACAAAAATTTTATTCCTCTCTGACTGAAAAAAATCATACTGCCTTGAATAAAGAGGAAAGAGGCAAAAAAGGAAGTGATTACAGTCTGAGAATTTATACTTCAAGTTTTAGTTGGATGTGTTGTAAACTCCCCAGATTCATTATGTTCACACTGCCAAGAATTACTCTAATGTAATAGATGAGAATTGCTCTAATGTATTACCATTGGTTGCCAACAGTAATTCTATTAATTCAAAGAGCTAATGACATTTACTAGTATTGCCATGCTGTTTTATTGCATCTTTGAAAATAGATGGGAATACTCAGTGGTGTGTCATTCTAAACAGACTAAATTTAGAGCCTTATTCTCCACTCTTCCACTCATATTTTATGAGACCAAATCTGAATAGCAGTGGTGGGATTCAGCAGGTAAATGGCACCTGCACTCCTGAATTACATACTGTACACCGTACATGCATGAGGTGTCCAAGACAATAGCTCATCCTGTGATGAGGTGTAAGCTAATCATCAAGCTAATACCCTTACGGGCTTGTATTTTCACATTATGCAGGATAACACAGATACTGGTTTGAATATGGAAGCCAGATCATTCAACACAATGCTCAAAACAAGTAGTCCAGACTCAGCAGGGCTGATTAATTTGTACCTGGTATCCACAAAAAACAGCTGCACCATATCTATCTTAGAACAGACATGGGTCAGAAGTGGTTTAGGTTGCCTGAATCAAGACGTGCAGCAAGACACACACAAACCAAATTAAAGCGTGAGGTCAGCTCACCAAACAGAGATCATCCTAACCTAGCCAGGCAGAAGTCATCTTCCTAACTCTGAATGCCTGGGGTGTAGGCATCCAAGCTAGACATTTTTCACAGAAGAGGAAGGCTCAATACTGTTTCCCTTTCACTGGGCTGCCTACAGTTTTGAGCAGTCATGCAAGAGATAATAGCCCTGTTCTAGAGTAACCAACTTCATGTCTCCTTGAGGAGAGTTCTGAACAAAGTTACCTGGTGTGGGGCTAGGTTGCTCCTGTAGAAGCTGTTGCATGTTTTTGAGTAAGAAAACATGACAGGAAATGTATCTGAGGTCCAGCTCTACCCTGACAAATGCCTAATATTAAATACACTCTACTTTCAGACAAAAATGTTTGCCTATGCAGCTCTAGTAGGAATCACACGCAGACAAGCTTTGTTTTTCATCTGACAAATTTCTTAATACAAAGTCCCTTTTTCTAAAATGAAAGTGCTAAAATCTATCAGCAATACAGCAATAGCCACAAGGATTGTAAACAGGAATGTGTCTGGTGATAACTAATTTGTTACTTTTCCCCAGTCTAGTAGCAGATTCATCATTAAAATACACAGCATCTATCATTTTAGCTAAAATACACACTCGGTAGCTCTGCATGAGCCGGCTGTACTGGGAGTTACAGGCTGGAGCACATGTAGCATCCTGTTCCCTTGTGGCTGCCTTGTGCTATAAAAGGGTTGAAAGCAGGAAATCAGTAGGTCCCACCAGGTCAGGATTCCTTAGAGACTTTATCACCAGATGATTCCCAAGTGCTGGTGCAATGTACAGGAGCACAGCAGTTATTCCTTACTGACTTGCAGTTCCCAGGCAGTACAGGTTAAAACAGAATTTTGAAGGCTGCAGTCAGCAATGGTGAACGCACAAGCAAAACAAGCGGCTACCTAAACTAAGTGGGTGTTAGACACAGCATGTTTGTAGGGGTAAGCACAGGAGGGAAGTCCTGTAGGTCTCACTGCAGTGACCACAGCTCCATTGCAGGTTCAGGCTATCTCCTCAGAGCAGCTCATTCCAGTGCCCTCTCCCCTCGCCCACCTTATTGCAGGTGCCTCTTGCCAGGCACCCCTGACCCCACGCTCTGCTGGCCAGTGCTGATGCTGAAGGGAAGGGCTGCACAGGTAAAGCTGCTCTAGTGGGCAGCAGGGTGGGAGGGAGAAGCAGCTGGCCACATTCTCCTCATCTACCCTCACACAACAGGGCAAGGGCTGGGCACACAAACTCAGGATCAGCAGGAAAAGCAGCAGCTTTAGATGTAACTGAATACACAAGCAGACACAAGCACCAGGACAGGGAGCTCATTCAGTGTTTGCTCCCAGCCCACGTAGGTAGATGGTGCTTGACAAAGCCACTCACTGTCTTGTGGCTGCAAAACTAAATTCTGTCAAAATGAGTAAGTTATTTTATCTTCCTCCTCAAGGCAGTAATATTTGTGTTTGTACTAATAAAAGACCTGAAACCAACACAATATGTAGGCAGATGCAAAACAGCTCATGATGCATCTTCCATGTATTTTTCATAGCAGAAGTCTACAGATCTTGACGCTGCATGCTTTGCCACAAGGAGAGTCTGTTTGCTATCATTGAACATGTCCTTCTTAATGAGATGTGACTTCCCTGTGCTGAATCTGTAAGGAACAAGGAGCAATTACATATTAACTGTGCTTAAATTTTGTTACAACCTGCCCTCTAACTCCACAAGTCTTCTCACTCACTGTTTTTGGCTGATGTAAGGGTTATCCCTGATGGAACAAGAAGCTTGTGCAAATACTCTAAAACCCATCCTAGAATAATCACTTCAGTCTCTCAAAGAAAATGTTGTAAAAAAACCAAGAGCCTGAACTGATCCCGCCATCTGCAGTCCCAGGAAAGCAGCATCTCCCTGTAAGGCTAGGCTTAGCTTCAAAAAGAGAATTTGCTGCAGCTATTGATGGTTTAAAACTAGCTTTATTTTTTACATAAGCTCTTTTTCATTTTTCTGCTACCTGACAAAACCTTTTCAGAGTATCAAGGGGAAATTATGAATGCCCAGGATGTATAAACTGAACTACTCACCTGCTGTGAGCCTTGGTTTTGTTCTACCAAGGTGGCAATTTTCAGGTCAAAGCCCAGGTGTTAGGAACCAGGTCCAACCCAGTCATCTAAGCTCATTTGTACTGTCATCAGAGAGAGACGTGCCTGCCCGGCAGGCTGTCGATCAATTCATACCCATTCTTAAGATGTGCAAGATGTGTGTCAAAGACAGTTGTGATTAAAAGTTCTTTTAGTGTGTCATGACAGTTCACATATAATAAGAAATGGTTTAGTAAAGAGGAGGAGGATTTACATGAGATCGTGAGCAAGGGAAAGAAAATTAAATCAAGAATTAACAATTAAAAGTTTCAACGAGCCAGGATGTCAAGGTTTAATTGCAAGGCGACAATAAACCATGGCAGATGCTCTCTGTTAATCTCCCCTCCACTCTCTCCTTAGATAGGAAAAAGTGATAAGAAGGATAAGGAAGAGAGTCTTCAAGTTGGAAAGGCTTTAAAGGCTTTACTAATGCTACTAATAAACAGAGAAATTATACAAAATATACAAAACCAATCTTGAATATCCTGGGGTAGCAGCTTTGCCCAATGTGGAGTTGGCATCACTCCAGCAGCTGCAGGGCAGGGACCCAGAAGTCCTGGGTGAGACTTCACAGGAAACCAGAACTGGATTCAGGGATGCAGGATCTCAGGCCTTGGATTGCAGGGATGACAGGCAGGGTCCTCTACAGATGGTGGCCATGGTCAAAGAGAGCGAGACCCTTGTGATCTTCCTCTTTTATAGGGTGTATGACATGGATGGGATGGAATCCTCAGTTGATCAGTTTTAGTCACCTGTTCTGTCCACCCCTCCTTGCAAATATGCCCCTCTCACAATGGAATGTCTGGAATTTTATCAGAATTCTTGGTTGTTATAGCAACAAATCTAAACATGAGCTGCTTCTGCATTCCATTGGTACTCTTATCAGTCCGGATCAAACAGCATCTCAAAAACATGCAGTTACTTAGTAGGTACTTAGAAGAACTTAGCTGAAAGGAAAATTCACTAAAAGAGAACTGGTCTTGTTTTTAACAAAGCTAGGACACATTGCCACCCCTGGGGCAGTCAATTCACGTGTACTGGATACCCCTCCAGGTAAAGGCGAACTGTGACCTGCATTCAGGCCATCGAATCCACACAGTCCAATAAACACAGTTGTCATCCCTCTCTTCCACCTGGCTAGAGGCAGGGCATCTCTAATTGGTGTTTTGCACCGTCTCTTTACTTGACTCTGGTAGGGAGACACAAGAATTCCTCCTACTCTGTCTGGAAAGCCTCCCACTGGAAACTGGAACAGCTTTTCTCTTGGGAGTTTTTACTTTTAACTCACATAATAATTCCTGTAGGTCAGCAGTGGGTTTTCCGTGCCAATTGCTCATCTCTTCCCCAGGGTCATGCAGGAAAAACCATAATTCACCTCATGATGTATTCCGTTTCTCTCGAGTTGGTGCTGCAGAAGGGCATTTTCTCTTAATAGCTGTGGCTCGGGCCCATGCAGGTGACGAGTAGGATCTATCCCCCTTCTTGGATACTTTGTCACACAGTTTCTCCACAGCTGAGACACAGGCTTGTAGGAGAGAAGAAAGAGTGTCTTCATACTACTGCATCATGTTTGCTGTTTCACCTGCAGTTGATCAATCATCTTTTGAAGCCACGAGTAATCCTAAAGCATGGGCATAAGATGGTGGTGTATTCTGCACAAACTTCCGCAGTATACCTCAGGTACATGGCACTTCATCAAGATCTATAATTGTCTGCGGGTCACTGTAAATTATCTCCCGCACAGCCAGTTCTCTCAGATACCGAATACCTTTCTCCATGGTGATTGATTTGGTTCGGCGGCAAATGATACCATCTTTCTAAGGATACCTGATTTTTACCGCTAACAAGATTCTCCTCCAGAGGCTTTGATTTTGTTTCTTCTTTGCAGTTGCCTTATCAATGCCACCATCTCTGGTCAGGGATCCCAACTGACTGGCTTCATTGCCATCTAATTCCAAACTATTGGCTTCACTGTCCCAGCATCGAATGAGCCAAGTGACAATTGGCTCACCTTCACAATGGCTAAAATCTTGTTTCACAGTCCTTCAAAGATAAGGAGCAGTCTATTATCTCTTCCTTTACTGGTTGCTTTACTTTAGAAGGACCCTCTTCTTCCTCCTCTGACTCTTCTTCATCTTCCTTTTCATCTTGTTTTATTCCAGAAATAACCTCTCTCTGCTCTTAATCTTCATCTTCCTTCACAATGGATTCCAATTGTGTTTTCTTTTGCCCCCTCCTTGAAGTGGCAGCTAATACTGCTGAAGTCTGAATGGCCACATGTTGCAGAGGTTTGAGTGGATGCAGTAACTGACATTGCAGTTGGCACAGCTGCAGTGACAGTTGTTGAAGTTGTAGTGGCTGCAGTATCTGTAGTCAGTGTGGGTGTGGCTGTGGAGCTTGTTGAGGGGGGAGTGCAGTAGCTGTTGTATTTGTTGTCAGAATTGACGTGGCTGCAGAATCTGTCACGAGAATCCAAGTGGCTGAAGTGCCTGTAGCCTTAGAAGTACTGCTGTAAGAGCATAGGTAGCATAAATAGGGGGAAATCTGTGAATGACCTTCAGGGATTTTTTTAATCTGTACTGATGCTAGTGATATGAAATGCTTGCACCATCCACATAAAAGCCAATGAAATAATCCTGATTAGTGTTACTACAATGAGCACAGAAGAATTGTGACCAGATAATTTTCAGTAGACATCAATCCATTAGAGCATCGTGGAGCCTACTTAGGATTTCAGTGAACAGTATTTTCTGAAAGATACATATAGGGAAAAAGAGGAGGACAGAACATTTTGTAAACACCGCACCTAAACTCCCCCAGCCATAATCCCATTTTAAATGTTGCCATTTGTTACTAGCATCTTTATAACCTGTGTCTCCTATTTACATCCATCACTCACACCCCTTCTTACAGCCCGGGCCTTGGGGACCATGCCTGCGGTGGGAAGTGGTGTCTCATGCCACAGCCTCACATCACCATCTCTGCATCCAGGGGACAAACAGGAGCACAGCGTGGCTTCTCCCTGTCTGTGCACTTGATTTCTCAATCATGGAAACAGAGTCAAGGGCAGATAGAACAAATCTGGCATTTCAAATGTTGTCATGCTTAATTTGTAGTCTTTGTATGATTAAGTCATATAGGAACTAGGTCTTAGAGGCACCTGGAGTCATCAGCCTTGCACAGCTGAGTTAAAAAAAATAAAGGTACTGTTTTTCTGCACCTTTCAAATTAAAATTACTTTCAGCTGAAGAAAACTTTCATCAGTCAAGGCTTATGGTGCTGAAAATTGAAGGAATGGTGGCAGCTGAGAGACCCATCAAAACAGCAATTATAAAAGGCAGAAACTATACAACTTTCTGTTAAAAAAAAAAAAAGAAGTGCTTATGTCAAGCAAATGCAAAAATGAAAGGACTTCATTAATGAAGTTATGCTTGATAGGAAAAAGTGCTGCACCTTAGTGCTCTCTATACTTAAGTGACAGCACTTCTTTTTTGTTGAAAAAGTTTCAAAATGGGGAGGTATGTCCATTTCTGCTTGAAAAAGCCCAGTTCCCCAAGTGCAGTTGCTATCTGGACTGAAGAGACTGTGTGCATAAATGTTATCACAAGGGGTTTCTTTAAAACAGTTTGATCAATGAATGGAGTTGCTAGAGAGTGAACAATAGTAGAAGTTACATGCAAGAAACCTACCATTTGCAGTGAGCTTGTTTTCTTCAATGTTATCGAGTACTTCATCATGGATTTTACTAAGGCTAATATTATTTCAAGAATCTTCTTTAAACCTGTACCTCTGACAGGTCTTGCTGCTTTTCCTGTCAAGATCATCTGGTTGCTCAATGACTAGTGGTTCTGAAACACTTTTAAAAATTTTTGGTCTCTTCCAGGTTAGTTCACTGGGCCAAAAGAAGTGTTTCTAATTAATTAATCCTCTACTGTGTATGAGAGCAGCTTTCCTACGATGGTAATGTGCTGCGATCTAATCCTCAGCTAGCGCTCATTTCCCTTTGCCCAGCAACTAACTGGTGAGCAAAATTGTTTTGTCTTGGCTCCGGCATCTATCTTCATGTGGAGCAATGACAGCTTATATATGATACACTAAACAAAATCAGATGGTAAACTAGGAGTAATGAACTCAAAACAAGTGGGTTCAATATTTAAAGGCTTCACCTGGTAAGCAATGGCTGCATCCCCCTCCCCTGGCTCCTAATACACTTCCCTTCTCTTCCACTGCTGCTACCACCCCTCTGTCTTCTTTTTCAACAATGCCCTGGGGTTTTTTTTTTCTGTGATGTCCCATCCTACAGGTGATTTGGCAGTTTGCCTCATTTGTACACTGGCTGGCTGGCCAACATGCTGAGCAGCAGCACAGTGTGCATCTTAACCAGCTGGCCGCTTTCATATGCCATTTATTGTGTGTAACATAGCATAACAGATAAGATTTATTAAATGTTTAACTGGAAATCAGATATTAATCAATTAATCAAGCTCTGCTGTTTAAAGCCATTTCAAGAATGAGTGCTCTACTCACACTTCTTGCCAAGTACTTGACCTGAATCATTCTGGTCATTAAGCTGATCTGCTCTCTTAGGCCCGCTGAGCAGGTGAAGGGCAGGGGAGAAAGTACCTGGGAGGGACCACAGCCACCTTTACATAGAGGAAAAACCCATGTGCAAGGCATTAATCAAACAGTAGGTGGAAGTTCTGACTCAAAGGAGTGTATAATCTAAATCACAAAACTTAATATTTGGGTAAAGCAAACAAGTGAGCTGAAAGAAAATTATTTAGGAATCTGGCTTGTATTAGAGAACAAATTTTGTTCTGTCCAGTTACAGTTGGCCTGGTTACATGATTTATAACAAGTGGTCCTGATGACAACTTACCACCTGCCATGGCAGACTGAACTACTAACAGTATGTCATGGCAAAAGGGACTGCAGGAATTGTCCCTAGGAAATTTTCCACAGAAGAGGTAACAAGAGAGCATAAAGGTAGTTTTGGTGGTGGGGGAGTAACCTCAAAAACAAGACTTCAGCTGAGGGTGGCCCCATGGCTGTGAAAACACAGGCTGATTTGTATCATGGAGAACACTGTGTACTTAGGACACTTCCTTTAGGTGTGATTTTAGGCTTGTAATACTGGGATATTAGGAACTGGCATGAATTTGGGTAATTGTAAAATAAAAGAAATGTACTCCAAAAATATGTTACCTTTCTCTCTGCCTCTTGCTGAGTACTATCCTGATAATGGGGTAATGCTGTTATACATATTGGCACAATCCCAGAGGAGCCTAAAAGGTCACACAGTCCATTGCTTTGGTTGCTCCAAGGCAGTTTTAGCGGTGGTAAAGTACGTGTACCACAAATTTGGCTAATATGTTCTCAGAAACTGCCAGTAACTGATTCTCTGTAACATCCTGAAACAACTAATGCAAAATGTATCCTCAGTATTAGAAAGTTTCCACCTTACTAGGTGCAGTCTACCTTGCTGCATTTTAAGGCCATCATGTCTTGATTTAGCCACTGAAGTCAGCAGCAGCCTTTCATGTATATGAAGACTTGATATTGCATTCCCTATCTTTCTCCTCTATACTGTTAAACACAAGACATTGCAGGTTCTCTTTCTGTTTACACATCCCACTACAGCATACGCCTTTTTTCTTTCTGCAGCAGCTTGGCATTAGCCCATTCATTTTTTGAGCCACAATAAATGCCTTGCATCCTTTTGTGCAGAGCTGTTATCTATTCCTTGTTCTGTATTTGCACATTCCGTATTCCTATTAGGTCTACGCAGGAATTTGATTTCATCCTTAAATGAATGGCATCCCACCTTTTCGGACTATTTCTCCACCTTCTCGACACAAAGGCAAGACAGCTAAAGGAAGGAGACAGCAAAAATCCCTTTTCTTGAAGAAGAGTGAGATACATTCAACATTGCATTGTTAGGGTACTTACTCACCAATTTTCTACTCTAATAAAACAGAAATACCCATACTCAAAGCCTATATACTCTCAATAATCCCACTAGTTAAACGGAGAGGAAAAAAAGTATAACTCATTACAATAGGTTTGAAAATGCTTTTACTGGTTTCTGTAGTGTAGGCTGTTTGAAACATGGGCTAAAGTCTGTGTGGAACTGAGAAAGGCATCCCCTAATAACTGCCCAGGTTGTGTGTTTTGGGAAGGAGAAATAATAGTTGTTTCCCATCACTTGGAATCAAGAACATTCATTCATATTCAGTACATAAACTGTTGGTTTGTTTGGAGCTTCTCCAGTCAATGGGCAGCTGGAAAAATGCATTAATAATATATTCCCTGTCCTAATAGTCATCGCTGCTTCTATTACATGCAGCAATCTGAACAAAATAAGGTAATTTCTGATCACAAAAACTGTTTAAGGTAGAATTCACCACTGTTGCAACAGTCTAATACCTTAGCCTTTCCATACAACATTCTTATAGAAAGTAACAATCTCCAGTGATGTTTTTCTCCCACAGAAAGAATGCTGGGAACCCACAAAAAGCCAGAATGTCACCTCAACCTTCTCAGTGTCTCTGATACTTAGTTTACAAGTCCCGTTAAGATCAAGTAACTTAAAGTAACCATGAAGAAGTCACAGGACAGAATATATTACTACTACATTTGGTCACTTTAAAACATGAAATTCTTTTTTTTTAATGGTATCTTCTTTTGGGATGTGATGTCTGCCAGCTTCTAGGAACTGTAGAGAAAACTTAGTTTGTTGATCTACTTGTGCTATACCAGAATCCAAGAGAAAGTGTCCAGCTCATAACACATCAAACTGAAGGCAAGTACTTATTGAAGCAAGAGATGCAGTACTCCATCTGCTTACAACAGAATAAACAGAAAGCAATTCAAATGCTGATGCAGGAATCAGCACAGAATCAGCACAGTATTTTTTCCATGTAATATTTAGAATGTGTCGAACTCTTTTTTTACAGTACTCCGGAATAGACATTAAAATACTGCGAGGAGTAAAACATACAATGAAGACTGGAATTTCCAAACTCCAACTCCAAATGCCATTGGAAAAAATGGTGAACTTGCATTATCTCAAAATAGATGTTATTAGTAGGCAAAGATTAGGAAGAAAAATTAAGGCCTTAAATCAGTCTTGCATCCAAAATCTCTATCCAGAATCAAATCCTCTGCATATGAGAACTGTATAGAAGTGTAGGAAGGCAGCACTCATCCAAAAATGAGAGCATCTCTACTTATTAATTTCATATTTTAATACTGAGCTAGAGTAAGTGTTCTTCATCTGAAAGAGGCAAAGTTACCACTCATGATCACCTCTTGCAACAAAAGATGGAGAGCAGTTTATAGACACTGGAGTCAACACAGTCTGTTGTCCATTGTTTCTCAATCTATACAAGAAAGAAGCAGGGAAGGTGATTTAACAGCTCCCACAGATGCTGCCCCATCTCTGAATCCAAACAGGTTAATAACAGGTTGGTAATACAAAGAATGAATCCACAGCCCTTACCTTGCTGTGCAAGCAGGTAGGACAAGAACAATCTGAGCTGTACTGATTCAATACATGCCAAGGCTACTACTGCTCAGAAGATATATTTTGCAGTACTATCCAGTGCAAAATTTATAAAGACCAACTGTGGCGTGTATGTGACATCCATGACAGGATGGATTTACGAAAGACAGCTCTGAGAAGTTGCTAGGTAACAGTGTCTTGTCCTCACAACTGCCTAGCGGTGATGATCTGTTCTTATAATACAATGCTGCAGCCTAATGCCCTTGCTCAAAATTTCTGTATACACAGATTTTTAAATAAAAACAGATCTGATCTCTGTAATTTACAGAATATTTCCTTTGCCAACTTTCTGATGGTCTGCCTAATCTGTCACTTTTGCACCAAACACACAGAGCTCTTCATATCTCTGGGAAGTCACAGCCTGTTTCTGAGTGCCCCATTCTTTCTGAAAGACCAATAAGGAAATTTTACAGCAGAAATCTTACCCCTCTGCCTGACTTCATTACGACATGACATACAGTATTGCATTAGAAGTATGGATACAGCCTGGTCTCAGCTCCCAATCAAAATAAGCATTAAGGCAGCAGATACAGAAAAGTGACTTCGAAGTTTATGGACCATCTGAAAAAAGACTTGCTCTGCAACAGAACTCTCAGAAAACCTGAAATAGCCTAGGGGAAAAAAGATGGTAGCACCAAAACAAATCCAACTGAAAGGCAAATTCCCCACAGCCTATCATAAATAATAAAAAATGTCTGCTGCAGACATAGCATCACTGGGATTTGTACAATTGACTATGACAGCTGAGGAACTCTGACACTGACAATGGATTTTCTTGGATTGTTTATATTTGTTTGTTTCTTTTGTTTTTTTCCAAGAATGGCTTGCTCATTCCCACACTTCATTTCATGGTGGCATTTTGTCCCTGCTGTTGTTTTTAAGAGTAGAGTAAGCAATACATTATAGATCATTGTCTTTCCAAGTTAGAATTTCGAGGCTAAAATGTCACCCTTTGGTGCAGCAGCTCCCAGGGACCTCATGTCCGAGGTGGACACAAGGTCTCTGAAGGAACAGCTCAGCTGCCCCATCAGTTCACTGTGATGCTTTATTCCCCAGCAGGGCAGGCAAAAGCCATGGAAACCTGGAAAAGAAATAGCCCCATCTTGCTATGCAGGGAGATCTTACAGGCCATCTTGGATCTTTGGTCAGATCCATTATAGAGGGAAACAAAACTGTAACTCGGGTTGATACTTAGAGTGATCCCAGACTGCCTGACACTGGTGTCAGTGTCCTGCTTGTGGCAGTTTCTATCAGCTCCAGCCAGGAGAAGAGTTATTAGTTTAATAAAGTCTGTTCAGCCAGAAGCCAAATGATCTCAAAAACATAGCTTTTTCTAAGTAATCATCATACTTTTCTGCTAGTTTTCTTATTTTCAAGTTTATGGCCCTAAGCATTCTTTTACTATCCAGAAGGGCTCAGTGTTAAAAGCTCTCTAAAGGCAGACAAGAATTTACAAGTTGTCTTACACCCTTTGCAGCAAGTGCCACGATTCAAATATATCTGAAACCTCCTGTGTTACAGACACTCTTTCCAAGTAGGCCAGAGACTTGCTTTTCACCAAGATAAAAACTTCACAGTCATTAGATGCCATGATTTCAGGCCAGGCTGTACAGGCCCCTCACAGAAGCACTCACCCACCCAGGACAGGCTGTGCCTGCACCTCTCAGGGAAAAGCCTCACAACTCTGCCAGGATTATCCTGCTCGGGTAAGTCATCACATCCTACTGCCAATGGCGTTTGCTCTTCAGGAACCTGGTGTGTTAAAATTTTCTCGTAATGGCACATGTGACCACTGCAAAACCATATTTCCTATAAATTTTTGTTAAGTTAGACTTCTTCCAGACACCAAACAGTGCCAGGGACTGACTAGCTCCTTCCCCCCTGCAAATTACCTTTTCAGTGCAGTTAATTTCAGCATCTGAAAGGCTTTCTGAAAGGCTCTCTTTGCCATAGGGCCTTTAGTTCTCCACAGTACACCCAAGTTTTCAACTTAGCACCTGTAGCTTCCTTGGATGTCACACCGTTATAACTAGTAGCACCCAGTCAGAGTCTTTCAGGACATACTGGGCTGTTCCTTCACTGCATTATTGTGCCACTATGAACCTCTATAGGCACATTCCCCCATTCTAGTAGCAATACCTGGAGTCAGCTGTCCGCCAAATGTGCAACACCAACCGCTCCTTTTCCTCCTAGAGGAAAAGCAGTATATTTTTTTAAATCTGTTGTTACACGGTTTAGAAATCTCCTGTCTTCTGAGGATGTGTGAATCTGTTCCTTCTAACTACAAAGTCTACTGCTGTAACTGAGAAAATACTCTTAACGGATTTTTATCTGAAGCTTTTTCAGGGGAAATATTGGAGGCAAAAGGAAGAGTTCAAAGAAAACAGAGACTTCTCTTATATCCATCACAGCTGTAGATTTCCTCTGCTGCCATAGTGCTCTTTTTTTCCTTATTGTATTACATGGTCTGTCTCATCAACTGCCACTCTTGGGTTAGGTTCAGCTGTGAGCTATTTGAGACACTAGTCTTGAAATAACCTGTATGTAACCAGAGATTTGACTTAACACAACTGCATGTGATACTACACAACTCCCCATTTCTCTTTCTAATGCAATTTTGCAGACATTTCAAATCCTAAAACAAAATTCCCAAATTTCCTATTGTTGGCTAAATGTTACACATTAAAGTCTTATTGAGTGACCGCTACTGGCTTCTCTAGACTTTCGTCATAATATTAACACCACAATGGATGATTAAGGAATATCATTTTGATATGTCTTACCTGGTTAGTATTAGATTTATTCTTCTGTGCACTTATTTCAATGTATGACTACTCAGTACAGTTCTTTATTACCACAGCCCTTTACTCTTTAACCTTGCTAGAAAGCACCACAAAACCAACAATTCAGAATATAAATCACCTTCCTTTGACATATTCCACATGAAAAAAAAATCCACTAATTTAATTATTTTAAACTGGTTTGAAATAAATATGATGCCTACAATCTTAAAGTAAATAGAAAAATGTATCCAATTAAGCTCCCTTTCAGTACGAGAAGTGAGTTTAGTTTGTATCACACTAGTGTTCGGAGCTGTTCATCTCTGTATTAAATCCACATCAGAGTGGATAATCTAACGGCTTCTTAGAGACATACGTGGATGCTTGTTTTTAACAGGCCATGTTATAAGGCACAACAACAGACCTAGCATCATTTTCAGTAGACATCAATACCAGAAACAAAATGACTATGCAGGCTGCCATCATTCTAGTGGAACCACAGAAATTATATGTAGAGGTCAAAGCAAAAAGTCTGGAATTGTAAGAATTGTTTTGGCTAGTTAAGCTCACTGCATGCCCAGTGTACCCCTCCAGTGAATGTATCTTCAGCTAAACTTTTGAGGTAGAGTCTTCATAAGGTGCAAAAGTGGAATTTCACTGAGAAGTTAAATGAACAAAAATAATCACAAAATAAAATTTTAAGATTTTCCAGTTCTTTCTAAAGAATTCATGCTTGGAAATTTCCCTTGCTTATTACAGATATCTCTTAATACTATATGTCAGCTCTAAGTCCCCAGAGCAGGTCACATTCTTGTTCATTTGCTTGCATTTCTCACTTCCCAGTTTACTGTGATGTGAACAAAAAAGTTATATGGATTATTACTGTTCATGAGATGTTTCTGCTTTATCCCCTCTTTTAAAACTAGTTGTTAGTTCACACAGTAACACTAATTGCAGCAGCAGAGGTATCAGATGTGGAAAGCCAATTCTCTGCAATAACGAAGTCCCAAAACATTTAGAGCTTTATGGGGTAATAAGGCAGAAAGCAGCTAATGCAGCATGCAGTGTGCTGGCAGAATGCGTGAAGCATTACAGCTTAGATAAACCCATTTGAACCTAATTCACCTTTTGGGTGATTTCAGTAAACAGTTCCATCTACTGAATAAAGATGTACTGGTGAAGGGTGTCAAAAAGGCCAAATTCTCCTCAGTAGTTGTTGTGGCTGCACAAGTGTCCATCATTTAGACCACTTAAAAACTGCAAACTTCTGCAAGACTATATATTGATAAAAATTACAGAATCACTGAGGTTGGAAGGAACTTCTGGAGGTCATCTGGTGCAACCCCTCTGCTCAAGCAGAGCCACCGAGAGCACACTATGCAGGACCACGTCCAGGTGGCTTTTGAATATCTCCAAGAATGGAGACCCCAGGACCCCTCTTGACCATCTGTGCCAGTACTCAGTCACCCTCACAGTAAAAGGGTGTTTCCTGATCCTCAGGAGGAACCTCCTGTGTTTCAGTTTGTGCCTATTGCCCCTTGCTGTATCACTAGGCACCAGTAGAAAGAACCTGGCTCCATCCTCTTTGCACCCTCCCTTCAGGCATTTATACACATTGAAGAAATCTGGTGCTCCAGTTCATTCATTATCTTCATGCCCCTTTGCCGGACTCCCTTTAGTATATCCAGGTCTTCCTTATATTGAGGAGCCCAGGACACAGGACTCCAGGTGTGGCCTCACCAGTGCTGAGTAGAGGGGAAGGATCCTCTACCTCAACCTGCTGGCAATACTTCATCTAACACAGCCCAAGATACCATTCACATTCTTCGTGGCAAGGGCATATTGCTGGCTTATGTTCAATTTTGTGTCCACCAGGACCCCTAGATCCTTTTCTGCTAAGCTGCTTTCCACATGGGTGGCCCCCAGTGCCTACTGGTGCCTGGGATTGTTCTTCTCTAGGTGTAGCGCTTTGCACTTCTTGTTGAATTTCATAAGGTTCTCCAGCCTGCCAAGGTCCCTCTGGATGGCAGCATGACCCATTGGCATATCAACCACTTCTCTTGGCCTGGTGTCATCAGCAAACTTGCCCAAGGTACACTTTTCCCCATCATCCAAGTTGTTAACAATGATGTTGAACAGGACTGGACCCAGTATAGACCCCAGATGTACACCACTAGTTACTGGCCCCCAACTAAACTTTTTTCCACCAGTCACCACGCTCTGAGCCTACCTGCTCAGCCAGTTTTCAGTCTACCTCACTGTTCACTCATCCAGCCTGTATTTCATCAACTCCTCTGTGAGGATCTTAAGAAAGAGTGTCAAGTCTTACTGAAGTCCAGGTAGACAGTATCTACTGCTCTCCCCTTGTGTTTATTCCTGATGTTTCTGATTCCTTCTAAGCCAGTCTGAGGGCAAAGCATAGACTATGCCACCCCCCACAGCTATAGTATAGCTGAACAGAGCGCACATAAAATAGTGTTGTAGCTATCACCTGGAGAGGTCTGACTGACCACAATCTTCTAACATCATTGTCTATGTTTTCCTTTTGTTATGGCCAAATATGGTACTTACACATTATTAGCATTCCTGGCACCTTGTTCCTGTTGGCCTCATGGAACAATGAGCATCCATGCTTTCTCAGACCTTTTCCAACACCTCCTCTTTCTATACAGGCATTCATCAATTTAAACCAAAGAGTGTAACTGGGTATCAAAATCCATTCTTTTTATATATGTGTGTCTATATATAGGTATGTGTGTGTGTATATGTAGATATGTTTCCCTCTGTGATTTGCATCAAGGAATTGCATATTTCTTAACCAAAAGTTATTTCTCTACTGTAGGATAGCTTCAAGGAGCATTTTAAGTAATAAATACTAGTTGTGTAGAGAGTGGCTGCTATATCCAAACTACTTTAAAGGGTGAAGAGGCAGTTTCCTTCCTAAGCAATCCAAAATTCTCTTGAGATTGCAAGTTTACCAAAAATCCAAGCAGAAATGTGCTAAAACTCTGTGAGCCTTCGGAGAAGCCACATGCTTCCAAGTTCCCCAGGCGATGACAAATAGACTTTGCCTTGGTTCTCAAGTGAAAAAAAAAAGGTCTCAGAAAAGGTAGTAGAAACATTCTAGTACATTTCTAGTATAAAGAACTATAGGTTTCCAAATTATTCAGCTGGTATATCATAGTAGTAGATGGTAAATCAGCAGGATACCTTCAGTATTTGAGTTCCAGTCTCATTTGTAGGCCAAGGACACTGTGCAGTCTTGTGTTTCGTCTCTGGTTTCCAAAGTCTGCATATTCACACTTTAAAGAAGTTGTGCAAAATTTCCAGCAACGGAAAGATTCTCATATTTGTTTTGATTTTGAGGGGTTTTGTTTTTTTCGTTTCCATTCTTTTCTGCTTCTGAAATTACTGCTGGAAAAAAAAAAAAAAATAAAAGCACCTTCAAGAGACATATCCCTTCTCCTCACATATAGCTATTTAGACAGTTCATTTCTTACACCAATTACAGTGTGACATTTTATATATCACAGTTTAATAATACAGTTCTTTAAAGAGTGCAATTAATTAAGTTTCAGAACAGCCCTGTGAAATAGCCAAGATTTATTATTTTACAGGTGAGTGAACAGAGGCACAGAGAAGTTAGGACCAAAAAGAAACATGAGAAATACTTGGTATGAGCTCACCACAATCATTCTTGCACAGATACTGTAAGTTTCCACTACTTGCTTCTAACAGCTTATTAATTTGCAAGATGACATGCGAAATTGTTTGTTAGTTGTGTAATGCAGCTGGTTTTGAATAGTCTTTAAATCCAACCCGCTCGTTTTTTCCTCCCTCCAGAGTTTAGCATATAGCATGAAGGTCTGGATTTTCAGCATCTGAAGACACCAGGCATACATGGCTTATGAAGGTCATTCAGAAAATAAAAATAAGGAATCTCTGAAACTGCTTATGGTGGAGGATGATAGATTAATCAGCCTTACTTGTCACCTGTACAGTTAATCCGATTATTCTTATTCTCATGACATATTTTAGCAGCAATATATCTATAGCAAGGCTAGCCTATGTCTTGCAAAATAAGCCACTGAAAGCATGAAAGAAACCGTTATGTTGCAAATAAAGAAAACCCAGTATGGCTAAATAGTATGTATAAAGTAGAACAGTAAAGCTTGTTATGGTGGATGCAGCTGCCAATAAGCCATATTTTTTCAAGTCTGACAGCATTTTAGGACTAGAATGAGTTTCATTTCACAAGGAATTGAATTTTTATTACTTGGCAACAGCATGATGTAGGAAACATGAAAATGGGTGGATTTTAATGAAGTTGATGAGTACAGATCCAATTTATTTTACACATTCTGCAGCTTCAACTCATGAGTCCAGGACCACTATTCCCAAATTCAAAGTCCACCAACTTAAGTAGCTCTCACTTGTCAAATTTATCACATGGTGTTGCTCTGCCACAACATCTCAGGCTCTCTTCAGATGAACTATTTCACAGCTCATTTTGTAAGGGGCTCACTGAAATTTTCAGCAGACATCCCATAGTTTGGAAACAAATATTCACCTATGGCAGCACTTCCATTCTGTCTTAACCAGTCAGCTCAGACAGAAAATGAGAAAGCCTCAATAGAAGAAAAATATCAGAGATGGGAGGAAGAAGTGCTCACCATGTTGCACAAAAAAATACAGGAACTGACCAAAAGTGGAGGAGATTAAGAAGTACCATATGAATTAAGTCATTATACTCAAAGAGTAGATATTTTCAACATGTCACACTGACAGTAGGTACAACAGATTCCTGTCAGAGAAATTACTTATGCCCTAAAGACCAGCAGCAGGAAACACTGGTCACCTGTTTTGACCTCTCTCTGAACTAATTATCTTATATACAATACTTGTGGGCTTTATATCTGAACCTGTTAGAAAGACTCAGCGTATATTAACTGCTTAAAAATAAGGTTATGCAATAAAAACTTTCAAAATATTGTGGGACCAGTGCAAAGACACCCAACTAGAGCCAGAAAAAAAAGTAGGTTTGAGAAATAATAAATTACCAAAACCATGACATTTAAAATTTATATTTTTTTCTGTTTCCCTAATACTGTGGCACCATACTTATACATAAGGAACCAGATTTTAACATATAAAACATACAAGTGATAAAATTTAGTTCCATTATGTTCGCTCTAGAAATGCATACACAGTCTCTCCAATCTAGACACTGCATTCTTGTTCCTCTCTTGCCTTCTGTCCCTATCCATTCTCTCTTTTTTAATTATCTTTATACCAACTGAGATGATTGACCTTTCTCTTCATGATCTATCAAAGTTCAAACAGACATCTTTCCCTCTTGGCTGTAACAATCCTCACACAGTTTTAATCAACCCAGAAACAGGGAGGCTCATCACGACCCCTCCAGCCCAGCTCACAGGTGTTTGGAAACCAGTCACCAACAACTTGACTCAAGTGACATCTGACACAAGTCCCTGCTGTGTGCACAGCTGGATGTTGCCAGCTGCTGACCATCTCTCATTGTCACTTGCACAAATATGTTTGGGAGGGAGAGCATGACTACAGCTGCAGACTTCCAACAAGTCCAAAATTGTAGAAAAGTGTAGAGATAAAAAGATGTCTCTACCTTCACCCGGTCTCTCTCCTTGTGTCCAAATTATTCTTGGTTAAGTCTTGAAATAAGTGGCCAGAGTTTTTTAAAAAGTCCAACAAGCCACAGATCTGCTCTTTGCGACTGTTTCAGCACCTGGCCTGTATCTGGGCTTCGTGTCTGGCTTTTAAAGTCCTGGGTGTAACTGAAAAATACATGTTAATGGTTCAGTGACTTATGGCAAAAATAGTTGACATCATGGTAAAAGTCTACATGAAGCTCCACAGCATGTGAAAGAAGAGACACTTAAAAGAAAACAATTCTCTGTCATGACATTTTTCAAGGATTATTTTTCTACTTCCTCTTTCCAAACCATGGAAGCCTTAGAGAGTTGATCCCAAAAGAGACTATTATCATGTGTCAGATTCCTGATGTGATTGCTCAAAGAGTTCTGTTCAGAAAACTATCCTTTGGAGAAAGAAATAATAACCTTAATATAACTGGGCTGACAATATAAAGTAAAAATGCCTGTCTCAGTCATATGCTAATCAAAGGATTAGCAACATCATATTCTGCAAAAGAGCTAAATTAATAGTGTTCATTCACATGTGTGCCAATTTAAATTTTGTATATCTTTTTCGTTTCCTATTTTCCTGAAAGTTATTTTCCCCATTTGCTTGGCACAGTGTTTATGTGCCCATTCCAAAGATGTTTATCACAGGGATTTGACTCAAATCTCTGTAGACAGCTCTTAGTGCAGAGCAGAGTTCAGTTAAAAAACAGTTGTTTAAACATCTGCCACCACTCAGCAGGGCGGATAACCTATTTACATAAGGCTTTTGTAAAAGTCTTACAGTGCCATGTAGTCCTTTAGACTTTGTCATCTGGTTCTGTAGATGTGTTTTCTCAACCCCTTCCTTTTTATGTGCTTGTTCAACAGTTCCAAGCTCACGCTTCCAATGAAGCTACTGGGAGTCTGGCCAGCATGGGAAATACAAACCAAAGACTTAGTTAAGAGAAACGTTCCCTAAATCAGCTAACACTCATTGAAATCTCAACTAGAGAAGCACAAATCTTTACTCCCAAGCAAATCTTGTTTTCCTTCCAGCAGACATATGTTCAAGAAGAATAACTTACTACTAGATGAAGTACACATGTGCCAAAACAAGGTTCTGGTGTACATTAAGTCTTAGTTTCCCCACAACGGACCAGATAGGCCACATTTTACCCATAAAGTAATTTGTGTGTTGTCAAAGAAAAGTAGAATCCTTCCCCAAAGCTCCGGAATACTGGAATGTTACAGAACAAATATGTTATTGGGACTCCCCAAATACCATATGGGGATCTAAAAAACATGAAAGCAGTGACTCACTACTACAAGGTGACAAAGCAGCTGTTCAAATAATCTGCTTCAATTATTTATGGTGTTCATCAAATATAGATATGTTTGCCCATACTCTGCTGATCAAAATATGTGAAAATGCTCAAGACCACTCACAAAAAATGAACTCCAATCCTTCAAAGTGTGCTAGAAGGCCAGCAAAACAGACTGGGGTCATGTTCCTGCACCAATGACCTTTCATAGAGTAACCCTTCTATAGTGCTCTCTCCAACATATCACAGATATGCTGGCACATCCAGTGGCATCAGCAGAGCTCCACAGGTCTGCCTGAGGGGCACAGACACCCTGTCACCGCCCACGATGTGCTCATGCTGCAAGAAGATAGTGCTGACCCAGCATTTCTGCAGCTCATCTGGGCTTCCTGCCAAAGGAAACTTATGGATGTTGGTAATGAAAGCCACTGTCTGTTTCAGTAGATCCTCTGGCTAGGATGACTGGTATACCAGGACTAGTGGGAATATAGCAGAGCACATCTGCTCCACCGTAGAGGGAACCAGTGACAATATGGCACAAGGCAGCAAAATTTCAGTCCCTGCCCATTACAGCTCTCCACATTAGTACTTGTTCCTTCAGTTTCACCTGGAAGTCCACTGTGGGCTATGGATTCCATTATACATACCCATAATGATGCTTCCTATTAAGAAGATGCTGGAATTAGGAGAACATAAAAAGCAAGAAGAACATCTAGCTGTTTGAGCGTCATATAAATTTTGCTTAAGGCAAAACCAATGGAAATATAAATATTTTCTACTTTAATACTCAGGAGAAATTACAGTTATCCACTAAAGCTAACACTGACTGCCAGAATATGCTGGATCCAGTAAAGGAAAGTGAGTTAGAAACATGTAGTGGAAACCTCATTCCCTTGAATTCCACGGCCTTTGTAGTTCCTTGTGCAAGTGGAAAGTAACTGCTACAGGCACCCTTTCTATTCAGCATCTTCCAAGTTGTGTGAAAAGTATGAGACAAGCAAGCTACACTTTAAAGCATGCATCTTACAGATTGTGGGCTTTAGACCTGGCAGTGGAGGGTGCAGAGAGCAAGAGACAAGTACTAGATAGAATGAGCTGAAAAGTATAGCGAGATTTCTGAATGAGTATCTGACAATGAAAATTTGTGCACAGGACAGAAATAAATCCAGGTTAAAAAAAAATCTTAGCCTTTTAAATTTATTTCAAATCTAATCTAATCATAAGTATTTATTTTCACAATTTAACTCCTGGAATTTTATGTGGTGAGCCTAACATAATGTGTATTAAGAAAACTAAAACTATATGTTGAACTAATCCTCATGATTTGAAGGTCCAGCCATGTGTTACTGACGGGAAATAGAAATCCTTTGTCAAGCTGCCCTGGAAGTTTTCAAGGTCAGTGAAACTTTAACCAGGAAAAGATTAGATGAGTAGCAACAACTTGCCCTCCTGCTCTATAGAAATAAGTAATGTTCCTTAGGGATTCATTTTAAAAGAAATTAACCTTGACCCATCACTTCTCTGTAGTGTTAACTTCTTCATCTTCTAAAACAACTTTTATAAACTCTGTTACAGAGCAAATTATATAAATCAACTTGTCACAGCTTGGACTTTCACATTGGTCATTTCAGTAATCAGTAGAGAAAGTAATGTCTATTGTAAAGGAATATTTTTATATTAACACAGTAAAAGGCTGAAAATGGAAAACTTGAGGAAAAAAAGTGAAATAAAAGGGGAATTCTGAAGAAATCTAATTCTTAAGATCCAAAAGGATATATCTTCGTAGTAATCCTGCTACTTCTTATTGCAGAGATCTGTGTCTAATACATATTTAATGTATTAAGAAAATGTTGGGAATTCTCTTTTTCTTCATGTGTGATGCACTCTTAAAAAGAGGGACATTTTTAATACTTGAGGCACACTTTAAGATAAAATACTATAACATAGTGGAACTGATAAGGTGGGGTGTGGCAGGGAGAAATAACATTTTACTCCCAAAAGTCCTCTGAATGCTGTCTTTGTAAACATATTCACATGATGGAAGGTAATTTGAAATTTTCCTTTGTAAAATAATGGCTTCATTATTATGAAGAAACAAAAACCACATCCATGGTACACAATAAATGAATAGCAAAGTAAAACAATCCCAAAAATTCAGACTAATTGCTTCAAAATTCAAGCTATCAGAATAAAAAAAGCAGTATGCGCAGACTTTTAATTTCCCAGAAATACAACAAAACAGACATCAACAGTATATCTCTGAATTTAATATGATTTTCCTATGTCTTTTAAAGGTTCTTGTCAGGCATAAGTCTGTCCTTACCTAACATGTAACTTCTTGTGAACAAAATATTCAGCAAATTCTGCTTCTTTCACTTTGCATTGTTTGTACATGCCAATGATAACTTTCCTTGATGTGATCATTATTCAGAAATCTTTGGTAACTAGTTAACCTGGAGTGCTCCTATTAAGGAGCGTATTTGAACTTTAGTATGGGCTAATTAACTCTACTTCAACTGCAAAGTAGGGTTTGGAAAGTTCTCAAGAACTGAATGTGTATAAACAGGAATAGCAAATAAATGTCACAATTACTTAATTTGCTGGAGAAGTAGAACAACAGAAAGAAACTTCATAACAATGACAAAGTGGCTAGCATGCATAATCACAGGATTCTCCAACAGTATCCTAAATTTATCCTATTTATCTCTCTCAGCAAGCATTTTGGAAGTTACCTGTTCACTGTACGACAAAAAGCTACTTGTGGAATATAGGTTCCCTTAATTAAAACATTGATCCAGTCTGGCATTAAAAAGCCAAATTTAGATTTCAGCATCTGTGAAATGTAAGAGCTATCTTTAATAAAGATGAGGGAGGTTGCCTACAGCTTACACTACCAGCCATTACAAATTAATGCATCTGTCAGAGAAGAACATCGATTTCCAAAGGCAGTCACCACCTGCCCTTACCAATTTTAGTTTGGAAAGCTGGTATGCTGCTTTTTGTTGCTTAAGGACCTCTGTGAATCCCATGCTAAGTTCCTTATGATAATAATTTTTCTGGTTTTGCTGCTGGCTATTTTACATACATCTTCCCCCTGTATATCAGATGTTTACAAACCTTCATAAAGTGGATAAGATAGAGCTCTCCAGGCCGATTCTGCTGGGCATGACAGATTTAAATATACATAGTGACTCACTTGTCAGAAATAGTAACTTTTTTTTCAAGAAAAGGGCCTGGACCCAGGTCCCACTGCCTCTAAATTCAGTTAAGAAAATTAAGAAACAGCTTGCTTAGTGGCTTACACTTGAGTAGCCACAGACAAAATTTTGGTTTAAATCATGAAGGACTATTCCTCCTGACAGGCGAATGTAATCAGAAAGAAAAACTTACAGAAAGTACTGGAGAAAACTAGTGTCAAAGTTCAATAGATAAATGATGTGTTCCTGTGAGCATCCCTGAAGCGTATATTAGTGCCTGTGAAGCTCTAACAGAACAATTCAGTATTGTGGACCAACAATGTATAAAAATCAAGAGGCTCAGAAACAATTCTTGTAAGACACTAACACCTTCCTAAATTTACAATAAATCCTCTGCTGTTTCTCCTTTAATTTCTTCTTCCAGATTTACCCAGGACTGAAATAAGATCTTCCTTTTTTTCCTGCAGTATCGTCTTCCTCTTTCCCAGCACCTCCACTGGCAATTTTACTTCCAATTGAATTTAATATTTCTCTCTTTGTCCTTATACAAGTGTTATATTGCCTTAACCAGCAAACTCTTCTGTAGCCTTTGTTTGCAATCTAATTGTAGAAGCTCTGTAAGCCTGTGCAAAAGCCAGGCTTGCCTTTTTGACCTAGCAAAATCAGTGTCTGTAGACAAATTCAAGAGGCAGGATAGCACTGCATTCAGAATTTGTACAGATTCCAAGTTTTACTCTGATTCTGACTCCTTTATAGCATACACTCAGGAGACAGAAAGGCAGGAACTTCCCAGTTTCAATAGGAGGTATTTTAGTAGTCATAGCCACACAAAACAGCTTCAAAGTAAAGACTGATATTAAAGAATATTTGCAAATAGATGAGAAAGCAATACAAAAACTATCTTAATCCCTATGGTTTCTATTATGCTCCTTTATCTTAATATCAGAGTGTCATCTGTTAAGGAAATGTGTCCTATTTATGAAAGAAATATTATATACCTTAGACATTGAAAAGAAAGGGAAATGAGCTATTGTTCTAAAATCAAATGTCAGATCTTCACCTGTCTAAGCTTGCAGATGATTATAAAAAGCTTAGCTGGAAGCCACTTCTTACACCAGGATATACACCAAAGCATTTCTACAGATTCATTGCTTGAGCTATGCTCTTTATTTCTATGGCAGATAACTAAACATCAAAATACATTAGCCAGTAAGAAATACTATTTGCAAACACCAGCTAAATAAAATGCTGAATACATTCTCCAATCATTGGGCATCTCTATAAGCAAGCAGCTACAAAACTTAATCCCCAACATTTCTTTGCTAGAAGCACACTAGCAAAGGATGCTTTTCTTCCCCCCACCCCACGCACAGTTTTCTTCACGCTTGGAAATATTACAAGAATCTAAAACAAATTAAAACACACCTGACTTTTAATAGCTGTTACTCAAAATGACTCAAACTCAAACCTTTCACTATTATTTCCTTGTTTTTTAGCAATAACAACTTCATCACAGCAAAACATTCTAGATTAATTCTTTGTGACCTCTGTTTCTGTCATTCTTCTGCTGAGGTGTGACAGCATTTCATGGTTAAAAGAATTAATTCTCAGTATTATTTCCTGATACATTTTAAATAGAAAAGTTAAATACCATAGAAGTACACACATGCTATTACTAGAACATTACATGGTAAAATAATGCAGGAAATTATCTCAGAAAAACACCTTGTGTATGAAAATAATTTTCTGAATTAACTTCACGTAAATAAGAGATAGATGTTCCCTACCAGCTGAGGGTTTAAAATCACTGACCCCGCACATGTCTCTGAGAATTTTCCCTTCACCTGTAGGTGATGATTTGTGAAATTACAAAAATCCCTTTGATCTACTTGATTTTCTAGTCTACACATTTAAAATTAAGCATTGCAGCCAAAATTTCAAATATAAGCTCAGTGGAACTAAAGACATTTTAGAGATAATTAGAAGACACCTGAAGCTTTTATTAATAACTATGATTCAAAGGCTGAGAAATTTCCTGTTCAGAAAAGAATGTTAAAACATCGTGCATTAATATATAAGAAATTAAAAGTCAATATCATCATGCAATATCTTTAATAGTCAACTCAAATTTTCATGTCAGTACATAAGTATGAACTTCTTTATATTTAACTTACACATATTATAGGGATAGGATGAGACACAAGTGGCACAAGTTGGAATGTGATAAATTCTGACTGAACATAAGGATAAAGATTTTTCTCATGAGTGTAATGAAACTCCAGAACAGGTTTGCCCAGGGTGGTTGTGGAGTTTCAATTCTCAGAGATACTCAAAACTCAACTGGAGAAGGGCACAAGAAGCCTGATCTCATTGGACATGCTGTGAGCTGGAGGTTGGAGGAGGTTTTCTGGAAGTTCCCTCCAACCTGCATGATTCTGTAATTCATATATAAACTTGTAGCTTATAAAGAGACTGAGCATCCACATGCTTTGAGTCATTTGTATGGAACTTTTGGAAGGTCTCTCAGAACAGAAATATTTTTAAACTGTTCATGAATTCTTCTTATCTTTTCTGAAAACTATCAACATCTCTAGCATAAAAAAAAATACTGTTTCAGTAGCCTGATAAATGGATTTTCAATATTATATTTTTATATTATATTGATCTATACTTTCTGATAAGGTTGCTTAAAAAGAAACAAATGTGAGGTATTGTTTGCTCAAATATTTTAGAGGAAGTTTGCATTTCGGCAAGAAAATTGAAGTTTTTAGGTTTGGGTGATCCAAAATTACTTTTATTTATTTTTTCTATTTGTCTACTGACCTAAAAAACATGCCAAAACCACAAAACACAAACAACCCTAAGCACACCATTCTTCCTTCTGATACACAAACGTGAGTTTGCTCTTCCCTTTCTCAGGCTTCCCCAGCACATTGCTGAAAATACTCCTCCCATCTGTTGCATTGTTATTTTTCCTGTTCCTTGAAAGCTAAAGCTTTGTGGAAGGAAATGCATTACCCTCACTTAAAATAGTATTCAGAAAAATGATCTACCGGACTGTCTTCTGATCCCACTTATTCTCTTTTCTGGTTTCTGAAGAGCCAGCCTTTGCCTGATCCCTCACTGACTGCTTTTTCCTGCCCCAGTACTTAAAGCTTCCTCCACCTCCTCTCTACATTAAGCTTCTTGCCTTTATTCAATTTTTGAGCAGTCATCTTCCCCAGAAAACCCCAATAAAGATCTAGATTACAATCCAATCAGGAAACTGCAGACAACCCAACTGTTAACACCTTGCCAAAGAATATCTCCCTACACCCAGATCTTTGCCATGCAACTGAAACAGAAATTGCCTTCTCCTGCCTGCAGGGAGCAGCACACAGTAGCCCAGGCTAACTAGAGCTTGTAGGCATCTGAGAGTTGACAGGATAATGTTGAAGCTGGGGGAGGGAGGAATCGCTCACCTACCCTCAGCACACAAGTAAGGGAACACCTACAGCTTTAGCAGAGGCAGATCCAGCATTACCAGCTACAGTTTCAATGCTGACAGCAAAACAGAGTATGTGTCAGAAGTGCATTTTGACAGTCGGTTTATGTCAGTGGGTAAAGCAAAGGTGTCGTGTTGAAAGTAGAGCAGGCAGCCCTGCCAGTCTTCCCATGTGAAAGTGCTCCGTTCCGCTTGTCTGTCTCACCCTTTACAAACTGCTGCTGTTGCTGTGCATTTCCCACACCTTTCCCAGAGCTTTTCAGCCAGGTCTCAGGCAGTGATAGCAGACCAACGGTGTGTCTCAGGGGTATGCTCAGATCACCTGCAGGATTGTCAGTCCAGGCTGTATAGCCCACCACAACTAAGCAACACAAGCAGCTCACGTAAGAGAGAATCACACCCCTGATACAGTAGCACACAGATTTCCCAAGCCCTGGTTTACCAAGCCTGCTGCTGTCACACAAAGCTGGACCTGGAGTTCAGGACCCCCCTCTCCATTTGCCTGACCACTGCCTCAGCCCTTCTCTGCAACTGTCCCAGCCTGAATTAGTCTCCTCGATGATTAACTGGTCCTTCCATGAATGACCAGGACAATGCTCAGCATTCCCAGCCCCACTTGCTCATGGACAGCAAGACCAGTTTGTCCTTGACTCACCTGGCATACCTTACTTAGTATGCAGTAGCTTCCTATTTCTTCTGTCACATCTGCATAAGGGTGACACGTCACATTGTTAAATATTCAGATTTTTTTTTCTTCATCCCATTCCCCAACAAGGTCTCACAAGATAAATCCTTGTCAGTCTCCTAGTCTATGACTTTTCAGTTTTGAACATAATCCCACTTTTACTACCCCAGAACGCAGGATGCTCACTGTGCTATTCTGATACTCAATGATATTGACTGGCTTCTTATAATATCAGCTGCAAATTTCATTTACATACTTTGATTTTTTTTGTGCCAGAAACAGAACATAAGAAATAAGAATTAGTCCCAAATTTGATTCTTGAGCATTTCTACTTGTAATCTCCCTTGGCATGTTTTTTTTATGTTCAGCACACACTACTGGCACATCATCTTTTGTCCGGTATCTTAACCATTCTACTGTTCTTTTACTAATTGCCATATTTTCCAACTTAAGTTGCATGAAGATGCTTTACTGAACATCAGATAGTGGAGATTCACCACAGTTATCTAGGAAACCGGTTATCAGAGGGGAAAAAAAAACAGACACACACACGCTTAATTACATTATCTACATTTGCTGAGCACATTTCATTTTATTCCATCACCAGCTGTTTCTACTTTCATCCCTTGTGGCATAAAAAAAAAAAAAAAAAAAAAACAAAAACACAAACAAACAAAAAAAAACACACATACCAAAAAAACCCCCCACAAACACCAAGCAATCAACATAATTCTCAAAGTTTCTCTGAGCAAAACAAAACAAAAAAACTCCAGGCAAAAGAGTTAGAAATTACCCATCTTATCCCTCAGATACAAATGAAGCTTAATTTGGAACAATGCATCTTTCAAAACATCCTAAATCTGAAAGTCAAGTGGTAGCAGCAGCAGCTGCCTACTAACTCATATACATAAAAAAGAAAATCCCATGGTAAATATATCCTAACTGCCTGAGATACAGTTTACTTAGTTGTAAAGCCTTGCTGACTGGAGAAAATTCTACATCTGATATTACATTTATTTAATAGATTCATGACAAAAATTCCGCCACCAATTATGATGAGTCACTAAATGGAAAAAGATTACTTATATTAAAACATTATATATTTTTCAATTGCCTGAAAGACTTGAAAAAATAAGAGTAAAAAGAAAAAAAAAAAAAAGAAAAGAAAAAATGTGCTGTGCCATTGACAACTAATGTAGAAAAATGTTTAAGCAGATCTCATAACATATGCTTAAAGATTGTAATTAGTTCAACACTTCATTAAGAAAAAGTATCTAGAGAACAGATATTACAGGATAACGAACACTTCAACATTAGCAAGTAGTGCCATTCTAAGAGCAAAATAAAAACCCCACATTATCACATTTTATTACATAGAGTCACTTGATCTGCACTCATTACTGTCCTCATCTTTAAAATCCAGTTATTTAGGAGCTCTGAGCCTTCTTTTCCTGTCCACTAAGCTTGAAGACAACCCTGTACAATTGTTTATTGACTGGAAGAACAGAATAGTCCAGACTAGACACTCCCCATCCAGATTCACTGCCATGGCTACACCTTAGCCATGAGATACTTGACAGTGTAAAAGCATTATTTGTTTAGATGATACCATGAGGCTTGGCCCTGAGCAGAGCCCCCAGTACTGCTCTGACAGCGCTCAGGCACCCGCCTTCCTCTGAGCAGCTTCCTTTTCAGCGAGAATGCTGGGCGCTTGAAATCAGGCACGAGTTTACATGAATTACCAGTCATGGCAGCACCAGTATAAAAACGTCGTTTCCAGCCCTACAGGGGTTTGGCAGACATAAACAACTGAAGATCAAGCACAGATCTGTGTGCTGATTTCAGTTCCATAAGAAACTTAAGCCCACGTGTCACTTTGCACGCACAAGCCACCCTGTTGAAGTCAATTTGCACACTTGATGTTATGCAATGGTTGAGTGTCTCAGCAAATCCATGTGATTCTGGTCTTGGGTCACTAATTTGTCTTATGGGTGGATACCCGTCCACTGTAGAGAACTGTGGTAGGTCAATGATTTTTCTGCCATCTGTAAGCAATTTGACTGAAATTAGTTACTAATTGGGGTGAGAGACCTCAACAAAGAAAATACCAACCAGCTGGGCCATAAAGTCATCTGCTGTAGTTTCAGAAACTCTGGTGCTTCATTATGTTCATAGACCTCATGATGCCTAAAAATGGCCCGCAGTGTTGTCTTGGTAATATTTGCAGCTGGGAAGGAATCAAGTTTCAATAATTTTTTTGGCTGACAGTGTTGGCACAGACTGCTAAATAGGTGGTGATTAAATCCTAAGATTTCGGGCTTGAAAAACCCAACACTGCTTCAAGCTGTGTTTTAAACTACTGTGTATTCTTTCACTTCTTATGTAAGCAATCCACTTACAATAGCAGACCACTGTCTTGCAAGCAAAGCGTTGCAATGGAATTATCTGAAACTGTCAGTCCATTTTAACACTTGCAAACATGATCCCAAACGTCTGGGGGTGTCTCAAATACATACATATATTTTGCTACAAGCAGTAAGACTTCAAGTTTGGACTCATTGCAAGAACTGAGTGCTGTAACCATAGTGATTTCCATTCAGTTAATAGACTTTGACTTGGCATGAAACGGAAAACAAAAAGGTTTGAGGAGAGATTCAAACAGTTCATTCTATATTGAACTGACACCTACTGCAGAACCTATGTTGATGCTGCAGAAAATAAATACATTTATGACAAGCAAAATTTGCATATAGAATTTGAAGATGTAATACAGTTAAAAACTGACTAAAAAGAGGATTAAAGAACTGGAATTATTTCTGTAAATGCAAAAAAAAAGGGGAGAAATAAAAGCACTGTTCCCATAGAACACTTATCTTCCACCCAACAGATACTCTGTCACAGAAAAGCTTTTCCCAAACATCCAGATATAGGAGAGGGTATATGATAAAAACATATCATATTTGGGGGGCGCAGGGACTAAGCTTTCTTAACTGCCCCCTGAGATGAGACATAAGTCAAAAAAATATTATCCATGTCACAAAACTTGGCATCTACTGCTGCAGCAGGTGATGTACAATACTTCACTAAGCCTACTGAATTTCATTTTGCTACAGTCAAAACTAAGCTATTCTCCCATCCTGCCCCCTATGCATTCTCAGTAAAATTACATTTGCTGAATTAACTATATTCACTTTTCTTGCAGAAGCTACAGAGCCCTCTCTCACCTACAGCTATTTCATTGCTTGATGCACAGACATTTTTTTGCCTGTTTTATCATGTCTGTAAACCAGAGAGACCCAAGAGCTGACACTCATCTGGCTGCCTTAGAACAACAGGGCTGTCATACTGCCTAAGACCTGAGGTACATTTAGAGTCCTGTCTCCAGTGATGGCCGACATCAAATATAATTATACATAAAAAGATACAACAATCCTCCAGCACACAGAAGTGGAATACTCTCCCCACAGCATTATTTTCGTTCTGACCCGCAACAGAGAAATCATTTTACCCTGAACCGCGCTTATTTATATTTCTCCCAAGATGTATTTACAATACATTTTCCTGAGCCTGTTTTAACGAGTGCAAATCAGGTGTCAGATTCACTTCTGTCATTAAAAATAACAAATTGAAAAGCATACCAGGAAAGTAATCAATTTCACTCAAATTATGGGAAATTGCAGAGAAGATCTCTCCTTAATAAAACTGGTGAGTGCTGGAGTCAGATCCACTTCTGGTCTTGTTCTCTGGGGTTCAGAGTGGGTGGGAAAGGAGGCAGAACTGTCCATTTCTGATGATCTGCTAACACAAATTGTTCAAGCAAGCTGTTCAAGTCCCAGAGTCACTACTGAATTTTCTATCCTGCTCTGAAGAATACAGACTACTGCACTTGGCAAGTTTGCTGTAGGGTGTGTCAAAAGCCAATCTGGTGAAAAAAAAATGAAACACAAGGGTGAGAGTTAGCAAAGAGAGGCAGAGATATCCCTAGTTGTTTCCTAAACACCAATCTCCACTCCATTCATTAGCTTTATGATTATTGCTTGTGAAGAATCAATCTCCAGGGAACAGATGTTCATATTATCCTGAGATACCTAGAGATGTTGTAATCAGCTGAAAGCAAGCAGGATGATAAATTATTCGGTAGTTTGGTTAATTTAGCACTATGATCTAATACAAAAGCCATTTCTGCTATAAATTAATGAAAAACTAAACATCCACTCAGATACAACAGACCATTCTGGAAAGTGCTATGACGAGTCAGGATGTTTATGTCTAAGCATTCAGTGCCTACTGAGGCAAACCCACTAGTTCTCTAACTGTTTAATCAAGCTTTATGCAATTGGGTAAGGCAAATAACAGGAGATATATGGAAAAGGTTTATTCCACTAATTCCATACTTGACTACATTTACCCCATATAATCAGAAACATTACCTGAAGCCATTTGTCATATTGCTTCAAAAGTTTTGTTGCTGTGTGGCATAGTGCCACATCCTACTTTGTGTAGGAGCATCACTTACCTGATCACTTGTAAGGGCCTTATCTCTGATGAGAAGTCACAAGGCAGAGCCATTTTGTCATACCAAAGAATAGTGAGACTCACCACCATTACCACAAAGAAGAAATACCTCCCCGTCCTGTCTGTCGTTGCTCATTTTATGAACAATGGCAGGACTTAAGTCACTTCTGCCATACACCAAAACTGCCAAACAATTGGTCTCCTGTCCCGGTTGAGTTTCTTCCTCTCACCCCCCTCCTTGCCATGACTATCTTTGTAGATGGCAGGAGAAGAGCTGCATCTGTCCTTGCTCCACCGTTATTCGTTTCCATTCATGTCCACAAAAACCTCATTTATTGACGTTATCTTCAGAAAAGCCAAGCCTTCTGGACTGCTGCACTTCATATGCCTTTGACACCAGTGCCTTTGACTTGCTCTGTAATAAGTTAAGCCAATCTTGCAAAAAGCTGTAGTTGGGAAAACATCACATTTAACTTTAAACAGTGGTGGCACAGACCTAGGATTCACATCGTTTGCCCAGCTGCATGTAGAAATTTTCTGGCTGAATACAAGTGGATTTTAGTGGAAAATTAGTCTTTCTACACAGTGGAAGCATTAAGGAAAAGAAACAAAAAAGCAGACGTTTTTGTAGAAAAAGGAATATATGCATAAGCACAATTTGAAATGCTTATTTCATTCCTGCAAACACACTGAATTTCCATTCCTCTATGGGATGGAAATCGTCTAAATTTGCAAAGCAGTGAAAACCTACCACTAACAAGCAGCTATTTGCTTGTTTTTAAATGAAAAAAAAAAAAAAACCCATGAGGACTTATAGTTGACATAGTTAAGGCACTGCAGTGACTCCAGAAATTAAAGCCCCAGAAGCATAAACATTGCCTGGCCAACAACCTGTGGATTTAGGATCCCTCAGCCCTCAATAGCTCCTCTGACCTATATCACATCTAGCACAATTAATTAAGGACACATCCAATCTATACTTTCTGTGTCCGTGATCATTACATACAGGTCCCTATGAGATGTTTTAACTTCCCTCTTCATACTGTGACACAGCTGTCCCTAAAAATCACTAAGAACACCCACCATGCAGGACAAGCTTTGCAGCAGTGCCTCAACATTCAGTAATAGGCTCCAGCAAGAAAGGAAAAGCTGAAGTGTCAGCCTGGTTTTCCTTACTTGGCAAGTGGTTTGGATGCCAAAATTGTTTGTCATTGTTGTTGTTGTTTTTCTTTCCCTTGCTAATAAAGAACAGCAAACAAAGGCAAGATAATACTGAAATAGCTGACTGGCTTCTGAGCTCCTATGTTATTTTAATGCTGTGGAAGCACTGCAAAACTTATATAGCCGATGTAAGACAGCAGGTAGGCCACCAGGTGCCAGCCCACAGACCTTGGGTGCCACAGTCATTCGACTAGTGTCAGTGCAGCCCCAGCAACAGATCTGAGCTTATTCTGTCACTCTGACCTGAAGCTGTCAACAGCTTTACACATCTGATAAACCTAGCCTCTGCTGGAGCTCCATGCATGGCACCACAATACTAACTCATTCTGGTTCTTCCTGGCCTCCTCTGTCTAGCAAATGTGAAAAATGCAAAGGCATTTGCCTTCACTTGTGGGCAGTGGTAGGTGTGCTCTATGATCTTTCACAAGTGCCTGAGTTTTTTCTTGCCTCATTTTTGAGGTGGTATAATCCCACCCCAGAACTGTAGTTTCACAGCTGCTCTGACCTGCCCCAAAAAGGAGCTGATGCTCTGCCTTCCCCTTCAGCTCCTCCCCCAGCACTAGTGCTTAGGTGGTCATGGTGGGGACAGGATCAGAGAATTTATCTACGTAAAAAAAAAACCACACCAGAATAGTAATGACAAAGTTCGTGAGGTGAAACCCTTCTGAAACTTCGACAGGTTTTATCGCTGCGAGCATTAAAGAAAACTGATTATTGGTTTTGCTTTATTTATAATGTAATTTACAAGAACACACTTTCCTAAAATTTTAGTATATTGGCACCAATCCCAGCATTCTGCACTAATCTACTCAGTTCTCCAAATAATTACTATTCCTGTGTTCTCCCTTGTTACTTATTTTGCAGGAAAGAGAGACTGCACTTCAATATCCCATTCAGTGCTCAGGAGTATTATCCACATGCCTTCAAGCTGACTGATGAGTTATTATTTGCTCCTGCTTGTTTTTCTCCCTCCTGAAACACCTACGCATAATATAAAAGGTTTTGAAATGTGGATTCCCATGAAACTGGCAATGGCACTGGATTTGTAGGGTTTTAATCAGATTAATCATATTAAATTGGCCAACCCAGTTATCCAATTGGTTGTGCTATTAGTAAGATAAAAATAAAACAAGGTCCTTTATTATCAACACTCTAAAAATACCCTGGATTTTGAGGATTTAGTGTCAATACACACATCTAAAGGTAAAATGATTCTCCACAAAATCCAAATGCAAGTTTTCCACAGAAAATTTACATCAGTGTTGTATCATCAATGATGATGTTAGATGGTAGTGTTAGCAGCTTAATATTTAAATTATGCAGCTCATGAGAAATCACATGGGAAGCTTGTCCTCAAGCTGCCTTTTGTAGAAACGTCCCAGATGTAAAGCAAGTATTTGCAGCACACTTGGTTTGCAGTGACCAGGGGTTGTCAGAGATCAGGATCTGAAGGCTAAGACAGGATTTCCTTGTTGAACTAAAACACTGGATTTGATAAATGAAAACAACAGCAATGACAAAACACACTGCATAAAACAACCACCACCAAAAAAAAAAACCACACAAGCCAAAAGACAAACCAGAACATAAATTAAAAAATAATTAAAACAAACAAACAAAAAAACAACAAAAAAACCCCAAAACACTACCAACCACAACATTAAGGTATATACAAGTCTAAAGATCTAGCAGCTAAACAATTACTGTTTCTTTTCCAGCTAGAGCCACTGACTCACTGCACATTACTTTGACCTCCATTTGCTTCTCCTGAAACTAAAGAAAATTGATACAGTAGAATGACAACTGAGAACCAGGCAGGAAGAATCAAATCAATTTCAATCACCAGGCCCACAGAAATAGGAATAACTCCTAACTAATCTGCATAGAAGTAAATTGGTAAAAAAAAAAAAAAAAATTATCTATATATGTTAAAAAAAAAAATAACAACAAACAAACACACAAAAACAACAGTAGCTGGTGTTACAAAGATAGCCCAACCTTGTATTAAGATACATTTAACTTCTCTCCTACATTGTTCTGCATCTTCTGGATCCAAGGAGTCTGGCCATAGTTTGCTGTCTTCACTACTGATTTCTAACTCACAAGCTTTGCTTAACATGAGGCCTCACAACACAGAATTAAGGATTGTGGGGGTTTTCCTTTTATTGTATGTGCTCATCTAGCTTGTCCTATGACTCCAGTTCGTTTTTTACATTTGTGACGTGATTGTTCTTGTGTTCTTTTCAACTTTCTATCCAGTCCTTACAAAATTTCTGGTGTTGTTATTGGTTACACGATAGTGTTCAAGACAAAATTCAGCACACCTCTTCCATCTGCTCCTAAGCTAGCTATCGGTTCAGCTTCGCCTGCAACACTGTGCACTGGCACCATGAGGAATTATTCTGAGCTCTTAGCACTGTGCCATCCTCCTTAGACATTTGGTGCACTTCATAATGGTCTCGTAGTTCACCCCTGCTGAGCTAACAGGAAATTACAAAGAAAAAAGTGCTTCAGAAACAACTGTTGTTAGAAAAAAAGGCTGCTTTCCAATTACCTTGCTTATAGGTAGCAAGGGAAGTGCCGTTTAATTAATTCACCACTTTTCCACAATGTTTCGCCTTTACAGGAACTTGAAAGTGCTGTACCCTTCCATCATATCTTTTTCTTGATTTGCATTACTCTTCACATCAGGTTCCATGTTGTAGACCCTCAGAGCTGACCTATGCCCACCTCATTAGGATTCAGTCCTCCAGTCAGTTAGGAACCATCTTCACATGGTCCACACAAGAGCCTGGGAAGTACAGGTTCCTCTCAAATGCCCAGTCCCTCTCTTGTGTATTAGTGCTTTCAGTCTAAGCTAGCTGAAACATTTTGGAACATAAGTTAAAGCTTGAAAGCTCCTTCCCTTGGAGTGCTT